>NW_026542598.1:8270198-8999444 GCF_028750875.1 Macrosteles quadrilineatus
GCTCATAACGTTCAAACAAACAAACTACCTATTTTGTAAATATAGATAATTTAGGGTTTCAAGATCCAATTATAGGTCAAGAGCAGATTTTTGCATTTATTGTTATTTATCTTTAGAGAAATTGCTAAAAATAACATAGGACAATTAAATTGGTCAAGGAATTGTTTTTTATTGACTAGTTAAATATTTTTTCTAAATTTATGAGTAGATGAATATTACCAATTTTTCTATATTTTAAAATAAAATAAACTCTTAATTAGGTTGGTAACATATAGAAAAATTACAACGTCATAACCTAAGAAGCGGTATGGTGCAGAAAAAAAATATATTGTATCAATAGTTTGTAATTTAAACGATAAAATACCCCGTACTTGGATGAAATGTACATAGATAATCACCCTAAAATACATTTTGTATAATTTATCCTCATTACATTTCATTTTGGTTATTCAAGGAGTATTTTACTTAAGAATCTATACTTGGCCCTGGACAGCCTCTTAAGGTTCTGAGATGCCCGAGGAAACAGGTTTTGTTGGATAACTTTGCGGCTTTGATGGTTGCACGTAGCGTTGAGTTGTCCCAGCCGAAACTGAACCAAGTCATTCCTACTATCAACGCATGGATGGCAGCTCTGAGCTCAAAGCCAATAAATCCTATCTTTATTTTTTTTTTTTTTTATTTAAGGTTCTTTATAATTTATTTGTTTTATTCGCGGCAAAATAGCCATTTTTGCAATAAATTACATGCATAAAAATTATGGATTTTTACCATATATATGCAGTAAGTTTTACATTGTGCTGTATCAGTCATGGTTCATGAACATGCTAACCATAATTGGTTTTACTGGGAACATACAACCTCGGCAAACAAGAAAAAGCATTCAATGGTCTGGGACTTTAACTAAACATTATGAGCCTAGATTAACTATATATCTTGCTTGCTCTTAGCAAAACCGAGCTCGTGGATTGACGCCATCTATCCTCTGAGGGAAGGTGACTTCGAAGTCCGAAACGTTTATGCCACTATTAACCATAGGGTCGTAGTTGGTTTAGCTGGCGGGACTAGATCTACCTACGGCAGACAAGGTTGCTAAGGTGGTTTTTCCTTAGTTCGTTAATGGCTTAATGTTGGAGATTCTCGGTCTAGTAACAGAAGGCTATTGACGTCTTCAGTCCAGTCCGTCCCCCGTGGAAGTGTGGGCAGACGTACCCAATTAGGAAGTATACAGGATGTGGCTCACCCGAGAGCAGAGTCAGACAGCATCCGCCTACCAAAAAGTGTACTACCCTGCCGTACTGGTGGTTGCTGTATTAATCCCACTTTTGATGTTGGAGAGGAATTTATCAGTGATGTGGGAGACCCAGGCAAGAACAGTAGAGTGCAACCGAGCCTACCAGCTCTACAAGGAGAGCTGGGTACAGGAGACACGGGGACTCGGAACCAGGCGACTGTTTAAGCAAGTCTAACCTTGGGTAGATCTTCAACACGGAGAGGTGGATTATCACCTCACCCAGTTTCTGACCTGTCAAAAATTTTTCCAGTCGTATCTGCTCATGATCGGAAAATTTGAGTCTACGGCTAGAGCACCACCGGTGACCCGGAACAAACTTTTTACCCTTGCCCACGTTGGAAGAGGCTCCTCCTCCCCTGGAGCCTCAACATTTTAGACGAAGAATTGCTGGACAAGTGGAAGTCTAAGTGCAACAGAGTATAGGGGACTTCTATTTAAATACATTCAGTAGTCTCAAACTACAGGCTAGCCTCAAATATAACTTGTCTGCGGAACAGCTTTCCCTTCTCTCACTTATGAAAACTTAACGTTTCTTTTAAATACTGTACTGCTCAGTATAACACAGTTAAGGCATTCAATTAACTTACTGTACAATAACATAACATTTTCCCTTATCTCAAATAGTGATGCATCATCAAGACAAATAAACATCAGACCTACTGTCCTTTTTTGTGGTCCGTGTTCCGTGTTATAGTTTTACAATAGTCATGTAAAGCATATTTTAACTTATGACCAGCTTTTGTGTTGGCCAAGCAAGTAGAATACTTATCTACTTATTGAATTTTTTATATCTAATTATGTAACCTCAAAAAAAAAGGTAGTGCATGTTGAATGGGCTTATTTTAAAAAGTAAATTAGCCGTTTATAATGATCTGCCCATTGTGCAAAGGGACATGAAATGCCCCCCCCCCCTTTACTAAATACGTTCTATATACAGTCTCTATGTGTTCCTCACATGTCTAGTGACAGATTTGTTATTGCAGTCAGAGAAACAAATCTTAAATAGAGTATCTTGGGAAAGCTGTTCATGGATAGTTTTTTTTTTTTTTTTTTTTTTTTTTATCAACGTGTTAAAGTATTTGGCAATGTGTTTTATAATCACAATAGTGTATGTATCAGAGAATAAATAGGTAAATAGGTAAATATGTATATAAAATAATATAGGTAATATAGGTAAATATGTATATATGTAAATATATATAAAATCCAATGTATGTTTGTATGTTTGTATATTTGTCCTTTATGGACTCCAAAACCGCTCGACAGATTGCAATGAAACTTTCAGGCATTATTAAGAATTATTCAAGGATGGTTTGTGTGAAGTTTGGTGCAGATCCGTCAATAGGGCTCCGCCCCAGTGGCTCTGGAGTTTCCCATGTTAACCTTATGAGTACTCTTAAATGGAATTAAAGAATCTTAACAGCTGGTGCAACTAAACAATTTGATTCTGTGATGTTCAATAGCGTTAAAAAGTTAATAGGTTTACCAACAGGGGGCAGCACTATATATTTTTTTTAATTTATGAGAACAGCTAATTTGCAACCAAAAGGTGAGTGAGCGTAGCGAACGAACTTCAACCTGGAGGCGAGTTAGCGTAGCGAACGAGCTAACCTGAAGGCAAGTGAGCGCAGCAAACGAGCTCCAACCTAAAGGTGAGTGAGCGTAGCGAACGAACTTCAACCAGGACGTGATTGAGCCATGCGAACGAGCTCATCTTGAAAATGAACGACCGTGTGACATAAAACCACAATAGGACAGGACGACGTCTGTCGGGCCAGCTAGTTAGAGAATAAATAGGCACGTGGTATATACATTTATTTATTTTTACTATCTTGTGCTCACATTGTAAAACATTATCAACTATCTTGTTGACTGGAGATATGAAGTGTAGAGATATATAGTGTATTCTATTGAGGCTCAGTAGTTTAAGTTGTTTCGGATAGTTTTTATAGTGGTCATTAGTTTTTCAGTTGTTGTGAACTTTTCAAACACAATGGATACTCCAACATTGTTAGACGAAGATTTGCTAAAAAAAGTTAAATCGGTGTACTCAACAGTAGCAGAAGATGTACTTCCTCGATACAGGTACAAAGGTACAACCGTTTCCGAAAATATGCTTAAAGTTCTGGACGATATTTTAAACATGGAAGTTAGGGAGGACGATACTTGGATATGTACATACATGAAAAGTGGTAAGAATATTGATGAATATCTACAAATGTTATTAATTAAGCGTAATACTTGGTTTAAAGTTAATAAACAAACGTTTTAAGCCCATAATTGGACAGGCCCCATTTATTTATTCCAACGATAAAACAACCTATACATAGATGATTGAAGAGAAAAAGTGTGTGAATTCAGCAGCCAGCTTAAAGGTAAATATAACCTTTTTATTAAAGGATGTATAAATAAATCATAGTTGCTGAAACGTTATTTTAGCGAAGATGTTATGAGTTCTGGGGGCTATATATACTCCACATCTCTTAAATGTCTTAGTAACCATTTGTGTCCTGATTCACCATGTAAAAAATGTAGCATATCTCAAATTTTTTTACATTGTATAGTATGTAACTTTTTCTGGCTTTCGATTTTCGTTCCGCCTTTCTTGCGATATTGTTTTAAGTTGGTATCCGTGAACTTGTGAAATTTTTTCATGGTGTAGAATTCCTATCACATTGGCCTACTGGCTTAATTTATTTTAGCGAATTTCCCATATAGGGAATAAGCTATTACCGTAGTACTCATGGTAAGACCTGGACGCGGGACCGATTTTTTTTTTCGTTTTGAGGTCCCTAGAGGCCAAAAACACCATCCGTTCAAATTCATATATATATATGTCCGTCAGCACGATAACTCAAGCAAAAATGATCCGATTTTGATGAAATTTGGTACAAACGTGTAAACCTACGTTTATTCGAACGAGTTCGCGATCCAGCATGATCGGACCATGTGAACGGGTGTTTACGGGGGGTTTTATGGGGTAAAAATAGGTTTTCCCCATTTTTGACCCAAAAAACTTAAAATTTTGCAATTTATTTCCAAACCATTTTGTAGAGCTTAAAAAAACAAATAATTTAGTATATTGAAGCGTTATTATGCGCCTAACGGTTACGGAGAAAATTCCAAAAAATTGTAAATTTAAAATTCCCATGTTATTCTTATGGAGAATAAGTAAACTGTTGTAGTTTGCTTGTTTATGAACATATTTTGATCACATTTGGAAAATGTTTTTATTTCTTACTAACTATTAACATTTTACAAAAAAAAAAAAACAATTTTACCCTCCCTGATGCAGCAAACCTAAGTACGTGTTAAACTAATTCTATTTAAATCCGGAATAAATGTTATATTTTTAAGTAGACATTTCAGTGTAAATCCAATCAGTCAAATGGAAATTCGCTTAGTCTGCAGGTTTGCTGCGGCGGGGGTATTGTATGTTCGGTACAGTATGGATCTAGTGAACCGTTGTATGAGTAAAAAAGCTTTTAGTTCTTTGTGTCTGTTTTCGGGGGTTCTGTAGACTTGAAAATTTACCTCTCCTTCTTTTGTATCTAGTGTGAGGTCTAGTAAATTGATCTTGTTCTTCAAGTTCGTTGGTGAAAACATGGTTCTGATTTTACGGTCAAATATCTGCATAATTTGTTTGTGTCCTCTATGTTGAGTTTGTAAAAGATAACAAGAATGCCATCTGCAAATCTGACATATCGTTTTGCATCAGAACTGTCATTTTATTTTCTATTACTAGTTTTTTCGCGATGCTGTAAAAAATATTTCCGATAAAATCGCCGAAAGTGGGCTTCCCAAAGCCAAACCATGGGTTTGTTCTTAAAATTTGTGGTTAAATGTAAAATAATTTGGTTTAAATAAAAGGTCGTGAGTAGTGTTTCAATCTGACTAACGTATTCATTTTCTATTCAATTATGTAAAAGCCTACATTAAACAGAAGACAGTTTTTATTTTAAAAATACTTGAAGTTGGTGTAAATATTTGAAATATCAATGACGCTAACCTAATATTTGAGTTTATATCTATGTTCTGTCCACGTTCAACATCACATAAAAATTGTTTACATATATTCTATATTTTCTCAAAATTTTATAATTTGAAATCTTTGCTAGACATCCCAGCAAACATTGTTAAAACTTTGTAATTAGGAGAAAAAATAAAGTGTGAGGGTATGATGAAGAGTCTGATGGGGCTGGGCGAAGTGGTACGTTCTTCTTGTGCATTTTCGGCATCTCTAAATGAATTTCGGCGTATTCATTGGCGCTTTGGAATTTTGTACGTTTGTCGATAATCTTCAGGAATCACTCCGGTGCATCTCTTCACGATATTAAACAGTCCTTTTTAGTATTACTGTGTAAAATTCACGATAAAATTATTTTCTTTACAATAACCACAACGTCAATGCAACAGTAAACCACTTGTGTTTCTGTAAGTTATATTTTTTTATAAATAAATTAAGCATCAATCAACTTGTATTTTCGTATGGAAAATATGTTGTTGCTTAATGGAAATGTTTTTGGTATTAAGTTCTATAATCTAAGCGGTAAGTTTACAGTAAATCTATATATTTAATTCCGTAAGTGATTCGGTCCCCACGCAATATCTCGAGCTAGGGAAAAGGAGCATTCATTTTAAATTTTAAGGTCCAAGGACGGTGTGAAAAATATCAGAAGTGTCGTAAACTACCCCTGCTCTGCCCCACAGCCCGTCAAAGATTTAGTCATTTTCTAATGGAAGTACTACTACAGTGTTTCTAAAAGCTGTTGTAAATGTACCAGCTGATTTAAACATTGCGTATTAGTATGTTTATAGATTTTTGTGTTCTGTTTTTAGGTTAGAATGGTAATGCAGTGTTCAAATGTATCGTTTAGGGGAAAACCACGAATACTTAATGTGTATTTAATTTCAATTTGTATACATAACTTATCCCATAGTAAAAAAAATGATTTCAACCCTTTATAATGCAACAAATAATTAAACACGAAAACCATTGCGAATTTCAACCTTTGGCTGTTTACACCCAGTTTTAACATGTGTATTTACTTACAATTTCGAAACCATTGATCAATAAAAATCTAATATTACTTCAATACATGTATTGAATATCTCTCATGATTCTTTAGGTACACATTGGTCATCAGAAATGGTTTGGCTTATATCAAACGATCTTGACTACGAAGGATCAAAAGTTTCCCAACTACAAAGGGTACCGTTCCTCGAGTAAGTTTTAATTCAGAAGACGACTTGGTTTAGGACCCTGTTATTTCATTTCATAAATTATTTAAATTTATACGATTTATACATCTTTTGGTACAAAAAACCGGCGGATAAGGGAATGGAAAATTGTATATACTTTTAGTTACTAGCGAGATAATTTAAATCACAAAAATACTAACCTTTTAATATATTGTGTTATTTTAAAACAATCAGATAATTTGCCATAACTTACTTAGGCAATTTGGAGTTTATTCTATAACGTTACATAATTTACGTTCCATTCTCTTTTGTGTTTGGCAATGCCTTTTATACAAAATATTTTCTAGGTTCGAACACTTTTTAAGTCATTGTCCTGAGCCTGAAAATGCAAGTGACTTTCCTATGGACCCCAAACTCTTCCTTCATTCAGTTGACTATGTAAAGACAATGAAGTCTCCAAGATTTATCAAAACCCACTTGCCTTTTCAATTGCTGCCTTTACAAATTCAACAAGGAACCGTTAATGCAAAGGTAAGAGACCTAGAAGTATATTTAAATCCCATGGCTACAAAACGCATGACTTAAGTCAACAACAATCTTTGGTCATGTCTCTGAATAATTTCCATTAAAAATTCCTAAAGCCTATGCCATATTTTTGGTCATACAGTGTATAGTAATCACGAACATTTTACTTACATAATATAAAATTTTGTTTAAGCAGGTTATCTACGTGAGGCGCAACCCAATGGATGTATTCGTGTCACTATTCGAAATGTTTCGAAAAACCTATAATTATGAAGGGATTCCTGACGACTTTGCCGACCTTTTTTTACGAGGTGGACGTACGTATGCAATTTGTAAACTTAGTCTACAACCACACAATTACAAATTTATTATTCATAAACGAATAATATTATATCTTGTAAAAAATATCTGCACATTTCAAATGAGTGGTCAATATTTTATATACGATTACTATGTTTTTAAAACAAAACCGATTATATAGTGATGAGTGAAACCGATAAATTGTAACTTTATCTTTTATTTTAACTTTCTATGGATACTTACGTTTGTTTTTCATTTGTAACACTTTTCATTTCTATTCTACAGAATTGCTTCCTAGTTTACTGTATTCACTATTCAACGCTCTTTAAAATGTACTAGTGTACCTATTGCTCGAATTTGAGCAATTGCGAAGTATTACATACGTTATTTTAAAAGAATAAGAGTCATAATTTCCGATGACTTGAAAAGAGTCGACTCAAAGATTATGGAAATACCCACGATGTACATAACAGTTCGATATAATCAACATTTCATGTAAATATCTTATCATTTTTCAAAAAGAGGTCTTGTTTTTTAGTGTTTTCTAAAAATGTTTCCCTCTCATAGCCGCATTAGGTTGTATAATGACGATTAATTAATTAATTATGTTAACGATTGAATTAATGATGTATAATAACGATACATTCTAAAAAAACATTGTATTTCTATTTCTTCCACTTAGTGTGTTGTTCCATTGTAATATTTACGTTAACCCAAATAAAAATGGTAAATATTCCATTTCAACTGGGTCAGTAAATTTTTTTAGCAGACGTTTTCTTATATTCCAACTAACAGAAATTAAATTATCCAGCTGATCATAATGTAAACAAATATGTCCTTCGTTAGGTTAACATGGGAGCTTAAAAAGCCACTGGGGCACAGCCCAAAGGACTTAAAAAAATGTAAGGTCAGTTTGCAAATTTACAAACCTAGACCTAGTAAAATTTTGGTATATCATATGTGGTTTTAAATCTTAAAACAAAAAAGCCTTATTGTTCACAAAGTTTCATGTGGCGTATTAATAATATAGATTGTTTGTAAGGTATTGCAAGTGATTTAGGTGTTTAACGAACTATTAAAATAGTAATTCAAAGTTAATTAGATGACAAGATGTGAAACTTGTGACAAATTATGAATAGCCGAACCACCAATAAATTGAGATTCTAATTTTATTCGTGAGACTTAGTTTTTGCCTAATTCTTCTTAATAAACAGTATACAGATACATGATTTCTTCTTTAGGATATACAGGGTAGCTGAAAAGTAACTTGCAACCCTCCTTAACTTTTAACCCATTTGAGATATTTGAAATTGGTTTGTTGCATCCTAATTATACAGACTGCCCCAAAAGTCCCGGACCGGTTTAATATTTTCTAAACGACAACAGATAAATCAATAAGATTTTGCACATCAACACCACACCTAAAAAACTACTTTTTTAAGGAACTATGAATTTTCTGTCATACCATGGGGACGTCCCGCAAGGAGTCAGAAGGAAATCTTAAATAGAAGCATAGGTTGATATGCACATCAAATTAAAGACCTTTACTAGCAGAATATAATGCCGCAAATTTGAACTCAAACGGATAACTGAATAAAAAATGGCAGCCGTTCAAAGATTTCTTGAATCCACCATTTTGAATCTTTGAACGACTGCCATTTTTTACTCAGGCGTTCTTTTGAGCTTGAATTTACGGCATTGTAATTTACTAGTGAAGACCTTTAATTTGATGTGCATATCGACCCATGCTTACGTTAACAATTTTCTTCCGATTCCTAGGGCTGTGCCCCCCGAGGAGTAAGCGTATAATAGCAATGCAAATTAAATTAATCTTTGAACTACTGTCATTCTTGACTCGGTTGTCCGTTTGAGTTCGAATTTGCGGCATTATATTCTGCTAGCAAAGACCTTTAATTTGATGTACATGTCAACCTATGCTTCTATTTAAGATTTCCTTCTGACTCCTTGCGGGACGTCCCCATGGTATGACAGAAAATTTATAGTTCCTTAAAAAAGTAGATTTTTAAGTGTGGTGTTGACGTGCAAAATCTTATTGATTTATCTGTTGTCGTTTGGAAAATATTAACCCGGTCCGGGACTTTTGGGACAGTCTGTATATGAAGGCTTACAATAAGAGTGCTTAAGTTGGAAAATTTTGAATTTATGGTTAGATGTGGAAGGGGGTAGCTCAAGATTTTCAAATAACAAGTAGGGCCTATAATCGAGTTTGGTGTCATTTTACAGGTCTTTCACCAGTGTCTTAATCGATTCTAGCTGCCATTTTGTTAACAATGCCCGATTTCAATTTTCCTTTTGTCTTTTTCTTTTGTTTTTTTAAGACCTGTAAAATTAAACCACACTCAACTATACTTCGTATTTTAAAATTATGTTTCATTTTAGAATTTAGCCTCCGGATTACGTTGAATATATTAAAATGGTGTAAATACCTGCTTCGTGGTAATCCTAATGTTGCTAGTGTCGCTGTTAAAATTATGAGCTACCCCCTACTCCCACTCCCCTAAGATTAACTGGAATTATTGTAGCCCCTTACTGTATATTAAAAAATGTTGCCGCAAACCGATTTCAAATATGTTAAATATTTGAAACGTTTGGGGTGCAAGTTACTTTTCAGCCACCCTAGTGGTTATTTTTGCTTGAAAAGTTTTAGGGCACCATTTTGGTTGTTAGTATTTGGTTGGATTTTGGTTTTCTTTATGTCAATTGTTTAATTTAATCATGACCTGTGAAATAATACCAAACTAGAACAAACTTGCCATTTCAACATTTTGAGCTACCGCCTACTCCAGCTACCCCTTATGGGCCAAACTTATCAATCATCATTGTAGCTCCTGTTATCTAAGAAGGTTGCCGCAAACCGATTTCAAATATTACAAAAGGTCCATATGTTAAGGGGGTGAGGGTGCAAGTTACTTTTCAGCCAACCTGTTTATTCTCATTCTAAAACTCTGATAGAGTAAAATTGGAAAAAATTGTGGAAACATAAAACATATCTTTGCATGTAACTGTTTTAGTAAAGTATTTACCATACTGGAAACACTGCCAGTCTTTTTGTGAACGGAAAGACGAACGCCATATACTATGCTTGAAATTTGAAGACATGATTGAGGTAATCAAATCTGACTTCTTAACAAATTAAGTGCTTTAATTATTTTACAAAAATAAAACAATTAAATCTGCTTGATTAATAACAACTGCATCAGCGTTACAAACAATACATGCTTTGTGACCCAGCAATAATAACTGTCTTTCTCCCCCTACCCCCCTGCAGTTTAATGTTTAGTTACTGTAAAAAGAGGAAAATATTTAATAACTTACATTGTTGAATTACACGTTCAATTTATATGCTTTTTATTTTCTTAAGTAGTTTATAGTTGGATTATTAATCTTAAACAAGAAAATCTTTGAAATACGGTTGACGAATAGTATAATCCTACTACCAACTGTCACTATTGGATACCTACTAGTGTACCTGTTGATCGAATTCGAGCAATTGTGAAGTATTACAGGCGATAACATGGGAACTTTAAAAGCCACTGGGGCAGAGCCAAAGTAAGGTCAGTTTGCAGATGTACACACCGAGACAAAAATTATTATGTGTAATTTGTGGTGATAAATCTTAAAAAAAGCCTTATTGTTCACAAGGTTTCATGTAGCATATTGAATATATATATATATATATATATATATATATATATATATATAACTAGAACTAATTCATAGTATCGAATGTCCTTGATATTCTTTGTTTGAAGTTCATTGTTGGTGATGGTGAGTTAATGTTGTTCAAAGGTTTATTACGGACATTTTCCTTCACGAATGTAAAAAACAATACACAACCTTTCGGGATCTGGAATCTGATCCCGTCTTCAGGTGAAAAAAACTTAACTAACACATTACAACTAACAATACACAAACGCCCAACCTAAGTTGGAATACACTACCGAGGGTAGTAGTCAAAAAATATGCACTGTAGATTATAGTGTTTTGTGATTTGTTATTAATTGCATGTTGTATCATGACTTGACTTCTATACAGTGCATATTTTTTGACTACTACCCTCGGTAGTGTATTCCAACTTAGGTTGGGCGTTTGTGTATTGTTAGTTGTAATGTGTTAGTTAAGTTTTTTTCACCTGAAGACGGGATCAGATTCCAGATCCCGAAACGTTGTGTATTGTTTTTTACATTCGTGATGGAAAATGTACGTAATCAACCTTTGAACAACGTCCTTGATATTTTGGACATGTTTATCAAACATGTGTTCAATAGTAGTTTGGTTTTAGTAAAAGTACAATAAATAAAAAAATTAAATTAAACTATTTGAATATTTTGTTGAAGGACCTATCAGCTGCGATAAACCAAACAGCTGACTTCCTTGGCAAAAAACTCACAACTGACCAAGTGGCTTCTCTCAGTGATCATCTAAGTTTCGCCAACATGAAAAACAAAAAATCTGTCAACTTGTTAGACGAAATGAGTATGGTGAAGAAACTGCAAAATCTAGGTGAAGGCAAGACCTGGAATTTATGTCGAAATGGCGTGGTAGGAAAGGGGAAAGAATCACTAAGCTTGGAGCTAGTGGCTCGCTTTAAAACATGGACTGAAGAAAACACCAAAGGTACTGTTTTGGAAAGACCATTAGAGCATTATGGGTTTGATTAATGGGATGAAGTGAATAAATGTATTTCTAAACCTCCGTCTTTAATTTTCATTGCTCTATCCTTAATCGGAATGTGTAAGAGGAAAACTCTTCGTAAACAAAATTGTATTATTCTTTTACGAATAGAGAAATCCTAACAATAGAAAAGTAACATCCATAAGATAAAAGTGCAACAGTTGCGATGGGTATTTTAGTTTTGAAATCTGTCCAATCATTTTAAACGTGTTATATAGTAGCGTGCTTTACTTTTCCTTGAGTTTTTAAAGAATCAAGACACTTTCGGTAATTTTTTTATTTCTCAACAAACCATATCTTAGTATTATAGACTATCTTGCAAATAACTCCGAAATACTCCTGACTTGAATTACTTGAATAATTAACAAAAAGTAAGCTTAATTAAAAACAAGCGTTGCCACTCTAAGCTTAAGCTAGTCATCAGTAAAGAGGGGATTGATAGAACATTGTATGCAACCTGTTCTACCGAAGTAAAATATTCAATAATTAATTGTATTCTCATTCAAACAAAATAAATTTACACATAATAATGGCTTAAATTGATAATTCATACGAAGATTTTACCCAACAGAAACCTTTTTTTTTTGCAAAACAACAACATTGAACTTATCTTTTCACCAGCATAATTAAATACTATGGATCATCTATAATTTATGTATTCATTGTAATAATGTTTCACCAAATGTATTGGTAGTGAATAAATGTATTGAATTGTTGTGTCAGTTATTTTGATCCAGTTTTACAAACGACTTAAGCTTCTTACGCCTCATAGATAAAATGTAATAAAACATCTAGTTACTATCCCTAATGAACTTAACAAAAAATGTTGCTAAATCCTCGAATTATTAGTTGGATACTAGACAGTTAAATATATTTTGCTTCTTTCAACTAAGCTAATTCATTTTCAGCAGAAGTAAAATAACATCATAGAATAACATAGAAATAGAAATAGAACATAGAAATAACATCATAGAAGTAAGTGGTATTGTTTTATTGAAGCAACATTGTCCATTGTTTATTTTAATTTTAGTTCTACGCTATTAATTAACATGACCAATGCAAATTTTGTATTTGTTATTTTGGTTTAATAAATGAGTTATGAGTTATGAGTTATCATGAATCAATGACTCAAAAATGACAGGAACGTTGCCATTTGATTTCCCTTGAGAAATCTTAGGAAGTCATTAAACGGTCATTGAACTACGTAGGACACCAGTTCTAAATATTTTTGAGTCAACCTAACAAAAGAAGGATATCCGTAATATCCTTCTTCTTCGGCTTACCTATTGGCATAATATAGATTAATTAATAGATACGAATCCCAAAAAAACAATCGACCTAAAAGGCTTATTTTAAAACCATTAACCAACATTATGATTTCAAGATTTATTGGGTTTCTATTTGGATGATTCGAAAATACCTTTTCATAGCTTTTAGAATCCAAGCTATAGTTTGATTTTTAGTATTATTTTACTAATCTCTCATTTATTACAAAACGTGCTTGTTATATTCTAGAATTCAATAACTGGTGTAGTTTTTTTTTAATATTTTGGTCACGAAAAAAAGTCGGATTGCATTTACATTTTATTATAAAAAGAAATAGCATTTATTCTTGTGGTAATATTTTAAAATTGGGTTCAGGAATATATTGCAATATGAAATCGTTGTGCTTTATTACTAGAGTTGTGTCGAATCACAAAAGGCCGTTCACACAGCTAACAATAGAAAAGTAACATCCATAAGATAAAAGTGCAGCAGTTGCAGGCACGTTGAATGCAGGTTGCAGGCAGTTGAAGACCCATAAGGTTAACATATACAGGACTAGCAGAGTACCCGTTCTTCGTATGGGGTTGGCGTATAAGTATAAAATGCATATTGCAGTTATACTCTAGCTTTGCGTTTGCAATGGGGGAGGATAAGGCATGCGAGAATTTGGTTCTTTATATTTACGGTGTGCTATAGTATTACATATATTGTATAGTATATACAGTATAGTATTAAACATCTACCATAGCCATTCTGGTCTACCACTACACATAAACAATATAAAAAGTAAACTATCAAACATTAACACGATATCACAAATTATGTATTAAATTAAAAACATAAACAATACAACTTTAACAGTTTCCATTGTGTATTACAGCTTTATGATGATGCTTACTTCGCTGCTGTTATCATAATTGAAAAAATATAATAGTGCTGCACCCTGTTACTAAACCTTAAAACCAACTTGTTTGGTGGAATCAGCTGACAAAATTATTTAATTCCTTGAATACCCATAAGGTTAACATGGGCAAATCCAGAGCCACTGGAGCGGAGCTTGAAAAGAGTTTTTAAATAACCATATACCTATATCGGGAATGTGAACTATCATCACCCCAAATTTCAGCCCAACCGGCGAGTATTTATCTTGTTTACTTGTCACAAACATCCATACATACATCTAAACTTTTTCACCTATAATATTTGTAGAATTATGAATGCAGTATTGATGTTCTCTGGTACAGATAATCTAAACATAATTTACTTCAAGAGTACTTCGGTTCCCCCTCGGGTACTGAAAGTATTCATATTATTATTATTATTATTATTATTATTATTTATTATATATGGAACGGTTATTATGTCTCTTATTTTGCGACATTAGGAGCAAGGTGGCCTACCATCTTGATTCCTTAGGGGACATCAATGCCAAACATGCTAATGGTATTGCAGAAAACTGGGTTGTTCTATGAAATAATATAATTTTGGTTAGGATGTTGTAAATGTATGTCCTGGGTTCAAATTCAGCCAATCACCAATGAATTGTACTATGTGAAAATGCCACAACCTCAAGTAAAGCTAAAAACACTCCCGGCCTAGAGCCTAATGAAAAAACGATTGATTAGTAACGAATAAAGCGTAACTTTAGAAATTATGACAACCATTATGGCTTTAAGACATGATCGTCACGTTTCTAGTTCCATTAGCTCATATCTTTACTGTCGCGTAAAATGTTTGTTTATCCAGGAATATTGTCTCGTCATAAACCGCTACGAGGCGTCAACAGCTTTACAGTCGTGCTTACTCATGTTTCATTCGTTTTTACCATAAAGTTGTTTTATACGAACAATAACTGTTTGCATGTATAAATAAACCAACACATAAATATGTGTTGAAATAATACTTCCAATATTTTTAATACTCACATTGAATTTTAAACAAGGTACCAAAACAATACTCGGGAGATTAAAATCTCAAAATTATGTCAGAGCTAGTTTATATATTATTTTGTTTATTCTGATACAGTACAGCCTAAGTGGAGAAAATATTTTTCCTACAGTCACCTGACAAAGTTGATTTCCTTGCACTGATTATAGCACGAAAAGTTGCTAACTGCTGTACTTACCTACTTTTTCCGCACTCCAGGATTCCAACCGAACAACACAAAACAGCGTGCATTTTTAGACACGTCAAAGTGTACGGTTGAAATTAGGTTGGCAACACTTACTTATATTAGCCTACGACTACGATCAGCTGGTGCAGCGTTTCCTATTTCGTTCAAAGTTTGGATTTAACCTTACCTAAAAACGTGTTGTACAGTGTTTGAAAGACTAATTATTTATTTGATTGATAGTAAGTGTATAAAAAATATCATGTGTAACAAGAGTTTACATGATAGTTGGCAGACCTGGTCTGTATTGGTTAGACGAGTGTTACTTCGCTCCGTTGAATATTCTCTATTTCAACTATATTGGACTTTCCAACGAGGAACAGTAGTGTTGATCGCATTGAGAGGACTCCTATGCATATTTATAATATATCAGATAAACTTGGTATGTACTTATAAATGTTGTAAAGTGACTAACTCAACGTCGGGTGGCTTGGTCTGTGTGGAACAATCATGAAAAGCAGTTAAATCAGCCCCGGCACACGCTGGATTGGCTCGCCGGCTCGCCGCTGTACCAACGTAACAACACCAAATTACCCTGTGATCCCTGTCGCCACCAGGCCGCTCCGCCTGGACAACTGTGGACGCACTACGCTTCGCTGCCCTGTACTACTGCTTGCTTCTACCAAACTGCAGGGGCGCGTACTGCTCCGATAATCTTACGTTCCTCGTCCCTCCGTGGATTACGCGCTGAACTCTTCAATTAACTGGGATGGAACTGTTGAACTTCTACTAACCTGGAAATTTGCTATATTATGTAAAATACATGTTTAAAATATTATTAAATCTTATGTAAACCTTGATTTGTTACTATATAATGTTGGTACTTAATTTTATATTACAGTACTGTCATAATGAATCTTGAATCAATTGACAATAGTAATCTGGATACTAAAACTCAATCAGTTGTAGTGGAACTTGCCTCCTTTATAAATTCTCTTTCAAGTAACCATCCTGATGTAGACTGTAGCTGCTTAGCTGAGAAAATCTCTGACTTGCTGCATTCCATCTGTGTTGCTCTAGATTCCAATAAAAACCTTGGGATAGTAAATGAAGAGCTGAACAGTAAAAACATAGAACTTGAATTGTATGTAGAATCGTTTAAGAAGAAAAAAAAAAGCTGAACTTAACGAATCTTTCAATGTACAAGATGTTGTTATTGAAAAAAATGAATCTTTAAGTCTTGAGATGAAGTCTTTAAGAGAAGAGGTTGCCAACCTTAGATTGAAACTTAGTCATTCTAAAAAACAGAATACTTTCTGTTTGCCTGAAACAAATAATGACACCCAAACTGTGGTTTCTTTGAACTGCAGTGAGGTTAGCCAGCTCCAAGAACAAATTGTTCACCTAGAAAGACGCTCTAATTACTTGACTAGCCAACTCCAGACTGCACGTGAAAAAAATGATGAATTGTCAGCTAAGCTAGATAGTTTGTCATTACTTAAGAAGCCTTCACCTAAATGTATGTCCACATCCCTATGGTTTGATGACTCCATGATACAATCATATTTTTCCTCCTTCAAGGATCATCCCTCCACAATCAAATCCAACACCCTACTCATTGATCCCTCTGTAACAGAATTGCTTAAGTTAGGTAGTATTTCTGATGTAACCGACTTACTAAAGAGTCTAGATTGTTCTGCATATAACTATGTCTTCTGTAGCATAAGTAATAGTAAAGGCTCTAGTGAGGTAAACGTTAATGAACAAGATGAAGGCTCTCATTGGAGTCTCTTATTTTGCGACATTAGGAGCAAGGTGGCCTACCATCTTGATTCCTTAGGGGACATCAATGCCAAACATGCTAATGGTATTGCAGAAAACTGGGTTGTTCTATGAAGTCGGTAGCTTGCTACCAGCAAAACAATGGATTCGAGTGTGGTCTAAATGTATTACAGAATACTAAGCTAATATTGTTCTACTTTTGTTTTGTACATGATAGGGAATGTGACTTTTTTGAAAGGTTTAAACAATTTGTCTCACCTGTTATCGGATCAAAAAAGTCCGATAAAGCAACAAATCAATCAGAACTTAACGAGGCATCAAATGTAAATAAAAATGATTCAGAAAATCTAGTTGTAAAACTGGAAAAAGTTAACTCCAATAGCTGGAAGGTTGTTAAGTCTAAGGGTAGTAAACACGCCAGGGTTACTAATAAAGCGAATGCTCCCACCATCTCCCGCATTGGACTTACCACGTCCAACCGATTCTCCAGCGTCTGTGACCCATCCCTTGAAAAACCTTTACCTCAGGACTCAATCCCCGTACAATCCTACCAAAAGCCCTGTCATAACTCCAGGAAAGGTGTGGAAAACAAAATAAAAACAAAAGAAACCAATTTATAGTCTCCTCCTCCAAAGTCACTCATAAGGCCACTCCTGTAGCTTCCTCTGTAGCCATTTCATCATCATTGCCATGTGTTGAAATATACGGTGACAGTCACGCCAGAAATGTCGCAAATATTCTATCTTATGACTAACATGGTTAATTTTATGTATCTAGTACAGTAATGCCTAATGCTAAGATGGAACAGGTATTGTCTAGTGTTAATAAAGATAAGAACCTTGGTAATGAAAGTGTTATTGTTATTGTTGGTGGCACTAACAATATTGTAAGCTCTGGATGCTGTAACAACTTTGATTCAACTCTGAGTCCTTTTCTTAGTGAGGTGTCGCAGCCAATGATTCTTTTAGTAGGTATTCCAAACGGACATAACAACCCTTCACTAAATAACACTATATCATCAATAAATACAAAACTACTATCCCTCTCACACACGTACAAAAACGTAACTTTTATACACGTTAATTCCTTGTCCCGTCAACTATACACCCGCCATTGACTACATTTAAACTACAAGGGTAAGTTAGCTTTAGCCAAACTTTTACTTGATTCTCTAAAAATTGACTCCACATCAAGCCAGATCCCAAGTCAACATCAACACCAAGCCTCAGCTCCCCATGAGTCCATCCAACAACCCATTACGCAACAGATCCAGTCAACCACAGAAACCCCTGTCTCCACAAGCCTCCCAGTCAGTTCCAAAGTAATTCTTAGTTCTGTCCAAACATCCATTGATCCCATCCTACCATCTAAGCCTAAGCGGCAGTTTCATTTCCGCCCTGGCCCATCCAGCCGTACCTTTTCTGCCAAATATTTTTTAGGAGAAGCCCAAAAACCCCCAGGAGTCCCTTGGGCACTCTTTCTCGACAGAGGATTAGGCATCAGCGTTCGCACATAAAGTTCCTCCACCAAAACATAAGAGGCCTATTATCTAAGACTGATGAACTTAAAATATTGATAGATGAGGAATATCCAGACGTTCTATGTCTGACTGAGCATTTTCTGAATAGTAATGAAGTAGTACATTCAAAACTCGAGTTTGTCGAGGAGGGTGTTTGTGAGCTGGCGGCTGTATCTGTGGCTATTGACAATAAAATAAAACTGTTGGTGGTGGCAGCGTACAGACCACCATCGGGTCAGCATGACAAATTTCTGGATCTGCTAGCTGAATGCTTGACTAAGTATCATATGCGCCATGGTACAACTATAATCATGGGAGATCTTAATATTGATCTTGCTTGTGACTCTTTCTCTAGTCACAAACTTGTCTCTATGATGGCTGCATTTGGATTAATTAACGTAGTCAGTGGTTATACCCGTGAGGTTAAAGATTCGCGCAGTTTAATAGACCACATATTTACAAACTGTGTTAATGTTAATTCATCAGTGATTATTACAGGTCTTTCTTATCATTACGCCCAATCGGAATCATTTCACCTCAGCTCTGTCCAAAGTTTACCTAAAGCTCAGTACCAATATTCAAGGACTTATTCTAATGCAAACACTACATTATTTGAACATCTTATCTCCAAAGAAAATTGGGAAGAAGTCTATGGTGCTGTAGATTGGACACAAAATTTAATAAATTCATGGACAAGATAATGTATTCTTTTAATGTTTCAATACCAAAAACCAGTAAAAAGATCTAAAAGAAGACAGTCAACAAGATAATTCTTACGTATGATGTCCTTAAACTGAAAAATCAACTCTTCCATCTTTACTGTGAAGTTAAAAATCTAGATCCATCTCATTATCTAAGCTCACATTACAGAACACTGAAATGCCAATACAGAAAAAAAATGTTATCAGTGAAAATTGGCCCATCTAGATCACCCCAGTTCTCTCCATCTTCTGGGGTCCCACAAGGTTCATTGCTGGGCCCATGTCTCTTTAATGTATTTATCAACGACCTCCTGGACGTGATCTATGTCGACGCTCTACAATTTGCAGATGACCTGAAAATATTTACAGAAGTGAAATCACACGGAGATCATCAGAAGTTGCAGCACAGTCTTTCTGAAATTGAGGAGTGGTGCAGTGCTAATGGCATGTCCGTCAGTCCCAGCAAATGCTCTATGATAACATTCTGCCGATAAAAGTCTCCAGCTGAATACCAGTACCTGATCTCGGATATTCAAATCCCAAAAGTCAAGAAAATAAAGGACTTGGGTGTTTACTTCGATAGTGACATGAGCTTCTCAACCCACATCGACGTAATCTGTAGTAAGGCCAGTAAAATGATCGGCTTCATCACACGCTTCTCAAGAGGAATCAACAGCCCAATTGCTCTTCGATCACTCTATTGTGCACTCGTCCGTCAACTTCTTGAATACGCCAGCCCTGTATGGTCCCCTTACACAGCCCTGGCCAAAACCAGACTGGAGTCTCTGCAGCAGCGCTTCATTCGTCTGGTCGGAGTTCGACTTGGCTATGTGTACTTGGATGTGCATGTTGATGAACTGTCTGAAACATTGAAACTCCATCCCCTTGCTCTGAGCCGTGACGTGGCAGATGTGGTACATCTCCTGAAACTCCTGAACGGTGATGTACGGTGTGCAGACCTCTTGTCTGAAATGTTCTTCAAAGTACCATCAAGTACCAGGTCCCATGGACTTCTGAGTTGCCGCCACCACTCTACCAACTACGACTACTACAGCCCTCTGGCTCGCTTTGTAAGACTGGGAAACCAAGTGGCGTCGGAGTGTGACCTATTCTTTGACAGTCTTCAACGGGTCCGTAAGTGTGCTCTCGAGCTCCTGACTGGTTGAATCCTACCGAAGTTACAGAATATGAGTCATGTAAAATTTGATTAATTTGCCTTGTTCCTGTCTTGTATTTTATTTTCTTGTTGTGGTATTTATTCTGTTATATAACTAGTGATATGAATATCTCTTGTAATGTCAGTCTTAAACTATATTTTGCTTCTTCATGAATATAATATTTTGTATTTATCGAGTATTTATTCTGTCGATACAATTAGTATAATATGATGTCTCTTGTAATGTTAGTCTGCAACTATTTATTCTACTTGTTCATGCATGTTTTATTTTTTAATGAGTCGGATCATTCTATACAATCTGTCGAGTCTCTTGAATGTATTGTTCCATGTATATTTGCTATTCTTGTATTTATTTTTGCAGACCATCTTGTTTTGATATGTATTGTTTAATGAAATTTGCCGTAGAAATGAATAAATGAAATGAAATGAAAATACAGACGTATGATTCAAGAAATAAAGTTAAAAAACAACTTTACTTAAAATAGAGACCTCTGATAATAAAACAAAAGCTATTTGGGATATTATAAAAACAAAAAAATATTGAAAAAACTAATCAAAACAAAAGTTAGTTATAGAGCGTGACAATGGTGAGCAAATCACAAGTCCGGATAACATTTGTACTGAATTTAGTGATTTCTTCTCTAACATTGGAGGGCATGTTAAAACACCCCTAAGTCAAGGAAACACCAATGAAAACATAAGACAACATGTGGATTCTCTTTTTCTGTACCCTGTAACGGTGGAAGAAGCTAAGTCCATAGTAAACAATTTAAAAAACAAAATACCCCCGCCGCAGCAAACCTGCAGACTAAGCGAATTTCCATTTGCCTGATTGGATTTACACTAAAATGTCTCCTTAAAAATATCAAATTTATTCCCTATTTAAATAGAATCAGTTTAACACATACTTAGGTTTGCTGCAACAGGGAGGGTAAAAGTGTTTTTTTATGTAAAATGTTAATAGTTAGTAAGAAATTAAAACATTTTCCAAATTTGGACGAAATATGTTAATAAACAAGCAAACTACAACAGTTTACTTATTCTCCATAAGAATAATATGGGAATTTTAAATTAACAATTTCTCCGTAACTATTAGGCGCATTATAACGCTTCAATATACTAAATTATTTGTTTTTTTAAGCTCTACAAAATTGTTTGGAAAGAAATTACAAAATTTTATGTTTTTTGGGTCAAAAATTGGAAAAACCCATTTTTACCCCATAAAAGCCCCCATAAACCCCCGTTCCCATGGTCCGATCATGCTGGTTCGCGAACTCGTTCGAATAAACGTAGGTTTACACGTTTGTACCAAATTTCATCAAAATCGGATCATTTTTGCTCGAGTTATCGCGCTAACGAACACATATATATATATATGAATTTGAACGGATGGTGTTTTTGGCCTCTAGGGACCTCAAAACGAAAAAAAAATCGGTCCCGTGTCCAGGTCTTACCATGAGTACTACGGTAATAGCTTATTCCCTATATGGGAAATTCGCTAAAAGCTCAGGTGTCGATGAGATAAGTTCTGTTTTGCTTAAAAAAGTATCTAATCATCTGCTCAAGCCATTGTGCCATCTAATTAACTACTCTTTTAGTAGTGGAACATTCCCTGAGCGTCTAAAAGAGTCAGTAGTTAGACCAATATTTAAGAAAGGAAATCCCAAGGTTTGCAATAGCTACAGACCGATATCAATTCTTTCTGTATTCTCTAAGGTCTTAGAGAAAGCTATAATCTGCGGCTTTGTAAGTTTCTGGAAATCAATAATATTATCACCCCAAAACAGCATGGTTTCTTGAAAGGAAAGTCCACCTTAACTGCTATGTTTAACCTCATTAATAGAGTTGTAAGCGATCTTGATTCCAAAAACTATTCTGCAGGAATATTTTTCGATCTGAGAAAGGCGTTTGATACGGTCAATCACAACCTACTGCTGGAAAGAACGAGTAGAGTACGTAATTGAGTAGAGATACGAGGAGTAGCCTTGAGTTGGTTTACTTCCTACCTGTGCGGCAGAACACAGTATGTAGAGATCCAGGCTGTAGATGAGACCGGGTTCTTTCGCTCTTATTCCTATGATAAGACCGTCATTTTGAGAGGGGTGCCTCAGGGCTCTGTTTTAGTACCTACCCTATTCCTACTCTTCATTAACACCCTTCCATCTCGCATATCAACCGCCAAACCAAAAGCAAAGTGCCACTTCGCCCACTAATTACGCAAATAACAAATGTAGCGTAGAAGATGTTCAGTAACAAAATCCCTTGGCCAAGTATAAAGCTCGTACACGTTAAGTATGAAACTTCATAAACGAGGTTGTATCGTGAAAAATGGTAAACTAAAACCTCGAAAAAATCACAACCTTAAGCACTTTAAAGCACACATAAAATAAATAAAAAATGTAATGTGCATTTTATTTTAATTTCAGTGTTGTTCCTATATACATTTTAGTGTTGTTTTCGTATACGTAGAAATTGTATTAAACCTCAACCTTACACTTATGGTAGGTATTGCTGGTAATTTGCCTTAAATAACGAAAAATCAATAATATATCTTAAGAGATTATAGTGGCCGCCTTCGAATATAAAGGTATCTGGCTCAATTCTAAGCAAAATCTTTGCCAAACCCAGATGCCATTACAACTGCCTTTTATTAAATGATGCTTTCTATCCACAGGTTGAAGTTAGATCGTAACCAGACCAGATCTTGGACCGTTATCTAAAAAAAAAACGTAATAAACGTAGCCACTGGCGTAAATAGACACAATAAATCAAACTAATAAATAAAAAAAAAAATATGACTTCCTAATCAGCATAGTACTTGATTGATTTTATGGAACGCAAGTAATAAAACTTAATTTTGGGACGCTATTCTTGTGTTGCCTATCAAGAATGTTGATGGTTGGAGTGTCCAACCGAAATTTATCATACCTTACTATCTGTCATATGTGTTTTTTCTTATTCCTTGTCTCATTAAACAATTCAAATAAATCCAAAATGCCTGTAATATCCCTAAAGAGTTTATTAAATCTAGTTTTTTTGCGGTGAGCGTGTATGGTTACCAAACAACGGATCAGAGAGTCTAAACACACACAGTTAAATATTGTGTACAGAAAAAATAGGTTAACCAAAGATAATTCAGAATTTCGAGCTTTTAGTTCGTTTAGAAATATAAAAAACTTGTTTTTTTATCAAATAGGATTTTGGGTTCCCCTTTGGTTGATAATATACTTGAAAGCACAAACAATACCTCAAATCATAGTACTTGTAATAATATATTTACACTTATACTGTTTACTCACAAGACGGTTATTACATATGAAAGACGGTGAGTGGGATCGACTTCGATTGGGCTCTCCAATCATCATCATACGCAATAGGCGATTGCCCGACAAATACACTTGCAGCTCAGTGAACAAATGAGGCGTCGAGAGGCCAAGGGAGATATGTGACTTTTTAAAAAATGTCATTGTATTTTTTTCATAGTCATAAAAAATAAAACAAAAATAAAAATAAATTCACTTATACCCCTTGGCTTCCAACTCTTAGGTGTTTAGTTTGGAGGCCAAGGGATATAAGTGAATTATTTTTTGAAATTCCACCATTTTTTAACAAAACCCGTTACCATGACAACATTTTTTTAAAGTCACATATCTCCCTTGGCCTCTCGACGCCTCAAATACAAAACAATAGAACTCTGTTACATTAGTAATCCCATCACATAGTTCAGAAACATAAGGCGTTATGTTTCTTGAACATTAGCATTACGTACGTACGTATGTATGTAAGTATGTATTAATGTAACATTGAAGCGTTATGTATCTCTTTATTTGTTAGTAGTGAATTATTTTACCATACAGTATTCGAGTTATTATTACAGGTCCCATCATAAACTCTCTAATTTGCCTTGTATGCATGTAACAAACATATTTTGGAAGCGTTACCAATGTTTTATGGAAATCGGAAATACACCCCGAACAAAACAATAATGTTTTACAGAGGCTTTCCAGCCCACCATCAATAAATCAATTCCCCACACAAAAACCACCGACAACCGCTAATACAAAACATTGACGATTTGTTCAGAGTCATTAGTTCTGAATGTAGGACACCAGGGGCATGTGATCATTGTGAAAGCCTAATTCTTTACAAATTGCTACCGACTATTTTGATGATACTAAACCAATACTAATAGTAAACTCGATTTATCTATTTATAATTTTAAAATGTTGCAAGAATAATATCTCTTTAAGTAAAATATTAGCTTTAAGTAGCATCAGGAGTGACTTTCATTGTCTACGAACCGCGGGTATACATTAAGTATGGTCCTAGCCGTATCCAATTATTTATAAAAATAGTTTGCATCATTGTAAAACGTTTTTTGTATTAATCAGTTTTAATTGTATGCTATTCTTACGCATATTGTAGGCTATAATAATTTATCAATTTCTTATCAACTAGAGATAGGAGTTTTATTTGTCGTGCGTCTCAAGAGTTGAATTGCGAACATTTGCAATTTCCATGCACATTTGCGTACGCAATGGATACCCCTGTATTGTTAGGTGAAGAACTACTGGAAAAAGTGAAACATGTACATTCAACAACACCGGAAAATAGTATACCTCGTTACATTTATAAAGGCACAACTGTATCCGAAAACATGATTCAGGTTCTGGATGATATTCTAAACATGAAGGTTAGAGAGGACGATACTTGGATTTGTACATTCATGAAAAGCGGTAAGATTATTCTATATACAAATATTATTTATAACACATTATTATAAACTTAAAATTATTTATAAAACATAGGATTGTTTGAATTGTTAACTAAAGATTTTGGCTCTAGATAAACTCTATACTTACTGTCTAATTAACTTTTTAGCCTCTTTTAGCGAATTTCCCATATAGGGAATAAGCTATTACCGTAGTACTCATGGTAAGACCTGGACGAGGGACCGATTCTTTTCGCTTTGAGGTCCCTAAAGGCAAAAAACACCACCATCCGTTCAAATTCATATATATATATATATAAACTTACACTAGGCTGTTAAGGGGACAACATAATAAGAGAACAGTTGACTGTTCTCTCAACAGCGTCAGGTATAGTAAAACTTGTCAGTATTGCCAACCTTCATAGAACAACCACCAAATGAGAGGGAAAATAGATAATAAGAGGACAGCAAAAGGTCCCTTTAACATCTTCCCACATGGCATGGCTGTTGGGAGGACACTTAACCGTCCTCTTATTCTTATGTCCTCTTAACAGCCTTGTGTAAGCTTAAAGTGTCCTCTCATCAGCTCCATGTATAGTAAGCCTGATATTAACATTAAATTTAGTTTCCTTTTCTTGATTATGAGTTTAATTACGTAAAAGGGTAGAAAAAATGTTACATTAAGATATGGTCCAATATTAATATTTATCACTGCCTATACATACATATGAAAATGTTCTATACTACTGTCCAGCCCCATAAATATTTCCAATCCCCATCCATCCAATATATATTCTCAAAATCAAACTCTTTTCGCATCACTCACCCGCGTACCCATATAAAATAATGTTAATTTTTTTTAGATTTTTAGATTTTTTATGCTGTATTATTGTTTTTGATCAAAAGTTGATACCCACGTAGTGTGCCTGAATTTTAACCGTTTTGCCGCATCTCTTACCGTTGTTAAGATATAAGCATTTCTAAAACAATAAAGCAATGCCGCTCCGGCAGCGCCTGGAGTTTAACCTTTGCACCTATTCTAGAGTCAACGTTGACATTATAATACAGTGCATTGACATACAAATGAAAATGTTTAATATATTTAACAAATGGTACCCATATAAAATAATCTAAACTAGGTAGCTTTCGCAGAGGCATCCACAAAATTGAGCGGAGTCATCAGGGTTCCATATAATATATTGTTATTGACCTTCACCATCGAGCTTCATAATTATTTTTACCTACAATTTTAAGTGAAGAGAACATTTGTGTAAAGATTGGTGTAATTAGATTGGAATATTAATGGCTACACGTTGATTCGTAAAAAAGGGGAGTAAAAAACACGGAGATGTAATTTTAGGCATTTTCGGAGACCTGCATTTACATTTTAAGTTTAAACCCTCAGGGTTAGTCATCAACTTATTCTAAAACA
Organism: Macrosteles quadrilineatus; assembly: GCF_028750875.1. Lineage (NCBI taxonomy): Eukaryota > Metazoa > Arthropoda > Insecta > Hemiptera > Cicadellidae > Macrosteles > Macrosteles quadrilineatus. The sequence continues at coordinate 8,296,910 of NW_026542598.1, forward strand.
GGGTGGTACAGATGTAACTTAGAAATCAACCCTTTACAGTTTCAAATCCTACCATTTTGGCTACTAATAACTGCATAAGAGGGCTTTATGTGATGGTTAGAGTATAAGTGAAACCAAGAAATATATTATCGTTTCAAAAGTTATATTAACATTCACATTTGCATTTATTCAAGCGTTTAAACCATAACCTAAGTGTTACACGTTAATAATTTGTATAATCAATCGGAAGGTGATCGAAGACGAAGATTAAGCCGTCGTGTTTTGGCTAAAATGTCTGTGCTTCCTAGTCGTCCTTGTCACAGAAAACATACTACTATAACCATTATAGTAGTACTAGGTAAAACCCGTCGAAATCGACGGTTGCTTTAAAGGCTTACGACAATTCTTCTAACTGCGAAAAAAAGAGTGAAATTACAAAAAATGTGCGCATTTAGCATTGTTTAATGAATACGGTAATAAATAGGTGTAAAAACAATCTATATAAATAAAATTAGAGTTTTGTCTGTACATTGCTCAGAATCATACATTTTTAGGTTATTTTTACGTTTCATACATTAAAGAAGCCGAAACAAGTCTCATCTAAATTTCAGTCTGTCTGTCTGTCTGACACACTCAAGATGGCATTTTACGCAATCTTCTCCAGGAAAACGAGAGTACCTATCAAGACCCAAGTCATTTTAATGTATTCACTGGATTGGCGAGAGTGTCTTTAGCCATTAAAATATGGTCTCACTACTTTGTAATTAAAATTACGGCCGTTCAAAAATGCAGTTTTGTGCGATTTTTGTCAAGTTTTCTTCCAATTTGTATCACATAATCATCTATGAAACAACGAACAGCTGTTCGGATCAAGATTATTTTTTCTAGCTGTCACTGAAATGTTTACAAATGTTGTTTACAAACACCACAACCATTTCCGATCACGTTTTGAAGGCAAATCCCATCCAAGTGAGATTAAAAACGTTTTTATTACATAAAGGATTTAATTAATCGCAAGTGGAATAATATAGTGTAACCGTAAATTAAATAACTAGGCATCATCCAGGTCAGGAACCAGTAATATGTGTATAAAATTGTTTTGGAGTTTTGATAACCAGAAAGAAGACATTGAATCAAGATTGAATCAGTGTTGTATACGGCTGGGAAACTTAAATTTACTAATGACCGTCGCCAATAGCTTAGAAACAATGTTGACGGCTCTTCAATGGCGGTTGTGTAAAGTGTAAAGCAAAAAATTACAACTGCAGTGGGTGATTGTAACAGAGGTTTACGGATGATGCTGAACTCGATTTTCCAATGTGTCACTTTCTGTTCCTACCATTGACTATATAAAGTCAATAGTTCCTACTCACCGTGTGATGCAATCGCTGGACCATACAGCCAATAGGCCCATAGCCCTTCTCTTGGGTACGTGTGGTACGTATGCTTACCCAATTATTTATAACAACCCTTTCGACAACGATCCTTGATACCGGTACTTTTCCATAGAATACACGGCCTACCTAGGTACTTAAGAAATAAAATTATAAACGTCCAAAAACCCAACGTTGTGTGATTTTTGTCACATTTCCTTATAATGTTAATATATATACCAGCAACCATTGTTTAGAGAATACGTAATCTATTAAATAACAGAAAGTTATGTTGTATAAGGTTTTTTTTCAAACTGACACCGATAAGTTTACAATAAGAGTTGTGTACAAATAAAGCAATTAATGGGAAATAACTTTGATTGCCGATAACTTTTTACGAGAAAATCCAAAACCAAGAGATCAATAACCTTGATTAACGCATATAATTGGTCGGCTGTACTACAGTTCTTAACTGTAAACGTTGGTTTTTGGTACGGTACTGGTTCTTTTCCTTTTAACCTTTAGTAGCAGCAAGAATCATTTTTACGTACCAACACATCACAGTAATTTACAAATTAGTTATCGTTGGTGTTGCACCTTATTTATTACAGGCGTAGGCCTATTCAATTAATTGATGTCTTAACTGTATAATTTTTGCTTTTTCTGTCTGGATTCCAAAATGTTATGCTAAGAAAACTATAACGCATTTTAGTAAAACATTTATTCAGCAAACCATCATGAATTGTTCAAACACATTGAACGTTGTTTATGTATCAATAGTTCGTGGCTTATTTTGGTAATTTTTATTACAAATTACCAATCTAAATCGTCTATAGTAGGCCTACTGTACTTCATTTCATATAGCAAACCGATTCAGATAGCATTTCGACAGAATTTCGAGTCATCTCCGGTCCAAGCAAATATAAATTGTTATGATCAAATTTTATGGCATTAACAAAGATTTCAAGTACTAATTTTATATGTACCTTTTTATGCTTAAAGCGTAGCAGATTCCCTAATTAAGTTCGGTATTTTTGTGTGTATGTATGATGGTAACGCATTTATGTCCTTGTTTCTCAATGTTTCACGGAAAGGACAAGAGCGCCTTGATAATGAAAATGTCAACCCGAATAAAGTGTTAAATTAAGAGGTTGAGGTAGTACCTTAAATACTTTTAACCATTATGTTATAGTCCTTTAAATTCTGAACAAAATTGTACAAATCCCATTTCCGTATATTTACTCTCACCGCTTACACATGATAAAGGTTGTTGACAAACTTATGGGAGAAAGTATGTGTCAGAATGCTGATACCGTTTATTTAGTTTAATCATTGGATATAACATATCGACCAACAAGATCCGGGTGACATTTAATTGCGAAGCATTAGTTTTGGCTTGAAACTGTCAGATACTGTATTTGCGAAGGAATAGTTTTGTCAGCATATCTGAAAGTATGCAAACCAACTGCTGTGCTTTATATAAGAAGGTTTTAACTGATTATGATAAGATCCCCGTGCGTAGAACGGGCACACAGCTAGTAATGACTATTATGAGTTGGTTACAAAATATGGTTGATCATTCAATGAATAACATATTTCTTATATCGTCCGTCATAGGAGTTATTGTTCCTATGTTAACTGGTTTATCTTCTTTTTGATGAATATAATATAAAGAATGCTTTTGGAAGAACCTTTAAATAGCATTAAAACCGTATTGGTGGATCTTTTGTGGCACACACTTCTGCGATTTCATCAGTGTTATGCAGATTAAATCTGTGTGTGGGTTTTTTTTTTTTTTTTAGAAAATATATGTTTGTTGAGATGGCACGTTCTTATTTCAAAGGGAGGTCCACCCTAAAGCTGTGAAAGTTTTATTTTTCCTTCGTCACGTCGGTCATCATACCGTACTTCTGTGCCAATGAATAACCCTCTAAATTTAGCAATTTTAGCATAACATTGATTCCATGACATGCGGATGTCAGTTGTCTCAGCCTTATCAATTACATAAAGTGCTCAATATAATATATCCTCGGAATTTTAGGTGTAGTGGAATATACTTGTAGTGATGCTGTCTTTTATTCTCGAAATGAGGGACCTCGTTCTTATGGCCATGCGGCTTCATTGGCAACAAATAATGCAAATGACAAAGCAGTGCTGCATTTTCTAAAAGCAAATACTGTAAATTGTTACGTAAATAGTGACGTTTACATGCATTGTTGTTAATCAACGTATCTTAGAAAGGATGAGGATATCTAGTTCAAAAGGAACACGACCTTTCTGTCATGACAGTAACTGCTTAAATGGTAATTACTCTTTGTGAAATTTGTTTTACATTCGAAGTGTAGTGTTATTTTCACAAATCTCACTTAAGGCCAACCAAGTGGGCCCCGGTCCGTAATAGGCCACTGCAAAACATCTTTCAAGATATAGGTACTATTTTAATTTTAGGCAAGGTTTCTGTGTTTGGATATTATTAGACACGATAAGAGCACAATGAACTTCTTCTGCAGATCTTTATCATCTTTTGGTTAAATATAAATCGAATTAATAAGTGTCACAATCCAAGCGCATTAAAATGGCTCTGGCCTGAACTTTTTTGTAGTATCGAGTTTGGACATTTTGTTTATGTTACTATCTGGGTAAGTTACCGGTGCATTTTGAGATATTTCTTTTAGAGATAAATTAAATGGGTTTTGTTGCTGAGTAGCGCTAGTAAACATGTACAACCCTATTCGTTAGTTTAATAACATTCAAAGGCGCTATTCTGTTTTCACTAAGCTGAATGAATACATCGAAGTAACACCTCTAAAAAGTCTGCAATAAATTGCAATTTTGCAGATTAATGACTTTCTAAATCATACACACATGTCTTTATAAAAATTATTAAAATATTAATCCAGTTGCTGTAAACCACTATTAATTTAAACAAAATATGAACACGGCTCATATGGGCAACGTGAACTTCTGTATTGTATTACACAATCGAAATCTTTTTTAATAATTGAAAACATGTATGGAAATGATCTCATGAACCTATCTGTCTTGAATAATATGAATAAATATCGGCAAAAGTGGTCAAAAAGGCAGACACCAACCCGTACAATAGATATAATATAATTCGATAAGAAATCATTTTAAGAGTTTCTGTAATATTAAGATTTTCCAATGATTTTGTAATTGAACGTTATTTTGCAAAACATGAGATGATGCAGAACAAAATAAATTTTGAAATCAGAAAATTACATTGCAAATAATTCTTTTTGACAAACTCAGTAGTGTTGTTTGAAATGTAATTTAAATATTAACAGTTGCTTCATTAAAAAGTAGTGAAAAATTATCCATATGACTATAAAATGTAAACAAATTTGGGAAGGAAACTTAAAAGGATTTTAGGGCAGAGCCCTAAGGGAATTTACTTCGTTTTTCTGTTGATGGCTCTTCTACAGACCGATACCTTTTCTTGGACACCTCTACCAAGTTTCTACGCCCAGCCGGTCTCTCAAATTAGTAGGGGCAAAGTTTCCAATTAAATGTTTAGATTCCCCCATGTTAATCTTATGGGAGAAAACCCAACTTTGACGGAAGATCCTGCCCAAACTAATAAAGATTTCAAAATATGAAAACCATTTTACAAATCTACAAATCAGGGTAATTTTTTTGGCACCCTAATCATCAAAATCGGTTCAAAAATTAGGGAGGAGTTTTGTTCACAAAATCGGCTTAGCGTTATATATATATATATAGATGTTTTCTGTATCCTTGTTGATCTCGACAAGATGAAACTATTTGCTACTTGGCGGCATTTCAAACACATCATAAAATCCACAATTATTGAAGGAAACCTGCGTATGGATGATATGTAAATTTTGTTAACGTGTATGGTTTTCATTCAATCTAATTCATAACTTTTTTTATAAAAGCTAACATTAAAAATTCAGTTTTTCTCAAGTAAACCAATCACATAAAAAATATTAACTAAGACACTATTATTTAAAGAGCTGTATGTATTACCATGTAAACACATAAACTTTGTTCGCATTAAAACATGTAGTTCTGTTCTTAAAAACCCCACAAGATTTATAAACTAACTAGGGGTCGCCGGATTTCTACCCCCGGATATTTACCCCCATGAAAAAACGCCTACGTCACTTTGACATCACATGTATGGGGGTAGATTTCCGGGCGCGAACTTTTAGGATGGATAAATTATTATATATTCAATCAACTCGCATTTCACGGTTTACTTAACAGTTTAAATAATCAAAATGCTAATAAACCTGATACCGGAACTTTACCCCCGGAAATCTACCCCCAGACATCCACCCCCGGACATCTACCCCCGGACATCTACCCCCGGACATTTACACCCAGACATCTACCCCCAGACATCTACCCCCGGACATTTACCCCCAGATATCTACCCCCGGATATCTACCCCCGGAAATCTACCCCCAGAAATATACCCCCAGTGGTCAAATCATAAATGACCGACCCGGAATTCTACACCCGGAAATCTACCCCCCGTGCTACACTACGTATCGGCCAATATTCATTGTTGTAGTTGGTTTTAGTAATTGGTTTATAAAAATAATCAATGGCTCTTCGTTTAATAATTACCCTCTAGTATCTAGTATTAATTGCATGTGATATGTCGTTGTCTTGTTTAATGTCATCTATCTTCCCAATTCATTAAGCTGTAACTGATTTAGGTGTCATTTTTAAGCTGAAGATTCAGTGCAACGCAAATGGTAATTAAAAAGGATATTTTGTTAAAGGGCTCCAAAAGTTTAACCCATAAGCTTTTGATTTATTTTCAGACAGTGATTTAAATGGTTGACCAATTTTCACATACACTCATAGCTAACGGCACATGTACGAGCGCAGATCGTGAAATTTAAAACATACGAGATGCTAGCCCGTCCTACGTACGGGAATTGAGTAGTCTGTTAAAACTGTGTACAATTCAGAACAGCTAGTATACACGTAACTTATAAAGACAAAATATTTTCTTGCAGTGTTAATGTGAAAAATCATCTTGTAAACCAAGTTGCGTGGCCAAATATGTTTTATTCCATCATACGATATGCATTTTAAATCCGATAATTTTACAATAAAACAGCAATTGTGAAGATGTGAAAAGCGTTGAAGTGAGATTTGCGGCCGAATCGGCCGTTGCACACTGATTATAAAAAGCCTACAGTAGAGAGTAATAGCTTTGACTATTAATATAATATATTCAGTATCCAGTAGTCAATAGTAATAGTCAATTGAGAAGTGTATATACCTAGTCAACAATACCACCTTCCATCGCATACCTGCCTCTTCCATAATTATTATCACCACAATACAATTACTCATACTATACACAATTTCCAGTAGGTCTGAATAGAAACTACCTAAAATAAAACTATATTATCCAATAAAATTCACGGTATGCCTACACAAATATACCTTTGGTATCCTAACATCATTAAAGTATGTTAATTTCACTGTATCAATTGCTAAATAAATAAGAGTAAACAAATAAAAGTAAAAACCATAACATATAGTCTGTTTTGAATTAGGTAGCTGTTTGGGTAATAGCTATTTACATTTTAAGTGTAGTAAGAGCGTTTTTACATCACGCAGGTGAATGTTGTGCAACGAGCGAAGGCGAGTTGCATAATTTACCGAAGTGATGTAAACACGCTCTTGCGTAACGTGTAACGTACAAGATTTTACCTGACCCGACAATATACAGGAGGATACGAGCAATATGCTTCATTATCAATTTCACTCATCTTCTAACAGTAACGTTAATTTACAAACAAAAGCTAGGTTAGGAAAATTCTTCAAAGCATAACAATAAAATTCAAACACACAGCTGATTTCTAGCGTTGAACGTCGTTGGCTCCATAGAGGTATATTTTTTAAGTTATCCACTCAATGTTATTTAAATGGGTTTCATTACATCACCGAGTGAGTTTTTTTCAACTTTACATCACTCGAGAAGTAAGGAAGTTGTATACATCACGCTTGGGATAGGGAAGTTTAACATGGCGGGTTAGGTAAAATAACATTCATTTGAAAAAGAACTAGTCACATGTTGAAGGAATTTAAAAAGTAAACACGCTAGTAAAGCTAGTGACGTAATTATCTATGTTAATTTTCCATACCGTTATCAGTTCTAATATCTGTAATAATTACCCACCTATTGAATCAACCTACATCGTAATTTCCTATATTAATTTATTAAAAGTATAAGATATTTATAGTTGAAATAAAATTGATATTTTGCCTCCAAACGTAACCACAACTAAACACACCCAAACAATCTTTTTTTTATTTCATAAAAGGATGGTTTGTCCAATTGCAGTATCCTAGGTCAATGATGCCGCTGTGTTTAATCTATGTCATCCATCAGTTTATCTTTGGATAAAACCCGGCTGAGGTTGTGGTGGTAATTTAAAATCCTAATTACCGATTATTCTTGATCTCATTTTCTATGACATCAATATTTCTGAGCCTAATCCAAACAAATTGTAAGCAGACTAACATTGATTGTAAACAAAAAGCTACCAAGACGAATTAATACATGTAAATATTGTTATTTTCCAACTCTTTCCTAAAAAAGTTGAGCAGTAAAATTATTTGCATATCCTTTTCTTTTAAGACTCGTGTACAGAGCTTCGATTTGTATACAGCAATCGTTTTACTTATCTCTGTGGTCTAATTATATTTACTAATCTTACTTATTTCCTATAATCAATGACAAAATCAGAGTAGGCTAAATAAAATAACCTAATAGTTCTATAGAATATTTTTATATTAAACCAGCTGTTAGTTAAAACAAATTATATTGCACTACAACAAATCAAAGATTGCTTTACAAAATAATTTATGAACATCCTAGTATTTTACTATGTATATTTAATTAATCTGTCATCCTCTTACCGAAGAATTGGACGTATCAATGATCAGCATTACACATAGTATAAATAAGTCAACCCTTCGTATGTCTTTTCATTTTCATCCAAAAGCTGAATTTGTGTCACAAACGCTGAATGTTTACAGCTGTTATGTTAAGCAAATTATATCATACCAAAAGCTAGTTTAGAATGTTAGCGTCGGCTGCTAGACTTTTCAAAAATTAAAACTTAATTTCTTAATAACTGGGACCCTAAACTAAAATTATGGATTCGACATTCCCTAGTTCTCAAAATTATCTTTCTTTCAACACAAAAATCATGAAAATCCGTCAAGTGGTTGATTCAGAATCGTGAAATAAAAAAACCCCTGTTACGTTTTAATATTATAGATCACTGAAGGAGGTTATTTTTTGATTACAAGTGGTAAAAAATGCAATTAAATGTTGATAAAAAGCCTGCCACAGGTTGATTAATGAATTAATAATTTTTTCACTATCAATTACCTCCTAGTAATACGAAATAGCATGATCCCTATGTCGTAGACACTATCCGGAGTTTTACATTGGCTAAAAAGTGTAGTTGTTTACACAAATAATTAATCGTAAAAAATAAAACATAAACATATTTTATGATTGGTTCTGGTTGTCAATGCTGGTTGTGAAATAACGGAGAATAAATGTAAAAGAATAAAATTGGATATTTCGGGATAGGGAAGGTATTTTTACCTCATGGTTCTTTTGGTTTTAAGAATTTATTTTAATGAAATTAGAGTTTAGTATGAACATTGCTTAAAATTATATATTTTTTGGTCATTTTTACGTTTCATACATTAAAGAAGCCAAAACAAGTCTTTATCTCAATTTCTGTCTTGTCTGTCAAGGCCCAGAAGGCATTTTCCGTGGCCTTCTCCTCAAAAACTAGAGCATCGATCGTGATTCGATTTAAATAGTCTTTTTGGATTCGGTGGATTGACACGAATAACTAAGCCATTAAAATATGGCCTCACTACTTTTGAATTAAAATAAATTTTGTTCAAACCCCCAATTTTTTTGAATTTTTGTCAAGTTTAGACTACTCCTAATGTTTGCCAGTAATTTATGAAATACTAATAATTTGTTTGGAGAATACGACATCTATGAAATAACGAACAGCTGTGAAAGATGAAAAGCTGGATAAAGATGATTTTTTCTAGCTGTCACTGGAAATTTGTTATTACATTTTGTTTACAAATACTACAACCATTTCCGATCAAGTTTTGTAATAAAATCCAAAACCAAGTAAGATTAAAAACGTTGTGACTCACGTAAATAAACGGATCAAATAAATCGTAAGTGCAATTATATGTAACTAGTGTACATGTTGCTCGAATTCGAGCAATTGCAAAGTATTAAAGGAGTTATTTAAAAACTAATAACAATGGATATTTACAATGAGTTTAAAAGAGTCAACTCAAAGATTACTGGTGTGTAACTAAAACCATGTTTATCTTCGTTATTGATAAACCTAAAGCATTCATCCGGCCGATTTTCTCCTTCTCAAAATGCCTCGCTGTACAGGCAACACAGGTCATTGATAGAGGGCCAATTGACAACGAAAAGTCGTTTTGGGGTAGTGTTCCATCTCTTGTTTACAGTTGCAGACGATCTATTCTGGTTTTCAACCTGACTTAAAAATTGAACTGATTAGTAATCTGCTCACATTTCACCTTTAAAACTGTTACTGTGTAGTGTGAAAGTTGGTCAACCATTGGAAGCACCTTCTAGAAATAAATCAAAGGCTTAGGGGTCAACCTTTTGAAGCTCTAATCAAAATATCCTTTTTAATGACCATTTTGCTCTGCGCAAGATCTTAAGCTTTAATATGACACCTCAATCGTAACAATCGTTGAAGTAGGTCGGGTGGAAAAGGACTGCTACAGATTATTGAATTAGGAAGATAGATAATGGTAAACAAGACAATGACATATCGCATGCTTTATACTGGATATTACAAGACAATGCTTAACCGAAGAGCCGTTGATTTCCGGGGGTAGATGTCCGGGGGTAGATGTCCGGGGGTAGATGTCTGGGGGTAGATGTCCGGGGGTAGATGTCCGGGGGTAGTTGTCTGGGGGTAGTTGTCCGGGGGTAGATTTCCGGGGGTAGATATCCGGGGGTAAATGTCCGGGGGTAGATTTCCTTGCTGTGGCAAATCACTTTATAATAAAACAATTACATGTTGATTATTTATTAATATATTGGGGGTAAATTTCCAGTCGCGGGCTATTTCTCGACCGTGTATAGGCCCCACCCCTCGTGACGTCAAAATGACGTAGGCGTTTTTTCATGGGGGTAAATATCCGGGGGTAGAAATCCGCTACCCCGACCCATGCTGCTCCGCAGCGTTGAAATAAATATCATATCCCAAAAATAATTAAACTTTTACGAGCAAATTTCGTTTACATATAAGCCGAGTGAGACTGCAGAAAAATATATGCCGATGTTTGATAGGAAGTTTGTTTGTGCTTACCTTCAATTTGAGGCCTCGATCATGAAAATCGGTCGGGTAGAAGAGCCAAACGAACCCGGAAAAGAAAACCAGGTTTAACTCCCTTAAGAAATACATGGGGAGCAAATTTCGCCTACGTATAAGTCGAGTGGGACTGTAGATAGATATATGCCGATGCTTGATGGGAAATCTGTGCGTGCATACCTTCAATTTGAGACCTAAATCATGAAAATCGGTCGGGTAGAAGAGCCAAACTAACTCGGAAAAGAAAAACCAAATTGTACTCCCATAAGAAATATATGGGGAGCAAATTTCGTTTACGTATAAGCCGAGTAGGAATGTAGATATATATATATGTTGATACTTGATGTGAAATCTGTGCGTGCATACCTTCAATTTGAGACCTAAATAATGAAAATCGGTCGGGTAGAAGAGCCAAACAAATTTCGGAAAAGAAAACCCAAATGTTTTTAATAATACAATGTGAGTTTTAAATGAGTTCCCCAGCCCTACTGTTTTCTACATTTTTTAAGATATCAACTTCGGACCACGTCAGATCATTGTAGTGTAGTAAGTACTTCGTTTTGACTGGGTATACATTTTTGGGCGCAATCTTGGATCCGCCATTATTGGATACAAAGTTTTTTTTCAAATGTAAAGGTAGGGTTGTGACCCATTGTTTCAAACTAGAATTTTACGCTAATTACAATGCCGCAATTAGTTTCTAAAAATCTTGATCCGTTCTAAAGTTATGAGGACTTTTTATAACTTTATTTTTAGCCAATTTTAATTGGCTGCAAATAGACTGCAACATTTGATTTGGATGAACGGTAGTGACAAAACTCTGCTCTCAGAGTATACTAATGACTTTCTTCGAGCAAAGCTCGGTCCCCAGGTGATAACGGTAAGAGTGGTCTCGGAAACGGTAAGAGGTACGGCAAAGCGGTTAATATACAGGCCTACTACGTCGGTTCCAGCTTTTGATCAAAAACAATAATGCAGCGTAAAAATAATTGTAAAATTTTAATACATGCCGCAACAGACGTTTCAAGAAACACATACTTTTTTGTGGGGGGATGTTGAAATGCGAAATTGTCACTTTTGTGAATTTTCCTCATGGTTTGGGGCAGAGACCTGTCATCGTGCCAAATTTCTACTTCCTAGCCCGTCTAGGAGTGCCCAAACACTTGTATACCTGATCAGTGAGTGAGTTACACATCGTGCTGTATAGTTAATTAGATAAAATATTAAATACAACAATTTGTTTATAAAAACACAGGATATTTTGGTAAGCACAAATCCGTTATGAGGACACATATTTGGAATTTATACACACAGCTGTTCAGGGGACAGACCCATTTAAAATGTATGGGATTTAGTTGGGAAATTCATTTTCCTACAAGTGTATTGGTATGCCTTTTTTGCCATACACAAGGCTGTTATAAGGACACAACATGTTATATACAAGGATGTTAAGAGGACTGTCTTCTTATTAATAAGAGGACAGCAATTGTCCTCCTAACAGCTTTGTATATAAATTTTGTCCACTTAACATCCATGTACATATCTATATATATATACATATATATATATATACACATATATATATTATATATGTGCGTGTTTGTGTGTGTCCGTTAGCACGATAACTCGAGCAAAAATGATCCGATTTTGATGAAATTTAGTATAAACGTGTAAACCTACTTTTATTCGAACGAGTTTGCGAACCAGCATGATCGGACTATGGGAATGGGTTTTACTTCCAGAATGGGCGAACGAACATTCGCCTATTGGGTCTGATGATGATTGGAGTGTCCAATCGAAAACGATCACCACTTACCATCTTTTGTATATTTACCGTCTTGTGAGTAATCGTATAAGCGTAAATATATGTTTTAAGTGTTATAAGACTTATCTTTATTTACTTTCCGAATAGATTATGCATAATGGTAAACCAATTATTGCCAACTATAAAATTTATTAGGTTTTTTCCGAGTCGGGTAAGCTCTTCTACCTGACCGATTTTCATTATTTTGGCCTTAAACACAGAAGCTATGGCCGCAAACTATGGCTATGGCCGCACCACAGATTTTTCATCAAGCATCGGTATTCATTTTGACGTAAATTTCGAGATATGCACAAACTGCCTCACTGTACATTTCTTATAGTTAAATTTGTTTTTTTCGAGTTCGTCTCGCTCTTCTATCCGACCGATTTTCATAATTATGGTCTTAAAATAAGGCTATGCAAGCACATATTTGTCATCAAGCATCATCATTAATTTATCTAATTTATTACTCGACCAAAAATATATTTTTATTATTTTTTACTTCAATTAAAGATGTATTCCAGCAGTTCTAATTACATTATATTTTGGTCTAAAAACCTTTAGTGAAATACCAGCTTTCATTTGAGCTATATTGATTATTAAGATCGGACTACCTAAAGCACACTGCTGAATCACGAATCAACAATAATTATAGTTGGTTTAGTACTTATCTGCAATCAGATACGTAACTGTATTTTTATTTAAGTTATTTTATATGTCACTGTCTTAAAATACTTCTAGAAATAAAGGTTTTCATTTTAGATATTGATAGTTTTAATCAGTTATGTTCAAGATACTTACTGATTGTATAGCTCAATCATAAAACATAAATTTAAATGTATCTTTGATATAGAATTTTGTTTTAGATATATTTTTTCAATTCTAATTACGTTATCCTATTTGCCGTTCTCCAAAAGATTATCCAAAAGCAGGTTCTTTTGACCTAAGGACCTTCAGTAAAATACCAGCTTCCATTTGAATGACTGATTATTAAGATCGGACGTTCTTAAAGTACACAGCTAAATCACGAACAACCCAAATTGTAAAAAAATAAGTTATTTATCGTCGATTTATAGTCAACAATCTTGCTTGCAAACTCAACAGTGACTGTCGACTTTGACGGGTTTCACCTAGTAAATCTAAAAAAATCTAACTTTTATAATTATTTGGTAATTTACATGAATTAGGCATTCCAATGACCTACTAATTATAAAAATCGGTTCGGCAGAACTGTATATTTAATTGTACAAAGTTTAACAACAACATCTTTAATTCATTATTTTCCCACCACTATACATTGGGAGGTTGCTTAACGTTTTTGCAAATAACTTTAAAATGGTGAAGAAATTGACGAAAGTGGAAGGTAATATTATGGTAGAGAATAAAATTTCCTACAAATTACTATTATGTATTTCTTGAAAATATTCAATAAAGGCAACCTAAAGTCGGCTACAAATATAAACTTGGAAAAAATGAGTTTTGAATGTAAAATTGTTTTATTTCTTTTTTTCACCCCAAATATGTAATATAATCAAATGTACATAATTATTTGCAAATTTACACAAATTAGGCTTTCCAACGACCCATTAAGTAACAAAATCGGTCCAGTAGAAGCCTAGATTTAGTTGTACAAAGTTTAACAAAAATATATCTAATTCAGTATTTTCTCACTACTATAAATTTGGAGGTCACTTAGCTTATTGCCAATAACTTTTAAATAAAGGGGAAATCGACCAAAGTAGATGTGATATTCCAAAAGGGATTAAAATTTACTACAAATAACTACTATGCATTTCTTGAAAATACTTAATACAGGCAGACAAAAGCTGGCTACAAATAGAAACATGAAACAGAAACTTTTAAAAAAAAGTTTTTAATGTATTTTGGTTTTAAACTTTTACCACAAATATTTTATAAAATCACACTTTCATAACTATTTGCAAATCTACATAATTTTGTCTTTCAAATGACCCATTAGTTAACAAAATCGGTCTAGTAGAAGTCTACATTTAGTTGTACAAAGTCTAACAAAAATATCCCTAACTAAGTATTTTCTCATTACTATAATTTCGGAGGTTGCTTAACTTTTTTGCAAATAACTTTTAAATGGTGAGGAAATTGACGAAAGTGGAATATGATATTCTGAAAGAGAATAACATTTCCTACAAATTAATGCCATGCACTTCTTGGAAATACAAAAAACAAAAAAACAGCCAAAAGTCGCACACAAATAAAAAGTGTGAAAAACGCCATTTTCAACATATTTCTTGAGAAAGACATGTTTTTTTTACTTTCTTATCATTAATCATGAGAAAAATAAACTTTCATAATTATTTGCAAATCTACACAAATTAAACTTTCCAACAACCCATTAATTAATAAAGAATGAATTAATAAAGTTCAGTAGAACTCTAGATTTAGTTGTAAAAAAATTTCAAAACTGAATTATATATAGAATAGATTTTGATCAAATTTGAAAAATGTTTTTATTTCTTACTAACAATTAACATTAAAAAAAAAAAAAAACTGTTTTACCCTCCCTGATTCAGCAAACCTAAGTACTTGTTAAACTAATTCTATTTAAATAGGGAATGAATGTTATATTTTTAAGTTGATATTTTAGTATAAATCCAACCAGGGAAATGGAAATTCGCTTAGTTTGCAGGTTTGCTGCGGCAGGGGTATTTTTATTTTTAGTGACCAATTTTAGAATTTTCAAATGTAATATTTTACGATGTTTAAAAAATATGTTTGGATATCATTTATGGAACTCATGGCAGGTTTAAAATTTCAAAACTGAATTATATATAGAATAGATTTTGATCAAATTTGAAAAATGTTTTTATTTCTTACTAACAATTAACATAAAAAAAAAAAAACTGTTTTACCCTCCCTGATTCAGCAAACCTAAGTACTTGTTAAACTAATTCTATTTAAATAGGGAATGAATGTTATATTTTTAAGTTGATATTTTAGTATAAATCCAACCAGGGAAATGGAAATTCGCTTAGTTTGCAGGTTTGCTGCGGCAGGGGTATTTTTATTTTTAGTGACCAATTTTAGAATTTTCAAATGTAATATTTTACGATGTTTAAAAAATATGTTTGGATATCATTTATGGAACTCATGGCAGGTTTAACAGATCTGATTGGATAGATAAGCACAACTCTATATAAAACATGGAGTACTTAAATAATATTATTCCTAAGTACTGTGCTTCAGATCTTAAACCTATACTTTGAATAAGTGAACAGAAGTAGTAGTTGGTTATATATGATTTTATGGTCGTATTCATCACTGTGATCCTATGTTTTTCTACACAATATTACAAATTCATGTTAAATTACCTCGTTTCACCGATAATTTAATAAAATATAATATGAAACGTAAGTTTGTTGTAATAAATTATTAACAACATGTAGTAAATAATTTGAAAAATAATCAAAATTACATGTCTTACAAAGCTAGCTTGAAACCTAATCTCTAATCAAGAAAATTGTCCAAGCTATTTTAAAGTAGGTGTTGTATTTTTCTAGAATATTCTGCTAAATATTAATAATTTTTTAATCAATAATATTCTAAGCCTAGGATTACATGCTATAAAATACATCTATTGGTTTCATGGATTACGAAAAGCAATATCATAGAGTTATACCTCAAACAACTATTACTAAAAACAATTAATTACTATTAATTACAATAACAAATTGTTGGGTTACAATGAATTACTAACAATTAATTACCTTGATACACACTCTCATACTTTTTCAGGAACGCATTGGTCAGCAGAAATGGTTTGGCTACTATCAAATGATTTAGACTACAAGGGTTCTGAAATTCATCAACTACAAAGAGTGCCATTCCTTGAGTAAGCTTAAATTACAAAAGCAATGCACAATACAGGTTAATTGTTGAAAATTTCCTTGGTTTATTGTTTAACCTAAAACAAAATATTACATTACTTTAAGTAATGGAGTAAGAAGAGAGGACAGTCTTTTATGCATACTTTATTTTAGATTAATGGGACGTTTCTGGTTGATTTTTAATTAATAATCGTAGATGTAAAATTCATACCTCAATTGCATTTTAGTACAAAAAGGCTGTCTGGGGTTATAAAAAAGGTTTTGAACAAAACTCGAACTGTCTGTGAATACTAAAACGTAAAACAACTTTAGGTGTGTTGTCTCCTCATTTAACAATTATTTACAGTTCAGTTTTTAGACGAAATTTATTCATGTTGCTTAGTCTTATTTGTTATACATTTTTTTATTTGAATTTCACAATTGTAAAAAATGTGTTTTAGGTTTGAACATTTTTTAAGGCATTGTTCTGTGGCTGAAAATTATAATGAGTTTCATGTGGATCCTAAACTATTTATAGATTCAATTAACTATGTAAAAACGATGAACTCTCCAAGATTTATCATGACCCACATGCCTTTCCATATGCTGCCCTTACAAATTCAACAAGGAACTGTTAAGGCAAAGGTAAGAGACACTGGAATATATCAATTAATTATATAAATTATTTAAGATATGGACGCGACTATTTTATACCCAAATATGAGTGATGGATGGGTGTAGGATGAGTGGCGCGCGATCCTATAGTGTTGTAGTGACTAAGGCCGACAGGTTTCTTAGACAAAGCTTTCAATTAAAAGCAAACACAGCAAATAGCAACCAAGGGACTTAAAGTATATGGTTATAATTAATTGTATATAAAAAAATTAAAAATAAATTGTACACAAAAAAAGAGTATATTATTTACCTTTAAAGTTTTTTTGTTGTGATCCGTTATTAGAATACCACTTGACGTGATGATAAATATGTTATTAGTATAAGCTAGTAAAGTAACATTTTAAACATTGTATGTATATTTACCTTCAATAATACAAAATCCTTTTTCAACAGATTATTTACGTGATGCGCAACCCAATGGATGTTTGCATTTCGCACTTTCACATGTTTCAAAAATGGCATGATGTTGAGACCACCATTGAAGACTTCGCCGACTTATTCATGCGAGGTGGTCGTAAGTATGGCATTTAGGCAACAAACCAACTGGAACTTTGTATTTGTTTTGTAAATATCTGTAAAAAAATGTTAAGAAAATAATTTTTAATTTGTTTAGGAACAACACTGTTCGTTAAAATGTTTATAAGTTACGTATGTATGTGTGAGAGAGCTTGATAACTCATATTTATTTATTTCATAGTGTACTCTTAACATAAGCTCAAAAACGCTTGGTACCTTCCTCATAGCAGCAATTTTAAGGGCTTGTTAAATTTTATATTTTGCGAATTGGAAATACATATGATTTGATTATAAAAATAGTTTATTAATTATTCAATTCGACCGATCAAAGTTCGATAAGTCTACAGTTTTTTTGTTTTTTTTTTAGTATGAAGATACTATGTGTAAAATGTGTGGCTTATATTTCTCCATATGCGTACTATCAATATTAAAATCATCATATTATTAATATGCTATATGAAACTTTGTAAAAAATGGGGCTTTTATGTTTTAAGATTTAACCCCACATATTGTATACCAAAATGTTCGTCTAGGTGTGTAGATTTGCAAACTGGCCTAACATTTTTTTTAAAGTCCCTTGGGCTCTGTCTTAGTTGATTTTAAAGTTCCACAAGGATTAAATGTTATCCATATAAAGAACATATTTGTTTACATTATGATGAGCTGGATATTTAAATTGATATTAATATTTTAGTTGCAATTTAAGGAAACGTATGCTACAAACATTTACTGACTTGGTTGAAATGAAATATTTACTATTTGAATTTGGCATGGAGTAAATATCACAATGGCATAAGCGAGAAAGCCTGGACAATTTGATATACAAAAAAGAAAACTGAATCAACACTGTACCGCATTTCATAGGTAATCATTGAAAGAGCCGATTTGCAAACTATGAAAACATATGAAAGACAATGAACACACTACCAAGTAAATGAAATATAAAGATTTTTTTCAATTTGATAAGCGGAGCGAGCGAAGCTTTTATACGTCGACTCAGGCATTTCGTAATACACAAACTCCTCCTAGACGGCTGAAGTAATCGTTTTCAAATTTTGCATGGTGATAAAGACTATATCGGTGAGTGCCAACATCTATATGGCGTCAATCAAATCTCTTAGGAATCCGCCCCACGGGCCCTAAATATTTTAATGTAATCCTAATAGAAGCAGTATTATTATCCTTATGGACACATAAACAAAGACATAAGATCACCTGGTGACATTTGAATAAAGTAGATCAAGAAATAGCTGATAGCATTATTCCACAAATGTTAGAACAGAAACGGTATAGATCGTAAAAAATATAATCAAATGACGACACTAGCCTGATTCATAGTCTTAACATCTTGTTTGGACGTTTATTCACAGTGCCATTTTGAATTATAAAACAAACTTGTTTGCTTTGAGTCCATCCAACTACATTATCAGCTATCACATAAATCCCTCTTGTGCAGTTATTAGTAGCCAAAATGGTAGACCCGAAATTATATATGGTTGATTTCTAAGTTATAACTAGCTAGAACTGTACCACCCTGTTTTAGAATAAGTTGATGGCTAACTCTGAGGGTTTAAAATTAAAATGTAAATGCCGGTCCTCGAAAATGCTTAAAATTACATCTCTTTGTTTTTTACTCCCCTTCATTACGAAACAACGTTTAGATAATCTAATTACGCCAATATTTATCTTAACACAAATGTTCTCTTCACTTAAAATTTTAGGTATAAATAATTATGAAGCTCGATGGTGAAGGTCAATAACAATATATATGGAACCCTGATGACTCGATTTTGTGGATGCCTCAGTGAACGCCACCTAGTAATCGTTATTATAGACAACCTAATGTTTGTATTTAATTTTGGAATCATTGTATTTAAAATATTCGATTTGTTGTCTTTGTAGTTCATATAAATAATAATTTCATCTTCTATATAATTTTTTTCTCTGTCTCTTTCTATTTCTATAATTGTTTTCTTCAATGTTAGTTAATTTATGTTTGAAATTTTGTGGATGATCCGCATAATTTGATTTCATTGACGTTTTGTTGTTAGATTTATACGCTTGTATGTGTTCGTTGAATCTAACTTTAAAATTTCGTTAGGTTTGTCCAATGTAGTATGTGTCACAGTCAGAGCATTTAGTTTTATATATACTAGATGCGTTGTATGAATTTGCTGTAATATTTGTTGGTTTGGTTTTATTTTCTTTATTTTAAACCTTTTATTTTTGTCTGTAACTTCATTTGATTTGAGTGTGTTTAAATGTTTTTTTATTACCTTGTTTAAATTTTTGTTGGGATACAAAAGAATTTCTTTTCTATTTTTTTGTTTCATATTGTTTTCTAAATTTGGGTTTAATTAATTTCTCTTCTTAATTTTCTTTTTGATTGTATCATTAATCATTTTGCTTCTATATCAATTTTTTCAGCTACATGTTTTACGGTGTCGACTACTTTCTTGAAATTTTTTTTATTCAAACATTGATTAGTCTGTTAATTAATTAAAGAAAAACTGCAACATTGTGTGTCCATAGATGATTCGATTTTCTTGGAATTATTATGTCTGTAGTTTTGGGTTTTCTGAATATGTTAAATGAATGTTTGTTGTTTTGGATAGAAATTGTTAGATCTAGGAAATTAATTTCTTTTCGCTGGATTTCTTTGGTGAATTTAATTGTGTTATTAATATTGTTGAGATATGTTAAGAATTGTCCAGAATGATTATCATCTCCTTTAAATAAGCATAAAATATTTTCCATATATCTGTACCAAAATACAGTTTTGTTTTTGAATGGATTTGTTTTTTACTAATTTTGGATTGTTCCATTTCTGACATAAATATTTGTGATAAGAGTCCTGACAAGGGAGATCCCATTGGGAGACCATCTTCTTGTGGGTAGAAAGACGAATCATAACTAAAGTAATTTGGCTTAACTGTTACCTCTGTAAGTTTGCTCATGTAATTTGTTTTATTTATTTTCAGCTTGTTGTGGTTTATTATAATTCTTTTATTAAATACTTTTATTGTTTTAGTAAAGTATTTACCATACTGGGGGCACTGCCTGTCATTTTGTGAACAGAAAGACAAATGCAATATACTTTACCTGAAATTTGAAGACATGATAGAGGTTCTTTGTTTGAAGTTCATTGTTGGTGATGGTGAGTTAATGTTGTTCAAAGGTTTATTGCGGACATTTTCCATCACGAATGTAAAAAACAATACACAACGTTTCGGGATCTGGAATCTGATCCCATACAGTGCATATTTTTTGACTACTACCCTTGGTAGTGTATTCCAACTTAGGTTGGGCGTTTGTGTATTGTTAGTTGTAATGTGTTAGTTAAGTTTTTTCACCTGAAGACGGGATCAGATTCCAGATCCCGAAACGTTGTGTATTGTTTTTTACATTCGTGATGGAAAATGTCCGCAATAAACCTTTGAACAACATGATAGAGGTAATAACATTTACTTTAATTACGTTAGAATAAGGGACAGAGAAGTAGAATAATATTAATATTTATATTTTAATATTTTGGTGCCAAACGGATACATCAGTTGTCCACATTATTAATTGGCCAAAATTGTTTTTAGATTCTTGTAACGGCAATCGGTAAATATTAATAAATCTGACTACTCTGACAACATGTCCTGGATTTTAATTTGACTTAAAACTTATAATCACGATAATACAACCACGTTTATCATAGATCCGCCTTTTAGCTTGCGATTTATGACATTTTTAACAGTACCAAGGGACCGAGCCTTTCTCGTTGTAGTTAATTGGATGGTAAAAACAATATTACATAGCTTCTTGATCAGCATCTTACGTGTTATTTAATTACCTAAAAAACAAAAAGATAAATGTCTAATAAAACTGTTAATAATATATTTACACTTATATTGTTTACCCACAATACGGTAAATATGTATTAAAGGTGGTAAGTCAGGTATTCGATTTCGATAGGACACTCCAATTAACATCAGACCCAATAGATGATTTTGTAATTTGCTAGTATACTGTGGATGGCTTTGGCTTGTTATAAACAAATGTGCAAAGTCTTTTTCACCACACTATGATGTTTTTGGCTGTATTACATACGTTAATTGGTGGCTGAAAGTTACGTTTTGCTGGCCATGCCAGCTGTCATCGTAATTTGGGGACCGAGCAGGTTTTTACAGTCCGGGGCCGCAAAATCAGCTGTCCGCTTACTTACTTAAAGCATGAATGCATTTTAAATACACAATCAAAATCCATAGCATTGCAATAGAATTGTGTTATTGTCACCGTTGCCTAGCAACTATTTATTTTTATTTTTGCTGATTCCTCAAATTATTTCTTCACATAACCTTAGTTGTGTTGACTATTAGTGTGCATTATTATAGTGGTGAATAGTGCGGTAATAGGGTATAGTGTGGTGAAAAATAGCGTTCGTACCACGGACCGAAATGGTTTTGCAGCTCTCGATCGATTTAAGTTCTCGACTTCGTCTCGAACTTAAAAACTATCTCGAGCCGGCAAAACCTCATTTTCGGCCCTAGGTACGAAATATACTATTACGTCACACTACATTATTTTGACGAACTTCCCACGCAAGGATTTAGTCCAGAAAACAGCTGTTTGCCGCCAGCTTATTCAAATGGGGTTTCATTGCGTACGTACTGCAATGAGTTTTACCGGACACCAATCAGCTGATTATACTGTATTTAGGTGGAAATGAGTGGTTATAAACAAAAACATAACCTCTCTTAAAGGTTATGACTAGTGATTTTTAGACCTTTAGTTGTTGAAATGTATATGGATTTGTAAAGATTTAGTAGTATGGCGTAAACTATCATACGTAACTCGTCCAAAATGTGTGTACCGGACTCTTATGGTAATCCCGTACTCGACTTCGTCTCGCACGGGAACAACCACACTCGTCCGGTAAACACTTATTTTCAGGACTAGTAACGTAATATACTATTGTTTACTTATTCCTTGTCATTTTGTTCAATTAACATAGTTGCCTAGCAACCCGTAAGCCCAATGTTACAATAAGAAATTTTAAAATGTCTTGTGCAACGAAATACGAATTTTCCTGAGGTAGTGGTTGTCACCAATTACATTTTTAGGGCTAAGTCACTAATTTCAAAACTTGTCAAAATCCTCCTGCTGGATTTCGAGATATATTACATACAAACGTAGTTTATTGTAGATTTTAACATAGGTTTGTTTTTTAAACGTTATGTAAGCTTTTTTTTTATTTTGGCTATTGCTTAGTATGAAATAATAATAATCAGGTAATGAAGTAAATAATGAGCTGCAGTTATTTAACATAGTCAAGTAAACATATCTATCTTGAGTAACATGAATATAAACTCATGAATTTTTTTCTCTACTAAAATCTGTTTTGTAAGATACGTTTTACATATTCATCTTACTAATATTATAAATGTGAAAGTCTGGGTGTTTGTTTGTTTTTTGTTTGTTTGTTTGTTTGAAGTTTAATCACGCATTAACCACTGGACGGATTGGGCTGAAATTTTGCATGATGATAGCTCACATTCCCGATTAACATATAGGCATATCCTTATCTCAAATATCCTTTCGGGCTCCGCCCCAGTGGCTCTGTAGTTCCCCATGTTAACCTTATAGGTATTCATATTTAAAGGGAATTAAAGAATTTTGTCAGCTGTTTCAACTAAAGAAGTTGGTTCTGTGATATGCAAAAGCATTGAAAAGCTATAAGATTCACCAACAGGGTGCAGCACTATTATTTTTTTTGCATTTATGAAAACTGCTAATTTGAACCAAGCAGCAAGTAGGCTTGTTTACAATTTTCTTTATGTTTTAAATTTCATGAAAAATTTATGATATTTTATGAATGTTTAGTAATTATTTTTTCTCTATTGTTTAGGTGAAGTGGTAGACATTACAGCTGTGTTAGATGTGTAATACTATAGTATATACCGTAAATTTAAAGAAGCAAATTTTATCAAACTGTGTTCTCCCCCATTGAAAACGCAAAGCTTGAGTATAACTGTAATACGCATTTTATACTTATATGCCAACCCCGTATGAAGGACGGGTACTCTTCTAGTAATGTATAAACTTATGTTGAGTAAGCCTACTAAACATGTACTAGCAGAGGAACGTAGCAGGACAGGTTAGGGCGGCTTATCTAAAACGAACTCCACTCTCATCGGCGTCCAATCCTCCTGACAACGGTACAATCTGGAAGATGTTCTGGATTTTTCCCCGATCATAGCTTATGCCTTCATTATTAAATTAAATGAAATATTACTTAATTATTACAAAAACATTTCACAGATCCAGCGTTAGCTGGTGAAACAAGTGATATTCTCAGTGATCTTAAACGCTACATAACAAAACTAAAATCCACATAGCTTAAACTAAATCTATATATAAAGCCAAAAGTACCCATGCACTTTTAAGAAACCTACAAGTCACACCCCCATAAACCATATACTTAAAATGTTCGTCATGACGAAAAACCTTTCGCAAAACTTCATTAGGTATTTCATAAATTGCCCTTTTAGGTCGATTAATTTTAGGATTGATTAATTCCTTTCTAAAGGGAACTTTCCATGTACCTAATGTTAAAAATACCTCAGCTGTACTTATTTGTTTGTAGCCTATTGCTGTATTCTGTGTTTTTTTTTTATTTCTGCTTAACTTAAACAATAAATAATTTTATTAATACTTATGAAGTCAAACGGGACGAAGCCCGTGGGTAATAGCTAGTTTGAAATATATTTTTCATAGAGTTATCAACACTTATTCGAATCAGAAACAAATATTTTTTACTGGAGTCAGATTCGAGTAAAATATTTTTTTTTTTACAAAATAAGGGATGCCGTATGTAAATGTTTAATTCAGTGGATGGAATCAGTTTGTTCTTTCTCACGCATCTTACAGTACAACTATTTTGTTGAAGGACTTACCTGCTGTGATAAACCGAACAGCTGACTTCCTTGGCAAAAAACTCACAACTGACCAAGTGGCATCTCTCAGTGATCATCTTAGTTTCGCCAATATGAAAAACAAAAAATCTGTCAACATGTCATTTGCTATGATGAATAAGCTTCAGAACAAAGCTGCAGACAAGACCTGGAATTTATGTCGAAATGGCGTGGTAGGAGAGGGGAAAAATTCACTCAGCTTAGAGCTAGTGGCTCGCTTTAAAACATGGACTGAAGAAAACACTAAAGGTACTGTATTGGGAAGACCTTTAGAACATTATGGGTTTGATTAATGTAACAAAATCATTAAATTCGTTTATAAATTCTTGTCTTGTATGATTTATGTAAACCCCCTTTAGAGTAGGTGGTTAAACTATTCTTTAACATATATTGTTGTAAATATGTAACTGTATGCTTTATTGAGGACTGTGTCCATATTATGTAAGGGCTCACTTTAAGTCGTGTTTGAACGTTACTATTCACTAGGTGTGCAATGCAGTTGTATGCTTGCAATATTGAGCGGAGCTAGCATATTAATCCAATACTTTTCTAAAGTCAGTTTTACATCTGTTCCTCGCAAATGAGATTAAATACTTGCAGATCCAATGTCAATGGTATATTTGGTTCACTTAAATGGAATGTCTATTTGCAGTATTCTAAGTCAATTAAAAGTCTGGTTCACGCAAATGAATTGTCTAATTGCAGAAACCAAAGCATATGTTTCATCTGGTTCTCATAAATGTCTAATTACAGTATCCAATGTCAATGATACATTTGGTTCGGATAAATAAAATGCCTATTTGCATTATCCAAAGTCAATGGTACGCCATTGACTGTTTACATAAATGGAATGTCTATTTGCAGTATTCCAAGTTAATGATACGATATGTTTACTTGCGGTATCCAAAGTCAATGATACGTCGGGTTCACGTAAACGAATTGTTTACTTGGAGTATCCAAAGCAGTGGTTCATTTGATTCACATAAATGGAGTGTCTATTTGCAGTATCCAAAGTCAATAGTACGCCTGGTTCATGTCAATGGAATGTCTACTTGCAGTATCCAAACTCAATTGTGCGTAGGCCTAGATTTGGTTCACGTAAATGGAATGGCTATTTGGATTATTTAAAGTTAATGGTGCATCAGCCTTATTCCGCCGACCATAATTATTGGTATTTCATTTTGTAGTAAATTATACTCAATGATATTAATCCGATTGTTCTTCCCTTTTTCTCTGTACGGTATTTGGTATTTGTAATATGCTATTTAGATGATTCGTTGACTAACATATGTTGCGACTCTTGTTTACCTTTTTATTGTTATCTCGCAAATAATGTCATGGCAACCAATTAACCCATAAGGCCCATGTTAAATTTCCAAAAGTTTGAATTCACGTGGAGAAAAGCCCTGTGGTCCGATTTGTACCATTTCAGATTTATACCTTCCCATGGTCGGTTACTATGATTGTGCTAAATTTTGTGCAGATCGCTTCAGCCGTTCAGGAGGAGTATTTGTAAAACAAAAGCAGGAGTGTAGTATAAGAGCTTCGCTCGCTTCGCTTCGCTCCGCTCAATTACGCTACAAAGACGAATTTTTTTTTAATCAAACACAGACATTGGAATTATTTTTATACTATAAGAAACATTTGAAAACTAATAGCATTTTTAGGTTAGACCTTTCATTTAAAGTTCCAATCTAGTCCAATCAAGTTGGTTTTTATTAAATAACCAAAAAAAACGGCGTGTACGCAAACATTTTAATTTCCTCCCGAGGTTTTTTTTATTTTTAACAAACTTCCCATATAGGGGATAAGCTATTACCGTAGTACTCATGGTAAGACCTGGACCCAAGACCGATTTACTTTTTCGTTTTGAGGTCCTCAGAGGCCAAAAACACCCTCCTTTCAAATTCTCACACACACACATACATAAATACAGAGTGTCCCGTGAAGGGGTTTAAACGTTTGATTTAAAATTACGTGCCCATTTATGCTCCGAATACTTTGAAACTGTACACAATTTATAAAGTAGGTTTAGAAAATGTCCTGGGAAAATTTCAGCTCCCTAACCCTCGTAAACAAATGGAGGTATATTGAAAAATCGATACTTTAAACAAATTAAACTAGTGTTTTTGGTTTTGTAAAATATTTATATTATCACATCCTTCGAAAATTATGCTTTTTAATCAGGATATCAGAACATAGCCTAATGAAAAAACTAAAATTAGATTCAAAAATTATTCAAACCGTGATTCATTACTAGTTAATAGATAATAATAAATTAATTAATTTAATATGATTAGTTAATTAAAAACATTCAATATGCCACCATTTTGTTTCTACGAGAATTAGGGAGCTGACATTTTCCCAGA
Source organism: Macrosteles quadrilineatus (assembly GCF_028750875.1). Lineage (NCBI taxonomy): Eukaryota > Metazoa > Arthropoda > Insecta > Hemiptera > Cicadellidae > Macrosteles > Macrosteles quadrilineatus. The sequence continues at coordinate 8,323,849 of NW_026542598.1, forward strand.
ATAGTTTAACACATATTTAATAAATTATGCAAAGTTTCAAAAACATCGGTCTATAAATGGGCTAGAAATATAAAGTCAAACGTCAAATGATCGGACTATGGGAACGGGGGTTTATGTGGGGTTTTATGGGTTAAAAATGGGGGTTTTCCATTTTTGACCTTAAAAACATAAAGTTTCACAATTTCTTTCCAGACAATTTTTTACAGAGCTTAAAAACAGAAAAAATTGTATTGAAGTGTTGTTGTATGCCTAACAGTTAAGGAGATAGTAAAAACAACTTTAAATAGTAAACTTTAGATTACATTAGATTTAGGTATTTGGCAATAATTTTTCTGAAAAAACTACTCTATGTTGATATAGTGTATGTTGGTATCCTTATATATAATACGTGAAGGCGATTTCTACGAAACACTACTCCTCCGTTAGTAAAGGACGGATTTTTACAAACGATATGTCAAAATTAAGTACTTTTTGTGTAGAGGCCCCCTTTCACCAATTTCTGCAATAAAAGTCCTCGGGCTTTGCCCCACAGGCCATCAAAACCCCAATGTATTTCTTATGAAGAAAAGATTATGTTTACTTATACAGACGAATAATTTGTAATAATTACAGCTGTCCGTAGTAAATACATGATACAAACAAGAGCGTTCGTTTTCAGTTTCGATAACTGGAATGGAGTGATTTAATACATTTTCTTTGAGTTTAATCTTTTAAGTCGTCGAATATTTATGACTGTTATTCGTTTCGAAATAACGCCTACAACATTTTGCAATTGCTCGAATTCGAGCAACAAGTACACTTGTGTTGTTTATTCTCTGATGAGAATAAATAAGTCACCTGTTATATAAATTTCTATATTTGTACTACCTTGTGTTCACATTGTAAATCATTATCAACTATCTTGTTGACTGGAGATATGAAGTGCATTGAGGCTCAGTAGTTGTGAACATTTCAGACACAATGGATACCCCAAAATTGTTAGATGAAGATTTGCTGGAAATAGTGAAACATGTGCATTCAACAACACCGGAATATAGTGTACCTCATTACATTTATAAAGGCACAACTGTATCCGAAAGCATGATTCAGGTTCTGGATGATATTCTAAACATGGAGGTCAGAGAGGACGATACTTGGATTTGTACATTTCCGAAAAGCGGTAAGATTGTTCCATATATAAATACTATTAATTATACGATATTAGATGCTTAACATTATTTATAAAATATAGGATAATTCTTAATTAAATATGTTAGCTCCAGGTAGACTCTATACTTCTTGTCTAATTAATTTTTAACCTCTTTTCATAAGTATTTCGAGATTATATATTGTATAGTGTTTATAAAATATGATTAGTTATTATTTACGAAATTCATAGCAGGTTTAAAAGATGTGATTGGATATATAAACATAACTCTTCAAAAAACCCAAAATACTTTTAAATAATAATATTGCTAAGTAGTGTACTTGACATCTTAAGCCTGTACTTTGAATGGATTAATATAAATAAAAATTAGTTGCTGTTTGTCAAAAGTTTAAGGACACGACAAATAAACTGAATTATTGGCTAATGTTCTTAGACTATTGGGGCATAATACATTGCTTTATATTATTCAAATAAACAACGTTATTAGCATTAATTTCATACCAATATGAACACTTCTATGCTAAAAATGATCATTATAATTTTTTTTCCTGTTTAAAAATATTCTAAATAATGCTTGTTTTTAAGAAAAATATAATAATAACTTATTAACAAGAGGCCTATAGTAATTAACTTTATTATGTGTTAACTCTTTCCAGCACGGAAAATACAGGTGTCAGGTGACCCCAACCTGCACGCAATTTTTTTATGTTTGTAAACACTTTATAATTTGTGTTTAGAACCGTACTAAGTTTATAAGGTTATATAAAAATGCATTAACATTTTTTTTTTATCAGTTAGTGATAAAAGGGAGTTACACATATGTAACACCGTGCAGCAAATGGAACATATTTTATTGAATCCCATAAATATTAAATATCAAGTTAGAGGTTTTTTTTTTGGGATATCATAAATGCAAATGCAAATTACAATATAAGAAAGTATATATTTTACACATATGCAATATAAAGCATTACAACATCATATGGAGACCTGAATAAATGTAGTAAAAGAAAATTCACACACTGATAAATGTAAAAAAAAATAAAATGTTAAAGTTACTAAGCCAAAACAAAGTAATATAAAGGCCAATTTATATTTAAGTAGAACATGAATTTAAAGAAGGGTTTCAATAAAAAAATGTTCTAATATGCCCAAACTTTATCCTAAATTGTAATGACATAAGAAAAAACTATCAATATCGAGCCAAAAATATGACAAAACCTATTTATAATGTCATGTTATTTGTAAAAATGCATAAACGCAATTAAAATTAAGTTTCTGGAAGATTTTATTGTTAATTTATTATTTATGGATGGATATATTTGGAACGCTGAGCTGCATGGTGTTACATTTGAGTAACGCACTTTGAAAACTCAAAATACATTCTAGTTTACTGATTTTATGACTCTAAACTAATACAAGGGACGCTATTATAACAGTGCATTACAAAACAGCATAGGAATTATTATATAGTCAATAACAACATATCTTTCATTTGCCTAAAAATAAAGACGGGATCTTGGGCACGAGTCTTTCAGCAGGAACAGCTGTTTTCTAAGAGTTATTTGTCAGAATGTAAACAAATGGATGGTGCTGCCACCTAGCAAAGGTCCATCGTACTAACATTTAAAGTTTCCAGATGCATAGCGCTAGTAGTCGCGTTTACAAAAAATAAAATGTCTTGCGATACAAAGATGTAACACCGTGCAGCAAAGAAGTCAAAGTCAGTCAATGTAACACTGTGCTTGAAAGAGTTAAGGCTGTTGGTAGATGCATCTTATAGCCCAGTCAATGAATGCAATAAAACACCCTTTTTCGCAACTAAATGGTGGAAATCTGGATTTTTTATATGTGATAGAACCACATGAGAGGTGTATTTTCCCAAAATTCCCCACTTCTACCCCTTGAACTTTCCCCCCCACCCCCCTCCAAACATAGAAATTGCAGTGTTTTACTTAATTGGTCATAATTCGAATACTATGTAAGCTATCGAGCTGCAATTTGTTTTGTTTTATTTCTGATTAGTTTTCCTACAACTTTTGTGTTTACGACATTTTTCTAAAACCAATACTTAGGGAGATATAAAATGTAAACTTCGTTAAAAGCTTTGTTTCAGAGTGCAAAATTTTGTTTTTCTCTATGTATACTTTTAAATATAAATAATACGGTTCAAACAAAAGTTTTAGCACGTTTTACAAGGTTTACAAATATATTATTGGTTAGTCATCTAGGTGACCGGGTGAAGAGCTGAGCGTCGGCAAAGAGAGCGCGTGCGGGCTAGTTAAACACCTCTGCGCTGCGTCAACGCATCTAGCCCAGCCAATAAACGCACAAACTGCCTTTTTTCGTAGCTAAATAGTGGAAAGCTGAGTTTGATATATGAAATGGAACCACTTAAGATGTGTTTTTACAAAAAGTTCCCGATTTCCCCCTTGAGATTTTCCCCGCAACCCCTTCCAAACCTGGAAATTACAGTCGTTTACTTTACTGGATATAATTCAAATTCTACGCATGCCATCGTAGTGAAATTTTATTTGTATTATTTGTAATTAGTTTATCTTCAACTTTTGTACTAAAGGTTTTCTTATAAAACTATATCCAAAGAGATATAGCATGTTAACTTTGTTTGATAATGTTTATGTTTTAGAGTACACAATTTTGTTTTACCCTCTATATATTTTTTCCAAATACAATACGCATAATGTGTCAGAAACAAAATTTTAGTATGTTTCTTAAGGTTTATAAATATATAAATTTGGTTAGTCATCTGAAATAACTGATGTAGTGTGGGTGACGGCAAAGACAGCGCGTGCAGGCTTCTTAAAGTATCCGCGCAGCGCAACCCCGCCCGTCGATGAATAAGGACCGGCACCGCTAAGTTCTTAACTGTTTCATACAAATCCTAAGACTTCCTAATTTGTAGCCTAATTTACTACCAAAACAATCTGTTTCCAAGCTAAACCGTGACTAAATGAAGCATATCGCTGTCAGTAAAAAGTGTTCGTAGACCCACTAATCCTTGATACAAACTTCTATTATTGATATGTCCCTCTCTCCACGCTTCCGACTAGCAAGGGTTAGCTTTCTGCTCTGCCATGAGTTGTAAGCCTGTGTTAAAATAATATCACGAACGACGTAGAAAACTGTCGGTAATATTTATAAGCCATTTGTAATGATAATGAATACAAATTAAAACCAGTCAATGTTAAAACTAACTTTTTTATTAAGTCTATATAGAGAAGATTTTAAAACACTTTATAAGCGCCTTCATCTTTATTAGCAATGTTTAACGTTTGCATAATGTCTACCACTAACCAATAAAGAACTATTGTGCTGACTCATTTTTAAGATAACATGAAAACAATCAAATATTAGAGAACAGAACGTCACCAAGATTATGAAAAAAACCCAATTTTATTGACACCTCTCACAATATGTTAAGAAAGGAAATTTTAATTTGCCTGTATGTATCTCGTAAATAGTCTTGCCTGCATGTATAGGGAGACAAATACAGTGTTTTACTTACTTGTTTATAACTTTTGGATATATGCCTTATTACTTTAAAATTGGAAAGTAAATAAAAGAAAATACGTCTAATAGCCTTAAACTTAAAGCATAAATTTGCACTTATAATGTAACTCACAATACTGTAAATATACATAAAAGATGGTAAGTGGTGGTAGATTTCGATTCGACATTGCAATCATCCTCAGACCCATAGGCGAATTGGGTCATCTCATCATTGGGTTAATTATGTTTCTTACCCAGCTTTATGTAATGTAATATATGTATCCATGTATATTATTGTCAATAGGTGTAGCCGTTGACAGAAATAATTAAAAAAATTATTATTTCAAATGAGAAACGAGTTAAGACTAACAATTTAAATTTAAGAAATGTACAAATGATTAGGTTTAATCTAATTATTATTTTTTTGCAGTTTACTAATTAGATCTTTACTGACCGTGAGGCGCAGTTAGTATAAATCTTGCGGAACAAAGCGAGTTTCATTGGTGGTAGATAATGGAAAGCACATTTTAACGTAAGGAAGAGCAAAGAGTATGTTTATAGTGATTTTCAAAGTGTTTATTAGGCCTAGTGTTCTATACCTCAATCTATCAAACTTCCGTTGGTCAAAGTTGAAGAAATCAAGTATTACAAGTATTGCAAGTATAACAAGTAAGTAGGTAGAGATTAATTTACCTAAAACAAAACTGGTTATAAAAAAGTAAATTATTGGGTTCCATCTAAATAATAATTGTTTTTGCAGCTAACGTTTAAGCTTGGATACAGATTGTTTTGGTAGTAAAGTACAAAGTACAACGCCTTAAGCATTTGTATACAACCTTTAAGAACTAAGCGATGTCGGTGCCTACGACGCGGCGCATCGACGGGCGGGGCTGGGCTACGCAGATGCTTTGAAGAAGCCTCTTTGCCAACGCACCACACTACATTAGTTCGTTCAGACAACTAACCAAATATATATTTATAAACCGTAAGAAACATTCACAACATTTTTGTTAGAAACATTTTGCTCATTTTATTTGAAAAAAATATATGAATTTGAATTATATCCTATATTGGGTATAGTTTTATAAGAAAACCTTCAGTACAAAAGTTGAAGATAAACTAATTACAAATAATACAAATAAAATTTCACTACGATGGCATGCGTAGAATTTGAATTATATCCAGTAAAGTGAACGACTGTAATTTCCAGGTTTGGAAGGGGTTGCGGGGAAAAGCTCAAGGGGGAAATCGGGAACTTTTTGTAAAAACACGTCTTAAGTGGTTCCATTTCATATAACAAACTCAGCTTTCCACTATTTAGCTACGAAAAAAGGCAGTTTGTGCGTTTATTGGCTGGGCTAGATGCGTTGACGCAGCGCAGAGGTGTTTAACTAGCCCGCACGCGCTCTCTTTGCCGACGCCCAGCTCTTCACCCGGTCACCTAGATGACTAACCAATAATATATTTGTAAACCTTAAAAAAACGTGCTAAAACTTTTGTTTGAACCATATTTGCGTATTATTTCTATTTAAAAGTATACATAGAGAAAAACTAAATTTTTCACTCTGAAACAAAGCTTTTAACGAAGTTTACATTTTATATCTCCCTAAGTATTGGTTTTAGAAAAATGTCGTAAACACAAAAGTTGTAGGAACACTAATCAGAAATAAAACAAAACAAATTGCAGCTCGATAGCTTACATAGTATTCGAATTATGACCAATTAAGTAAAACACTGCAATTTCTATGTTTGGAGGGGGGTGGGGGGGAAAGTTCAAGGGGTAGAAGTGGGGAATTTTGGGAAAATACACCTCTCATGTGGTTCTATCACATATAAAAAATCCAGCTTCCCACCATTTAGTTGCGATAAAAAACATTTATTGACTGGGCTATTAGGATATTTTTATTTATATAAAAAAAATTATATTAGAGGCTTGCATGCTCTTAAACATAAATTTTAATTGAAAAAAAAATACCGTCTATGTGTTTTTAACAATCAGTAAAAATTGAAGGTATGCACGCACTGGAATAGGATTTATATGGTTAGGCTTGCCTTTCTTATCTGACGGAATACTAACTGATGTAAAATAATTGAGCGGAGCGAGCGAAGCGAGCGAAGCTCTTATACGTCGATTTTTATGCATTTCGTAATACGCAAACTCCTCCTAGACGGCTAAATCAATCGTTTTCAAATTTTGCATGGTGATAAAGACCATACCGATGAGTGGCAACATCTATATGGCGTTAAAAAAGTCTCTCAGGAATCCGCCCCACTGGGTCTCAAAGTTTCAATGTAATCCTTATGGAAGCAGTTTTTGACACATAAACAAAGACATATGATCAGCTGATGACTTTTGAATGCAGTAGATAAAGAAATAGCTGATAGCATTATTCCACAGATATTAGAACAGAAACTGTATGGATCATAAATATAATCAAATGACGACACTAGCTTGATGTCCGTGACGTAGGAAGTGGTAAAAGAAGTAGTAAAAGTGAGCGGTATGGAGTGTGGAAACTGTTTATGACGATTAGATTAAGGTATCTGCATTCCTAAAGTGCTATGGGAAGGGAGGAAAACAGGTCCGTGACCTAGGAAGTGGTGAAGGAAGTAGTCAAGGTGTGCTCTCCGGAGTGTGGGAACTGTTTATGACGATTATTTTAAGGTATCTGCAATCCTAAAATGCTATCGGAAGGGAAGGAAACAGGTCCGCGACGTAGGAAGTGCCGAAGTGGTGAAGTAAGTAGTAAAGGCGAGCTGTTCGGGGTGTGGGATATGTTTATGACGATAGATTAAGGTATCTGCCATCCTAAAATGCTATGGGAAGGGAGGGAAACAGGACCGTGATGTAGGAAGTGGTGAAGGAAGTAGTAAAGGCGCGCTGTCTGGAGTGTGGGAACTGTGTATGACGATTAGATTAAGGTATCTACAATCTTAAAATGTGATGGGAAGAGAGGGAAACAGGTCCGCCACGTAGGAAGAGGTGAAGGAAGTATTAAGGTGAACAGTGTGGAGTGTGGAAACTGGTGGTATAGGAAGTAGTGAAGTATAAGCATAGTGTGGAACCGTCTGTGGCAGTTAGATTAATGTATCTTTAATCCCAAAATGCTATGAGAAGGGAAGGAAACAGGTCTATGACGTAGGAAATGGTGAAGGAAGTAGTAAGACTAGCAGTGCAGAATGAGGGAACTGTCTTTAGCAAATACATTAACGTATCTGCATTCCTAAAAAGCTATGGGAAGAGAGGGGGAAACAGGTCCAAGACGTAGGGGGTGGTGAAGGAAGTAGTAAAGGTGAGCAGTGTTAAGTGTGGAAATGGATTAATGTATCTGCAATGCTAAAATGCTATGGGAAGAGACTGTAGACTGTAGGTTAAAATGATTACGAAGCACGAATCGACACATATTTTCGATACATTCACTTGTTTACAATCTTTATTTCCAACTAAGTTGACAACAGCTGATGTTTACTCCATAGAGGCTAAAAACTATTTTTACTCCCTAAAGAGTAAAAATGCGTATGACGAGTTTTCGTATGACGACTGTTTTTGAAAGAGTTTTCACAGCAAAAAAAAAAAAAACACTATAATATGAACCCTCGATGACTCCGCTCAATTTTGTGGATGCCTCTGCGAACGCCACCTAGTTATTAAATACATTAGTAACTTGTTGTGGGTCTTCTATTTCTTCCCTATTTCTCCATTTTTACTAAGAAGTTTGATTTCTTTGGCACTATGTGCAATGTATGCATTATTATCAGTAAATTATAGGCTATTGAGCTATTGATCGTTTAAATCAGTTAAGTTCAAGATATCAATCAAAAATCATACTAGTTAACTTTGAAAGAACTTATCAGTAATATAAAATCAAACTGAATATAAATATTATTTAAAATGTGTTGTCTAAACTAATTAATACAGTGTAACGAGTTATTTTTCCTAGGGGGGGTAAGTTTTTGTTATTCGGCTGTGCACCTATTGTTGTTATCAACAAGTGGTGGCTAAGCTAGCTAGCGCCCTTTGACCCGGCTATCAGTTACGATAAGCCTAAAGTATCTTGGAACTTCTAGGACAGAGACATTCGAGTCGTTGCCGACTGTGAGTGAAGAGCTGGTTGGTGAATAGCTCAGTTGAGACGTCGAGTGCTTTAGTGACAAGGGTGTAAGTTGGTGGTGTAGCCTACAGTGAGACCATCGAAGTATATACTTCGATGAGTGAGACTGGTGGACATTGAATGTTGGTGTTCAATTTGGGTATAAACCCGCTAGTAACGAGAGTCGACTTTCCTTAATATTTTGGCATCAGTGTTGTACAGAATATCTAGATAATATATATTTCCTGATTTTATTGCGAGGTTTAGGGTTGTTACCAAACTGGTATTATTCTGACACAGTAGTTAGGGTTTATAGGTGTCAGGAATAATATTAAAGTATATTCCTAACGGTTCTGGGCTGGTGTTAAAGCGCAAATAATATATTTTGTTGATTTTGGGGGATATTATTTTGCGTTTTACCAAGAGTTAGTTATTTTACTAATAACTCTGAGGCCCGACCAGCCTAGGCTTACACAATTTGGCATGCGTAGTTGGAAGCACGTGGCTAGTAGGCTAGTAGCTAATTTTACTAGCGGTTTTTTTTAAGACGCTAGGCACGAGCCCGGTGTTGTTTTTCACATTACATCAGGCTAGACCTAGGGGTTACGGCAATATCACTTAGGTAAATTCCATTGGTGATTTGGGAGTAATAGTAGTAGTAGGGTTTCTATGATTTTAATTTAATCTGAACAGCTTGTTTATTAATCTAACACGTTATCATGGTAGCTTGGATAGCGTAGTACCGGCTATTAGATATATTTTTCTAGTGTTTGGATAGCATTTTTTTTTGTTTTTTTTTAGGGAGAGGTGGGAAAATGCATTTATGCACACAGGTGGCTAGCCTGTAGTGTGGGACTCCAACGGGCTTAAGGCCCAGAGACTACCCACTAAAAACCTCCTCTACTCTTCGGACACTAGCCTGGGAACACTTGTCGCACTTCATCAGAACTAGGCCGAGTTTGCCTACGCCCGAGGGGCTTACGCCGTGTCTAGCCGTTTATTTCTTATCAAATCTAGACTATGTTCCGATCTAGATCGTTCTTTTTAGCTTGAAGGGCATTCCGGACAAAGTGCGACCAGCAGTCCCAGTTGTCCTCACCCTTCAGCAAGGTCTCACAGATCGATTCAATCGATAGCACCCCAAGATGTTGAATGGCCTCCTGGCGAAGCATATCCCATTGTGGACAGCGGAAAAAAGTGTGTTCCGCGTCGTCAGGAATGCATGGGCAGTAAATGCAGTCAGGTGAATTCGTTTTGGCCATTAAGTGCAGGTACGACTGAAAATAGCCGTGACCTGACAAGAACTGCGTGAGGTAATAGTCAACCTCACCGTGCCGCCGTTCCACCCACGGTTGGACCTGCCTGATGAGTCTGGCAGTCCAACGTCCTCGAGTCTCCCTTTCCCAGCTTTCTTGCCACATCTGAAAAGTGCGGGAGCGCTCTTCTGTTCTTGCAGCGCCCTTTCCGATGTATCCTTGTCTCTGGTAGATTGCCTTCCTCTCCGCTGCTAAGAGTTTGACTGGGATAACTCACGGGACAGCGATCACCAAAACGGCCGGTTCAGACACCGTACGGTACGCGGAAGCGACCCTGAGTGCCGCCTGACGCTGCACTCGTGCGAGCCTCAACCTATACGCCTCCTTGTTAAGCGCGTCTGCCCACACCTCAGAGCCGCAGAGAAGCATGGACTGGACTGCAGACATCAGTAGTCTTCTACGGCTGGACCGGGGACCACCGACATTGGCCTTAAGCCTACTAAGAGCAGCAACACTCCTAGCAGCCTTGTCCGCCGTACGGAAGATCTGGTCCCTCCAGCTCAACTGGTTGTCCACCATAACACCAAGGTACTTGGCGGTTCGCGTGGTTCGCGCCTATAGTGCACTTGTATTATTATATGGTATTATTACTGAGTGAACGGGTTGATTGTAAGCTTGGGCATTAGAGTTGTGTATTGGAATATAGGGGCTGAGTGGACCCCGCATGGTGATAACTCGCGTTGTGGTTTTTATTGGCAAGTTGTCGTGTAACTCACTTTGTTTTAGGCACTCAGGGCTTAAACTATTGGATATTTAGGATGAAGCCCGAGTAACTTAGTCAGCAAAGACTCACTAGGAGAGTGGAGAATCGTCGTAGGCCTGGTGGTGATTATTGCACGTTTGTTTTGGTGACTTGTTTTTGACTTGGTCACAGTGCCCGTGTACTGTTAGACCCAGCTTTTGGCCTGGTGGTTTCCCTCGCCGCAGATCCTAGAACTTTACCCAGCCATATTAGGCTGTGCTATCCTTGGCAAACGTTTGCGATTGCACATTCAATATTTTTTTCCAGTGCGAGAAAAATGTGTTGCAACAGTTATTTTTGTTTACACGTAAATCAAAATGATGGCAGTAAACATTTTCTGTATCAGCTGTTTTTGCTAACTTCAGCTACAAAAAGATATTGTCGATAATATGGGCACATTCAAGGGCTATAGTACGGAAACTGGATTCTTTCCAGCCTTGTGACCAATTTTCGATTTCTTGTGGCCAAATACCCCATTTTAAAGAAAAAAATCTATAATCCTCCGACGGAAATAAGTTTGCCCGTACATGCGATTCTTTTGGATTATAGAATGTATAATGGAAGCTCAAGGGAGAAGATCAGAAGTACTTGATTAGTTCAATCACTTCTATCCCTAGGTTAATAAAAATTGCACAATCATGAAACTTCAGATGAGTATGTTGTTTTATATTAACTAATATAATGGTTTAATTACCTTCAGTCTCCAGTTCAAAATAAGTCGATTGCGACCTAGGTTTCAGCACGACGTTGTGCTATCATCAGGCTTCCAGTCAAAATGTTCAGTCCATTGGACGTCGTTCAGTAAAAACTATATACAGTTCACAAGACACAAACACATACACATTTACCAATCGGTATTTACAAGGGGAGTACATTTTGTCAAATCACCGGCCGCGACGAGTGACATCCAAGCCACAACTCAAGAGTGTGGTACTCGCTATGTGTGTACATTCCGCTTTTTGAAAACATCATTGACACTCTAGATCAACTGTTAGGGCCTTTAAGCGTTGTGAGAACCACAATAAACATTTCGCAAGGTTTTTATGTTACTTTAAGACACATGAAACTTGCCAATAAAGTTTTTTGATGTCTTACAATAGTATTGTAAGATTATAGGTTTAAGCATGTAAAAATGTGTGATAGGAGACCAGGCGGGAATTGTTTTCTGGCAAAAAAAAAATGTGTAAAGGGATCCAGAGTGACCGGTCTGATGCTGGTATGCGGGGCCGTTAATAAGTTTAAATGAATAAGTTTTCTCTTAATTTGTTGTGGTCACATATGTTTAACCTAATTTTCGTGTATAAAATCATGACGGCGTAAGCTAGTAACTCAATGGTTTATTTTTTATTACATAACAAGATATAAGATTAACAAGATATAGACACAACAAGATATAAGATAAAAAAAATATAACAAGATATAAGATATAACCAGCAACAACAGTATAAATAGGAAGTAATATAACAAAACATAATAATTAAAAATATAAATATCAAATTTAACAATAGAGCAAAACACGGACTAGAACAACAAAACAATATTGTAATAATATTGTAGTTTAAGGACAGTAGACAGTAATTATTATGATTACTAGGCGTGTCCTTAAACTTTTGACAGACACTGTACTGCATATGATTTTATGGTCGTATTCATCACTGTTATCCTATGTTATTCTACACAATATAAAAATGTATTTAAAATTACCTCATTTTGCATTTTTGCATTTTGATATGTTAATCAAATTGTGTTATAATTCATCAATTTGTTGTAATCAATCATTCCATGAAAAAAACTTAATTAATATTAATATGCATTAGTATGCTTAACATTAATACAATAAAATTTAAACAATGTGGTAAAGATTTTTAGAATGAACAAATGTATAAGTCTTACTAAGCTGACCTAAAACCTAAACACGAATTATGAAAATTGTCCAGGCTATTTTAAAGTAGGTAATGTATGTGTGTGCGTTGTTTTGCTAAATATTATTTATTTTAAAATCAATAATATTTCATATTATAACAAAAAATATCTATTGGTTTCACGGATTATGAAAACCAATATCAAAGAGTTATACCTCAAACATATATAAATAAATAAATATGCATTTATTTACGAGCGTCTTTCAGTACAAGAGCTGTTTTACAAAGTAACTCTTGTCAATATAACTAATTAAAAAAGATAAACAACAATTAGGATACAAAACAATGTGTATGACAAAACAAAAATTATAAGCTATATATACAATATTTTTGTATATTTACATATACAACTATTAGTAAAAATAATTAATTACACTACTTTGATACACCCTCTCATACTTTTTCAGGAACGCATTGGTCAGCAGAAATGGTTTGGCTAATATCAAATGATTTAGACTACAAGGGTTCTGAAATTCCTCACCTACAAAGAGTGCCATCCCTTGAGTAAGCTTAAATTACAAAATAAATGCACAAAACAGGTTAATTGTTAAAGTTTTTCTTGGATTATTTGTTTAACCTAAAACAAAATATTACATTACTTTAATTAATGGAAAAAAGAGAAACAAGTCTTTCAGGAGTACTTTATTTTATATTAATGGACCGTTTCATTTAGATATTGGTTTATTTTAAATTAATAAGCGTATTATGTAAAATTCATACCTAGAATAGCAATTTAGTACAAACAGGCTGTCTGGGGTTATCAAAAAAAGGTTTTGAACAAAACTCAAACTGTCTGTGAATACAAAATCGTAAAATAACTTTAGGTGTATTGTCTCCTCATAAAATAATTATTCACAGTTCAGTTTTTACACGAAATTTATTCACGTTGCTTAGTCTTATTTGTTATACATTTTTTTTATATTTGAATTTCACCATTATACAAAATGTGTTTTAGGGTTGAACATTTGTTAAGGCATTGTTCTGTGGCTGAAAATGATAATGAGTTTCATGTGGATCCTAAACTATTTATAGATTCAATTAACTGTGTAAAAACGATGAAGTCTCCAAGATTTATCAAGACCCACATGCCTTTCCATATGCTGCCCTTACAAATTCAACAAGGAGCTGTTAAGGCAAAGGTAACAGACATTGGAATATATCAATTAATTAAGATGTGGATGCCACTGAGTGCATATTTTAAACCCAAATATGAGTGAAGGTTGAGTGTATAATGAGTGGCGCGATCTTGTAGTCTTGTTAGTGACAAAGACCGACTTATTCCTTTTACACAGCTGTTAATTAATAGCCTATACAGCAAATGAAACTAAGGGACCTACAGTATATGGTGAAATCCGAACCACATTTTTGCCTTGTATAACGAAATTGGTCTAATTATCATGATAGTACTGATAAGTGCTCACTAGTAGGGACTAACCAATTTAGACTAATTTCGTTATACAAGGCAAAAATGTGGTTTGGATTCCACTTTAAACTGTAGGTCATGACCTCCAGTTATTCATGACCTCCTAGTAGCTGAGGGAAGGGATTATCATATTATGGATTATATACATCATAAGATATTACCTTTAAAGATTTTTATAATTGTAAATCCATTCAATTAATTCAATATTTTTTAAATGCCTTGAAAGTGGATACAACAAACGAATATATTAACCTTTGAAGTTTTTTTTTTTTTTTTTTGTAAACCGTTATTAAAATACTACATGGCGTGCTGATACATTAACTTCATGATGGGTTAGCCCCTGGATCAAGATAATGCAAGATATAAAATCGTATGGGTTTTGTGTTATGTGTTCTAAATGTGCAACGTACAAATGCTGATGAACTCATTCACGGATGAGAAAACTGATTTTCATCGTTCCAACCTGAAGATTATAGTATTCCAAACCTAGAGCTTAGCAGCACGAATCAGCAGTTTTTTTTATATTTGTAACACAAGGATCAATTGACTCAACAAGTAATCTAAACCTTGTATATCTTGCATAACTTAACTATTAGTTCAAGTCAATAAAGTTACATTTTATAAATTATATGTACTGCATACTAGGTTGCCCGACAGACGTCGTCTTGTCCTAATGTGTTTTTATGTCTAATGCTCGTTCATTTTCAAGATGAGCTCGTTCGCATCGCTTAGTCACGTCCGGGTTGAAGTTCGTTTGTACGCTCACTAACCTTTAGGTTGGAGCTCGTTTGCTGCGCTCAATTGCCTTCAGTTTAGCTCGTTTGCAACGCTAACTCACCTTTTGGTTGCAAATTAGTGTTGTCATAAATTTAATAAAGTAATAGTGTTGCGCCCAGTTGGTAAACCTATCAACTGTTTAATGCTATTGAACATCACAGAATCAAATTGTTTAGTTGAACCAGCTGTTAAGTTTATTTCCATTTAAATGTAAGTATTCATAAGGTTAACATAGGAAACTCCAGAGCTACTGGGACGGAGCCCTGTTGACGGATCTGCAGCAAACTTCACACAAACCAAATGCTTAATAATGCCTGAAAGTTTCATTACAATCTGTCGAGCGGTTTAGGAGTCCATGACGTTCAAATAAATATATTATATATATATATATAAATTTCCTCTTTTATAAATATCGATTTACTAGCTGTAACCCGCGAGCTTTGCCCCGTTTAACTTCTTAATTTTCAAGATTATCTCGTTCGCATGGCTCAATCACGTCCTGGTTGAGGTTTGTTCGCTACGCTCACTCACCTTTAGGTTGGAGCTCGTTCGCTGCGCTCACTTGCCTTCAGGTTAGCTCGTTTGCTACGCTAACTCGCCTTCAGGTTAGCTCGTTTGCTACGCTAACTCGCCTCCAGGTTGAAGTTCGTTCGCTACGCTCACTCACCTTTTGGTTGCAAATTAGCTGTTGTCATAAATGTAAAAGAAATAATAGTGCTGCACCCTGTTGGTAACCCTTGTAACTTTAATGCTATTGAACATCATAGAACAGAACCAACTTGTTTAATTGAAACAGCTGTTAAGATTCAATAATTCAATTTCTCATAAGGTTAACATGGGAAACTCCAGAGCCACTGGGGCGGAGCCCGAAAGGATTTTTGAAATAAGAATATGCCTATATGTTAATCGGGAATGTGAGCTATCATCATGCCAAATTTCAGCCCAATCCGACCAGTATTTTTCGCGTTCACTTGTCACAAACATACATCCATACATCTATCCATACATCCAAACTTTCTCATTTATAATATTAGTAGGATAACTATTAGTTACCCGGTGCGCATTGCTGCACAACAACTATTATTTTAAATGGTAATTTGTTCCTTACCATAAATAATAACCATAAATAATACCAAAAATAAAAATGGAATATTTTACTTAATTCCCAGTGGATAAACAATGTTTTTTGTTTTTTTATTAGGTGTATAAATATACTAGCTGTAACCCGCGGGCTTTGCCCCGTTTAACTTCTTAATTTTCAAGATTATCTCGTTCGCATGGCTCAATCACGTCCTGGTTGAAGTTTGTTCGCTACGCTCACTCACCTTTAGGTTGGAGCTCGTTCGCTACGCTCACTCACCTTTAGGTTGGAGCTCGTTCGCTGCGCTCACTTGCCTTCAGGTTAGCTCGTTCGCTACGCTAACTCGCCTCCAGGTTGATGTTCGTTCGCTACGCTCACTCACCTTTTGGTTGCAAATTAGCTGTTGTCATAAATGTAAAAGAAATAATAGTGCTGCACCCTATTGGTAATTTTTGTAACTTTAATGCTATTGAACATCACAGAACAGAACCAACTTGTTTAATTGAATCAGCTGTTAAGATTCAATAATTTCATTTCTCATAAGGTTAACATGGGAAACTCCAGAGCCACTGGGGCGGAGCCCGAAATGATTTTTGAAATAAGAATATGCCTATATGTTAATCGGGAATGTGAGCTATCATCATGCCAAATTTCAGCCCAATCCGACCAGTATTTTTCGCGTTCACCTGTCACAAACATACATCCATACATCCATACATCCATCCATACATCCATACATCCAAACTTTCTCATTTATAATATTAGTAGGATAAGTTATTTGTCGTATCAACCAACACTTGAGCACGCAAAATACAGCTGTTCATGAGAAATGCATGCATTTTCTGAACCGTCGAATGTCAGGGATTGCCCTATGGCCTTATAATGGTGATTGCGAAAGGTGTAAAGGAAATTGTAGCTGCTTAAATTCAGAGGGTAACCTAATTCGGATGAAAAAATCAGTATTCTTGGGATTAATTCTATTTTGGGAACGTTGAATTTTAATGAAATCGAACACGTTAAACAAACGAAGACCTTGGGATCGTGGCTACACTCCTTTAAGCTTACTTCTGATAATTTGTCTTCAATCAATTTTGGTGTAATTTCTTTAATCGTCACTCTGGTAACGTTGCACAGCTCGGTGGATTTAAGTTTTCGCATGTGGGTATAGAAAAAAGATAAAAACATTAAGGCATTGCCATCCCTTTTATTTTTTATAATACTTTGATAAAGGTTTTTATGTTTACATATTTAACATTGGATAATGTATACGTTGTTGAGTGCACAGGTGTGCTGCGATTGAGGTTTAATATATTTGGGATTATTCAAAAGTAAAATTGTTTGCTGTGCTGCACTCTGTGGAAAAATTGTGGCACTATTTCAAATCATGACTAATACAGCGTGTTGTGATTATTCAAACCTACAAAAAGGTTACTGGGTAACAGGTAGTTATATTTATTTGTAAACATTGTAGTTCAAAAAGTCTGACATTGGTCCACTTAAACCCCCCTGTGGCGAAGCCCTTTTGACGGATCTGCACCAAACTTCACACAAACCATCTTTGAACAATGCTTAATAATGCCTGAAAGTTGCATTACAATCTGTTTGAGCGGTTTTGGAGTCTTTGGAGGCATACATGTATATACATACCTACATACATAGCTCTTTTATAGATATAGAAGATTGTTTATCTACACTTTTTTCTTTCAATAATACAAAATCCTGTTTCAACAGATTATTTACGTAATGCGTAACCCAATGGATGTTTGCATGTCGTACCTTCACATGTATCAACAATGGTATAATATTGAAATTACCTATGAAGACTTCGCCGACTTATTCATGCAAGGTGGTCGTAAGTATGGCACTTAAGCAACGAACTAACTGGAACTTGATATTTATTTTGTAGCCTAAATATAAAGTTTGTGTAAGTTCATTGCCAGAGAAATAAAAGAAAATAATTTTCAATCTGTTTTGGGATACAAAAATTAAAGTGCTCCCATGATTATGATATTTGAATTTAATGATTAATTATGAATGAATTATATTTCCATTGAGTGTTTTAGTAGTTCGCCATTATATTTCCATTGAGTGTTTTAGTAGTTCGCCAGTCAGTTATCACCGTAGGTGTTTTTAAGATACACCTAGGACCCAGTCACTGGAGGCTAAAACACAGTTCGTTAAAATGTTTATTAGTTAACCGCCCGTGCTCCGCCACGGGAACATTGTCAGCAATAAAAGACATAATAATTAACTGTTTATCTTTGTATTTTATTTAGGGGCTGCTTAATTTTTTATATGAAATAGAACATATAGTATACCTGTATAAACTATTTTATGTTAATCAAACCGATTTATTACTTTAACCAAATGAATATTTTATATTAATTCAAGTTTCACTTGAAAAATAAATAGTATACGAACTGCGCAATGCTGATAACCTAATAAGCAGCTACTGATGCTTTGGAGATAATTTGCTCAAGTATATTCCTATATACATTGTTTGTTTCATTACATTTGTTGTACGGAATAAAGATAGTCACTAACATGTAAATCACGCATCAATAGTGGATCGCATTTCACGTATCCTTGGCCCATTCTGTGAGTAACAGCTGTGTTTACGTCGTATATATAAAGTTTGGCATACTTTGTTCACTGTTAGAGGGTATTAATGGTCCAGTACGATGGTAGTGTAGTGTAGTGTACTACTATTGTAGAGTGTTCTTGTCGTAGCCCTTAGAGAAAACGTAAATTCTAACGAAGTTTGACAAATCGACACACTATCCTCTTTAATTTGAGACATAAATCTTGTAGATCGGTCCAGTAATGACTGAGAAAACAGACTTACAACTTTGAATTAAATATATAGATAAGTTGAGTATAATGTGTGTGTGAACGTAATAACTCAGATAAATTTTTTTCATGGTGTACTCTTAACATTTGCTGAAAAACGCTTTGTACTGACCTGCAAGCAATTTTTAGTGCTTTTTAAATTTTATATTTTGCATATTGGGAAATAGTACGATTTCTTTATGAAATAGTTAGAGTACAGTGCAATTAGACCTAAACCGGGACACCCAAAAAAAGTTCCATACCAGTGCTAAATTGTGAAATACACTTCCCTCAATATGTGAAAAAAGTTACACTGATTTGAGTGTCGGGTTAGGGGGTGGGGGGGGGAGTGGGTGAAAATGAGGTCAAAAAGGACTTTTTTACTTTCTCAGAAATTACTCAAAAACGGTGATTTTTTCTAAATACAATGAATTACGAAAATTCTATTAATTTTCGATCAAAATGATACTATACAATACCTATCTACTATGAACGGTTCAGGCGATATTAAGGGGTAAATGTAATCTTTTTATAAAAATTCAAAAACATGTTTTTTTTTTAATTAAGGACACTTATAAAAAAGTGTCTAATGCTAAATCGTTTAATAGGCCTGCTTTAATATGTGTAAAAAAGTTATATTGATTTGATTGTCTGATTTGGGAAGGAAGGTTTTTTAAGAAAAATGGAGGGAAATGGAACTTCTTTTACTATTTTACAAATATCTCGAAAACGGTGCGTTTTTATTGATACTAGAGGTCGTCCAGTGGTCGAAACTTGACCAAAAATATGCAATGTACAGACTTATCTATTTTCACACCACACTATGAATAAAATATGTGATTGGAGTTTCTTCCATTTGTTTTTATTTTATGTTTAGATTTCGTTGTTATTTTGTCACTAGCATGACAACCCATGAGATCCATGTTAATTTTTTCAAAATTTTTAATTCTTTTTCTGAGCTTATTATTGAGCCCATTTTAACTTATAAAGGCATACTGCACATCTATATTGAAGGGTAAATGCGATTGTTTTCTTAAAATCCTAAAAACGTAGTTAAAAAAATTAAAAAAATTGAGGAAACCCATAGACAC
The DNA here is from genome assembly GCF_028750875.1 of Macrosteles quadrilineatus. Taxonomy (NCBI): domain Eukaryota; kingdom Metazoa; phylum Arthropoda; class Insecta; order Hemiptera; family Cicadellidae; genus Macrosteles; species Macrosteles quadrilineatus. Next base: position 8,343,778 of record NW_026542598.1, read on the forward strand.
CCATAAAAAAAGTTTCTAACGAGTGCTAAATTGTTTAATAGACCTCCCTTAATATGTGTAAAAAAGCTACACTGATTTGAGTGTCGGATTTGGGAAGGAGGGCTTAAATAAAAATAGAGGGGAAAGGGACTTGTTTTACTATTTTACAAATATCTCGAAAACAGTGCGTTTTGATTGATATATTATGAATTACGAAAATAATTAACATCAAATTTGGAACAAGATTATACCATACAATGCCTATCTAATATGAACGGTTCAGGAGATATTGAGGGGTAAATGTGTATTTTTTCTTGAAATTCAAAAAACTTTATTTTTTAATGGAGAAAAACCTTGGACACCCATAAAAAAGTTTGTTATGGATGCCAAATCGTCGGGTAAACCTCCCTTAAACATGTGTAAAAATGTTACACTGATTTGCGTAACATTTTTGGGTAGGAGGGGGTGAAAACGAGGTGTGGAATTTTATTCATAAGTAATTTTGTAAATTTTTTTATGTAATACTGTTTGTTTTCCATTTTAACAAAAATATATCGACAATTTAACCAAATATGACTTACCTATCTGAAAAGACAAACCTACCTAGATACGTGAACACAGAGAAATTTCTACCTCTTGAATTCTTACTTTTTTAGAATTTTAAGAAAAAAATCACATTTACCCCTCAATATCGCCTAAACCATTCATAGTTGATAGGTGTCAACTATATATATATATATATTGCAAATAATATATATATGGTATCATCTTGTTCAGAATTTAATATCATATATTTTCGTATTTCATTATATATCAATAAAACCGCACCATTTTCGAGATATTTGCAAAATATTAAAAGAAGTTCCATTCCCCTCCATATTTCTTTAAACCCTCCTTCCCAAATCCGACACTCAAATCAGTGTAACATTTTCTACACATATTAAGGGAGGTCTATTAAACAATTTAGCACTCATTAGACAGTTTTTTATGGGTGTTTAAAATACGAAAATTACGAAAATTTAAATTTAGGCGAAATTCAATATCACCTGAACCATTCATAGTAGATAGGTATTGTATGGTATCATTTTGTTCGAAATTTAATAGAGATTATTTTTGTAATTCACTGAATTTTAAAGAAAACGCACCGCTTTTGAGTAATTTGCGAAAAAGAAAAAATATTTCCTATTTCGACCCCATTTTCACCTCCTCTCTCCTAACACGATACTCAAATCAGTGTATTTTTTACATATTGAGGGAGGTGTATTTAACAATTTGGTGCTGGTTTGGAACTTTTTTGATGTTCCTGTTCGCTCTTTTTTAAGCTAATTGCACTGTGCTATTGAGTAATGATTCAATCTGACGGATCTAAATTCGATTAGCCTGCAGCGGGTTTATAGTATGAAGTTATTTTGTATTAAATGTTTAGCATAGATTTCTCAATATTCTTAATATTAAAAATTACATATCATAACAATAAATAAATAACAATTTATTTTTATTCACATTTTTTAGTTTGTATTAGAAACTTTCTTTTCAATATAACATAGTGGTAAATGGAGAAACAATTCGATATCTAAAAAATATGCATACATGTGATTTTTCAGTGAGGTATTTACCATACTGGAGGCACTGCCTGTCATTTTGCGAACAGAAAGACAAATGTAATATACTTTACTTGAAATTTGAAGACATGATAAAGGTAACAACATTTACTTTAATTGTATTAGAATAAGGGAGAGAAGTAGAATAATATTTATATTTATATTTAAATACTTTTTTTTATTTGGTGCAAAATGTATACAGCAGTTGTCCACCTTATTATTTTACTAAAATTGTTTTAAGATTCTTGTAATGGTAATAGTTAAATACTAATAAACCTGACTACTATGACAACATTTCATTGGCCTGACTTAAAACCTATAACTGTGATATTACAACCCCTAAATATACCATAGAGCAACCTTGCGATTGGTGACGTCTTTAATAAAATGTAGATTTTTTATTTTGTTTTATAAACTTAATGTGAGAATTTTTTTTATGAAATAATAATAATCGGCTTAAAATGAGATGCAGGTATTTAAAATAGGTAAGTAAACATATCTATCCTGGGTAACATCCGTATCGATTCATGGATTCTTTGCTCTATCAAAATCTGTATTGTAAGATGCGTTTTACATTTTAATTTTAAATATGTTTTTGATGTTCTTGCTTCAAGTTATACGTAGCTGGATTAATAAACTTATCACCCTACCATGTCAAAGCATTGGAATAGCAACTTACAGTACAACCTTTTTGTTGAAGGACCTACCTGCTGTGATAAACCAAACAGCTGACTTCCTTGGCAAAAAACTCACAACTGACCAAGTGGCATCTCTCAGTGATCATCTTAGTTTCGCCAACATGAAAAACAAAAAATCTTTCAACATGGTAAATGAATTTGCTATAGTGAAGAAGCTGCAGAACAAAGTTACAGGCAAGACCTGGAATATATGTCGAAATGGCGTGGTAGGAGAGGGGAAAAAATCACTCAGCTTAGAGCTATTGGCTCGCTTTAAAACATGGACTGAAGAAAACACCAAAGGAACTGTATTGGAAAGACCTTTAGAGCATTATGGGTTTGATTAATGAAAAAAATCATTAAATACGTTTATAAATTCTTGTCCGTGTATGAAATTATGTAAAACCTTGCTGTAAGTATACTTAAGAACATTTCAAAACTATTAGTGGTTTTTAGGTCAGAAATTGTATTTAAGGTTCAAATTTACATTGATTGTATATTTTTTTTGCTGTAAATTAAAACAGTTTATAAAACAATAATTTTTTTTGTTTTTATGTTGGAAAAATTAGATAATAAACATCATTTTTGCAAAGAAACACTCTTTTTGCGTAGTGAACAATGTAACGATAAATCTTCGTAGGTGATAAATATTATGAAAATATTATGTATATTATGTATAACTAAAACAGGAGATTTCAGTGATGTAGTAAAAACATTATACAGTAGCAAATTTATATTTTTCCAACGAATGTAATTTCCATATACAAATAGGAAAAAACTCAGAAATACAACAAGGTTACATCGTGTACTCATGTGGTTAAAACATTGTTACTCATTTCAAAATAATACAATTGTTAAAAAATTTGTAGTCATTTATATTTTGTCAGTAATGTACATACCCTTGGATATATATTAAAATTTTAAATTGCTTCCAAGTTTTTCATAATTATTCTCATTTTGGATAAGTTTCCAAAATGTGTTACCTTAAAAGAAATTTAAATTCTCTTACGCTCTGAATTTCTAAATTAGCATGGTAAAATATTAAAAGATTAGACAATCAATATAAGTGTTATCTAGTTTTCAATCAACGCATACAGTTTACGTATTAACAACACTACGGATATTTTAATATGACACTTTAGACTACGCTGATATTATTTCTCCATCAGTGACCTTATTTTTAAATATCAAAAAATATCTTATATAAAATACAGATTGGCATCAATAATATTTTATTTTGCCATATGGCCGCTTTAAATTTTATAAATTAAGTATATAATAGCCTTAATAGTCAATATTTAATACATTTATATGCTAGTTGTCGTATGAGTTTTAGTTTTACTTTTTTACCACGTATTCTAGAAAAATAATGGTATGGATCATAAACATAAACGAAAGTATCTTTTTGGTCCGAAAGTAAACAAAATACCTATACTAATAGGTATTTACTCAAGAGAGGGTAGCGTCTTAGCCCCAGCTCTTTATTTACACTACCGACCAACCGTTGCAAAACGCTACACGCCAGTATATATATGCCGATGATACTGCGGTGGCGGCACAAGGTAGGAGTTTTGAAGAGGTGGAACAGAAGCTGACTATGACTCTAAATGAACCTTCGCAGTACTATGACGCAAATCACCTCAAGCCGAACCCTGCTAAGACCCAAGTTTGTGCCTTTCACCTAAACAATAGAGAAGCAGGCCGTGAGTTGAATGTGAGGTGGCGGGGAGACCGTCTTCAGCATTGTCCTACACCCAAATACCTTGGTGTCATACTGGACCGCACACTGACATTTAAGGCGCATTGTATTGCGACAAGAGGTAAAGTCTCAGCGAGGATTAATATCATCAGGCAGCTCACTAGCAGATGCTGGGGTGCTAACCCTAATGTCCTCAGAACCTCAGCTTTAGCGCTCAGTGTGTCGGCTGCGGAGTACGCTGCACCAGTATGGAATGCATCGTCACATGCAAAAAAGGTTGACATTGCAGTCAATGACATGGCTCGGATTGTAACTGGGTGTCCTGGATGGATCACTCTCAAGCAATCGGCAAGGCCACGTTGACTAACCCTCCCATACCAGCCAGGGAGGAACTGGCTCCTGGTGGAGGCCTCCATTGCACGGTGTGGAAGACCCTAAATCGAATTAGGGTCGAGGTAACAAAATTCAAGACAAACATGCAGAAATCGGGTCTCTTACCAGACGAAGAAACATCTTGTGCGCGTGTGGTGCTGTTCAGGATCCTGGCCATCTGCTGATCTGCCCACGCCTAGACCAGTCTTGCACATTAGATGATCTTTTACATGCGAATGGCAAAGCCATATCGGTAGCTAATTTTTGGAAAAGCGAAATCTGATTTCCGGACACGGAAAGTAAGTACTCAAGAGAGGTATAGAAGAGCCTTCGATGACGTCAGCTATCAGATCTCTTCTCTTGAGGGAACACCATTACCTCAACGATAAGGATAGAACCATCCAGCCATCTTGTAGTGGAAGCGTTCCTCGCTGATGAACAGATGGTAGCCGGATCGATTCCCACCGATAGCAATAACTTTTTGTCAACGATTTAGCTTAGAATGCGATTACTTATTAACTGTATATTATGTACAGAACTATTCGATTAGTAAACCTTCATTGGATTTTTTTCATTATCTGCAAGTTTGGTTATTTTGGTTAGGTAATGACAGTTTAACATTATAATTAAAAAATTATAAGATTAATTTGATAATTTTTCTCAATTTTACAATTAAGTATGACGTCATGGAACAGAAGCCAATCATAAGCCTTCAAAAGACACTGTTGGCAAAACTAATAGTGAAATAAAAGTTAAACGCTGTGCTCTCTACTACAGCACTGTTTACGGAGGAATTTTTAACTAAACTATGATGTCAACGTTGCCTCATTTATAACTCCCGTAAGTCAGACCCTATAAAATAGCATTAATTAATATATGGTTTTGTTTACTTTAGGGCCAAAAACGTTATTTGTTTATAAAACATACCGGGCCTTTTCTAGTATTCGTGGTTTTTACTAATACGATTCGAAAAATCAAGCTTTAACGTTCCATAACTATTTATATGCAAACGGTGAATATCACTGATAACAATGCATGCAGCTTATCACATTTTAGGATTGCATTCAATAGAAAATATATTCATCCAAAGAAAGTATGCTTCAGGTAATAATAACTTTCTTTGAATGTTTATCTGAACATGTTAGTGGTCGAAAACTCAGTGAAATTCCTGAAAGGTTACTTACAAAATTTCTACCTCCAAACTTGATACCAGTAGAATATTATTGTATAATTGGCTCTGAAATTTTTAACAGGTAACTCTATCAAAACGTAATGATATTTAAGAAATTTTTCTCAAATACTCATATTCAATTAAAAACAAATTCATGAGCTACAAAATGTAGGCCTATTTTCAAAGCCAATAATTATTATCAATTGTGTTGAAGAACTGAATCTGTTTCCAATGTATTATAAGAATTACTCTTACCATAAAAGCAAACGAGTTAATATACTATTGTGTATGTAAAATTACCAAACAAAATCAAATATAATTGAATTGCTTGTAAAATACCAATCATATAAACTTTATTTTGACCTACATGAAATCAACGGATTATTTTTCTACAGAAATAAAATATCTCCGGGCCCCAAATACCTCAAAAAAGGGTTTTGAACGATTTTTTTAAGGGAACTTTCCCAGATAATTTCCCTTGAGAAATTTGCAGAACCCGTAAAACATTTTACAGAACCATGTGAGGACTCCAGGTAACCAAGATGTATTAAGTAGATCAGAGGCGATTGTATGCGGAATGTCCCTAGTAGCACAAATATGTATTTTATAAATATTTTATATATTTAAAGTTGTATTTGATAGAACCTCGAATAAAATATATATAAAATCTATCTTTAATAATAGTTTGATATATTCAAATATATATTTAAAATATTACCAAAAAGCAATGCAAAATATAAATTAAATATAAGTTTTGAATATATAAAATAGATTCATAATATATATTGATAAAACAAGTATAGAATCTATAATATACATATTTTATATGTATATTTTTCCTATTAAATATTTAAAAAAAATTATGTGTTGAGAATATTTTAAATCTTACTAATATTATAAATCTGAAAGTTTGTGAGTTTGTGTGTATGTTTGTGTGTATGTTTGTGTGTGTGTTTGTGTGTGTGTTGCTCAATCACGCATAAACTACTGGACGGATTGGGCTGAAATTTGGCATGATGATAGCTCACATTCCCGATTAACATTAAAGCATATTCTTATCTCAAAAACCCTTTCGGGCTCCGCCCCAGTGGCTCTGTAGTTCCCCATGTTAATCTTATGATTTTTCATATTTAAAATGAATTAATGAATCTTAACAGCTGTTTCAATTAAACAAGTTGGTTCTGTTCTATGATATTCAATAGCATAAAAGTTAAAAGGATTACCAACAGGGTGCAGCACTATTAATTTTTTTTTAATATATGACAACAGCTAATTTCCAACCAAAAGGTGAGTGAGCGTAGCGAACGAACTTCAACCTGGAGGCGAGTTAGCGTAGCGAACGAGCTAACCTGAAGGCAAGTGAGCGCAGCGAACGAGCTCCAACCTAAAGGTGAGTGAGCGTAGCGAACGAACTTCAACCAGGACGTGAATGAGCCATGCGAATACTTATGAAGTTAAACGGGGCGAAGCCCGCGGGTACAGCTAGTATATATATATATATATAATATTTTTGAAACTATATTTTATATTTAAATTATTTATAAATATTTTTTGAAACACGTCAGATATTTTTATTAATAAAATAATATTATATTTGTAGAATATATAGCCTATAATCTTTTATAATTAGCAAATAAATAATTTGCATCTTTTTGTTTTTTATAGTGTCTATCAATTTATACATGCATTTTTTGTAATTGCTATTGTGAAAGCGTTAAAATTAAGTTAATATTAATACGTACTCTGAATGGTGTCACTCTATCATACACGTAAAGAAAAAAATAGCATATAGTTAAGAGGCAGTATACATGTTCGACAGCTACATTTGGGTCAAACGAAAAAAAGTGTTGATGGGTTTTATTTTTTTAATTGCAATATGTGACAATGAATGTGATCATAGAAATCTCGAATGATTGGCTAGAAAAGGGTGTTAGTGACTGGCGACCTTTTAAGAAACTAATTACGGTTGTATATGACGTTATAAAAATAATTATTTGATTTACATATGCCATAAATTACATAATATTTGTCATAGTATTTAAATTAATTTTTGTAGTTTACTGTATTTGTATTCGTGGAGACTACTCACTATTCACTACAGCACTATTCAACTCAACTACTTGATGCCAAAACAGATTAACAGAATCATATTATACTGTAGTATCAAAAATATTTCAAGTATTGCAACCATTGCAACTGAGGGCCACTCTTTCGCCATTTGAAAACCAATGCTAACAACAGTCACAAGTAGCTCAGAGGTAAGGTAGGAGGCTCATATGTTGAAGGACCCAGGTTCGAGATCCACCTGGGCTGAAAAAAATTTTTCCAGTATTTTTTCAAAATTTGTTTTTATGAACTATTTAATCAATTTACTCAACTCATAATTGTGTTTTTCATACTAAATCATTATTATTTTGTGTTTTTATGTTTAGGCCCTATGGGATATTTGGAAGAGATATTAAATACATTTTTTATTTAAATATTATTCACTAAAATATATTATTGGAACATATTTTTTTCAATATTTAATAGATTCAAAGACATATTTTTTATATATTTAATATATTTTAAATATTATATAAAATTGACATTAATACACACTTGAGATATATAAAATAGATTTTAAATATATTTATTCAAATGTATTTAATATATATTTGTGCTACTAGGGGTAACGTCCCATTACCATCATATATATACCATCGTATATATATGCCATGTATACAATCTTATTTAGTCATATAAGATACATATTTTGACTAAATGCATCGTAAAGATACGAAAAATAGTAATATATTGTCTGATTGAGAATAGTGTGTTCAAAATGCATTGTTACGCTTAAAAGACACTTAGATTGTAAATATATCGAATGCAATAAAAAAAAAACTACATACATATACATTTAAAAATTGAAAGATTTTTAACTCCATTCCAACATAATTAACTAGTATTCAATAATAAACAATAGTTATTTTTAACCTCAACCAAAAAAACTATGTTTAAAAGCCTCCACATTCTCAAAATATAAAAGATTATAAGTTTTTAAAACAATATATTATTACTACATAGTTGAAATAACTGATTATTGTAAATGTTTACGATAAAACTGACGTTAAAGATTGGTATTGAAGTTTGGTATTGAAGTTTCCTTAGTTATTGCAGAAGATCATTCAAAGTCTCGGATATACCGGGTGTCCAAAACCACCCGTACACCCCTTTAAAAACGAGGGAAACCTTTTCTTACAAACAAAAAATAATACAGAACTAGATAAATTGGGCACGGTCTACCAAATGGTGATAATTTCAAATCCAAAATCACACCGGAAGTGGCTTTTTCAGACCGGAAGTTGACTTTTTAAAATGTAAACTACCAATTTTGATCACAGAATCGGATTCTACGTTGAAAAATACATAACTTTTGTCTAAAACATTTTTAGAGAAAATTTGTTTTCTACCCTTAATCCCCTATTAAATTCAATAACTTTGGTCCATTTATCTGTCAAAGTTACTTGAAACAATAATAGAGAAAATCAATAACAAAGATTACATAAAGACATATGATGAATGGGATCAGCTGTTTATTGTAAACACTATGGTAATTGAGTAACAACTGGTGTACACATTGCTTGGTTTCATTTTATTTTAAAAATTAATCATTTGTTTTTACATTAAAGTGGTCAAATGTAAAAACAAATGATAAAAAAAATTAATTTAATCAATGTGTAGACCAGCTGTTACTCAATTACTAAGGCGTTTACAATTAACAGCTGATCCTATGCATCATATGTATTTATGTAATCTTAGTTACTGTATTTGTTTTTCTCTATTATTGTTTGGAGTGTCTTTGACAGATGAATGACCCAAAATTATTGACTTTAATAGGGGATTAAGGGTAGAAAACAAGTTTTTATCTAAAAATGTTTTAGACAAAAGGGATGCATTTTTTAACGTAGAATCCGATTCTGTGATCAAAATTGGTAGTTTACATTTTAAAAAGTCAACTTCCGGTCCACATCCGGTGTGATTTTGGATTTGAAATTATCACTATTTGGTAGACCGTGACCAATTTATCTAGTTCTGTATTATTTTTTGTTTGTAAGAAAACGTTTCCCTCGTTTTTAAAGGGGTGTACGGGTGGTTTTGGACACCCGGTATAATTGACCACATACAAGTGAGAAATATAGGGGACTACATTAAGGAACCCTGCAAGAATACTACTATTTTAATTTTGCCTTTTAGGAAAATAATTAAAAATGTAAGTGAAAAAACCATTAATTATCCCGAAGAAATACGATCAAGGAATATGAGACTTGTCGGGTACATGCTCTTATGAGGCTGCAGCTGTTAAAAACGCAAAAGTAGTATTCTACAGGGTGGGGCAGGGAAATATCCCTACTTTTAAGATGGTACTGTGAGTAGTGGGGGTGTGCTGGAGGAATGGAGTTAGGCTCAAATGAAGCTTTTGTTTTGGGAATTTCTAAAAATATCACTATCAGTAGTAGATATGGCTTGTTCGAGTGGCCAATGTGCTTTTGCACTCGAGATGTATTTTTTTCAAAAATCTGTCTATTGTTGCTGTGCAGCTACCGTTGGCTGTTGTTGGGTTATCGGGTGGCCTGTCGCAAAGCTGTTACAATTTGGTGTGGGTGAATTACTTTCGTGTATTTGGTGGTGTATTGCGAAGGATATTTGGAGCTCAAAGAACCGTCCGGAGTCCTGAAACATTGACCTTGTCAGAAGATCGATTTTGCATTCTCCTCAAATTTCTCCTTGTAAGCATGCATCCGCGCTGGCGTTGTCTAATCGTTCTGTGCCTCGTATTCTCAATGAGGACTTACACCTCCATCTATACAAGAGGGTAGTTGCTCATGAACTTACACAAAGGGACTGGCAACAACGAATGCAGCCTTGTGAAATCTTAATTGCGGGACTACCTCATGCTGCTCGGGTTTTGTTTAGAGACGAGGCAGACTTCCATATTCCTGGAGCGGGTAAATAAGCAGAATGTGCTCTATTGAAGTAATGCTAAGCCTAGGGTAGTTCAAGGGAAGACCCAAGATGCCTTGAAGGATGCAATTCACCTTGAATGTTGCCTCTTTCCACAACACATGCTTCACGATGTTATTATGAATTCCAGAACCAGAATACAGCAATGCATTTAAGATTAGGAACACCACTTGCAGGATATGCTGTAAAGCCAAGTAAAGTTATATTAAAATAAACTCCCAGATGTATCCTTTTAATCTCAATATGAGATTGGCTCTAACATTTTTGGTTGTCTTTTAATTTACCTTTAAAATTAGGGATACTTCCCTGCCCCACCCTGTAGTTGTTGCAATGCAATTAGCTAAGTTCCGCTAACAACAAAGATTTCTATGCACCACTACGTCACTCAATCCAATATACATAAATAATAAATAATAACTAATACACAAATCACTATTACAAGCAATATTTATCCTACAAAATTCTCAATAACTTGTCAAAGTTATACAAATAAAATTAATTGTGTATGGTTCGTTTTGTAAAATAAATCTAGATTCAAGATACGGTCTCATATTAATTTCTTGCACTGCTGCTAGTTCTATATATTGTTTTTAGAATGCAAGCGATACACCTATGTACATAGCCTGTCCGTTAAATTCAATTTTAATTTTAACCATTTGAGGTGTAACGAATACGTATTTTTTCAAGGTATATACAAGTAAAAAATACCCCCGCCGCAGCAAACCTGCCGACTAAGCGAATTTCCATTTGTCTGAATTGATTTTCAGTTAAATATATTTTAATAACATTAGGTTTAACGAGTACCTAGGTTTGCTGCTACAAGGAAACTAAAAGTGTGTTTTTGAGTAAAATATTGATAGCTTAGTACAAAATAAATAAATTTGCCAAGTTTGATCAAAATATATCCATAAACAAGCAAACTACAACATTTGACAATATTCTCCATTAAGAATAACATGGGAATTTTAAATTTACATTTTTTTTTAATTTCTCCGTTACTAATAATCGAACAAAAATACTTTTACATACTAAATTATTTGTTTTTTTAAGCTCTTTAAAAAGGTCTAAAGAGAAATCGGGAAATTGCGTGTTTTGAGGGTCAAAAGTGAGAAAAACCAATTTTTGCCCCATAAAACCCCCCGTAAAGCCCCGTTCCCATGGTCCGATTCTGCTGGTTCGCGAACTCATTCAAGTTTATCCCGCTTTACACCTTTAAACCAAATTTCATCAAAATCGGACAAAAATTACTCAAGTTATCGCGTTCACGGACGTATATATATATATATATATATATATATATATATATATATATATATATATATGTCTATATATATATATATATATACATATATAAAAATTTGAACGAATGGTGTTTTTGGCCTCTGGGGACATCAAAATGAAAAAGTAAATCGGTCCCGGGTCTAGGTCTTACCGTGCCACCTACGGTAATAGCTACTTCCCTATAGGGAAATTCGCTAAAATCTATAACATATGAGATTTTCAAAACTGGATTAGTTTTGTTTTTACTAACTACAATATATGCTAATATAAATTCAAGTGCTATGTAACAGATAAGTTATATTGCCACAAAAAGAATCAAACTGATAAATAATAAACCATCGATATTCTCAGATTTCTCTTAAGGAAAAAAATAAGGTAAATTTTATTACAAAGGTAATAGTGTCTCCAGGTGTGTAGGATTTATTAGATTACAGGACTAGTGTTGTGGCTTAAGTGTTATCCACGTACTCAGGCTTGGGACAAAGTTTCTAGTGTATTAGAGTTTCTACACGTCTAAGAACTACATGATAACTTACAAGTAAATTAGCTTACTTTAGCAAAACGCTATTGTATGAAAACGCATTGAATTTTTTTATGAATGGTATGTTTCACTAATTGTAATTACAGTAGGTGTTAAGAAAGATTATGCTGGTAAAAGTTACTTGTTTTTAATAAGGTGTTTATAAATTACGAATCAATACTATTGACAATTACTTTATCTTACCCGAAAGCACTGATGAATACCAAGTAGTTGTATACACAGCTAGCCAATAGGATGTGAATGTCGCTTCACTGGTCTCTTCTGTTTGGTATTCTGGTCTCACATTTCTGCTGATGTCATGGAATTGTTTACCCTAAGATGAATTACACGGGTATAAAGTACCCAAAATTCTTTTGTGAAAGATTGAGTTTAAATATGGCTCTCAATAATTCTAATTTTTCTAGGACGCTAGGCACGAGCCTGGGTTGCTTTTCACATTACTTCAGGTTGGACCTAGGGGTTGCGGCATTATCAATTAGAAAAAATCCATTGGGGATTTGGTGGGATTTGAACCCATGGCCTCAGGGACGGAAGTCCCGTGCTTGAACCACTAGACCAGCTCGCTAGTTTTAGAATGTGCAGATGTGTACGGCAAATCAATTTGTTTCGGAAATTAATTCCACCATTTTGAAATCACCTTTGGCTGTAAATGAATTACACTTCACTCACTTGCATTGCTGTTTATAATTCATAATAACTGGACTGTTAACATTTGAGTCCTAGAAGATTCACCATAATGAGTGAAAATGAAATCATACACTGGTTAAACTGGACTTTGCTTAACTAAATAATCCAACTAAGGGTGTTAAAAAAGAAATTTTATTTTGATACTTATACATACAATAATACGTTTATAAGTTAAACAGGCAAGGAATGAAGTTGATTATATTTAAATTCTGACCAGCTAAACTACTAAATACTTTTTACCAATTCCTTTATTTTAACTGTACAAAAAGTAATTTTTAATTTAATTAATTCTAGTCAGTTTTATCCAACAATCACCGTGTAAATAGTATATGGGGTCAATTATTTGAGTGCATATTAGCTTCGTGTGAACCGATTACGACGGGTTTTTCAAAACATAATCGTAAAATTTAGTTTATCACTAGATAGCTATATTTTGATATATTTCCTGTTCATAGAAAAAGGTCGAAGCTCTAATCCGTATGCTCGTTTAGTTTCCAAATGAAAATCAAACGTAATAGATTAAAATAGACAAATTAAATTAAAGTGGCCTTTTACACGATTATTAATAAAAGACATACTAACTTATAGTAGTGTACAAACCATACAGTATGCAAAACATACTGGTGAATTATAAAAGTACTACACTAAAGGAAGATATAAACTTAACGGGTATCAAAGCAGTAAAACAGATCCAATAAACCAAAAAAGACTCAAAGGCAAACCAAAGAAGCGTTAAGAACCAAAAACGTAATTACGTGCAAACCATTGTATAATACTAAATAGTCAGATTACAACAAGATTGAACGTGTAATTGAATCTCACAATAAAAGAGATTGAGGTCAGTCCAGCTTTGAATCTAGCACTTGACTTGAAAATGGCCCGTTTGAGAGGGTTTATCTTAAATAAGGAGCTTTTGATCCTTTGTAGGAAATAAAATGTGTGTAGAAAAATGTGGATGTGAAAGAAATTTTTTTTAATTTTCTTATACTAGTTAGTTAATAAATACTTAATTAAAACTTTCGAACAGTTGTAGTAAGCCCAACACTATAATGAATAAATGGGAAGTTATTTTCAGAAGTTCGCTATACACTAAGGGAAGGTTTTGTTCATAGTTCTGCATCTTTCTATGAGAACGTAATGCCTGGTAAAAATCTATACTTTTAAATTTAAAGTCTATATTTTAGTTATATACAACGGTAGATCTAAAATAACACATTTAAAAGGAAAACGTCAAAACTAGTTTCAAGTTGCATTCGTATTAAAAAATTATAACTTACCTTTGAGCTGTTGAACAACAGTCATGTTTCAAAATTGCATGGAAACAAGAACAGAATGCATAGAAATACAGAAGTACAGTAGTAGCTCCAGGGTTTCACTTGGACTTTTGATCAAAACTCGCATTAGGTCCATAGTAAAATTTTTGCCTGAATGAATATTGCTTTTTTATAGGTCAGTGCATTTACTACAAGTGGGAAGTTCCACTTTTTTTCCAAGGACGCCAGGCACGAGCCCGGGATTGTTTTTATTATTACTTCAGGCTAGACCTAGGTGTTGCGGTATTATCACTTAGATAAAATCCATTGGTGATTGGTGGGATTTGAACCCGGGACCTCAGGAACCAAAGTCCCACGATATAATCACTAGACCTGCTAACTACCTCATGGGAAGTTTCACATTAGGTTTATAGAGTAATAAGGCTTGCTGCTACAAGGAAGGAAATTAAAATTACTATAGCTAACTTGCAGAGACGGCGTATTTTAACTTGCCTGACTGGATTTTTTACAGGTCAGGTGTTTTTACTAACATTATTGTTGATGAGTGCTTAGCTCATTGCTACAGGGAGGGCAATGAAGTGCATTATGATGAAATGGTAATAGCTCAATATAAAATTATTACTACCAGTGCGAAATCGTATCCAAATATCCAGCCAAGCAGCAATAAAATTACACTCACTAAGGATAACATGGGATACAGATACTGTTTGTAATTTAACGTATCTTCAACCTCTCAAGTGCAAACAAAGATTACAAATGTAGTATTTTGGTAGTTGCAATGCGATTGCCTAATTTCTACCAACAACAGATATTCTGATGCAAGACTGCGCCACTCAATCAGTGGTAAATGTGATTGGAAAACCCGACTGCATCCACAATCAGCACAATCAAACACAAGTATGAGTTTATTATACTTAATTAGTTGATTGATTTCCTTTAACAAACAAAAGCAATATTTCTAATCAATGCTCTCAGATTGTGGTAAAAGGAGACAAAGGTAATAGTGTCTCCAGGTGTGTAGGATTTATTAGATTACAGGTCTAGTGTTGTGGCTTAAGTATTATTCACCTACTCAGGCTTGGGACAAAGGAGTTTCTAATGTATTAGAGTTTCTGAAAACGATTGAGTAACTTATCAATAGGTTAACTTTATTTTAATATACCCCAAATATATATTTATAGCTTTATTTTAACTACCATTGTTAGATATATACAACAAGTATAAGTAGTTGAAGATTTACTGTACAAGAGCCGTCTATAAATTACTAGTTACCTTTTCTGATTATTTTGTATATACATATTTTGTATATTTTGTACGACTACCTATGTTATAGTAAGCATACTTACAACATATTGACTGTACGTTAGGTAGTTGTAGACATAATTATTATATTAATATAATAGTGTTCTATTGAAGGGTTGTATTAAAATAATAGTACTATTAATAACTTCAAAGTTAAAACAATAGTTGTTACTCATAATAAACTAAATTTGCGTTCAGTTTAGCTTAACATAACGGATATTAGAAACGCTCGCAGAAAGAGCATTAAAAGCAATTTTGACTTTATGTTTTAATATTTTGAATTTTTCTTTACGAATATAAAAATATTTCAAGTCAACAATATACACTAATGTTGAACAACTTTAAACAATATTAAATATGTATAGTACTTGAAGCTTAACTAGATGCTAATGGTTGATATTCACCCACCCCATGATTTCCTGCCTCTTATCTTAATACTCGCAAAGACATTAGAAACTTAAACATCTACAGATTAAGAGGAAACTATTATTCCGTGGATCAAAATGATGTGATAGCGGCATTATTTTATTTTGTTAAGTTGTGTTTCGATACAACTGTAATTATATTAGTAGTCAAGAAAGATTGTGCTAGATTCATTTATCTGTTTTTCAAAAAGTATTTTTACATTGAAAATTAATCGTAATAAAAATAGTTTCACCAAACAAAACCACTATTGAATACCAAGTTGTTGTAGCCAATAGGAAGTGAATATCACCTTTTTGGTCTTATCTGTTTGGTATTCTAGTCTCACCTTTCAACTAACGTCAGGGAATTGTTTTACTCCCAGATGTATTAACACGTGTATGAAGTACACGAATACCTAATCTGTTGTCAAAAGAGTTATTGTGCAAGTATATTTTGTTTAAATTCCAATTGTTAGAGATTATACGACCTGAACTACACTTACATACAATTTTCAAAACTTAAAAAAGTTGGTTTCCATTGGAGTTGTGTTCGTTTAAGGTAAGTATTTACTCTTTTCAAATATTTAAATAACCACGTTGAAAATTATGACAATTCATTGTTGTAGCCCCGGAACTGTAATATATAAAATATTTGGTTTTACAATACCTTTATCGGTTCCAAAATTTTGGAACTGATAAAGGTATTGTAAAACCAAAAATTTTGAAAATTATTAATTCATATGCCATCGTAAAAAAATACCAATTTATTTTCAACCGACCGTTAAGCTCGCTCAGGGATAGTTAATAACTTTTTAGGTATATTTTAGGTGTACAAATAATATATTTTTAGGAACTCACAGTATCCAAGGCACCTTTGACTTTTGTTTACACTAGCATCCATTGTTATTTCCTGGGTCACATATTCATGAATATAAGCACCAGAAGCTCATACATTACGAATAAGCTTCTTCACACTAGAATGAGAATTGAATTATACCTTCATAAGCGGTTTGATTTTAAAATCGATCGTGTGATTTTTTACCCCTTTGTAAGGTTATAGTCGGATAGCAAAAATGTAACATTTGTCTAAAATATAGTATGCCATATCTCGTTACTTTCCCAGAACACAAAAAATGGGGAAATTAGTATGTGTCAAAATGTTAGTCACAATTTGATACGTTTTTGGTTAACTACATTTATGAAGAAAGTTTCTCACGATTAAAACTAATTAACAAACAAATTAATTAACAAATCTTCCTAACCATCAAAGTAGGGTTACTGAATTATCCGTCTCGTGGCTATTTATATACATGAATACGTACAGTAAACACCTTGATATGGAAATTAATTTAACTGTTTCGGAATCGCCACTGCCATAACTAAACTACAATACACCCACGCAGGCTGCTGTCAAGGAATCGTAAATACTGAACTTATGACCTGAATTTACTGAACTTAACTTATAATTTCTAAACTTTTAAGTCCTTCGAAATTTTACGTTGATTTCTGGAAATGAAATGATACACTGGTTAATATACATGGCTATGCTTACCTAAATAAACCAACAACAGCATTGAGAGTAGTAGGTTTTTTATACCGCTATTGCATATTTACACAATCTTGCTTAGTTAAATTGTACAAGATATGTCATTAATATTAGAAAAGTTCCGATAATTTTAACCACTGGACTTGGTTTTTGTCCCAATATTTAATTATATTAGAAATCGGAAGGTTAAGTGCAATTGCCATTTGATTGTTTCTAGATAATTTTGTCTAACAACAACTCTATGTATGTTGTAATTTAAATTGACTGCTTGGTTTGGGTTTTGATGGCCTACAAAGGGTTATTTTCAGAATTAATTGTATAATTTTGTATAACTTTAATAGCTAAGTGGTACTTGTCTTGCAGTCATAGAATGCCAAACAACTTATACATTGACCCGTTCATTTTCTGCTTGAGTTTAAACTAAATAGCTTTAAATAATAAAAATGACCCGTCATACAGATTTAACTATGCTTTAAAGAGTAAATTATAGATAGTTTACAAAATAAGAATAAATATATTCAACATTGTGGATTTTATAAGAAATTTTCAAATAAACATCCGGTAAGTTCACCATTTTTGGAACTTCACCGATCCAATTCCCGCATTTCACCATACATTTCATCATACAGGTGAAATGCATGGTCACTTGTCCTATTAGGAATTAACCATATGTAAGTAAAGTAATGCAAATACAATTAAGTGAAAACCATTGTAAGTAGATTACAGCAAGATTGAACACTTAATCTGATCTCCCAATGAAAGAGATTAAGGTCAGTCTAGCTTTGTATTAAGCACTTTGAACTGAAAATGACAGTGTAGGAGATTTCATTGAAAATAAGGGATGGTTTGGTTCTTTGAAAGTAACCATGGAAACTTTGAATATTTTAATTTAAATCAAAGCCTATGAAATCCACACTGTGAATTTTAAGCTTAACAATCATCCATTCAAAACAATTATCAACAGATATCTCATATATACTATTATATAAAAATCTAATGGTGTCTGTCTGTATGTGTGTTACTAATAGGTGCAAAAACTACTGAACCAACTGGGCTTAAATTTTACAAAAATATAGCTACCATACCAAGGACCATTATAGGACTATTCACATTTCGATACTGACCGTAGGCTTTGCCCCTTTGGCTTTAAAAGTTCTGAGGTGAACATTTTAAAAGTAAATATTGATTGGTCTCCATGGCTGCGATAGGAACACTAACAATGTTTGTTTACATTTGCTTTGACATTTAAATGTAAACAAGAAGAACTGCTAAATTGCAAATTTCACAATTTCAGACAGCTGATACAAAGAAATTAAATATAATATTTTCTATAACTATGAGGTGGGTTTATTTTAATCCAACCTTTTATCATGGATTATTTATTCTAAAACTATGTCAATGATTATAGAAAACAAAGATTCTATAACTGTTGCTATATCAACTTCGGTTCTGCTTTGGATTTTTTAAAGAGTCTAAGTTATAAAAATAATGCTATTGATATGTTTTCATGGAAACAGTATGAAAATTACAATGTATAGATGTTTTGTATGAATTTGGAGGCTACTTAAAATAAATTTTAACTGCTTAACATGTGTTAGATCAACTTAACATAACTTGCTCATCACATTGTTTTTTATATGTATATTTAGGTAAATTAAGTTATTGTGTTTTGCTAAACCTATGCTTAAATTAGAGTAAAGAATATCAATAATAAGTCGTGTATTTTTGTTGTCAAAAATCTGTTGTATATGTGTAACTTTATTTAATTATCAAATGGTAATACAAAATACTCTTAATTTATCTTAACATAGCTTTCAGTTCACATTTACTTTCTTTGATACATTTATTATTTGTGTTTTGCCACACCACTGATTAAATTAAACCAAGGAAAATATCACCAAACTAAGCAGTACACAGTGTTCTTTTGTTTCTAAAAATCTATGAAATATCTGATACTATGTTTACTTAATGGTGAAAGTGAAAATGTAAAGGCAATGGATGATGGAACTGATTAAAATAACTGGTTTGTATATTTAGTTTTTTGTTGATATTTTTGTAGAGTAGAATCAGAGATGCAATGAAACATATACTGTATTTGCTATTACATGTTTTCAGTCCTTGATGCTTTGATAATCATGTTAGTTTTGTCTGTTGTCTTTAATGCTAAATTATTTGTTTAAAACTTTTTATAGTACCTATAGATATAGTTTATTTAATATTTCAACAGACTGTATTGATGAGGCACAGCAATATTTCTAAGTTTTATAACAGCTGACATAGTTTTGCTAACGATTTATTGTGAGTGAAGAAACTGAAAATGGAAGGATTTGTGATTTATTATAAAGAACAGTGAAATAAAAAAAATGTTCATTTAAATGTAATAATTAGTATTTTTGCCACTTCAAAATTGAAATTTAAAATGTCAATAATAAATTAAAAGATGTGTAATTAAGGGAGATTTAATACTTTCTTTTTAAATGGTGACCATACAAAGTAGGTATTTTATGCCAAGTATGAATGGAGATGAATCATGTATGTCAAAGTTGTATTCGAAGATTTGGTCAGTTTTTCTCATATCAGCCTACACAAAATTTAAAATTAATCAAAACCAAAATGGTGGTATCCAATACTTACCAGATTTAAAAGTCATAACTTAACTGTTTTTATTAAGGCCATAAAAGTTGAATTTTGTTTCTAAAAGCGTTGGCGGATGTGTAGGGGCCTAACTATTATATGCAACAGATGTAAAGATTAAAATGTTTCTATTTTGTGTCCTCTTCCCGTTGCAAAGCACGGGTACAACAGCTAGTAAATATATATTCTACTAATTAAAAGTTTGTTCGAAAAACTGCCTTTGAGCTATGAACAAGAACCACATTTCATAACAGTTGCATGGTAACAACGAGCAATGTATACTAGTAGCTCCAGGGCTTAAAGTGAACCTTCTACCTTACCTTGAAGGAAAGTAATTTTTTAGTTTAATTTCCAAGGAACCACTAATAATTAGTTTTATTAATTTTGAATTCACAATGAAACATGCGACATCGGCCTTTTATGTACATCTTCGATCTAACATTGGCCTTAAAATTAACAAAATCTGTTTCGCCACTAAATCAAGTGATAACCAAATACGTTTGAACAAAGGCATTTCTGTGCACACCAACTTATAAACTGCTTGTTCAAGAAAATATACCCAAAAATATTGGCATATTGCTTGAAAAAAAACTTATATATTTTGAGTATATATATATATATTAATAGGCAAGCATGTTTATTGAAAACTTTATTATCAGCTCGTGTACATCGCAGGGAAGAAGATCTACGCTTACTGTTAGAAAGAGATTTTTTCTGTAGATGTGCAGAATACCTTTATAAATTAAATAGGGCTCAACAAAGAGCAATTCCAGATGCTCAATTAAATAAGCACAAGCAGTTTTTTTTTCTTAAAAAAAAATTGCATGGGCTTATGGGTTGCCATGTTGGTGACGAAATAACAACGAAATGTGAACAGAAAATCAAAACAAAAGAAATAAATTCCTATCACATGTTTAATTGTTGTAAATAGTTGTTAATTGATGTTTAATTAGTTGGTAGTTTAATTTACAGTGAGGAGTGAAAATAGTGAAGGCTTTACACTACATCTTTATATTTTTGGACAATTTTTCAACGACTGCATGACCTCTAGTATAAATTAAATTGTAGTAAGAAAATACATTCATATACTCGTATCAATCGGTAGAAAAATTTTTCCATGAGAACCCCATTTTGTTAATTTCTACAAACATGATGACATTCAACATCAGATCTTTGAGCAGATTACAGCAAGATTGAACATGTATCAATGTAACATTGGCAGAGATTAAGGTCAGTCAGCTTAGCATCTACAACCAAGGGTTACATTAGACCAGATAGCCTTAGATTGACAACTGTTAGCTTTAATCATTACAATCTATCATGCAACAGCTGCAACCGGTTCACCACAAAAGAGACAAAAATGATTTTTTAAGTTCGTATTAACTACTTTGTAAATAATAATGTACTTGGAATCCATTTTCTAGAATTAATATAAATGTTAAATATGCAATGGTCAATAATTTCTTAATAAAATAACTTTATTTAAATCACTATAAATCCACTTATTTTTGGTTTGATTTTCATCACCAGATACTCAATGGATGTGGAATTTTATGTTATACAATTCCTTTATGTTTTTTAACGTTTTAGCAAAAACTAAGACAATAATTCCCAAAATGAAATCTTCCAATGTTACTAAATTTCAAGGTTTTTGTGGTCAGAAGCTCATCTGGTAAAATGGGAAAAACTTCAAATCATTTTACAAGATTCAAGATTCAAGATTTTTTTATTCCAACATATTTTTTACAAAACAATGTTAACAAAACATTACAATGTATTTCTAAGTTAACATTAAAAATTTAATTTTAGAACTAGAACTAAATTAAATCATTTACAATAACAAAACAAAAATATAATTCAAACAAATAAGAAAAAATATGTGGTTACTTCTATATAAAACAAATGGATTAAAACGATTTCCAGCTTTCCAGGAATTATTTCCGGGCAAAAACCTATTTTTACCGGCCAACAAACAATCTTAGCCATAAAGTAGTGAGAGACGTTACGTTCTAATGAGAGATAATCGTACAGTAAAGTTCAAGCCAAGCCGACTACCATTTAATGTTATAATATCCTATTGAATTTTGTCAATAAATGGACCTAGACAGGATCCACACCTAAATAATCCAGCTAGGGAAAACCCTTAGACTACTAGACCTATCTACGACAGACCTCCATCCTAATTATTTCAGTAAGCCCCATGAGTAC
Organism: Macrosteles quadrilineatus; assembly: GCF_028750875.1. Lineage (NCBI taxonomy): Eukaryota > Metazoa > Arthropoda > Insecta > Hemiptera > Cicadellidae > Macrosteles > Macrosteles quadrilineatus. The sequence goes on from NW_026542598.1 coordinate 8,366,161, forward strand.
TCAAAATTTATACTTTTCATACAGATAACATGGATTAACATGCCAAGTGAAACTTTCAACCTACTTTTGTTGATTTGTGCTTGATAACGTTGTAAGATGTGTTTTATAAAAAACTTGTTTTCTGTAGGACTGTATTGTAACACTAGACCTATAAAACTTACAAGGTTCAACACTGATTTTATTTCAACGGTTGAGGTATCGTTAGTGGCATGAAGGTAAAGAAAATATGTAGATACTTAAACTTTTATTGTTAATTATGCTATTTTCACAATGGTGATGAAAAACCTTTTAACAAATACCATACTACATGAAAACAAGACTTATAGTGTACGAAACAATTATCGGAACGAAATGGAAACCTACAAAATGTATATCTGACAATCCAACGTGAAACGCCTAAAACAGATTATACAGATAGTACCTATACCTAAAATATAATACAGCTCTTTTATTACAAAAACTCACCACGTACGAGCTTCCTTAAGACATACAGGATAAAGATAGTTTTGTCGAACATAAAGTTTCCAAACACAAAAAGCTTAGAGCCTTAAGAAAGACTTCAATGTCTTATTTTACGACGAGCTCTTGCATTGTAGTGCTTCTAAATCCTTGTCTGACAAATAACAGCTGTGTTAGAATTTTTAGTACTAACCTATGTGTTACATGTTGGGATGTTATTTCAGGATAGTATGTTTTCAAACTGTCAAAAGTAAAATATATTGTTCAAGGTATATATTCCTATTATTATAGGTCAGAGGGACTTTATTATTATTTTTGGTGTAAGTAATGTCATTAAATTGAAATTAATATTAATATTTATTATGTAAATATATTAGGCTAATGTTAAATGTATAAATACATTTAAAGTAAACATACTAATGTTATTAATATGCTATTAAGGCCAGTAGATATCTAATCCATAGTAAGATGGTATTTGTCTTCGATATTCGATGTAATTGGCGGTAAGATTTACTAACTAGTTATGTTTGGTAGAATCTAAGATACACTTAAATGTTAAATTAAATATTTGTAATTAATCTTTTACCGAGACCTTAATTTATGACTTTAGGCGTGACTGTAGCGAAATTTAATTCCCAAACTCTTTACACTAGGTCATTATTTTTTATGAGAAAAATTTAAAAATTGTACACTATTTAAATTTACATAACTTTAGATAGAAAATCCAAAGTTAAAAAATAAAACGTTTTCAACTTCTGTATCTTATTATAATAATTACTTTTTATGTTGATATGTAAGGTTAACATTCCTCAATATATCAAAATTTTTTAGTAACTGAGCATTAAATAAAATAGCACTTATCAAATACATAGTATTTGACTGGTTTCTCTTCATGAGAAGTACATATCTTCATTCTACTGTATGATGAAGAATGTTCAGTGAATAAATGTAATCATTGGTTTTAATTAGTTTAAGAGTTATTTAAGTACGAAGAGAACAAATAAACCTAAATTTTAAACAGACATATAGAAATCGATATAAGAATGTTTTCGGGTTTCTTAGGCTACGAAAATTAAAAAAGAAACACCAAAACTGCTTGAAATTCACTGTGTACAGATTTATTTAATAGAGATGGAGTTTCTTCATTAATTGTTGTAAAAGATTTTGCTGGTAATATTTACAGATGATGTATAAATAATATGAATGTATTGGGTTACCTTATTACTTTCTCCCCCTATACCATAGTATATGGAGAAAGTATTGTTTTCGTCAAAATTTTCGAGTTTGAGTTTTGAGTTGATATATTCGTTTTGGGTCCCCCTGGACCCAAAAAAGTGGTTTTCGAAGTGATGTCTGTGTGTGTGTGTGTGTGTGTGTGTGTGTGTGTGTCTGTGTGTCTGGATGTGTACAGAGCTAGAGACTACACCTGTGGTCCGATTTCGATGAAATTTGGTATGTAGGTTCTAATCCATAGTATCTCCAGGCGTTTTTTTAATTTTTTTGAAATTTTGATTTTTAATGGGGATTTTCCCATAAAAACCCATAAAAAACCGGTAAAATCGGATTTCCTCAAAAATGGCCCGAACGATTTTGATAAAAATTTAGTATGTTGTAGCCCTTTAAATTCCGAACAAAATGGTACAAATCCCATTTCTGTAAAAATTACGGTTCAAAAGTTATGGTCAATTATGTTATTTTCCCATAAAACCCCATAAAATAACGAAAAATAGGATTTTAGACAAAATTCCTGTTTTTATTTGACATAGTATGTTATGGTCCTTACAATTTTGATAGTTTTTTTCATTTTTTAGAAATTTTTATTTTTAATGTGTATTTTTCCATAAAACCCCATAAAATAACGGAAAAATAAGATTTTCCCATTAATGGCCCGAACGAATTTGATAAAAATTTAGTATATTATAGTCCTTTATATTCTGAACAAAATGGTACAAATCCCATCTCTGTAAAAATTACGGTTCCAAACTTATTGTAAATTATGTTATTTTCCCATAAAAACCCCATAAAATAACGGGAAATCACATTTTCCCAAAATTGGCTCGAACGATTTTGATAAAAATTTAGTATCTTATAGTCCTTTAAATTCTGAAGAAAATTGTACAAATTCCATTTCCGTATTTACTCTCACCGCTTACACATGATAAAGGTTGTTGACAAACTTATGGGAGAAAGTATGTGTCAGAATGCTGATACCGTTTATTTTTATTTTGTCTTAGGTTAGAACTATAAAAAAACTGTTGTTTCCATACGGGGCGGAAAAGACGCAAGATGTATTGCTTTGAATCCGACCCTGTACGTATCCTCCATGTTTCAATGCTTACCTAATTGTATTATAAGGGAATAAGAAAAATCTAAGAATAAATAAAACGCCAAAAGCCCCTATTACGTATTCCGGAAAGGCCAGCTGTTCTGTATTCGTGTCAAATGAACCGGAAGCCAAGTTTCCCTTCCCCTTGACCGGAAATACCTTGTGGAGTATTTGGATAACGCAACCAATCACTTACCGTACATTCCACAGGAATCAGGGGTTTAAATACGGGTACTATATAAGCAAGTTATCCATACAGTATCTAGATCATGAGATCATGATTGATTGCAACTATTCTTGTTCAATTATAACAATTTCTGGTGAAAAAATAAATAAAATTGATTCAAGCAATAGAAAAATATAAATTACTTTAATTTACCTGACTACTAATCTTATTGAACAAAATCTCGATTTGATATTAAAAAATTGTGTATTTTTTATCTTATTAATATAGTATACTAGCAGAGTACCCGTCCTTCGTACGGGGTTGGCATATAAGTTTAAATTGCTTATTGCAGTTATACTCAAGCTTTGCGTTTGCAATGGGGGAGGACATAGCCCTTTGATGCCCAAACATAGATGTAGATAAGAAAATATTTTTTATTGTTGATAACTACACTCTTTGGTGGCTAACATATTAGAAAAATATAGGTTTTACATTTTTGAGGTTTAATAAAAAAATAATAATCATGAGGAAAATAATACTCATTGGGCAGAAAAAGGTCTTAAAATAAGCAAATTAAATCGACAAGAATTGTGTTTTTATTAAGATTTTATTCGTTATATTAAAATATGGAGAGTGATATTCATACCAAAAATTATATAGCAAATAATAATACAAATGCTTGCTAATGTTAATACTACATTTTTAAATTGCAAGAGAACATTTTTTTGTCCAGAAGGTGGTTTTTAAAATATATTTTATAATATTTACTTCACATGTTCAAGTAAAAGTATGTATAAATACAACTGTCCACTGTCCAGATTGTTTACTAATCTAATCAAAAGAATGTTATTTGTAATATTCTTAACCCTCCAAATCGTCTAACTCCTCGATATCAGACGCCCGATCCCCTCGCAGCAATTCTTCTATTTCAGAGTGTGTATGGTACTGTTTATCCTTATTCACGATCTAAAACATAAATATAAAATACACAAAATTTAGTACGTTATAAAAATATAGGTTTTAATACAATATTATATGTTTTATATTGCTGGAAGTGAAAATATAAAATATAAGACATCTTCATTAGACCTGAGCCGCAACTGCCCAATGAGTAAAATTTTACTCATTAGACCTGAGCCGGAACTGCCCAACTACAAAATTTTTACATCATAAAATTTTTATAGACATTTATAACTCATGGTAAATTGCATTAAACTAATATCTATGAAATATTTAACAAGAAACATATTTTTTTATTTCATTAAAAATGGAGGAACTTACCTAAACAAATATCCAAAGTTGAGCTTCTGAAGAAAGCAGGCAGAACAGAGTATGGCACAAAACAATCAGACTTATTAGTTGAACCAGACAGTTGATCAGGAATTCCAGTGCTGCCAATACCATTTGAAAACATCATAGTGTATAGTGAAGGAAGTTGAAATTCCCTACTTCAAGACAAATTTTCCAAACTCCAGTACAAATGTCATGAGTAAAAAAGTTATCATTGGGCACGAAAGGGATAGTTTGATAAAATTAGCTTCTTTAAATTGACGGTATACTATGGTATTACACATCTACCATAGCCATAATGTTCTACCTCTAAACAATACAGAAAAATAAAGTATTACAAATTTAAAAAATCACAAATTATTCATGACATTAAACACATAAACATAACCTGTAAACAATCCTACTTTGACAGTTCTCATTGCGTATCACAGTTGTTTGTTGCTGCTTAGTTCAAATTAGCTGTTTACATAAATGAAAAAAAATATAGTGCTGCGCCCTGTTGGTAAATCTTATAACTTTTTAATGCTTTTGTATATCTTGAACCAACTCTTTTTTAGTTGAAACAGCTGACTAAATTCTTTAATTCCCTTTAAATATGAATACTCATAAGATTAACATCGGGAACTACAGAGCCACTGGGGCGGAGCCCGAAGGGATTTTTGAGATAAGAACATGCCTATATGTTAATCGGGAATGTGAGCTATCATCAGCTAATATCATTGGGCAAATTTCAGCCCAATCCATCCAGTGGTTTATGCGTGATTGACCTTCAAACACACAAACAAACAAACAAACACACAAACTTTCACATTTATAATATTAGTAAGATAGTAAGATTATTTTCTATTGCATTTTAATATACCTAACAAACATTTTTATAAATTTCCACTAATAAGAACTTAGCTACCAAAGCTCTATTAATTTTAAGTTAATTTCGTTGGAAGTTGGATTAATTAATCTTACTAATATTATCTTTACTAAATGAGAATGTACGAAAAATTTTTGAGCCATTGCCATTGTACCTAAATTGATAATATTATTTACTAGCGTCGAAATAATCCAAAATATGGAAAATATTAAAAGCATATCATGTAAAGCAAAAACGTTTAGCTTTCATTTTCATTTTGGACATAAGTACTGAACAAAACACTGCAGAAAGTGTATTAATTTTAATATTATGTATGCAGTATTTCCCAACAACGTTATATTTATATTATACGTTATATTAATAATTTTAATACATTGTTGAGAAAGATAAATATTTTATGTGGTTATTTGAGCTATTTTGAATAATTCCTAGGTACGGTATAGTTATACAGTTTCCACAAAAAAAAATGAGAAAAGAGTGGGTAATGTAAACGATTTAGGCTACCTGTATATCACAATATAGTTTTGCTGTGTTATGTAAATACTCGTCTGAATTACAATTTAAAGCTGTAGTAGACGAATGCATATTCGTATTCAAAAGTAATAGATTACTTACATATTCTTAAAAACATATCACTTTTACTTAACAGACATTTCACACAACATTACAACCCAGTTGCATTTCCTCCTGAGTTCTCTTAACGGTAGAATCTGTCCTGATAAGTCACAAAGGAAGTCATCTTGAATGCGACCTCAAGATTGTAGAAACCCTCGTTACATTTACATTAGCCTGAGAACTCTGACATTCGTTAGGTATCCTCAGATTTCATACATTTATAAACTGTATAAAGTTCAAAAATATATTTTTTTTACCACAAATATATCTTTAATCGACTTAATTATTCTTAAACACCTAACTGCTTTCTTATATCCTGCTCTTAATTAAGTTACTTGCTTAAGCTACACCTTTTTTACAATTTCCTTTAGGAAATATTATAAAATTCCAAATAGCTGCCAAATTTGTTTTTAAAAGTGTTGCCTGGTAATATTTTTTTTATTTTACTTAATTGTCATGGATTAAAAGACTTTATGGGACATAAGGATGTGACATGATGTTAGATTAATTAAAATGATCCTTACGGCCTTCCAAAGCCATTCTTGATAATCTCAGAGGGTTTTGACTATGAGTCTATCAATGAAGGGTAACTACTTTCAGCATGGTCAAATACTTAGTGTTTAACTTTACACTGAGAAACATTGTGCTAAAAAGCCTATATAAGTGGCAGTTGTTGCCCAGTTGCACCGATGGTCAGGGTTGGCCCTAATCTCGAATGCCCAGTTGCACCGATGGTCATTTTAGAGTGATGCCCAGTTCCACCGGCGGTCAAAGATCCCTGACGCCCTCCCCTCCCATTGAAATGTTGTTAAACGTAGTTAGTAAGGTAAACGGTTAGGTTAGGTTAGGTTGGGTTAGGTTAGGTTGGGCTAGGTTAGGTTAGGTTTACAAAAAATACAAATCAGTAAATATATTTCAAGACAAAGAGATAAACGTTTTATGGAAAAATTGTATGATAAGGTGTGTTGATATCAGTCTATGTGTTTGTAAAGGTTGTTTGTTACTCTTTACTTCGTAGCAAAAAGAAGTGGTTAGCTGCTAGTTCCCTATAAATGGTAAATATTTAGCTCAGACTATATACGATTGAACGTAAAAGAGGGGATATGTATATAAAAGCGTTCCGAGGAGGGGAAGGAGCATCCAATCGTGAGAGATTGTTGACCGCCGGTGCAACTAGACATTCTTGGGAGGGAAGACTTAGTCAACCCTTGCAAATTACTTTGACCATCGATGCAACTGGGCATCAGCCATATAAGTCTATGACTATTTATATTGCACATTTTTTTCTCAATCTGACTTTGGGAAGAAACTCTAGATCATATTTTAAAAGCGCAACAATATTGATGCGGCTTGATCAAATTCCCTCAGTTTGTTAAGATAAAAACTGCAAAAATCTGTAAGCGTTAAACAGTGAATTCTATTCTTCATAAAAACTTGTATTAGTGTATGAACTAAAAACGTTACGTTTAGTTTATTTATTATATTTTAACCTCAGCAAACTTACATAGGTTATTAGAATTATATTACAGTATTCCAAGTGAATTTGGAATCAGTGGTAGAAATTTAAGTATTTGAACAGAATAACAGTAAGTGACTTATTCGGTACCAAACTTTTGGTTTCATTGTTATAGTTTCCTTCATGGTACCAAAAGAGGTTTACAACTAAATAATTTAAGTTTTTAACAGGTATACAGGAACTAAAATAATATTTTCCTAAACATTCACTTTGGTCTAAGTAATTTTGGTTTAAATATTACTGGTGGAGTTAATGAAACAAAACTAACGAGACTAAATGGATATATCGAGGCATTAGGTTACTTAGATTATACACACGTTAAAGGCATAGCATACTTTCTTTTAATCTTAATTTGCTGAAAGCTTGATTAATAAGAGCTTGATTTCAGTGTCAAATTTTTCACCTACGCTCTGTTTAACAACAATAAATCCCCCCCCCCCCCAATAAATACGTGAGGGCTGTTTTTTTTTTTTTTTTTTTTTTTTTGTGAACACTCCTCCCTTACTTGTGGACCAATTTAAACGTTTAGTGTGTCAAAAGATTTGGCCCGATTCGTAGTTTGGCATTAAGGTTTAAAAGTTCCTTTCCTTAAGGGCGTGAGACCCTTTTAAAGGTCGGGTTTTCACCATAAGAATTACATTGAACAAATTTAAAAACGAAACAAAAAAAACAGCTGTATATAAAAAGAAACTCACCAGCTTCTTGGGAGTAAATATTAATGTTTGTAATATTCCGGAGGTTTTATTCCAATCCAAACAGTTAATCAGTTTTGTTGGAAAAACTGAAATTTTTTGAGTTTCAAGAAGAAATATTGAAAAAGGAGGAGGTTTTGAGGAAATCTTGTACGTATGAAAAGAGTAGAAGAGAGACCTGTTCTAACAGTAAGGAATCCAGATACACAATCACTTGGAAAGATGAATAATATTTACCAGTTCTGCTATGCAACTTATTTTTAAGTAAAAAAATCATGAAGAAAATACAAATCAAGTTGTCACAGTGGTAAAGAAAGCCTACTCAATGTCAGATCAAAAGAATACATGCAAGAAATGTTTACTGGTAACAGCTCGAAAACATATTTGTATAAAACATAAAAAAATAAGGCAGAATTCTAAAAAATTATAAAATATTATTACAATTAGTGTTTATTATTTTAACCCGTTATTAATAGAGTGAGTATTTTAATTAGTTACATAAGCTTTGAGTCTTTTAACTTATTGAAATCATAAATTACGACAGTTATTACTGCAGTTTTAAATGACGCCTCTATAATAACGGCACTTGAGAATTGCTCGATTTCGAGCAACAGACACACTAGTTTATTTATATTATTTCAAATTCATAGTACAGTATACCTTTTATACCGATTTAAGGAAATATAAAATCTTACCGAAAATATTTTGTTTATGGAAGTAGAAAATAACATTGTATACCGACATGAATTTTGAAAGCTAATAACCATTTGGAACATAACAGCATAGTTATCACCGTCAACGTAACTTATGTAACGGTTGCATGTCACAGCTTGACACTCATTAGCACTCTGAATGTGTCACTGTGACAACTACGTTCACCGACATTCTTAAGCCGTTATAGCTTATTCGAACATGTCACATGACAGATTAAATATCGCTCACAACTGTTTGTTGTGTATTAAGGGTAGTTCATCTTACATAATCGTGCCTTTAAGTAATATCAGTGATTTATAGTCTTCGAGTACATAGGAGATCGTTTTTAAGTAACGTAAATTTTTTATTCGATTATCAACATCTATGATTCTCTTTTGCATACATTGAAAAGTCCTGGAACGGTGTAATATTTATATTTTACTGTTGAAGATTAAATAATAAAACTCGATATACTAATAATAACCATAAATAACTACTCTTTCATGCTAATATTACTTTGTTACCTCTTAAAGGGTTCGGACCACGAGGAGTAAGACAACATTCTGAAACAGCAGCATAGGTAAAAATTGGTATCAAATTAAAGGTCCTGTTAAATAAAACACATTGCCACAAACCCGAACTCAAACGGACAACCTAGTCAAAAATGGCAGCCGTTCAAACATTTCTTGAATCTGCCATATTGAACCTTTGAACGACTGCCATTTTTCGCCCAGCTCATATTTTTAAGCTTAAATTTTCTGCATTGTATTTTAATTATTAAGACCTTTAATGTGATGTGCATATTGACCTTTGCTTATGTTTATTTCTCTTCAGTATATTAAGCATTAAAAATTCAAGAAAATTTTAACAGCTGCCATTTCTTACTCCATTGTCCGTTTTAGCAATGGGTTTGTGGCAATGAGTTTTACACTAACGGGAACCTTAAATGTTACACCAAATTTGACCTATGCCACTTTTTTAAGAATTTACTCCGACTCCTAGTTGGCCGCCCTTCTTAAGGGATAAAAAAGTAATAATAGCTTTAAAAAGTTGACAATTCATCAACCAAGTTTCATCCCTTTATTTAATAGCATAAAATATATTACACGGTTCCGGGACTTTTCAATCACACTGTATGTAATAAGGTTAGATTAAATACAAAGTGATTTCATAAGTAATTTTAAGTGATAAGTAAAACAAGATTTCTCATAGTTCTCAGTTAAGATTGGAAGACCAATGTAAATAATCTTCACAATTCAACAAGTTTTCTTTTAACGGTACGTACGTTTACATCCCAAGAAAACAAGTATGTTTTGAAACTCTCATATATTTTACATATTTGAACATCCCAGCAGATAATGTTGAGGGAGTTTCTAAGGGATGTTTGATGTTCTACATCAGCAGCTCTCGTCATTTCCTGGTTCATATCTTTATGTCCTTGGGCAACCAGGAGCTCTGTGATATAAAAGTAAACACTTCACTCGACTTTAAAGGGGATTCAAATAAAATTCCTTAAGTGTTGCAGGGATCCTTAGTTTTTTTTAAAAGAACTTTCCGGATTTAAAGCCCATATACCATTTACGTGTCGGCCTACTGTTTACGTCAGTACTTACGTCGTCGTATACTAGTTTATTTCCAAATTATTTTTATAGCTTTCGAAAACCACCTTAATGGTTTTAAAATGGTACACCAATAAAACGGTGTTGCTTAAAGTAAATTATAAGTGTAGTATCTAAAAAAAGTATGGGATATTTCAAATGATAAATTTAATTTCGTTGCGTAAAAATGGTAGACGATTTAAAAATCAATCATAGGTAATCATAGGTTAGTATCAATACCTAGGGATTATTTTTTTTGTTCAAGTTCTGTTCTTTTTGTTTTTGATCATTCTTTTAGTTTATATTTTGAGTTTGTTGTGATGTTTTTGTAACAGTTTAGAGCGAGAATAGCAAGCTATGTCTCCACCTTGCGTTTTTATGTTAAAGAAATTTGAACCAATCCATCTAAAAAAAATTATTATTATGACGCATTATAATGACTTTGGTACTTTAAATTTCAACTTCCAATATTTACTCTTTTTGCTCATGTATTGCTGTATAAGCTAAGTCACGCATACTATTTTGCATAACATGTTTACAAGACAAGTTAAATCACTCCTTTCGGGAATATGGACTGGTGCCTACCTACTTTTGATACTAAAGATAAACTATCTCACTAACTCCAGTTTTTATACTATCATTTTCACCAGCAAACTTGTTAAAATTATTTAAAAATAAATTTAATTTCATCTAATTTTGAAAGCATGTGATAAATTTATTTGTAACTAATGTTATGATTACGCTTTTTGAGTGTTATTTGATTTAGGCATCAACGGAAACTGACTTAATTTAACCTCGAATGAAAATCTGAACAGTGCTTCAGACTGTATCCACTTGTTGAATGGATAAAAGATCAACGATATTTTAGTAAGGTTTGAAACAATTCTACTAGTTTTTAAATGTAAGAAATACAATGTTTTATCCCTCTAACAAATTACTAAACTGTATGTAAGAATATAGAATTAGTCCCACATAAAAATATTATTGGAAAATAATTATAATATGAAGAGTGCCCTGTGTCAATCATGTAAATGACGACAAACCTTGGATTTACAAATACATAGAATAATATATATCTGTAAATTTGTATAGACGAACAATAGACCTGCAAGATACATTTTATAATTTTAATTTTGTAATCTTGAAAACAACCAATATTTTGTAAAGCTTAACAGTTGTAATAAGCATGCTTATAAAATAGTTTCTTGTATTGATTTTGGATCGACTATTCATTTAGTTGGTTGAAAAAACTGTTGTTGTACCCTGTTTTTATCTATATGTGTTTAAACACAGTAAAGTACGATATCTTATAATGTCTAGCCCTTAAAATATACTTATCCATTGCGATGAATGGCGTTACCGTTTAAATGTATATTATAATACATTTTGTGAATAGTTTCAGTAGTTAACTCATATGATATTGTTAGTACTCTTGAGAGAGGTATTTGTGTATTAATTTTCTGAAGGGATTAAGAGACAAGAGGATTGAGACTGACAACGTTTTGGTTCCCGGGATTATCAACCTCGCTGACGGGCTAATGTAAACTTAACAAGTCCCTGAAGCAATTATAAATCAGGAAGTGATTATAAGGATAAACTCTACCCCCGCCAAATTTAAGTACCCTAATTCTAACCCCTAAGAATATCAATAGTTTCATTCATTAATAGGATTAGTTAATTCGCATTTCAATTCAAAACTCCTCTTGTGTTGGTGTTCGTATTTAGCTATATCTTTAAATACGAGTCTCTTTAAATAAACGTGATACGGTTTAAAACAAGTCTTTACATCAGTTACTACAGTGTAAGCAGAAAACCACAGTTACTAGAATTTTGTTTTGTTGAAATCTCTTCGGGTTGAAAAAACGTCAAAGGTTAAAACGGCGTTTGGGTTGTTGCAACGTATTAAAAGTGCTCTGTAAGCTACGTTGCTTTGAAACAATTTAACAAAAATGTTGGAAATATCTTAAATTAGGGTGCGTGGGAGCTTAAGATAAATATGTTTACTAAACATGCAAACTTAATAGTTATCAAAATATCAATTAGTGTTGACATAACGTAATCCAGACAATATGACAGAGAATAAGTTAAAAAGGCATATAAATGAGTAAGATGATTAAGAGTTCAGTAATATAAAAAATTTTTATAAAAATTATATTCAAAGAAATACTGTTTCTTAGAAAATCTTATGGTGGATTGATCAACTACGGATAACCATTAACGTAGGCAAAACAATATGTCCATTACAATAAATTTTTATTTATTATGAGAGTAAGATACATTAATAAGCCGCAAAGAAAGTGTACAATGAAAATTAACAAAGTAAAGGTTAGATAAAAAATGCACGATGCGAATGTCCGATGAAAATATATAATTTAAATGTTCGAGGAAAAAATGTAATGGAATTGTTCAACAATAATGTGTGATTGAAATGCACAATAAAAACGTACGATGAAAATGCACAATGAAAATGGCCCATATTAATTTGGACTACTCTGGCAATTTGTAATGAAAATCAATGATGGAATTTGGAAAGATTTTATTAAAGGTGTAAATTCGTTAATTTATTGTTTATTTATTTTTTCTAACTTGCCGCACTACTTGAAAAGCGGTCAGTCAATTTCCAAACATTGTAAACGTGTCTGTGATAAAAATGTACTTACTGGAAATAAATTCATTTATTCATTTTACGAAGAAATTTACTTTCCACTTCTAGTTTGCAATGAAACGCATTAAGGTTTTCTGAGTCTTGATACCTTTTATGAAACTAAATTTAAAAATAACCACATAATGCATTCGAATTTTTATATTGCGATAAAGGTTTTGTTAAAAGTTTATAAAGAAGGGTCTAAATTTATTTTCAATAGCCATTGAAGATTTGAAATTGTTGTAGTTGTTCGTTTATAGATACCAAAGATTAACATATAAACTTATTTGTTTGATCTCAATAAAAAAACTAGGAATTGATCACAATCTTATTTTTCCTTGGTACAAAATTTATAGTAACTAAGAACTAGACTCCGAAATCATAAGAATGACATTGTTAGTACACAAACCTCTAAAATGTATTTGTAATTTTTTGTTTTTACTTAACCAATTCATCAACCGATTGTATACCACATTATTACCAAATAATGTTGTAAAATTGAAATTTTAAATTGCAACGCTAATTATTTAACATTTTCGTTCATTTATTTTACTTCGTCGTATGATATTCAGGGAAGCTTTAACCAAAGATTCACTTGAATAATAAACCAATTAGAGTTTTCAAACAAAAAAGCAAACAAACAACTATGTTTTTACTTTATAAACTATCTAACAAAATATAATACTTCATCAACATCAGCTAGCTCCTCATGATTCATGCTGAATATCTATGACTACACGTGGCTGCATTTCTCTCATGCATTATTTAGTGAGGGGAGAACACCGATAAAATGTTGTTGGTCCGTAATAATTCTGCCCCACACATTGATGGCCATGTAAACTGTGGTGGGGAATGTTTACAAGCCTTCCTACAAGGAGGGAATAATTTCTGAAAGAATATCGTAGTAGTATATTTCATCGCAATTGGTCACGTATTTTGTAGTGTTGTATTGTCATATTATAATACAATAATATATAACACAATACATTTTGTATTTGTATATACAAGTAGATATATTCATGTCACTTCTGGGCCAAAAAAGGAGCCACTCAAAAATTAAATGAATTTTCCTATTTTTTTATACAATATGCTATATTTTTTACCCTTTTAGGTCAATTTCTAACATATTCATATTTTTCTAGAAAAAGTATATAATTTTGATGAAATTTTCATGAATATGTCTATATTTTACATAAAATTGACTACAAACTGAAATGTTTTTAAAAACAAGTAAAATTTTAAAATTTAATGAGTAGTTTTTATACAAATTTAACTAAAACAGTTTCTTTATCTTTGAATGTTTTAATTTCAGTAATAATTAAGTTTAAATCTTTTTTATTTAATTCTTTAATTGTTTTTTCATCAAATATATTAATAAATCTATGAGGTAAATGAACTTTACATTTTTCTAATTCAACAATAATTGTTGGTCCATATTTATCTTTAACTTTTTCAAATTTTTCTATTTTATATTTTGTATTCAATTCTAAACTTTTTATTGGTTTATATTCTTTGAATTTACATTCTCCAATATTATTAATCTCTTCTAATAGATCCATTTATTACAAAAAATAATTATAGAAATTTTAAACAGTTAATATATGAAATATATGAAAAGAATTTTAAATATCACACAACAGTTTGTTAGAACTGTTGTGTGATATTTAAAATTCTATTTTTTTAAATAATATCTGATGTATCACTTATGTTATCAGAAAAACCATTATGTTAATTTATTATGCATGGATCATTTAAAGTTGATAGATGTTTTAAGAATTTTAAAAACATATCATCAAATTCTGGTTTTATATAAAAATTCAATTCTAAAAGTTTAAAAATCATTGGTAATAGTTTTTTAAATGATATATTTCTTTTTGTAAAACTGAAATATGCATTAAAAATTACTGTAATATTTCTTTTATCTTCAAAATTTAATTCAAAATCAATATTGAATATTTTGTTTAAGAATTGATAGTAAAATATCCAGTTTGTATAATTTCTTTGTTTTAAGAATAATTTTATATTTTTAGGTGTTATTTCAAAACTATTGTCTAAAATACATAATGTATAGATTTCATTGATTAATTGTTGTGTGCGATATGGTTGAAAATGATTAAATTCTCTTAAAATATTTATAAGATGTTTGTTCTTATTCTTTCGTTTATTAATCTTTTTTTCAGAAATAGTTTTTTTACATATATTACATCCTATATAATTTTTAATAATTGTAAAGTTATTAAAATTACGACATCTATAACATATATCCATTTATATATAAAATGTTTATATCTAAATGGAAGAACTTATTCAGTGTCATAAATGTAAGAAGAAAACTAAAAATATTAATCCAGAAATTGTTGAAATGAAGAATGGTTTGTTTAGAATTGCTACTAAATGTTCAATTTGTAAAACAAATAAAAGTAAAATAATTAAAAAGGAAATTAAACCAATAATAAAAAAGGAATTAAATAAAAAAGATCAAATAATTGAAGCTAAAGAAATTCATGCTCTAATAAGAAAAAAATTTCCAAAAAGAAAGATAGTTACATTAGGTATTGATGATTTATGGGCAGCTGATTTAATCATTATGAAAAATTATGAAAAAGAAAATGATGGTTATAAATACATGTTGAATGTTATTGATACATTTTCTAAATATGTTTGGTCAAAACCATTGAAGAAAAAAGATGGAAAACATGTATCTATAGCATTTGAACAAATAATTAAAGATTCAATAAAAATTGGCCATAAACCACCAAACTTATTACATACAGACAAAGGATTAGAATTTGTAAATAAAGAATTTAATGGAATTTTAAAGAAATATAATATTAAAATGTATCATACAGAAAATGAAGAAAAATCAAGTATTATTGAAAGATATAATAGGACTCAAAATGAAAAAATGAAAGTTTTATTTGAAATTAATAAAAATTTTAGATGGATTGATATTCTTAAAGAAATAGTTAAAGAATATAATAATTCATATCATTCAACAATTAAAATGAAACCAATTGAGGTAAATAAAGAAAATGAAAATGATTTATTAAATACAGTTTTTAAATATATCCCACCAAAAATAATTACAAAATCTAAATTTAAAATAAATGATAGAGTTAGAAT
The DNA here is from genome assembly GCF_028750875.1 of Macrosteles quadrilineatus. Lineage (NCBI taxonomy): Eukaryota > Metazoa > Arthropoda > Insecta > Hemiptera > Cicadellidae > Macrosteles > Macrosteles quadrilineatus. Next base: position 8,382,151 of record NW_026542598.1, read on the forward strand.
AGGAAACAAAAAATCAACTTTTTCAAATAAATATAAAAACAATTGGTCAAGAGAAATATTTGTTGTTTCCAGAATTAATAATACAAATCCTGTTACATATAGTATTAAAGACTTGAATGATGAAGATATACTTGGTAGTTTTTATGATTACGAATTGAAGAAAACTAATTTGTAAAATTTTATACTATATAAATGGAGAAGGAATGTTCAAAGTGTAAACAATTAAAAAATATTAATAATTTTTATAAAAATAAAAAATATAAAGATGGATTACTTTCATATTGTAAAGAATGTGATTTAATTTATAGAAAAAAGTTATATGATAATATTATAGTAGAAGAAAAAAGTGAAAAAGTATGTTTGAATTGTAAGGAAACAAAAGATATGGAAAATTTTCATAAACATTATTATAGTAAAGATAAAAAATTTGCAATTTGTATTGAATGTGTTAGAAAAATGATGAGAGTCACAACCCATTGTGAATGTGGTAGAGATTTAAAATGGCTTAGTTATCTTCAAAAACATTTACAAACTAAAATTCATAATAAAAACATAAATAAATTAGAAAATTCATAAAAATAATATTAATTTTTGAAAGTATTATTTAAAAAAATTACTGGTTTTAAAAAAGTTTAAGTTTTATTTAAAATACTTTTATAATTTTTAAATTAACACATAAATATTTATCTTAATATTTATATTTTACAACAATAATTTTTTCAAATAAAATTATTCTTAATAAATCGTGCACATTTTTCTTCTAATAAATGGAGCGTACAAATAAAAATATATAATGCCCTTATTGTAATAAGAATATATTATCTAAAAATTATAATAGACATTATAATTCAAAGAAACATTTTGAAAATAAAACTAAATATGAAACTGAAGTTAATAACTTAAAACTTTGGTGTAAACAAAATAAAATAGTTGATTATCAAAACGAAAATTTAGATCAATTAAAAGAATTAAGGAAGTCATATGATCCAACAAATTATTCACTATTTAACAGTGAAAAATTAAAAGAAATTGCTAACAAATTATCTGTTAGAAATGTTGACAATTTAAATAGAGATGAACTAATTAAAAGATTAAATAATATCAAACAAAATCCTAATAATCTAAAATATAGATCATTACAATTTATTCAAAATCTATCAATTAAAAATGGTATTAAAATAAAAGATAAAACTAGAAAAGAATTGATTGGATTATTAACTGATCATTTAAAAAATAAACCAATTCTAAAGGAAAATGTAATAAATATTCAGGAAGTGTCATCATTAAAAGGTTATTTTCAAGAGTATTATTTAACAAATTCAAATGATGATTTAGATATATCTGAATATTTAGAATCACAAAGAAATGAAATTAAAAAATTGATTGAAAAACAAGAATTTAAAAATAAAAGAGGTCAGTTATCATTATCTTGTGAATATGAAAGACAATTAGTAAATGGTGATAGTCAAAAAACCCAAATGTATTATCCTTTAAGAAGTTCAGATATATTAAACACTGATGAATTTATTGATGATCAATTTAACAAATTAATATTAAGAGAAAATTTAAATCAACCATCAAAAGGATCTGGTTGGTCATTAAAAAGATGTTTAGATTTAAATTTAAAAATAAGTAAACATAATTCATTAAATGGTGGTTCATATGTTGAATTACCAATTGAAATAAAAAATAAAAAGTGTTGTATAAATTTCAAAAATAAAGATGAATATTGTTTTATTTATGCAATTAGATGTGCTATTGATAAATATGAAGATAAAAAGTTTGATCATCCACATAGAGTAAAACAATATAAAAATTACTTGAATGATGAAATTTTTAAAGAATTTGATTATCCAATGAGTTTAAAAGATATAAAATTATTTGAAAAAAGATCATTTGATTCTAAATATAATTATCCATCCATGTCAATAAATGTATACAGATTTGATGAAGATAAAAAGATTGTTCCATTACAAATATCTGAAAATTACAATGCGAGATTAGATATTGATCTATTGTATATAAAAAATGATAATAATTCACATTATGTTTTGATAACAGATTTAAGTAAATTTGTTTCTACTCAATTAACAAAAAGTAACAGACATAAGAAATTCATTTGTAGAAGATGTTTAACACATTTTTACAAAAACAAAGATTTAAGTGAACATTTAATAATTTGTAAATCTCTTGAACCTTGTCGACCAATTTTGCCATTTCCTGGTGAAACTGTTAAATTTGAAAATTATTGTAAAAAACTTGAACATCCTTTTGTAATTTATATGGATTTTGAAAGCATTCTGAAAAAGATTAATACTTGTGAAAATAATCCAAACAACTCATATACAAATAAAATTCAGAAACATATACCTTATGGATTCACAATTTATTTAGTTTCTAGAGTGACTAATAAAATATATAAACCAATTTGTTATAGAGCAAAAACAGATGAAGAAATGAAAAATGTACCAAATAAATTATTTGAATACTTAGATGAGATTTCAAAGTATATAGCTAAAAAATATAATTCGAAAAACAAAAAGCCTATGAGTTTAACTAAAAATGAAGAAATTGAATATCATAAAGCAAGTGTTTGTCATATTTGTGAAACTAGTGGTTTTGATAATGACACAAGACGAAAGGTAAGAGATCACTGTCATTTAACAGGACAATTTAGAGGTGCAGCACATTCAAGTTGTAATTTAAATCTAAAATTTCCACAAAATATACCTGTGTTTTGTCATAATAGTTCAAACTATGATACACATTTGTTTATCAAAGAATTAGCTAAAAAATATGGTAAAATTGATTTAATAGCAAATACTGATGAAAAATATATAAATTATTCAGTAAATTCAGGATATGGTTATGAATTTGAAGATGATAAACCTAGAAAATTTGTAAAATTCTCATTTGTAGATACGTTTAGATTTATGGCCTCATCAATTGATAAGTTAGCTAAAAATCTGAAAGAATTTAAACACTTGACTAAATTTATAAAAAACATTGATATAATTGAAAAAGATGATGAAACATTTGAAATATTATCTTCTAAAGGTATATTTCCTTATGAGTTTATAGATGATATTGAAAAATTAAATTATGATAAAATATTAGATAAAGCACAGTTTTATAGTTCTTTAACTGATGAAAATATTAGTGATGATGATTATAAATACTATCTAAAAGTTTGGAATAAATTAAAAGTTAAAACATTAGGAAATTATTCTGATTTATACAATATTCAAGATGTGATGCTATTAGCTGATATATTTGAAAATTTTAGATCAGTTTGTTTAAAGAACTATCAATTAGATCCTGCACATTATTTAACATCACCATCATTAGCATGGGACTCTATGTTAAAATTAACAAAAATAGAATTAGAATTAATAAGTGATTATGATATGTATTTGATGATTGAAAAAGGTATAAGAGGTGGAATTTCTCAATGTGTTACAAGGTATTGTAAAGCAAATAACAAATATACCAAAAATTATGATCCTAATAAACCTGAAAATTACATGTTATATGTAGATGCAAACAATTTATATGGATGGGCCTTAAGTCAAAAACTACCATATAAAGATATTAAATGGATGAATCCAAATGTATATACAACTGATGAATGGAAAGAAACTATATTAGAATTAGATGAAAATGCTGATTATGGTTATATTTTAGATGTTGATTTAGAATATCCAAAGGAATTACATGATAATCACAAGGATTTACCATTAGCTCCTGAACATTATAATAATAAGCTTTGTACTACATTATTTAATAAAAAAGACTATGTGGTTCATTCAAGAAACTTAAAATATTACTTAAAAAAAGGATTAAAATTAAAAAGAGTCAATAGAGTGATTGCATTTGATCAAGACAATTATATGAAAAAATATATTCAATTGAATACAAAATTAAGAGCTCAATCAAAGTCAGATTTTGAAAAAGACTTCTTCAAATTAATGAATAATTCCGTATTTGGTAAGACAATGGAAAATGTTAGAAATAGATGTGATATAAAATTAGGTAATGAAGAATATTCATTAAAACTAGCTAAAAAACCAAACTTTAAAACATTTAAGATATTTGATACCGATTGTATTGCTTCTCACATGATTAAAGAAAAAGTAAAATTTGATAAACCAATTTATATAGGATTTTCAGTTTTAGAATTATCAAAGCTATTGATGTATGAATTTTATTATGAAAAATTGAAGAAATTTGATCCAAATATAAAACTATTATATATGGACACTGATAGTTACTTTGTGGAATTAAAGAAAGATCCTTATAAAATTATTAAAGAAAATATAAATGATTTCGATACAAGTGATTATAAGAAAGATCATGAATGTTTTAATGAAAAGAATAAAAAAGTAATTGGAAAATTTAAAGATGAATTAAATGGTGAAATTTTAGAAGAATATTGTGGATTAAGATCAAAGCTATACAGTTATGAGTTTGATAAGAAAAATCCAGTTAAATGTAAAGGAATCAAGAAAAGTGTTGTAAATAAGTCAATTAATATGAATGATTTTAAGAAATGTTTGTTTGATGATGTGGAACAATATAGAGAGATGACATGTATTAGAAGTTTTAAACATGAATTATACACAGTGAGAATTAACAAATTAGCTTTAAGTAATAAAGATAATAAAAGATTTGTATGTGAAAATAGAGTAGATACATTACCTTGGGGACATAAAAATATTACTAAATGAGCGATCAACCACATGCATTAATTCTACCAAAAGAAGTTTTAAATATAAATGATAACCAAATAATATATTTATATCCAAATATGACTTATGGTAAAATATTTTTATTTAGATATAAAAATTATAATATATATCAGAATAAAGAAGATATAAATTTAAAACCATATAGAACTAAAATTAAAGAATTTATAAAAAAATATTTTTAATAAATGGAAATAATAATTATACCAAAAGAATTAATAAATAGTAAAAATGATCAAAAATTATATTTATATAAAACAAAAATATCAAATAAACATTTAGTTTATCTTTTTAAGTACAACCAATATTATGTTTATCACTTAACATTTAATTTTTGTATTATGCCATTTTTACATATAGTTTTAAAATATGTTAAAGATAGTTTTAAAGAAAATGATCAAAATATAATTAATATGTAATATTTATAGTTGAATTATTACAATTTATAGGTATATTACTTTTTTCCAATTTATTAAATTCTTTCTCTTTTATTAAGTTGTTTTATATCATTTTTAATAGAACTATATAATTTACATTAATCATTTTTATAATTTATTTCTTCAAACTCTATATTATTTAGTTTTAAAACTTTTATAAACTTATATTTTTAATTATTTAAACAAGTCACAATATTAGTGACTTGATTATTTCTTAATAAATTCTATAAAATCTATTAGTTTATTTAATAATTAAACCTTAAATAAACCTTTACAAACTTGTTTTTTTAATCAATTAATCTACTTCAAGATTTTTATGATATAAAAAACTTTAATAATTTTGATAAATTTCATATTTTTTAATAGTTTATTTAATAATTAAACCTTTATAAACTCATTTTTAATCATTTATTAACGCGTCGCGATTTTTGCGACGCGTCAAATATTTAATAAATTCCATAAATTTAATAATTTATTTGATAATTAAACCTTAAATAAACCTTTACAAACTTGTTTTTTTAATCAATTAATCTACTTCAAGATTTTTATGAAATAAAAAACTTTAATAATTTTGATAAATTTCATGTTTTTTAATAGTTTATTTAATAATTAAACCTTTATAAACTCATTTTTTATCATTTATTCACGCGTCGCGATTTTTGCGACGCGTCAAATATTTAATAAATTCCATAAATTTAATAATTTATTTGATAATTAAACCTTAAATAAACCTTTACAAACTTGTTTTTTTAATCAATTAAACTGGTTGTAATTTTAGTGACTTACATCTTAATAAATTCCATAAATTCAATAGTTTATTTGATAATTAAACCTTTATAAACTTATATTTTTAATCATTTAAATCTAATTTTATATAGAAGAGTCTTTTTTTAATTTTAAATACACAATCGATCTTACATTTTCATTATTCAATAAATTTCCTTCATTATCTTGAATAGTAATTTTAATATTTTGAATTTTATTTATATTTTTTAAAGGAACATAATTAATTTCATTTGGCTTTTCACTAATCTTTAAACCATATTCAATATTTGGAAAGAAAGAATATAAAATTTCGGATTCTCTATGTAAATGTAAATGATCTTTATGATTTTCAATGCTAGGTTCAACTAAATTACAATGGATTTCAATAACATCAAAAGGTCTTAATTTTGGTAATTTTATTCCTTTTATTAATACATTTGGTTCAATCATTTCATCTTTTAACCCTAATAGATCAATTATGAAAGCTGTGACTATAATTTTAACAGGTGATTTTATTACAATAAAAGGACCATTGTTTTCTAATAAAAATTCATTTTCATTAAATTTATCATATTGATTTTTAAATTCTGTTAAACTTTTTGTAAATAATTTTTTTATGTCTTCTAAGGTGTAATATCCTTTCTTTATATTAAAATATTGATCAATTGTTTTGTTTTGATCAATAATACTAAAACCATATATATTTTTATAATCATTTGGTACATTTAATATAAAATTATCTGAATAAAATCCACAAAGACCAATACTATAATTTCCATCTAAATGAATTGGATGTTCTAATCTTAGTTCAATCTTTGAAGAATTGCCTATAATTTTAAATAATTTCATCTTATTTAAATGGAAAAATTTTTAAAGGAAAAAAATAAGATAAAATTTGATACATATGATGAAAAAATCAAGAATAATCAACCAATTAGATTGTTAATAATAGGATCAAGTGGTTCTGGTAAAACAACATTACTATTAAATTTCATCTATAAAAGATTGATACCATACACAAATTTATATATTTTTAGTAAATCATTAGAGCAGCCTGCATATATAAAACTACAACATAGATTTAAAAATATTGAAATGAACATTAACAAAAAAGTTGCAAATTTCTTTGGTTCATGTAAAGATATAATTTCATTAAATGATTGTAAACCAAATTCATTAATTGTTTTTGATGATTGTATTTTAGAAAATCAAGATAAAATAAAAGAGTATTTTGTAATGGGTAGACATAAAAACATATCATGTATTTATCTTTCACAATGTTATTCAAAAGTTGACATTAAATTAATAAGGAATAATTTAAATATGTTATGTATTTTTAAGCAAAATAATCATTATGTAAAACAAATTTTTGATCATTTTGTAGTTTCTGATATGTCATTTAATGAATTTAAGAATATTTGTAATGATTGTTGGAAAGAAAATTATGGATTTTTAACTATGAATTTGATATTAAAAACAAATGAAGGAAAATATATGAATAAGTTTTCTAATATAAAATTTTCTTCTAAATAAATGTGGTGTGTGCTTGATTTAATTGTTGATAAAGTATTTGTTATAATAATATTTGCCTTATCTTTAGTGTTTATTTTTCTTATTAAATTTACAGAAAATAAAAAATGATGTGTTTGTGTTTAATTTTAGATTTACTTATTATTTTTGTTTTATTTATATTAATCATTAGTGTAGTGTTGATTGTGCTTAATCGACATAGTTTATGTTTATGTTAACATGGTTTATGTTTATGTTAACATCATTTATGTTTATGTTAACATATTTTTTCTTTTAATAAATGGATAACATAACTGTCGACAAGGCTAAGAAGTTAGATGAAATTGAAAAAAAATTAATAAAAGAATTTAAAAATCAATTTAAAATTGATGAAAATTATGAGCAAATTAAACAAAAAGCATATGAACCAATAACATCTGCAATTGGTAAAGTAGAAAATAAAATTGGTGATGTTTTAAATGAAAATAAAAATTTAATGGATTTAGTACCTATTGTTAATCAATTTGCTAATATGTCAATACCACAATCTGAAGAAGAATTTATGTTACCTTCAAGTACTCCATTTAGACCAATAAGAGAACAAATTATTGAAGAAGAATCAACATTTATAGATCCAAATATTGTTTCACCTCAAATATTAAATAAAATCATTGGTCCAATTGCACAAAAATATTTACCTAGAGCAAAAGATGATAAATTTGGTTCGTATTGGGATAAACATAAAAAATCATTTATGATTGGTGATAAAATAACAGTAATTGATAATGATGATTTACTTGTTAATGGTAAAACATATACTGGCACTCAAGGTTTATGGAGATTATTGACATATAAAGACAAACCAGATGATAATTTATATAGTCAAGATGATTTAAATAATTACTCAAAAATTTTATGGGAAACAGATTCAATTTATAAAAATAATGATCCAAGTACTAGAAAACCAAAATCAAGTAAAGGTAATAAATATATGAATTTGATTAAATTTATTTGGGATTCTAAAGGAAATATTGAAGGATCTGGTATAAGAAAATATTCAGAAAATAAAATTGAATACAGATATATTGATGATTTAAACAAATTAGAAAGTATAATCAATTATATATATGCTCAAGAAAAAGCTGGAAATAATAACTTTATCAATGAAAAAAGGGCTATTAAAGATTTTATTTCAAACAAATTAGATGAATTAATTGAAAAACCTGATGGTATAAAATATTTAAAAAGAATATTACCAACTATAACATCACCAATTATAGGTTCAGGATTATTAAATGATTTTATAAATAATTTACCATTTGAATTGCATGTACCTGGTTTTCAATATCTAGGACCTGGAACTAAGCTACAAAAAAGATTAAAAAGAGGTGATCCTGGAATAAATGATTTAGATAAAGCTGCTAAAGAACATGATATATTTTATAAAGATCATAAAGATACAGAATCTAGAAATGATATTGCTGATAAAATATTACAAGATAAAGCATGGGATATAGCAACATCTAGTGATCATGATATAGGTGAAAGATTAGTTGCTTTACCAACATCAGGTGCTATGTGGTTAAAAAGAAAATTTGGAATGGGATTAGAAATAGGATTAAAATTTTAACCTATATAAATGGAGAAAGTTAAGGTAAATTTAACTGATTATCAAAAATCTAAAATTAAATCTGCTTTTAAGAAAAATAAAAACTTGACTATACAATTTGAAATAGATCAATTTAAAAATGGTAATGATGTATTATTATTAACTAAAAGACAATTGAATAAATTAGAAAAACATAAAAAATTAAATACTGGATTAAGACTTGAATTTTCTTATAATCAACTTAAACAAATAAAAGATGGTGGTTTATTAAATGAAATATTAAATGTTGCTGATTATATTCCTGGCATAAATAGTTTAACACCAAAAGTTAGAAGAGGAGCTAAAGTAGTAAAAGACAATGTTATTCCAAAATTTAGAGAATTTATAAATTGGTTAGATCAAGAATTAGCTAATGTAAAAGGATCTGGATTAGATGAAAAAACATTAAAATATGTTAAGAAAAAAATTTCAACCCATTGACTTTAGCTGATTTAGAAAAATTATGTCAAAATATTAAGAATTTTAGAGGTGTTTTTATGAGAGATATGCTTCCAAAAACTGTTAATAAATTTGAATGTGGTGTAGTCAATTTAGATTCTTTTTCTGGTAATGGAACTCATTGGATATGTTATTATAAAAAAGATAAAATTAAATATTACTTTGATTCTTATGGAAAAATTGTTAATAAACCTTTTAAGGAAATTGTTAAATATTTAGGAAAAGACAATATATTTTTTAATGATTCACAAATTCAAAATTATAATGATCCACCTATATGTGGTCATTTGTGTGTTTTTGTATTAAATGAGTTGAATAAAAATATAAGATTTGATAACATAATCAATAAATTAATTCTTAATAAATATGGATTCATTAAATATATTTGATCTATTTGGTAGACAGAAAAAAGATTTAATTGAAGTAAAAAATGATTATATTAATTCAAAATTAAATTCCATTTTTAATGATATTAATAAGGATTTAAAAAACCATATTAAGAAAACTAATAATTTGGTTAATGCTATTAGTCTATCCAAAAATTATTTAAGTATTAATTCTAGAAGGATTGTTAATGTAAAACCAAGCATTAACGACTATGATGTTGTCATAAAATCTGAGTTAAATGAAGTTTTAAATTCTATTATTAAGGTTGGTAATGATCATTCAAAAACTAAACAGGATTTAAATGAATTGGTTAATTCATTATTTAATCTAAAAATGTATGTTGAAGATTTAGAAAAAAAACTTGAAGATAAACTTGCTGAAAAAATAAGATTAGTAACTGCTGGATTAGCACAAATATTAGAAGATAAACTTAATACAGAAAACCAAGAAGATCAATAATTTTTACTATATAAATGGAGTTTATTTACTGTCTTAAATGTAAACAAAAAACCAATTCTAAAGACATTCAAACAATAAAATTAAAAAATTAAAATATGGTTAAAGCAAAATGTTGTATATGTAATTCAAAGAAAAGTAGTTTTACAAAAATTTCCTCCTAATAAATGGCTCTATATAATTCATTTGATTATTTCATTATCAGAAACCAATTTCTATTAACCAATGAAGATTGGGATATTATTTCAGAAAAATATGAATTGAATGATGAGATGATTAGATTGTTTCAAAATAAATTGAATTGGGAAAAAATTGCTAAATATCAAATTTTGAATGAAAAGATTATTACTGAATACATAAATTATCAGTTAAAAGATCATATTGATTTGATTTGTAAATACCAAACATTATCTCAAAACTTTATTGAAGAATACAAATATATGTTGGATTGGGAATTACTTATTGAAAACCAAAACTTATCTGCTAAATTTATTGTTGATAATGTTAAAGAAATTCAATATTTTAAAGATAAAAATGATTATGATACTGTTGATTAAACATTTTTCAGTTGATTAAATAGATTTCAGTTGATTAAAATTCAAAATTAATAAAATTTTACTTGTTTTAAAAAACCTTTTTCTTTCCATATTTTTTCATAAATTTTTCCTTAATAAATGGCTAATACTTATGAAATTGAAAGAGCTGAATATAAAAATTTTTATCCTTTATCTAAACTACATTTGAATGAACCAAACAAAAAAACTGAATTTAATATTGATTTTGGTGATGGATTTTGTTCATCTAAGTTTCAATTTTATATTTCAGGATCATTAAAAAAATCTGATGATAAAGACTATAGTGCTACAGATAATGTAAAGTTGATTAATAATTTTATACCATTCTTATTTTCAAAAATTGAAATTAGAAAACATAATAAATTAATTGAGGAAATTGAATATCCTGGACAATTGAGTACAATAAAAGGTACTGTTACTTATTCAAAAACAGAAGCAGTATCCAACATTTGTAATGGATTTCAATCAGATTTCAAAAAAACATTTGAAGCTGTGGGTAATCTATCACATTTTGGATTAGGTTTCTTTGAAAATGTTAATGTTCCAATATACAAAGGAGGATTCAATATATGTTTTGTTAGATCTAAAGATAATGATGCTATTTTTAGATGGAAAACTAAAAAAGTTGATGGAACTTTTGATGATACTACATTACCAGGTGTTGGAAAAGTAATTATTGATGACTTTTTCATTAGAGTTCCAATAATTGAGTATAAAACTACAAGTAAAATTCAATATATTAATGAAATAACTAAAAAAGAAAAAATACTATTTCACTTTAATCATTGGCAATGTATTGAACAAAAGACAATAACTGGAAAAACAGTTAGTTTTGATATAACAAATATTTATCGAAACATCTATAATCCAAAATTTATAATAATTGGTTTTCAAAAAGGTAGAACTAATGATCAATTATATGACACTTCAAAATTTGATAGTATGTATATTAAAAATATTAGAGTAAAATTAAATGGTCACTATTATCCTGATGAATTAATGAATCTAGATATAAATAATGGAAAATTTAGAATTGTATATCAAATGTATCAAGATTATAAAAAGGTTTATTATAACAATAGTGAAATGTATTATGATCCAACAGAATTCATTGAAAATAGACCATTGTATGTGATTGATACAACAAAAACTCCTGTTAATATTTCTGGTTCAAAGAATGATATTATTATAAATATGGATTTTGATTATGATATAACTGTTGCTAGTAAAACTAATTGCTATGTGGTTGTTGTGTCTGAAAGATTATTAGAGTATAATGTGATTAAAAATGATATAACTGAAATCAAATAAAATTATTATAAAACCACCATTTATTTACTACTTTTTGACATATTTTTCAAAATATTATTATATTTTATGAATAATGAGACTACTATTGTTAATTTAAAATTTGTTTCATAAAAAAATATTAATAAATAAAAATTTTTGATTTTCAAGGTCACAAGAAATAAATATTTTAAATTTTATTATTTAATAAATTTGTACTTACCTTATAGATATATCATACCAAATTTCATGAAAATATCTTTAAAAACAAAGAAGTTATTAAGGTTTTTAGTTTAAGGGTAGTTCACCCTAAATTGGAAAATTTTATTAAAGACATTAATTTTAAACATATTTTTTCATAATTTTTAAGTTTCAGAATTATTCAATCATTTTTAGAATTTTTATAAATAAAATTAAAAAATAGGGGATGAAAGTACCCTTAACATAAGTCGAAAGCATTCTTTAATATTCAATGAGTGTATGTTTCAAATTTGGCTAAGATTGGTTTAAAAACACTCAAGTAAACATAGAATAATAACATACAATAACATACAATATATTTCAAATAATTTCATTCGATATTAACAATCGAATAATAAGTTGAAACATTCGATATTAACATTTGAATTACTGAATAGGAATTCGGTAAGAAAAATAACTCACACAAACATAAACAAATAATATTTACTGTACAATTCAGATTTATCAAAGCGTGCATGCAATGCACGCTTTCGTTGAACATCATTTGGTTTAGCAAAAAAAAACTGTCAAATAAAACAGCGCAGTCACTTAAATTTTTCTACACAAAATATTTACTGTACGATTCAGATTTATCAAAGCGTGCTTTAGAAGCACACTGTCCTTGAATGTCATATGGTTTGGCAAAAAACTATCAAACAAAGCAGCAATCACTTGACCTTGAAAATTCTGATTGTTTTATAAACAAGTTATGATTGCAAACAATAAAAATAGTCTATAAATAGTTCAATAAATCACTTTTACTTATTAAATTATTAGTTAAAAACACTTGAACAATCCAAATATGGTGATGAACACTTCAAACACATTTCACTTCACAACACGATAGTTTCACAATTTTCATAGTTAATCTTCTTTATACTTAATCTTCAATTAATAAATAATAAGCTTTTACCATCAATAAACTCTTATTTTAAGTATTTCTTCATAAAACAGAATGAGAATAAATGTAGAAAATCAACCACACCCAAATTAGCTGATGTAATGACTTGGCACTTTTTTTGTTAAATCAGCTAGTTTCATTCAGTAACTATTTAGCATAAGATTTTAAGCATTGATTATACATTTTAAGCATTAATTATAAAATACTTTTCAATTAGTTTAGATAAATCAAAATAATTATTTTAATCCACACTGCAATTTACTAACATTCAACTGGTTATTATTTTATTCAATCACTTATTTTCATCAAAAGATCAATCAAACAAATTAGGCCATAGACTAATATTCCTTCAATAAGATTATATTTACAACACAATTTGTTTTTGTTGATTTTTACATTATCTTTAATCATACAGAAATGTATAATATATGAAATAGCACTAATTTTTAACAAGCTTTTCATTGGTGACATTTATTTTTAATTTAAATCAATACTTATCTTCTTATCTTAAGATTATCATTTTTGATAACATTTCATGTTTAAGTTTAAAATTATTTAAAATGAAATATGGACTTGTAATACATCAAATATCATTAGAATTTTCTGAGAAATTCAATACTTTTAATAAATTTTGAATAACTTAAATAGGAAAAATATTATTTACAAAAACAATAATTTAAATAAAATATTTAGAATATTTGAATAAAAAATTTAGAATATTTGAATAAAAAATTTTAAAATTTTACTTGTTTTTAAAAACATTTCAGTTTGTAGTCAGTTTTATGTAAAATATAGACATATTCATGAAAATTTCATCAAAATTGTATACTTTTTCTAGAAAAATATAAAAATGTTAGAAATTGACCTAAAAGGGTAAAAAATATAGCATATTGTATAAAAAAATAGGAAAATTCATTTAATTTTTGAGTGGCTCCTTTTTTGGCCCAGAAGTGACATGAATATATCTACTTATACAAATGTATATTACATTTATGTGATAAATAAATTAATTATATTTATCTATTGGATTATTTAGATGTTGGATTTTGTAACAATAATGTTTAAACTTGATTTACTTCAATATTATGAGTATTATCATCGACAAGTGGATACCTTGTTCCCTCGTCTGTGATATGTGTAACGTTCGAGCTATTGGAAATCTTGTTCTTATGATCTTAAAACCACAAATCTTAAATTTTATCTGAAGACATTAAATATTGTATTTTTTTTTATATCTTCAACGAAGGTCCTGGATGGATGTTTAATATGTGGCAATTACGAACGGATTAATTCGTTATTAAGTGCAAAATGAGTAATAAATGTTTAAAATATGAATATATATATATATATATATAGGAAGGTACTTTTTTGTACTAAATATATATTTTGACTAAAATGTATATGCATTTTCTTACCTTAAACACTTTACCTTACCTAATGGAAGCAAACGGGTTTAAGCCCACAAAGTCTTAATGGAAAGATTAGGGTAAACTATAATTGGCATAAAGTTTATTTTAATGTAAGGACTCTGTATTGTTTTGCAAAAATGTAGAATTATTAGTAAACTATTTTCCCGTGACTAACTTCAATGGTTTAGCTATCTGATTTAGGAGTTTAGAGAAATTCTCTTGGGAAATCACATTTCTTTTGATCAATTGTTGGGTTCCTTTTCCTTTCATAATACAGTGCAAAGTGGTCTTGCTGCTCTTATTTTTTTGAGGGGAAAAATATATCTTTAATTTATAAAAATATGTTATTTGGGGATGTCATTAAAAAATTATATTTACATAATATGACAGAATTTCAATCAAGCTTTTGTTCCAGGTTTGATAATAGCTACGGACTTCAGTTATATCAATGGTGTGTGCACTAATGGTCATAGATCCATGAGTATGACAAACATTTACTATCAATGGGAAGATGTAGATTATAATAATAACCAAACATTGTATTTTACACCGTGCATGGTCCTTGTAATATTCTGCATCCAGCCTTTAGTTTTAAGTATCTTCTAATATTTCTTTACATTGATTACACTTAAAAACAATACATCTTTTATAATAAATCAAATAACTTATTGACACATAAATTCAATAGGTAGCTTATACGTTTTTAAAATAATGTTAGATTTCATAAATGCTTATTTATAATATTTTAGTAAAAAGCATAACGTAATGAAATGTTATTAGTGTAAAAAAAGTAAATGTTTTATTTTAGTCGACTAAGACTCAATGTATTGTTAATTAATATATTTATTTTACAATATTTATTTGATTTGCAAATGTTTAAATATCACTTGTGACAAGTACAACACTTATGGTTTGATATGCATCAGATTTCATAATGAAGTAAGTAGTTTTCCCTGTAAGGTTATATATTCCCCCTACCCCTTCTAGAAAAAACAACAAAAACATGTACCAATATGTTAAATCTCAAATGGAGGTGGTTATATTTACCTAAATATGGTTCCTATCGATTCACTGTGTATACAAACCTTGAAAACTACTTCCTAAATGACTTAAAATCGTGAAGCATGAATTATTTCAAAGTTCCGTCTCCCCATCCCCTAAAAATCATGTTCCCCCATCGGGACTCTTAGGGACTCATCGGATCTTGACTTCTATTGGTAAAACGAAGTTAAAACTAAAGTTTCATCCCTGAACTATTTTTTTCATTCTTATTTAGTTCTTTTTTTTACTGATACGGTTTTTAAACTTTAGCACGCTCTGTAATAATTACAATTATAATTAGGAATTACAATTATTGGCTCTTTCTGTGAAATTATTTAAATACAAATTCATTACAGCTTTTTCTCATAGATAGTCTTCTTCAGTATTCAAAGTTCAATTATATAATGAATGTGCAGCCAGAAATAAACTTTAATTTACAGTTTCTTTTATATTAAAATCTTTATATTAGTATTAGTATGTATTATAAACAGTTAATATTTTGGTCTCGGATCGTTTTAATTCATTATTGTTCCTACCCTAAGCCGCGGCACCTGAGTGCTAATCTTATTAGAACCCTAATCCTTAAGAGATCCTTCAACTCTAAATATTTACCAGGGTTTAATAAGACATCTAAAAAAAAATACTTTTTCCTAGTAGCCTATATCGCTTGGAGCTTGTTTAGTTTTTGCTGTGAAAATAGCATTTTATTCTCCTATTAATCACATAAAACTACATCCTGGATTTTGCTAGATCAATAACTTTTATTTTTAGTGATAGGAATTGAGTGAAACATTATTTAATATTAACACACACTGGCTTGTTTAAAGGATAAAAGTGCAATATGACTGTGAAATAAAATCTAACACGATACAATTTAAAGTGGAATATAACGTTTATCGTATAAAGCTGTTCACATGTTGGGGATTTGTTTGTGATTGTCCGAGCAGTACAAGGGATTATTTTGTCGATATAAAATCATGTCACAGGACTTTCATGTTTTGCAGTTATAATACAAAGCCACGCGAGAGGATATTTCAAACTCAATCCTTTGTTACTTTTACATACAAAATAAAAATTTGTATTTCCTACAGTTTCGTAACTACTGAGTTGTTTTTAAACTTTTAATATAACAAATAAATATATCGCGTTACTTTTGTAATACATAATTTTAAACTAATTATTTTGATTTATTATTGACTATTACTAATAATTACGAGCTCCTTATAACATTTTCTAAATATAAAATTGTTTTGTTTTTAAACTTTTAATATAACAAATAAATATATCGCATTACTTTTGTAATACATAATTTTAAACTAATTATTTTGATTTATTATTGACTATTACTAATAATTACGAGCTCCTTATAACATTTTCTAAATATATCTAGCCTACTTTGCAGCATTTCTGTTTTGTAAGTATCTAGGCTATCCCATACACGACTTGCATAGTGTTTTACTGGTTTTAACTTGAAAATATAAATTTATATTAACTAAAACACATATACCACAACTACTATCACTGACTTCGTTATGGCGAAATAACATTGAGCGACAAGAGGTCCCTTTTCTCAGACCGTGCAGAGGCTGCTAACAAAATGTAAACCTTCGACCTTTTACATCTTCAATTCGATATTTAACCGATACTGTCCTGATCTATGTTAAATGAGGTATAAAAACCGATAAAACCCCGAATTTTGTTATTTTCGACCTTAATTACTTATATCGGCCGTTCTAAAAATTTTGCATCGCCGACAAGAGGTCCCTTTTCGCTTTCCACATCACATTTGTATTTGCGACTAAAATATTTCTTCCAAAATTGAGAAAACCGTAAAAAATATTGATAAGTAAAAATGTATATTTTGGTGTTTATATAATTGTATTGTGTGCAGACTACTGTTTGAACTAAAATATATTTTTTTAGCAGTTATTGTTAACAAATTACATTAAATAAACCGGGGAAATGTTGATAACAAAATTACATTTAATCCTAACTACTCTCAAAAAGCAGTAAATTTGTAAAACTAATACAGGAAAATGTAAATTCATCAAGGAAGGCAACATAAAAGCATGAAAGTACTGTAAGCAGTACTGATTCAAGCTAATGCTCCTTTGGAACGCCCATCAAGATTGTACCATTGAATCTAAAACGATTTGTATTCAAGACTAATGAAGCAAATCAATGGATATCCTTTCAGCTTGAATTTAGCCCGATTCAATACATACAGGATAAAATCTAGGATCGATAAAGACGTGTTTAATGCTATTAAGCTACTAGCTAAAGGAACTGACTAAACAAATGAAAATGGCGTGTTATATATTAGTCTTAAAAGAGTAATGAATTTATTTTAACTTTAACCATTATTCCTACAACCCTTTAAGAGTATAGTAAGATTGTATATATATAGTTTACTTCTTTGTTCCGGTTGCTACTAATGGTTCCAAATTAAGTTAATGGTAAAACTGTTTAGAAGGTTTATGATGTTGTAACGTTAGAGAATAGCGATCACTTTGACTATCAAAGTTTTGATCCCAGTTTGTATTATTAACCGCGTACTTATCATATTTATTTTGTAACTACCCACAAGCTATAACAAATATTATTCAAAGACCGTCTTATGTAAAACGTAAACCAATTCAAGCCCCGTCACATAAAATTAAATTTTTTTAATAATTTAAATTGGGTACACTTCCACAGAGAACCTACCTATTATCGGATTATTAACAATATACAGCATATCGAAACTTTTTCATTTTGATACATCGATTATATATTTTTTCTATCGTAAACATCAATTTCTAATTCGTTACCATAAATATAAAAAACACAATATATTATATGAAAATTGACAAAAAACAATAATCAAAACGTAAGAAAATCAACGCTATTTTCAATAGTGTTGATATGGTAAGCACATAGGCCAAAATACCTAAAATTCACAGTTTTTCCCCATTTTTAATATTAAATATTTAAGTGGAAACACGGGATGAAATGAATAAAAAGATTTTTTACATGACATAATAGTAAAGGGCTACAGGATCGTTTTTAGTATAATTTTTAAGTGATAAATTCGTTGCTACAAAAGTCGTAATTTCAAAAAACATTAAAATTACGATAAAGGCTTAAAAAAGCATTGATTAAATGACATAGCTAAATCATTTTTATAAGGTAAACAGGTTTATTTTTTTACAACTCGTTTTGGTTACATTGGACCTACATATTTAAACCAACCTGACTCATTGAGCTGATTGTGGTCACAGTCAAGTAATGTAATCACATTTTACACTGATTCAGTGACGCAGTCTTGCATGAGAATCTCTGTTGTTGATGGAATTATCGAATACATTGTCAGTAATTTGATCCTATGGACATCCGTTATTTTATTAGCATGAATAAAATCAGTCAAACAAACTAGTGATTTTGAAAGTTTTCTAATATGAAAAATCAAATTTTCAATCATATTAATTGTTTTGAGTAAGTCTAATATGTAATAAACTACGTTTTTCAAGAAATCAATAATAATCATATTCAGTCATATTGTCCATGTAAGCAAAAATATTTTATATAATCTCTTTTAAACTAGAGTGTTTTTAACCGAATCTGCTCTAAGGAGTACAGCTTAAAAGCGTTAAATATAAATGTCACGTCTGTAATTCGACTAGATCATATCTATGTTGTCCTGTAAAATATTTGTTTATCCTGAGATATTGTCTCGTCATAAACCGCAAGGAGGCGTCAACAATCTTAAGGCTACGCTTAGGCTTGGTCACGTTTTATTTGGTTTAACCATCAGCTGTTCCTTTTACCAACAATATTCTTGCACCACTATTTATTTCTAAAGCAATAATTAAAATAGTGACAAGATGAGTAATTGTAAGCCTATAATTACTATGATCGAAATGAATCGTAACTGACTATTCAAAATATCAACAAATTAGAAGACAAATCATCATAAGGTTTTAAACAGCACCTCTGTTTTGAAAATCCAAAATCCAAAATCTATATACTTACGTGTGTTTTTACCAAATTAAAAATTTGTTTCCTTTCTCAAGGTGTGGATTGTAAATTAATGCACATTCAAGTAAAAAGAAAACATAAATACTAACAACATCAATTTAGTATTCGTCAAGAGCCATGCACGAATCAATAAAATATCGTTTGCACATTGCTTAGAGAAATAAAACTTATTATAATTATATTCAGGCTAAGGGCATCATCCTTTTCACTATACCAATTACAAGCGTATTTCTTAAAAACAAGTTAAACGTCGAGTAAAATCTCCAGCATTTTTGACAAATGCACAGTTATTAACACTGTACAACAAATAAATGACGTGTTTCCTAATTATTGATGCTATAATTTACTATTATTTGCTATGATTTAGTGGTTGGTGAATCAGTGGCTCAGTCGGTAGCGTCGCGGACTTCGGGCCCAATACAAGGCAGTAGTGTCGTGGGTTCGGATCCTGGTCACTGCCACTAACTTTTATCAGTACAGTTCACCTTAGTACTGTACCGGCTCACCCCTTGCTTTGCTGGATACGTTCCACGCACAGATCTGTAGTCTATGTGGACGGGCAAATGCAAGGTTAAAAGAGGCCGTCAACCTCAAAAAAAAAAAATGTTTTGAAATTATATTATTCTTTGTTAAAGAAAATAATATAAACTATTTAGCCAAACGTAAAATAATGTAATGAATTATTATAATGAACTATAATTAGTCCCAATTATTTCTAAAACATGTTAATTATTCTATATCCGATTGTTATAATGGAAACAAATTGTCCCTAAATGCAGCGGGATTATCAGACTTATACTAATTGAATTTGTCACAATATTGCTAAAATCAAAGTTAATTAAATCTTTGTAATTAATTATTGAAAAATGTAACCATCGATTCACTATTACACTAAAATCAAATTAAATATAGGTGCTTATTAGTAAATATTCTCACTCATTCGTCTTTAACAGACGTTTAGTTATTGTTTTCCCTAAAGAAAAATTGAAATTGCGGCAACACCGTGGTCATAGGATTGAGTAAAGATACAATTTAAATGCAGAACACACTTTCGTTCCAACCCGCCTTCCTATTGGACACCCAGTAGATTACTCACGTTCCGGATCGTAAGAGATAACATTCGAGAATCAGAAATTAAATTAAAACTTCCACCGTAGCAAACCTGCAGACCAAGAAGTAGTGAAATCTCATTAACACCAATGAATACAGACTTAACACTTTTTGGTCCCAAACAGTCAATGTATGTGGGCTAGGTACATAGTATTACGTTCACATAATCTATTTGTACGAAAATAACTCAACATAGACTGAAAATCTTGTCCCTTGGAATTTCATTCACCCCTATAAATTTGTGAGCATCACAGCATTGTTTTATAAGAAAATGGACTTTTGAAACACATGAATAATCTCACCAGGGCATGATTGGGTGTATGCATGAAAACAAACCAATTCTTTTTCATTAGTAAGTACAATCCCTACTAATGATTAGGTTTAAATGAAACGTTTATTGAAAAGAAACCCAATCATGAGAACAGTGTCATGAGGCGTCGTCAGCCATTTTCGCATCTCCGACTGATTCCCCGAGTATAATGACACTGCGCACTGACAACTCCTAGGCAAACTTGTTTGAATAATTGTTATAAAATTTGTTAGGTCTTTAGTTGGTAGCTCATAAATTGTGCTAAAGAGTTCCTCAATTGCGCAAAACCCTCGAAAGGACCCAAAAAATGTTCCTTAGCTGCGCCAAGCCCAAGCCAGTTAAGGGTGAGTTCCCGGCAGAAGGAATGTACTTTTTTACGTGTCATCCTAACCCAGCCTAGCCTAACCTGATCTTTACTGATTAACTTGATCTTTTATTTTAACAGTTCTTTGTAATTTCCGGGCTCATATCTTTATAACCTTAATCAACCAGGAGCACAGCAGTAACATAAACTCACCCTTAAACAGGGCTTTGATAGTAGTACTCAATGACTTAATGGTTTAATTCCAAGCATGATAATATTTTAAAGATCTAGATGTCGTTCGTTACTGGGCGATATGAAATTGTTCTCCTATCTAGAGAAATTATTTACGTTTTAGATGGTAGCAAGCCTAAGGTTTGGACCGTTTACTAAAAAAAGTTTGAAAATGTCACTACCTACACATCTAATCTGGTCAGTTTTCATAGTAAACCGTCCAAGTCCTGGGCTTGCTACTATCTAACACTTAAATCATGTCCTTCCAATTCTAAAATAAAAAAAGCATGAATAGTTGTGAATTTGGAAACATATAAACATATAACTGTGTTTTGGAATACGTTAGTATAGTATTTTCATGGATATTAAAAATTCACTATTTACCATTATAAGATTAATTGCAAGCAATTTTTCGAATTATATTCTAACTAAACCCTAAAACAATCTCTGGCATCCTACACATAGCATAAGACTAAGACTCGCCATCATTATTATTTTCCGTGCTAAATTTCATAAAATGTCACATAAGTACCTACCACATAATTTGTTCTGCTACATAATCAAAACTATCAGGTTAAAAATTAACCAAATAATGTTTGTTCTAAAATATCCTCATAATTTAAAATACATTATTATTTACAGTTTTCGATATCGTGGTATTAAATACCCACTCAGTACAGTAAAACACCTTGTTACAGAAATTAATTCAACTGTTGGACCATCGCCTTTGGCTGTAAATAAATTACGAACTCCCACGGTGCTTGCTGGTACGATTTTGTTAATTGCTGCTGCAATAAATGTTTGTTGCCAACTTAGAATCTTTTGAAATTTTGTTTTGATGTGTGATAGTTACAAATTATACTTTTTAAATCTAAACTAAACGTTTCAGCTCAGATTAAATTGTGTGTGAAATTTATTCGGAAATAGCTCATGTTTACACTTTTTTCATATTGTACAGTATCAGAGACCTGGAAATAGTTAGTGAATTTATCAGAGCACGGCGATTCTGTTGTGGCGGATCGGTTTTAAATCCACAAATCACCTATAGCAATGCGTTATTTGACATAATAGCATTATGACCCAATAGGTCGAAAACCTCATTCAGGTTTATGTGTCAAGTAGAGCATTTTGTTAAATTGTAAAGAATCAATATATTTTAATCTATAACTTTAACTAGACCTTGATACTATGGCCAATACAAATTTAGAGAAAAATAATGTAATTGTACTAATAGTAGTTGAAAATATGGATCCCTTGAATTATCTAAAGGCTTAATTCCATCTTCTGTTTGAAATTTACGTTTTATGGATTGCAAATATAATTAAATCAACTGCTATAAAGATGAGAGGGGGGATGAATAATTCAAATGATCGCAGGTACGGCACATTAAAGTGTCAGCTCATGAAAAGCACTTAAGCATGTGAAGTGCATACCTAGATAGTGAATTGCAATGTGCAAGAGATCTAATATCCAAAAGCTAAGTGCTTAGTTACTCTAGTTGATAGCATTTCGCTATTCTTTTACTGACATCAAGTTGGTTTATTAACTAAAATATTAACATGTTTTAAACATACTTAAACACTTTTTCTATTATGGAATGTACCATGTATTTAGCTTATATGAATATTTATCATCGCTAAAAGATAGAATGATATGTATTACACACTCAGAAGCTAGTTTTATTTATAATAAAGCACTGAATTTAATATTTCTATCTTGTTTCTTTTCCTTATATTGTTTTGAAAAATTATGTTTACATATAATTGAATTTACGGTGCAACTAACTTACAGCTTCGATTAAATATATCGCATTAGTTGAATAAAACCAATCGAGTGTTTAAGCCAATTGACGCGTGCTTAATAAACCACTAATGAGGTTACCTAACTTTGCATTCCGCTTAATTAAAATGCAAAACGCCCAATTTATTCATTTACGTTAGGTATAAAACTTAAACTCTTTAACTATTATTAATTTGAACGGAGAACTATTGGTTTTTTTTCTATTTTATCTAACTGAAACAAAATTTACAATCAGTATTAATAGTACATTATATTTAAATTTTAAATTTCCCCAGGAACATAATAACCCTTGAACATGAAACTTAGGCTTGGGTACTATTTTCAGCTGTGCTCAAAAGTTATCGTTTATGCAAATATTTGTTTAAAATATAACTTTATAAAATACGGTATTCTTACAAAGATCTATCGATTATTGTACTTTTTTCGAATCATATTATTTTCCCAGTTTGCCTTCGCAGATGTATCGTTTATGATGTATTTTGTAAATATTTGAAATTATGAATAAGTAATGTATTTGTGCATTTAATGATCCTCATCTAACAATGTTTGGAAAGCTGATCGAACTCATATTTTACTAATATATTGAGGATACAATAATAAGCAAAAAAAATTAATTTAATTAATTGCATTAAGTGACACAGGTTGATAAAGTAAACAGTCAAGTAGATCAAAATTTTACAAAAGCACAATAAGAAAAAATGTAATTGTATAGTGGCTACTCTTCCTTCTGGTCTTTAGCATCATGTCTGTTATTTATTACTAACTAAATAATTTTACATATGTTAAATTATTATTGTTAATTTTTTGTTTTTGTAAACTGCTATACCAGCTGATCATTATTTTAATATGATTGTTTATGTTTTGATTTTACAGTTTTGTTTTTCTGTTTACATCTTAATAAAATGAGTTCATTAAGTTATTCAAATCTATTCTTTATTTAAAACACAACAAATGGCGACGAGTGATGAAAGAAATGATATCAGAAGACTGAAACATAAAAGAGGAGCACTAAAAGGCCAGATTACAAGAACTCTACACCTATTAAAAAGCAAGGGTTCATCAGTCAATGATGCTCCTGGCAGATTAAATGTAGCAGAGGAAGCTTGGCATAAATTCATCTCACTACACGAAGATATTTTACAAATAGAAGATGAAGATGATTTTGAACAAGAAGAAGATTACAGGGCTGATGTAGAAGAGGTATATTTAGAGATAAGAGCATTGTTACAGCCATTCTTTATACCGAACAAATCTACAGATGAACACACAACTTCTATATCAGTTGCACACGATAGCCGGACAGTTGGAAAAATTGAAAAACAAATAGGAAATGTTATTTATCTTGTTAAAATGGAAGAAGGAATTGTGTGTAAAAGACATGTGGACCAAATAAGAAGATTGTAAGTATATGAAGAAAAATAAGGGAGGAGGATTGCTATACCAGCTGATCATTATTTTAATATGATTGTTTATGTTTTGATTTTACAGTTTTGTTTTTCTGTTTACATCTTAATAAAATGAGTTCATTAAGTTATTCAAATCTATTCTTTATTTAAAACACAACATAAACAGATCAGTTTTTACATTGTTTTCAATACAACTATTGATTTTTATCATTTACTTTATTTTCTTTTATATAGATAAGATATTAGTGTTTTCTTCATTTATATTAAAATTCAAAAAGCACAGTAAACAAATATTTACAAGTTTAACGGATAAATTAAATGACGCTTTTAACACTTCCAATTTTACTACAGTATGTTTTGGTTATGAATGTAGGTAAATACGTGCCAAGGTGTGTTTATTTAAATGGTTTTAAATATTTTGAAATATCCAAACATTGCCTGAATTAGAGTGTAGCATTATGTACATTTTATGCAAACATATATTAAACAAGTATGAACTGAAAAGTTCGCTCCACAAAACATTTACAATGTCGTAAAGAGTTTAGAAGGTCTATTTATAGGTACTTCGGCTCCTCACAAATATCGGTAAAGTGTAAAACTTTGTATTCCAATATTCATGTAGTTTTACTCATTTGCACTTTTTATGCCATCAACATTTTCTTCCTTTTATGCTTTTGCAATTTTGACACAAATTCATAAATCGTTCATATTAAGTTAGTCTTGCATAGATTTGTGATATAACATTGGGCATTTTAAACTTAATATTACTTGGAATGATGTTTTATTAGTTTCTAATTAAGTATGACATTGTGTGAATGTGAACCTGCAAAAACATCACGGTTAAGAGTTAATAGAGTTTAGATCAAGGCTTCATGTATCGCACAAGATTCAAGCACTTCCTTAATCCACCTTCTTCTATTCAGTTAAAATGTTCAATTAAAAAATTAACGTTTAGTTGTGTTTTTCGCGAACATCTGTAACTAGTTATCTAAAATATGGAATAATTCAATCCTCTCTTGTTGTAAAAAACTCATGTTACATATTATCCACTAAATAGTAATATGTTCTAGGGTTTCTTTGCCATTGTTGTCAGCGACTTTCTAAATTTCAAATAGGTTCTTGTATTTAGCCCATAGGCTTGTTTATAAGGGTCCATTGACCGATGAAAGTATGGAAAAAGACATTCACAAAAAATACGGTAATTTGATATGTCTATTAATTTAAACAAATATTAACTATTCTACACAACAGAGTTAATGTATCACAAAAGCTAATGTGACAATACAGTTAGAAGCCTCAAACTATCTAATTACTGATGCGGCAAATGACAATGTAATTAAATTACCGATAATGGACTATGTACGTTTACATTTAGCTCCGACCTACTGAATGTGACTGGTGAATTCAGTTTTGATATGCTTAGTTACCATTGTTGTGGTGCTAATTAGTACTTTTAGCAATTCATTAAAGAAGTCAAATCTTAAGTTTAAGGCATTTTCAGCTGTATTTTCCACTACTTATGTAAAGAGGACATTTTTTTTATAAAAATTAGTATTCTAAGTATTTCATTTAAACTTTTCTCTACTTGACATAATTTGGGCCTACTAATTTAAAGTTTATAATTAATTACTTTCAACCGTCATTGGAACTTTTTTTACCCAAGTAATTACGAGGACTGTTTTTTTTTTTTTAGTGTAATTACATATCTAAAAATACCAACCAACACATAAGAAAAATACATACCTACACGTATTTTCTTTGAACTGTAATATTGAAATATTTACCACCCAAATGGCAAATAGTATGTTGACGGCCTACCACAATCCCCGTGTTATAGAAAATCCTAACAACAATGAAGATATCCTGTAATTGTAAGTTTATGTATTTATAAGTGCAATATACAACTTAATCGGCAATGTAAAAAAAATGATGGGTCAGGTATCTGGGATATAACAACAACATGTTGTAAAATGTGGAACTGGCATTTACACATGTTTTAATTAATTGGCTGAAGTAAAAGATGTAAATAAAATGCATACTTTAAAATTGTATGATTGGAACTACGAAAGGGTCTGTATTGGCAATAAAACATTGCCAAACAAACCACATATAACCATCAATCTAATAAAATCTTAGCGTATTGAATATTCAATACAGGTGAAATTTACACATTCCTAAACTACAATTGAAATAACTATCAAATTGAATAACTTTCCTGAAAATATACATTTATTTATATTTTTTTATAGTTCATATTTATGAACTAATAGGGCTAATGACATTTATGGGGTTATTAAACAGGGCCTGGAAAATCTCAAACGTTTCTGTATTTCTGTAATAATTAATCTCCGTCTGTTTTAGGATGAATCATTTTAGTGGTTCAATTATTCATTTTCTTTACGTCAGTTGTTTAGTTTCATCAAGACATGTTAGGTTATACCAAAAACTAGATTTCCTATTTGAAAATGCTTACAACCTCTAACACCACTATCATTAGGGGTATTTTTAATTAAACGTCATTACTACAGCCCCTAAGATCTAAAAAGGTTACTGAAAACCGATTCCAAATATCTAAATGATTACTAAGATAAGGGGGCTGAAAGTTATTTTTCAGCCATAGATAGATGGATTGGATATATTTTAGTACCCAACTAGATGTGTATTATTGATCTAAAATCTTATTTTGTGCTCTTGGCAGTACTCAGTGCAAATATAGAACCACAGTTTCAACTCTCTTGCTGATAATACGATTTCAAAAGTTTTAATTAAATTCCTAGGAAACCTAACTAGCACGAAACAATTTCAATTTCTTGGAATTGAAACGTTAAAACTCAATCAACGAGGATTTCAAATTAAAAAGAATTTACTACTTCTTCCTGATCCTTCTGCAATGAAAGTTGTTGGTTTTAAAACAAATGGAATAGATTTAAGAATTTTTGAGTTTCTCAATATGTTCTGTGGTGTTAAAATTAGCTGAACACTGTTTAGTCAATAATTATTTTATGTTTTATAATAAAAAAAATTTTAATTTACAATAATTATATCTTTATATATTTTACAGTATTGTAAAATATGACTTTTTATGACGATTAGGCAAAGAATATTACCAAATTATTAAAGGGACTCGTGTGTGAAAAGACTTAATCGCCAAGCTGAGTTGCTTAAATGGTTACGGCCTCTATCCATAGGCTGAGTTAATTTTTTTATTTTAAATGTTCGTATTCAGGATAAAACTTTGAATATTTTTATGCTAATTTATATCAATCTGGCAATTTGTTCCCGACTAAATATATATATAAATGTAAAAATTTGAGATTTAGAATTTCGCATATTTTTTACTTTATTTGTTTATAATACAGTATATTTTTCCTGTATTATTATTACAACATTGGCTTATGCATAGTATAAAATATGTTGAAAAGAGTTCATATTTAGTAAAAATAGGTACTTCGGTTTGTTTAAAGCTATAACATAAGGAATCTATTTCCGTGAATTTTCAATCAGGCACTGATGAAAGTACAGTATTAGCTTGGATCTGTGATTTTCATGGCTCTGTCTTGCAAAATTTTAAATAGCTACACTCAGTGTTATTCAGAGGATAAAACTATATTATTTCAAGCATAGTGCGGTCAAAAAGTACTAAATTTAAGCTAAAATATTACACCAAAACATTCTGTAACTAGGTTGCAACTCTGTTGAACAGTAATGTAAACACATTTCACATTGACACAGATTAAGGTCAGACCAGCTTTGTGTCAAACACTTAAGAGCTGCAGTTAGCCAGATACTGTTGACTACAACCCTACAGACAATTCACCATAACTGAACACTGAGCATTGCACTGTTCCAGCTCTAAAATGCAAAATAGGTTAACTAACTGTATCCTGGCCTTGACCTTTGTTGAAGTAGGTAAACTTTAAAAAGCTCTTATATTATAACAAAGTGTTTGAGACAGTTCAAACTTAGAACCTTAAGGGTTTGAAACGTGAAAATTCAAAGTGTGAAAAACGTGAGTTCACAAAAAATATCCACTATGGTGGAAGACAATTATTTATAATTTCGTATAATTAGTTATTTTCTCGTTAAATAACCATTGTGTGAGAATTTTGAGAAAGCAGAAACTAAGTTTATTATGCGTCAATCGAGTGAAAATAAAATATTTACACATAAAATAACCTCAAGTGACTAAAGTAGACTAACTAATGGCATACATAAAGTTTTCAACAATCTATAAATACTTAGGGGAGTATTTTGTGTTTAACTTTAAAACTGTGTCTAATGGTGTATTTTTTGTGCTGCTGTTGCAGGATAGTTTACTATTATAGTGTTTTATTTTTAAATCATTGACAAATGGCTTGTAAACAAATTGAAAAGGCAATATAAATTAAAATATTAAATGTGCATAAAATATATTCTAGTACAGCCTTTGCTGTGCAACTGTTTAGTATTTTATGCTCAAAACTTGTAACTTTTCACTGCAACAGCTTTATATTTTTCAAACAATCAAAACTGTTCAACTAAATATTCTATTCTGATGGAAATGGACAAAACCGTTCGGATGGCTTAAATACAAAAACCATACAAACTGTTGCAGTAAATCGGGTTAAACGAAGCATTCATGTAATCCATACAGCGGAGACTAATATGTGAAAAAATTGCAGGACCAATTCGTCTAATCCACTCAGGCTCACTTTTTGGGGCTGTAAAAAAAAGAATTTCGTTATAGTACTTATATACTTTACTTATATAAATTATATATAATATATATATTTGATAATAAACCCATATTAATTTAGTAAATGACATTAAAATGACTCGTACTGATTGAAATGGTAAATAACTTGAATCTAAAAGATTCACTCTAATTGCAAAGAAATTCTAGAGTATCTAAGTTTCAAATAGTTAATTTATTACACAAAATATTTAAAGTATCAAATATATTATGCTTTTCTTTGATTTTAAAATCATGTTGATACTGTATGTCTGGATTGTTTTAACTTCAATTTCTGTCAAGAATTTGTCCCTAAATATATCAGAATATTTTTCCTTGGAAGTTTTTATCTTTCGACAGAAATTTCATATTGGTAGAGTTAATAAGTTAGTAATCTAACTTTGCTTAAATGTATTATACATCTATATAAACCAACTGTATCCAGTTTAAGACATTTTGTTTAGCATCATAAAAAGATTTCTTTTGATGAACTTATATGATTCTTTTTGTTTACTATCTTATGATTTTTGATTGGTACATAACGTATGCTATAGTTTATGGTAGAGTCATCTCTTGGTTTGTGTACATAAGTAGGGGCGCAGTATAAAGAGTAGAGTTACAGAATAAAAACTAAGTTCCTGTATACATTACACACTCGTATCCTGGACTCATTGTTTTACCAGTTGAGAAAAAAATCGTAGAGACTATAAAACTATCCCACATGGATGTAAGACATCAACAACTTTTAAAATTAATGGTGTTTTATATTAGAACCTTCCGCTTGTATAAAACCATCAAGTATTGGCTAGAGTTTAAATGTTTTTCTCCGTATAAATTTCTGCTTTTAATTTTTGATAATTTTTACTTTGAATATTGTTATTGTATTTCACTTTTAACTAATAATGAAAAGATTTAATGCATTACAAACCATTATCCAGATACATAATGGTCTCCAATATTTATAAGAATTTAAAAATATTTCTTTTCCTTAACGGAACAACAAACATTTAACTAATGAGCCTAAAAAAATCACTCTGATTGCAAAGAAAATCTAGTGTATCTAGAGTGTAGTGTTGTTTCTATCAAGCAACTTAAGATACAGAAAATATACAGGGTGTTTCCAAATTGTCTGGACAGATCTTGTGGACTAAGACCTTGGGCTAAGACAAACATAACATGCCATATAAGTGGGTCTAAATTCCTATATTTCTGTCTGTCGGTATATTTGTGATTTGAAAAAAAATACATATTTGATATCTTAAGCATTTTTCCAGATATAAATTCCAAAATTCCTAGAGTGCAAACTGTCTCTTGGAGTGTTCTTATATAAGGTTTATTACTTGCTATCTTACAGAACAGTAATGGTAGTCCCTTTAAACTGCGTAACCGAATGCAGAAAGAAAAGTTATAAATTGCCACCATATTGAAACAGCTTGAGATATTGGAATGAAATCGTTTAAGCTATTACTTTCTAAACAACACATGTATACCAATTTTGAAAGTTCTATCTTGAAAAATGCTCAAGATATAAAATATTTTTTTTTTATCCCAAACGGACCTGCAGACAGAAAACTAGGCATTTTCGATCCTTACTTATAAGGCATCTTATGTTTGTCTTAGTCCAAGGAACAAGTCCAAAAAATATGTCCACACAATTTGGAAACACCCTGTATAACTTGTTTTAGTTAACTTATCATGTTAATATCTTTTATCTAACAGCATTCAATATATTTACACTCGTACTATGTTTTTATATTTGCAATGATAATTTTTAATATCTGGTGAATTTATATTAAGATGTAAGAATCTTGATTGCCTTGAGCACACTTTTAAGTCCAATCAAACAATACATAGTACAATTCTAATCGAAAAGCTAAACAATCTTGATGAATCCGAAAAAATAGTTTTTTGTAAAACAATATACTGTATGTTATTAATTGTCACGGTTAGTACATTTTCCATTTAGTTTTTTGTGCAAAGAAAATAAGAAATTATATAAAATATATTGACCTCTGGTTCCAAATTTACGATTGGCTTTATTTTGTATTCAAACCGAAGAGAGGAGTAAATGAAGGTATATCAAGTGATATATTCATGTGTAGACTGAAAACGGATATAAAATGCCCATAAAAGGTTTCAATAAGCCAGGGTTTTATTGCATCATCGGTTGGATGTGGTGAAGTACTGTGTTATATTGCGGGACTTTGCATTTATTGACAGTATAGTCATGCACATCTCCCTGATCTCCCATATAGAATTTACAAACAAAAATAATTTACAGGTAAATAATTAAAATTAGGCATACAGTGTTTAAAGTTTTCTTATGTTTATGCTTTTCATTTTATAAATTCATGTTTTTAAACATTTCGTTGACACATTACAAATATGCACACATTGGATGACAGAATATGTTCAGTAATAAATTAAAACCCATTAGTATTTGATTGTGATCAAATAGCTAAATGCCATTCGGTTGTATTTATATATTAAAATTATGTGTATTCTTTGCGATTGTTTTATACTGTTAGTATAAAAAAAATATTGTCATAAAAATCATGTCTGTCATAAGATTAAATGGACATCTTCATGTAGAATATTTAAACTAACGTATAACCTTTCAGTAATGAATAAGTAGATAATGAATATACCTAATAAAATTAATTACCTAAAAAAAACTTCTGCACAATTTCCTAGCGCTAGGATACTGTCATAATTATTACAGCGCATGATGTTCTAGCTCAAATATATCCCTTGGTTAGTACACCCCTAGTTGGTTAGTAGAGTTAATTATTATGTCCTTGATCTTCATTATTTTATGAAATAAAAAAGAGAGCTCTATTTTTAAATTTTAAATTTTAATTTCACGATAAACACCCTCAATTACAAAAAAATATTTGGAAGTTAAAGTACATACGTATTCAGCAAAAGCCACATTATGACCTACACATAAAAAAGTAACTAGAATTTCATGACGCATTCACGAATAGTAGAAATAATTCAGAAAACTAAACATTTTTGTAAAAAAGGCAGATATAATTGTGCCTTTTGCTTGTAAGGAAGTTAAATAGATTAAGCATAAGTGTTGTGGCTTGAAGTGCGTCAGCTAGGTGTTGTGGCAAGTGGGAGGTAGGCCTTAATAGCTACAGTAGCTTCCTTGGTGAGTTCAGTGGTTTAAATATTTTCATAATGATGTTATTTGGTCCAGGATCACTTCTTGAAAATTAAAATGGTATAAGATTACCTGTTTCTGTCTGTGATCCTAATTTGTAGTATGAGCTACCGGTTTCGAGGTTATAACCTCATCATCAGGCTCTTGTCACTCTTGCGAGGTCGTCGAGTTTTACAAACACACAAAACACTGACATTTAAATAAATAAATACAAGACATTGACGGATACGATACGATACGATACGAATACTATTTAACATAAAAATCTGGAACTAGTTCCCACACGACGCGGCACGGGCAAACGTTTTGTCATGACTCCACAAAAATAATATGAATAATAAAAATATAATATAATAATATAAAATATTTTGGTTAACTGTGCAGTGGAAATTTATAGGCTTTTTTCGCAACCCCATTAAGATTATACTTAGTCAGACAATGTATTCCTTCTAAATGTAAAACTAATTTTATTTACCATAAAAGAATACATATTAAATGAGACACTCAGGTATGTTGATCCTAAAGTTTTATTTTCTTTTAAATACAACGTTACATTTGATGGGGTCACTTTAAAAATGCCAATTTGTTTAGGACATGTTTAAAATAATTTGAAAATAAATACTTGTTTGTTTTACTCCTCTAACTAAAGACAAGTGTTTACATTTCATGGACTTACACACAATACGACATGGTAAACACAGTAAAACATATCATCACGGAAATAATATTAGCTGTTTAGGCGATTTCTTTAGCTGTAAATAATTGCTCTGTGTGATTTATTTAAACTATAAGACGTCTCAAAATGTGGAGGGAACCATTTTACATTCACGTTATCTTTAAGGAAAAACATAATCATAAATCACTAATACATGTTAAAATGTGATAAATATTTAAGGACTGAAACTACTATTTATGTACAAATATATGTATTATAAAATCATAAGTCGGTTGTTATAAGTGTCTTGTGTAAATAAAAGATCATTCATTCATTCACTCATACGCTGGTTTAATTTTATATACAACATGTTTATAACATGTTTATGTTTATGTGTGTGTTGTGTAGTAATCATTTTCAACTACATATTTTACAAATATTTTTAAAATGTGAAATATGTTAACATGAAATATATTTATTTTTTTCAGTAAATACATTTCACCGATGATATTGGCAGAATCAAGTGCTTAAACCAATTGACGCGTAGTTAATAAACCCACTAATGAGGGTCTGGATTCTAAATTCCTAATTGAACTTTTGAACGCTCTATTTAATGTTTTGTATATTTTAAGCTAAACCAAATATTACCGAACTTTAGGTCAATATTTAAGTATTCTAGGCTTGTTCAACCCAAAGATCTTTATAAATATATGAAGATGTTATGATTTTTAATATAAAATAATTTCAAAAGAAATGTCTTGTCAAAATAATGGTTTATATGGCTAAGTACCTCATAGACATTGTGCTAGCATTGGAACTTTTTTTTTTATGGACCTAGAACACTTTTTTTTATTCGGGGTGTAATGTATCATCTTGGTTGAAAACTTATTCTAGACGATTTAAAAACTAAACACGTAAATTCGAATTATTTTAATCTTATACTTCACAAAGATTACAGTTTAGGATAAGGCCTAATTTTGATGTTTAAATGATAAATTGCATGGTTAAAATACAGCAAAGCACTGTCGTTAAAATCCATACGAAGGTATTAGTTTATAGTATGTATATTCATGTTTATAGCTGTATGTTTTCGTAAACGTGTATAAAATTAAAATAAAACCATTAATAATGTAGTATTCCCTTTCATGTAGTTGTTTAAATAACTAATTAAGACTACCTATTACGTTCTATCTGTGTTTGTGTTGCTATGATGGGCCTGAAATCAAAGCTTAGCAAGCGTCCGTTGTTTTACGTTAATACTCAAACTTAATAATAACTAAAATACCGTATGGTGACGATGCGTTTAAAAGTGTTGAATAGGACACGATCAAATATACCAAAATTATACATAAGCGCAATATTGTTTTTGCAATAACAAAACTAATTAAAATATAATAAAACACTTAATACAATGTATTTAGTTATTATTTTGGTACACATTTTATAAAATTTAGAACCAGGTCTTAAACAACAACAATTCTGTTAAATGGAGGCAAACATATTAAACAATTACTCACAACTCACATTGACACAGATTGAGGTCAGTCCAGCTTTGCATTAAGCACTTGAGCTGCAGTTGCGGAGAAGAGGTTTTGTCAATCGATTGTTGCGGGAAAGAGAAAAAGAAGACAACAGTGTTAATTGCGGTTTTCTGCAGATCATAAAGAAATAGAAAGCTATGAAATTATTATATTTGTACATGAAACTTTCCCTTTTAAAACTAGATTGAATAACAAATAGCAACAGTAGCTATTTTCCAATACTTTATTTTATAATAATAATATGTTGGATTTATAGAATAAATATGTATAAAATAAGATGAAGCAGAATAAAAGGGTGTCAAAAAATCAGTTTAATGGACATAATCCATAACTTTTTAAGTATCCATACAGTGCAACTGTGATCTCCAACTTGAACAAAAAATAAGTACAAAAAATATAATAGGCCTATGTAAATAGATAAACGCTAATAGAAAATAATATATTAAAAATACTACAGAGAAATCTGTTGCTACATTAATGTAATATTTTGTAAAATATCTGTTTACTTTGGAAACGTTGCAACTCTTTGAAAGTAATATTCATTTTAAAAATACCTAAATTTCTTGAGTAAGAATGACATTTTGTAACAGTTGCAAGGTTATTTGTACAAACACTGCTATAAACCGTGGGTCGTAGCTCTAGGGCCGTACCTGAACTTTGAACTTACCTTTAACTGAGGTAATTAATTTAATTACATGACCAAGTAGTTGGCAATTAGTTTTTTTGTAACTTTAAACATTAAATTTAGCCTTGTGCACACACTGAACCCATGCTTTAGTGCTTTAGTTATTGTTCGTGAAAACATGGTCTAAAAACATGTCATTATAAAAAGCAACTTCTTTAAATGATCCCATAAATATAGTGTATGGAAGCACTTTTTGTGTTTTATTGTTTAACTAGTTACAAATTTATATAACTTTTGAGCAGTTATGTATTATTATCATAAAGATATTAATATTGACAACTGTGCTGTGTCTAATAACTGTTGATGACCTGAGTAAACGTTCATTTACGTAAAAAAATGAGTTATAAAAAATTAAAAATTAATCCTTTACATGACTTTAATTTTATTATTGTATATAAAGTGTTCTCGATCTGAAATATTAAATAGTTATTAGTATTTAAATCATACATAATAATTGTAATGAGCCGTTCATAAAATTTGCAAAACGCACAGTTTAGGATACATGGCGACTCAAAAGGAAAAGTAACACTTTAAAGTTCTAAACTTCATATTACTGCTCCCATAGTATATTTTTTAAGTGTTAAATTTGGTGAGTAACTTATTTTAAATGCAAAGTTTCTATTTATGTAAATAGTTTAAATAGATTAAAACTTCCAAGCATTACCCGAAATCGATTGTATCATTATGTAAAGATACATAAAAGAATTCGTGGGCTAAACATTTCGCTTCACTAAACATTTACAATGTCGTAAAGAGTTTAGAAGGTCTATTTATAGGTACTTCGGCTCCTCACAAATATCGGTGAAGTGTAAAACTTTGTATTCCAATATTAATGCAACCTTTTTACTTATGTGTACGATTTCCAAATGTTTCTCAACACTCTTTCGTTCTTTATCGTACTAAAAGTAATGAATAATATGTATAACATATATTGCTTAAATAATAATGTTTTTTAATTACTGTTGATTATTATATATAGGTTTATACTGTATTAGGCTTTACACTGTAAAATGTTAGAGGTATGAGTAAGATGATAATTATATTTACCTGTTACTTTTTCCGTGAAAATAAATAGAGGGAAACTAATTCGTCTTCATGCTATCAGGGTTTAACGGGTTCAACACAAGGACATAGGAGAGATTGTGACGAAGAAATGAAAGTGCATGATAAAACGCATTATTACCTACATCTATTATTTTTTTAATAAATTTATTCAAAATAATAACAAGCTTTGTTCTGTATGTATTTCTGAGACTGATTGTCAAATACATCGTAAAACCCAACTTCCTTCTGACTTTCCTTGTATAATTACATAAATTATACGAGTACAACACACGGTGTTTTGTGCTATCCTGGGAATATTATTTGTGCACATGCAACGTGTTGGGCGGTGGCTTAGTATACTTGGCATACATTGGGTCCTTTGGGTTGCCCATAAACCTAATTATTTGGTTTGATGAACAAAGTTACTAGTTAGAATAGTGTTACACTTGAATTTTAGTAGTTTAATGACAGTGAGCCAAACTAAAAATGTATGACTTATCAGATACTATTTCAAGATGAAAGCCACTGTATTTAAGCCACCGTTGGTTGACCTGGGTGTGACCGATCGGAGTCAAAATAATATTTTTTTTAAAATTCAAAACAGAAACTTTATTATTCTTCCTTGGAGGTTCTTTCCGAGTTCCCCGGATCTCCCGAAGTTGCAAGTGGGTTTAGACTCCTGATGTATCACTGTAGCGCAAAATCTAAATCCATTAACGATACAGTGAAACTTATTAGCGAATTTCACGTGGAAATGAGCTATTTACAGTAGGTCTCATGTCAAGACATTATCCTAGGACCGCTTTATGTGCCCGTTACCATGATAACTCCAGCAAAAATAATCCGATTTTAATGAACCTTGGTACAAACGTGTAAACCTACGTTTATTCGAACGAGTTCGCGAACCAGCATGATCATACGATGGGAAGGGGGGTTTATGGAAGGTTTTATGTAGTAAAAAGTTGGTAAAATTAAATTTGTTTTCAAGTGGTTAACGGTCTCTTTAAAATTGCATGTGTTTGACTGTGTATGCCTATTCCAAGATTGCACGTATAAATAGATATTAGTTGAACAAGGAGGCGCAAACTCACGACATCCTGTCGTGGTTTCATAGTTCGTCTCGAAAACCACTGATACATCACACTTCCATTCACCTCAATAACTTACTTACTTAATCCGGTCCTCGTCTACCAATCGGTGTTGAAGTTACAAGGTTCTTACATCTCTTCCAATCCGCAGTGATAAATGACAAAATTTAAATATACAAAATAATACAGAAACCAGTTTATGCTATGCATTTAATTATAGAATATTCATTAGTATCAAAAGTCACAGGCAAATATAAACTATTCAACACAACAGAGATGTAATTTATCACACAAACTAATGTGAAGATACAATTAGAACTCTTAAACCATATAATCACTGATGCAGTGAACGACAATGCAATTAAATACTGATAATGTACGTTTACAGTTGGCATCTACTTACCAAATTTGACTGATTAATTGAGTAAAATAGTATATTTCGTACCAAGGGCCGAAAATGAGGTTTTGCCGGCTCGAGATAGTTTTTAAGTTCGAGACGAAGTCGAGAACTTAAATCGATCGAGAGCTGCTAAACCATTTCGGTCCGTGGTACGAACGCTATTTTTCACCACACTATACCCTATTACCACTATTCACCACTATAATAATGCACACTGATAGTCAACACAACTACAACTTTAAGGTTATGTGAATAAATAATTTGAGGAATCAGCAAAAATAAAAATAAATAGTTGCTAGGCAACGGTGACAATAACACAATTCTATTGCAATGTTATGGATTTTGATTTTGTATTTAAAATGCATTCATGTTTTAAGTAAGTAAGCGGACAGCTGATTTTGCGGCCCCGGCCTGTAAAAACCTGCTCGGTCCCCAAATTACGATGACAGCTGGCATGGCCAGCAAAACGTAACTTTCAGCCACCAATTAACGTATGTAATACAGCCAAAAACATCATAGTGTGGTGAAAAAAATGTTTCATTACTGATGTAATACTCATCAATAAGTTAATTGTATTAAGTAACTGTTTATAGAATAAACATGTAAAAAAATAATTTTAGTTTTCATCTTTGATGAGCCTTATTGTCGAAAAATGTGGACATGCGTATTTTCACTAAACCAGGATAAATCCCAACTAGTAGGTAGATGAAATATTTTTTTACCGTGTGTAAAAGCTTGTTATGCACTAGTTCTTAATGTTTCATTGCAATACGCGTAGTGCATTATATTTTATTATATTGGTATATAATATAATGAGAGGCCAATACGTTATTATTACAGTATTAATTTAATATATAAAATAATAAGAATTTTTTACTGTAAATAGGTAGATCAAAAAAGTAATCTTTAGACTAGCTAAGTGGGTACGTAGTGGGTCCTAATACCTTCTGACCAACAACCTTCCATAGATATTGTCCATAGAGGAAACATTGCCAACAACAAACTGTTCTGCACCTAACTGTGACTGTTCAAAACGAAGAAAGACAATAAAACAATGAAATAGGAGACAATTAAAACAAACACGATATTATGTGACCTCATGTAATGTTTAATTTACACAATGTTTACAAAAGAAGGTAGATTAAAAATCTATATGAATTTAACTCAAACCAATAAACCATAGATGTCATATTGAAACTATTAAAAGGTTGGTATTGGCGATAAAATACTGTCAATCAATTCCCGTCCAACAATTGATCCAATAAAATCCTAGCTTATTGAATACTTCTATATAGCTGTGTTTGATGCATTCTAAAGCCAAACCTATAACCACTATCAAATAGAGTTTCATGGACAATCAAGATTCATTGAATCGTTCATACAGATATAATGCCACAGTTTTAATTTCATATTGGGTTATGGTCAGTAAATATATTTCTATTTTGCTTCAATATTTTGGGTTATGAAACCTATATTATACAAATATTTTTTAAGAACAAATTCATTATTCTGTAGGTGAAATATTACTTTAATGCATTAAATAGAATCTCAATATTTTGAAATTTATATGTTAAGAAAATAAGAATTTTTTATAATTTTTGATCCTAGGCTTTTAGGTTTGTAGACAACACTTTTTCACTAAATATTATCATTTTGACATTAACAAAAAGTACTATAGACCACTGTTGTAAAGAACGATATTATATTGCTAAATACATATTTATAAAGCTAACTCTTTTCAAAGCAAATATTTTACTTGTTTATCTTGCTATTAATTAAATTAAAATGAAATGAAAAATCATTTATTTACACAGGCAAAGTTAATTAATCTGATTTGAAAAGTTTTATAGTATTCTATGTAAGCCTAACTAGCACGAAACAATTTCAGTTCTTTGGAGTTGAAACGTCAAAACTCAAATACGTTCTTACTTAAAGAGACGTTACCACTTCCTTCTTAAATTTTCTACAAAGATATTTGTGTTGTGTTTTTATCGTTAACTGTGCAGCTAACTGATTTATAGATGTTATATTAAGTCGTATAACGTCCATATAGTCTTAATATCCCTTGCAATATACGAATCTAGAGAAATTCCATTCATATAAAAAAGTGAAGCCTCAGTTCACTTGTAAATTTACAATATTAATAATGTAAAACCTCGAAACAGATGAGAAACACAAGAAAGATAATTTTTGTTCAATTATTGCAATATATGTATCAAACTTTCGATCGTACAAATTCAAATGGCTTAAAAACGAAAAAGCATACAACTGTTGCAGCAAATTGGTTAAAGCGAAGCATTAGTGTAATACAGCGGCGGCTAACATGCGACAAATTTGCTGTACCAGCCTAGCCTCTTTAATCCGTTCCGCTCTCTTTTTATGATGGTTTAAACAGAGGAACTAAGTTACTTTCGTGAACATATTTATAATATGTTACTTTTATAATATTTATATTTTATCTATATTTTGATAAATATTTATTTGTTTTTATATTATATATATATATATATATATATATATATATATATATATATATATATATATATATATATTATAAATAAATGTTATTTATGGTATCACCTCAATTAATGAAATGTTGAAAAAATACCACATGAATGTAATATATTTCATTTTTGTATGATTAATGATCATTTTACATTTAAACATCTCTTTTTATAAATCTAGTAGGTCTGGTTACTCTTTTAATATTTCTTTCTATCCAAAGTACAACTTTTTCCCCGTAGTAGTACAAAATAAATCCCCGTTTCCTACTGATTGAAGAAATTAATTTTGTTATAAAACCGAAGAGAGGAGTAAATGAAGGTATATCAAGTGATATATTCGTGTGTAGACTGAAAACGGATATAAAATGCCCATAAAAGGTTTCAATAAGCCATGGTTTTATTGCATCATCGGTGAAGTACTGTTATATTGCGGTGGACTTTTTGTGGTAGTTTTGCATTTATTCACAGCATAGTAATTTAGGCTAACATCTCCTTGTATATCTACGTATAGTTTTACTCAAATTTATAAAAAAAATATATATATATACATTTTCCACAATGATTAATTATGTATCCCCAATTTTCACGTGTATCATTTTCAAATGCATTTTTAAAATTCGATCAGTTAACATAATGCTTGGTTGTTAAAAAAATATGAACAAAAGATTTTCAGTAATAAATTAAAATGTATTATTTACTGATTTTACTTTTACAAATTTAATTATACATATCAAAATGATAAACCACTATATTTTTATTTTACAGGCACATGTAAGATAAACAAATACGAGTGTATTTTTTATAGTTTTGTTGTTTTATTTTCCATGAAAATATTTTTACGAAAATTTTGGTTGTTATATATTTATATATCCAACCATGATTGTTGTAATGATGTGTAGATCGTTACAGAAAAAAGTACATCCTATTAGAAATTAATATCGCTCAAATGTACCAAATAGAATTTTAAATTACTGTAAAACAAAATCACTAACACAAAAATAAAAATAAAATGTATTATCATGCTGCAATTTTACCGAAATAATTTCCGGGTAGGTTTGTAGAGTTTAAATAGTTAAATCCTTGCTATCTTTGTAGATTATAATAGTTAACTAATACGGTATCTTACATTTTAAATATTTAATTTTAAATTCTTCATAACATCCTGTATATTGCCATAACCATTTAATTTCAAACAAATACTTTTGTAGTCTACCAGATATTTTACTATGAATACCTTTACATAAAAGGCATTAAAATGAAAATGCATTTAAAGGTGAGTACATTGATGAATAATAAATCAAAAAGTTAAAATTACTTACTTAGACGTAATTATTGAGTCCTCGGGGTTGTAAGGAAGTTAGGTATATTAAGTGCAAGTGTTGTGGCTTGAAGTGTGTTAGCTAACCGTTGTAGTAGGTCGTTGGAAAGGTACTTATTATTGTAGTTTGGGTAATTTACCAAGGTAAGGATTGCAGGGGACATCCAACGTTTAGTATAGTGCAAATTTACAGTTTTTTTTTTATTATTTTTTTTTGTATAATTTAATTGGATATGTAAGCAAGTAACGCAATTCAAATGAACAAGCAGATTTTATTGATCAGAGACAAAAACGGGAACAAATGAGTATGTCACGGAATTCTGGTGTTAATGTTTTGTTTTGCCTTAAACTTACTATAAAATGTAATGGGAACTCTAACTAAATGCGTTATAAACAATTATTTTAGTTAAGAACACTCTATCGAGGTTTTGAGAAGGAAATTGAGTGTTCCTTACACAGTAGTGTATAATAAAAGATGTAATCACTAAATATTAACTTCACAGTAATATTTCTTTATGGGTTTTACAGCTAGTTCTCGTTAAAAGTTTATTATTATTAACTCATATATTTGCTCGGATATATTTGCGCTTACGTATTATTAACTGGGAGTATTTCAATATAAGGAAAATATCTAAAAATAATTCTCAGCTTCATTATTTTACATTCTAAACAAATCATTTATGATATTTGGTTTGAACTGTAATTACTGTCTTAAACAGTGAAAAACATAATTATCCCAGTCAAGTTAACGGTTAACGTCACAGCTTGACACTCATTAACAATCTGAATGTGTCACTGTGACAAACACATTTACTGACACAGTTGAAGCTGGAACAGGTTGTAACGTGTCAATCCTCTAGCTGGAGTGTCTAACTTACAAACTTATAACTGCATAAAGATTGCTCCCAATTGATGAAAGACATTCGTTCAACAGCTTAACTAACACTTTATTTATCATGATAAAACGCATTTTCTCTTTACTGAACAATGAAATTTAAAGTAGCTAATAGTTCTTCCTTTCGATTTGCAATATAGAGAAAACTTCGAAATAATTACTGTATAGGTAAATAATACAATGTCGTTGAAATAATATTGGATGTTCAAAAAATATTATTTGTATTTCAATTTAAAATTATATATACAGCTACAATGTAAGCTGTGTATTTCAAATTTATGCCCTCTTTTTCATTCAATCAGGATTTTAGATTTTGCTTTATGAAAGACTATGTAAGCGTACTCATTACTTAGCTTTTTCGATTTAATATTTCAACAATTTCATGTTATTGCTTAAAAAATAACATAAGAACAGAACCATGATTAGCAGAACGCCGTTCTGCTAGTAAAGGAGTACCTACTAAATAAAATATATAATACATATTGTATATTTTAAAAATCTTTTCGCTAACCTTTACTATGATTGAATTACAAAATTCACATGTAATCGCTGGACAATCTGTTGTCTAAATTGCCGTTTGTCAAAATGAAATTTCTTTTGGCTTTTCCATTTTTATTCTTCAACACGCTAAGTAAATTGAGTGATTTAAAACCCATTAAATTCTTTCCCCACAAACTTTAATAAAAAATGGTAAATTCATATTTCATAACAAAACTATTTTGACGCAAGGTATTTATATCGTCAAATCCAAGTAGTCCCGACGATGCTTCAGACATTCCAGTTCTTCTTCTCACTCAACTTTAAATAGGGGTTGAAAAATGCCTAAAGGTTCAAACAGTTTTGATTTTAATTTTAATATTTGCTGATGTGAACTGAGTATCATTTATATTATGTTTTTATACATCTAAAAATACTAGACTGTATATTTGTTTGTGAACTAAGCTTTTTTTTGTCATTCAAAATAGTCATCGTAAATAGTAAAATGATAATAAATAAACTCGTCACACCCTCTCAGAAATTTGTATTATTGCTTTACTGCATTTGTTTAGGAAAAAAACATAAGCATGATTGAGACTAGAATTATTGAAATAGAAGTTTAATTTTGTTGAAACAAGGACTTAAATAGTAGAAGATAATGCATATATAGTAATGAATCCTTAACCAGTACAACATATTATTTACGAATTGTAATACGCTTAGAATTTATGTACACAGATATACAGTTACACATTTTGAAATAGTAAAACTGGATGGAGTCATGGCCTAGGAAATCGTTACTAATGTCCTCAAGTCAGTGGAAGTTTGGAAATATCTACAATACGTTATAGTTACTTAATCAGCAAAGGTTTTGGTTGTACAAACGTGTTACTTCTGGAAATTTTAAAAATTTAGTGCATACAGAAATCTGTAATGGATTAGCGTAAACATAGTTTCACAGTAAAAGCCAATTATGACTGTTCCGAAATTGCTAGTATCTTTCGAGATAAGTAATCGTTTGTTAAGCCTGAGAGGGGATTAGGAAGCAAGAGGATTGAGACTGACGACGTTTTGGTTCCCGGGATTATCAACCTCGCTGACGCGCTGATGTAAACTTAACAAGTCCCTGACGTAATTATAAAACTGTATTTCCTATTAACTCCCATTAATGCCATTATTTATTACAAATATTAACAAAATTATCTGAATAATTGTTCATCTGCATAAT
The DNA here is from genome assembly GCF_028750875.1 of Macrosteles quadrilineatus. Taxonomy (NCBI): domain Eukaryota; kingdom Metazoa; phylum Arthropoda; class Insecta; order Hemiptera; family Cicadellidae; genus Macrosteles; species Macrosteles quadrilineatus. The sequence continues at coordinate 8,426,903 of NW_026542598.1, forward strand.
TTAAAACGTAGCAATATTTGATGATTGTTCTAAATACGCATTGTGTAAAAATAAAACATGTTAACTTTTAAAACCTGTACAAAAATTATACACTGCAAAGGTTTTTAATATATTTTAAGTTTTCTTTTTTCTTGTTTTTCTTCTTAATGGAGTAATTAAAAAAGTATATACATACTACATCTAAACTAAAAGTTAACTATTATTTTACGTTCCTGCCACTGCGTGGAAATGATCACATTGCCTACACATTGCCACCTGTAAACAATACGTATAATAGCTCATTTACGCCCTAGAACGGGAATGGATCATTCCCACTCGCTATTCAGCTGATTATACAGTTTTCGTTTCTACGCCAACCACAGCAGTGGAACCGGTACGTTAGTTAAAAAGTCAAGAGTAATTGCGTAGTCAAAGAGATAGTTGCGACCAATAACAGTACGGTGTAACTATTGACAACTGTAGTTTACGTTTGACTAAATAATAGATATTGTTTTCATTTACACACTATGATAACACATTGATTAATAAAATTGAACATAAATTTTTAATCAATCAAACAATATCAGTATACAATTTTGTATAGGTTTACAACAACCATATAGTATCCTCTCAACCCTCCTATTTTCTATAAAATATCCGTTTTATAAACCATTGTAATTAACTTTATAATGAGACTTAATAAAAACTCAATCATGCAAAGGACATTTTTCATGGCAAATATATTTTAAACACATTCTTAATAGTATTTAAAAAATGATGTTAAGAGTGTATATTAATGATTATCTAGTTTCATAAAATATGAGACACTAAGAACATTTAAAGGTTAAATTTAGTACGGACCTACAACATTTTATTGGTGCTCTCCCCCGAAGAGCTATGTATTGGAGGAACGCAGCCTCCTGCATACTCACCGTCTATTATGAGGCTGATATAATTTTCATATACTAAATATATTATAAAATTGGAACTACTGTAGTTATTCCAATATCCATTGCAACTAAAATCGGTTGCAAAAGGAATTCCTAAGTTAATAAATAATGTCTTATATAACACACGGTAAAACTTGTCCACGTTAACGAAGGGAAACTCCAAATAAGACTAACAGAATTTTGATAATTAATTTAGAACTAAAGTTTTTAGGTTAAAATATAAATCGAATTTTTACAAGTTACAAGTATACCCGAACCAGTCTAAGCCAGTGCTGCATTTCTAACGGTAAATCATACAAGAGAATTTGTCATGCAAGACTGCGTCACTGAATCAGTGTAAAATGTGATTACAATTCTCGACTCTGACCACAATCATCTCAATGAATCAGGTTGGTTTGAATCTGTGAGTCTTCATCAATGTAACCAATGTGAACTGTTTTAGACATATACATATATATGTTTATATATACATGTATATAAATATATTTGTGTATACACAACCAAGCTTTACTTAACCACTGCACTCACTTAAGATTTTATCCTGACTTATTGTGATCCGTGTCCTATAATAGAGAAATGGATGTTCGAAAAGAAGTTTTCGTTACTTAAAATTAAACCATTCGTTCGAAAATGGTTTTGTGTTACTTATTTGTTATGAGTTAAAAACTATGATGTTTTTTTCAATTGTTAAATAAATGAAATGCCATCCCTAGAACATTGTGAATTATGGTTACCCGTTACTTGGTGTTAGCTATGTTGATTAGGTTTTGGATGCGTGGTTGCCGATAGCTTTTGAAACAATTGAGTGATTTCAAAGCCTTTGTTATGAACTAATATTTTACCTGATGTAGTATTTTTTATTGAAGTTACTACAAATAACTCTGACATCAACACCAAACTATAATTGGTCTATAATTGCTGGGTTTAGTTTGTGTTTAATTTATTGATCTGAATTCGTCCCAGATTTTTCAGCGGGTGGATAAAATATTTTTCATTTTATGTTGGACTTAAAAATTTTGAATTTATTTAATTATTATAATGTTTTACTGGTCACACAACTTTTAAAAGTGACCGGTTAAAATTTCTAAAAAAATATTATGATTGTACTGTGTTTTTTTATATTTAAAATAAATTAATTTATTCATTTGTACAAAGTATTGAGTTATGCTTTACCACAATGTTACAGGACATATAAATAGATTGAACCTACCATAAACGTGAAACTTAAAATTAACATTTTAAAGGTTAAATTTTATGAACTGTTATATAATTTTAATTGTTTTTGCTTTTGCAAATCGTTTATAGTATCCAGAAAACCACACCGATGTAGATACAAAGAGTAAGCTAAGTCACATTACAATCATCGGAATGAGGTACGGATCAAATATTGTGTGCAATGGATCACATTCATCCTAAATATAGGAGAAACCGATTCGCTTCATTAGACTTGAATACAGATTATACCAGAATCAATATAACCATCTTGATGGACGCCTCAAAGGAGCCTTTGCTTAGATTATGATACAGCTGATACATCTATAGATCCAAACCTACCTTTGTCAACCCATCCATGAGACTGTTTATTTTCAATTGGTAAATTATATTTGACATCTCTGATGAAATATATTATTAACGATTTTGCGGAATCTATTTTATTACAGCAAATTGTTATTTTCATGTGCAATATGGTGTTGTGATTTACATGAAGTTAAATTAACATATTACCTAGGAGTAGTCTATTGGGTATTAAGTGAGACCAATTCTATCCCCAGATTTCATTGTCATTGGACTATTAATAATAATACTAGTGTCCCTGTTGCTCGAATTCGAGCAATTGCTAAGCATTACAGGCGTTATTTTAAAACGAACTTCAACCAAGTCAGCAAATATTTGTAGCAAACTGTTTTATTAGCAAACTTATTGACTGTTTACAATTAACCTATGCTCTTCTTCTCACTTTTGATTTCTGACAACAGCTGGAGTTTCATAACAATATTTGTTTCCCATGTTAATCTTATGGAGAAATAAGAAACTTTAAAGGGCTCCAGGGCCTCACTCTCTCATTATTTCCCTAAAAAGAAAGTTTCATGCACAACTTCACGCTACGCTCTTTCCAATGACACCAAAAACATGACAATCGGTTCAGTAGTTTCGGAGGAGTAATTGTCACAAAATATCTGCTTGCGTATTAAATAAGTATAGATTTCTCTCAAAACCTGTCCAACAAGAGGATGACGATATATAGTGACATGACAATGATTTGTATCGTTCTGTAAGCCCCGAATGTATGCCATTGGGGTAAAAACACACAAAAAATATCATAAGCGATCAAATTGTTCAACTAATATCTTAATTTACCACATTTGAAACTTAGATTTACTTACTAATCTAATCCATAACACCTATTTATTTTTATTTTTTTTTTAGTCATATTATATATTTATGATTAAATTGGCTAAACGACAGTATTAGCTTTATTTCTTATTTCATCTGTAGAAGACACAATGACCTCCAAAAATATTTTTCTTTAAATTACATGTAAAGCAACCACATGCAATATAAGATATTAAATATAAAAGAGTTATATGTTAAAACTTAATATTTTTTCAAAATATAAATTATAAATTTATTTTCCTTCTTAAACATGTTGGAGCAAGACACAGTTTCTAAGGGATGTTTGATGTTCTACATCAGCAGCTCTCGTCATTTCCTGGCTCATATCTTTATGTCCTTGGGCAACCAGGAGCTCTGCGATATCAAAGTAAACACTTCACTCAACTTTAAATAAGGTTCAGATTGAAATCGTGATTTTTTTTTAGGTAATTCTGAGCAATTACTAGGTCAACCACAAACTTTTTTCATATTTTACTACGGTCATAAGGATGTTCTCAGAAAACAAGAAACATATAATTCAAGCCCCGCAAGGTTAGGTTAGGTTAGGTTAAGTTAGGTTAATTCATATTATTAACCTATCATATAATACAATTCTTATACCCCCAGGATTATTCCTAACCTAACCTTACTGTGCGGGGCTTGAATTATATGTTTCTTGTTTTCTGAGAACATCCTTATGACCGTAGTAAAATATAAAAATGTTTTAGGTTGACCAAGTAATTGCACAAAATTACCTTTTTTTTATTCGTTATGTTAATTTTAATAAAGTGTAATTTATATTTTAATAAATGAAACTACTATTATAAAACTACTTTACTACTCTGCATCGTCTTTTTTAGTACTTCATTAATTGTTATCTATCACTAAAACCAAATACGTTTAGGTAGATTCGTTTTAATATTGAATTAGTAAACTACTTGTTGTTAAAATAACAGAAAGTTTCATAAGTTGCATAACTACTGTGTACTGGAAATAGTTAAATCTAATAGGCGTGTAAAAGATTGAAATTCAGTGAGTATTGAAGTTGAAACATATACTCTCCTAGCTTTATATTAAAACTGCATATCGGACGTGGTTTCATATCGACAAAATAATCCTTTGTACAACTCGGAAAATAACTGTGAAACCCCAAGTGAACAACTAGTGTATGCTATTTTTTCCAGTTGAGTTTTTTACGGTTTATTGTAAAGTTCTAAACTATTTTCCAGATATATCTTAGCCTATATTTCCCAAATTAAATAACGATTTATATTAAAACAGAATATGCAAATTAAATATTTTTCTATTATTCACGTAAAGTAATATGCTTTAGCTTATCTTCTTTCGGTGTATTATGAGATGTTTACACAATTCAATGATGATAAAATATCTAATATTTTAGTGTAATACCCATTACTCTAAAGAATAATTAGATTTAAGCTGAGCAATAATTAGATTTAAGAGTTCAAAAAAAATTTCTAAATAAAATACACATATGAATAAAAAGTGGAGGAGTGTCCAATCGAATCGATCACCACTTACCATCTTTTTTGTATATTTACCGTCTCGTGAGTAACAGTATAAGCGTAAATATATGTTTTAAGTGTTATAAGACGTTTCTTTTATTTACTTTCCGTAAATTTAATAACACGTACAATTCTGATCAAGAAGTTATTTATTTTATGTCTTTTTCAAAACACTCCTAGAAATGAATGCTCTCATTTGAGATATTGATACCTTTAAGTTTTTTTCTTTCATGCTAAATTAAACGCAAAAGTGCTGTTTAATGTATGAAGCACAGAAACGTAAGGTATTTATCCAGATGGTAATGTCTGATGCTCTCCCACCCTTGTAATTTCCGGGATCATATCTTCATTGCTGTCGGCGCATTTGTGAAAGATAACAGGAGTAAATTGTGTAATCTTGGTTTATTCAGTTTTCATTTAATAAAAAATAAGGTGATTTTATACGTGAAACATTCGGATTGCGTGATAAAAATTAATTGAAACTAGTGGTCGTCCTGTGGTCGAAACTCGACCAAAAATAATTAATGTACAGACTTCTCTATTTTCTCCCCACACTGTAAATAAAACATGTGATTGGAATTTCTTCCATTTGTTTAGATTTTCTGTTTACATTTTGTTGTTATTTCGTCACCATCATGGCAACCCATATGGTCCATGTTAATTTTTTGAAGTTTTCAAATTCATTTATTGTTCTTATTTGTTAGCCTATTTTAATTTTTAAAAGCATTCTGCACACCTACAGGAAAATAGCTTTCCAACGGTATGCGTAGATTTTCCCTACGATGCACACGAGCTGAGAAAAAAGGTTTTAAAGAAACATGCTTGCCTATTAATATATAGATTCCAAAATGATTTTAAGTGTATTTTTGTTTCATTTTGTATTGATATTACTTTTGTATACCACTATAACAATATTTGCCAATTATTGAATTTAATAGAGTTATATTTCTTACAGGGTAGATATTTTACACCTAGACTGGGAGGGTGGCTTTGTCCTGTAATCCTGGTACTTGGAGATCACGGATTTAGATATTTATACCGTGGATGCGATACACTCTGGTGTGGATTAACGTCCGCACCAGTGAGTACTGTGACTATCCGCAGTACTATCCTGATATTTAGACCAATTCGTTAATTACAAGGCTAATATGTCGTTCTTATTCCACTAGAAACTGTAGGTCCCACGATTACTAGAAAAATACCGGTATGGATCATAAACATAAACAAATGACGTTTTTGATCGGAAAATAAACATTATTTTACATTGCTTAAATGGAACTGCCAAAACATATGTTCAATGCTATTAGTATAGTATTCGGGCCAACAACGTCATTTGTTTATGTTTATGATCCATACCGGTATTTTTCTAGTATTCGTGGTAGGTCCCTTTGTTGCATTTAGCTGTATGGGCTTTAAACAGCTGTGGCTAAGGAACATGTCGGCCTCAGTCACTAACAAGATTACAAGATCGCGCCACTTATCACCATTCATACCTGACTTAAAATACCTACATTTCGAATTTATGCTCTAAAGTATAGAAATTTCAACATAATGGAAGGGAAATTCGTTTGAGAATTAAGTGGGAAATTATTTAAACAAAATCTTCATTAGAACCTGTTTTATCACATCCCACAGACTGAAGGGGTCGGTATGAAAGCAAATCACTGCCTTATTAAGAGGGAGGGTGGGTCTAGTAACAAAATAACCAAAGAGTAAATATGGTTGATCTTAAACCTGTTATGCTACGTTTTTACTGCGTTACCAATCGTAATATTACCTTTAGTAATGTCTACAAATGTGGACGAACTTTGGCAGGAATGTGAAAATATCCTCCACTGCAGCAATCCTGCACAATAAGAAAATTAGCATCTTCCTGATTGAATTTTCAATTAAATATTTGCATAAAAATGTCAGGTTTATTTACTATTTAAATAACATTGGTAGTTTTTAGATTTGCTGCTGCAGGGAATGTAATGAAGTGGGTTTTTAGTTTAATGTTAATTTCTTAGTATGAAATCAATATATTCACGAAATTTTAAGTCCCTCCTATATTGAAGTTCGCCTTTGGGCAGCAAACTACCCAGATTTATATATCCCTGTAAGAATAACATGGATAAATTTAATTTAGTTTTTGGAAAACTTCTCCTTTATTGAAACTTGTATAGTTTTTTTTTTTTTATTTATTTATTTGAAAGTATTTTACAGGAGATCAAACTCTCAAATATCATTAAATAATGTTTTTCAGTAGGTTTTTCTTTAGATGTAACGGAGAAACTGCGCAATAGCTTTCAGTAAAATATACAAATATTGATAGCAGTTGGTAAATAGATCTTTGGAAACAAAGTACTCTGATAGTACACGAACATAAAACGGCAAATGGTAATAGAATGGATTTCATACAATCGGTTTCTGATGCTGGGATCTATCTTATCCCCCTTAGGTTTTATAATTACTTCAGAGACTTATTAAGTTTATATCGGAGCATCAGCGAGGTTGATAATACTGCGAACCAAAACTTTATCAGACTCAATCAGCTTGCATTTTTATCCCGTGAGACTATAAGAAACTATTACATTTAATATATAATATTAAGCTACAAGCTATAACATTGTTGATGGTAAAACAGTTGACTCTTTTGCAAAACCATGACCCGTTCTAGTAATTTTTTTCTTCTCCAGTGCTAATACCTAAATGTGCTCACTGTAAAAAATGTTATATACACCGGGTGAATCCCCATGGTAAATAACATTATTATGCTATTGAGCAGTATATTAATGAAGTCAATTTTAATTCCTGTTTTTATCGGTCTACTTAATTAGACTGAACATTTACTTTCTTAAATACACCCTTTAAAAAGGCTCCTAAACATGTAACTCCAATTCCAATTATTAAGATATGATTTTTGATCAACTGCCTTAGGTTCATTGTTTTGATGTAATATTTCCCTCATGTTTTAATAATGTGTTAAAGGAGTAAACTATTGTACAAAAACAAAACACAGCATTATGATATGGAAAATGTGTTGGTGTTAAAATTGTGGTTTAATAATTGTAAGCAATATTGTTTGAAAGTTTGACTTTAATCAAGCTGTGTATTCAACGATTCATTTCTCGCTGATTACTTGAGCAAACTACTTTTATAAAACTTATTTTGAAAGCATTTTGATTAAGTATAAGACAATTCTTTTCCTATAAGAACAAAATATACTTTATTTGGTATTGTTAACAACACGTAGAGTGTCTACCTTTAATTAGGGTCGTCGCAAATATTAAATTATCAAAGATATGTAAAGGATTATGTTTTATGTCTTTAGTGTAACTACAATTTATTGACATGGGAGGCACTTTTTGTTTTGTGTAAACCAAAAAGACATACCGATCAGCAACTACGATTTTTATAAAAGTATTTCCCTAATCATGGTAAAATATTTAAGGCTGTGACATTAGATATGTTTTATTAGCTCAATCTCTAATACGAGTAACATGCTGACATACCTACCAGCCACTAAGAATATTGCAACTTTTTAAGGATATTACAGTAATATTTAACCTGATATTTAGTTTACAGAACCGATTATTATAATAGATGAAAAGAGTATAGCTTGATTTTTATGGTTTATCTTGTCTTGAGAAGTTTCTTACATTGCACGTTAGGAGGTTGTCATATGCCATTTTACTACCCATATGACTGTTTCGTCTTAAATAAAGAAGTATCATACTCCCTTTTAATAACATATCACAAAATTAAATATTTATTAATACCTATATTTATAAATACCTGTGTTTCATATGAAATATTTCCTGTAGGGTGCATAAAAGCTCTGATGTTGTGCTAGTAGTAATTTTTGAGTTTTGTAATAGTATAATGTTATGCAAGTTATGATATTATACTTGAGTTTTGTAGAACCAAATTTGTAATAGTTCTTTGTTCTTACACTTTTATTAACATTTTAAATATGTTTTTATTTGATTGATTAGGAGAAAAGTTAACTAATTAATTAAATTAATTCGAAGGGGGCTATTTTTGAGGAAAATTAACTATTATAACAAATGGAATTTGGCTATTAAAACACGCATTATAATTCAGTATGGTAATTTTATAACAACTCGTTTCATACTCCATAGTTAAACAATCTTTATTCTGTAGCTTAATAATATATTAATAACACATCTTAAGGCTTGTTAAATATCAATTTGTACCTTATATAAAGTCGAGTGAAGTGTTTACTTTAGTAGTGTAAAAACGCTATTCACTGGAGGAGGAGCAGCAACCCCCAATTGTACCATAGCACCCCACCATGTGTACACAATATTTTACTCGATTGTTTTGGATTTAATGCACAATTGCTAGTACATCTACCATTCCCCTTTCCAGTTGATATATTATATTTCTATTTCAAAATCATGTATGTGCGAACTCGGCTCATGGCGTGGGTGTGCTCCCTTGGACATCCTTAGTGGAAATCCATGAGTTCTGGCTACTTGGGAACCCAAGCCATTTGACATACAATAAATCACCCTTTCTCCTAATTACCTTTTCTACTAAATACATGTCTTTATACTTGGTCTTTAACAACTCCTCTGTATAGAATCCTCCCCTGATTATATTACCATTTTCATCTTTCAAGATATAAGTCACAGGCTTTGTATTCTTAACTTCTGCTATTGTAAATAGTTCCCCTGTCCAATTTGGAGTATAACCTTTACTAAAAACATGTTTATACTTGGAAATCCTCACACTATCACCTACCTTATATCTTGGTTTTTTAACTTGCACTACTTTAGAAGTCCTTTCATGCAACCTCTCATGCACATATTTACTGTTCTTAATATTTACTTGGTTAGGCTTCATTCCTATAGATCTATGCACTTTATTATTATATTTTCGAATTAACTTTGGAAGTAAATCTAACCATTTATAACTTCCCTGAGCACTGAATTCCCTATACAACCAATTCTTTAAAGTTCTCTGAAACCTCTCCACAATTGCAGCCTTAGTTGTAGAAAAAGTGTGATAGTGATTAATATTTAATTGTTTCATTAGTTTGCTAAAATATTGATTAAAAAATTCTTTTCCATTGTCGGATTGAATGTTTTTAACCCCCTTTGGTAGAATGGTTTTAATGGCTTCTGTAACCACTAACCCTGTCTTATTCTTTAGTGGAGCAGCATAAGCTTTTTTAGAAAATGTATCTATTAAAGTTAAAATATATTTATTGCCAGAATTTTCTCTAGCATAGTTTTGCATATCAATTAAATCTATTTGTATGGTTTCGTTTATACCCAATACTTTAAAAGACCTTCTAATGAAATTCTTTCTTGCAGGCTTATGAAGTTCGTATGCAATTTCATTCATTTTTTATAACATCATCCTTTCCTGTAACTCTAAATACATCACCATTAGCCCCAATCAATAGATTATCTTCCATTCTTTTAAATACATAGTTTTCTGGTATATATGGTCTATTATCTATATACTTAAATCCACTCAAGGATGTGGGGTCAGCAACTAATAAATCAGGATTATATTCCATCAAATTAAAAATTTTTTCTCCATATACAAATTTTGATCCATCGTAATGCATAGCTTGTGACATTAGACAAATATCATCCGAATGTTCCCCCTCTGGTAGATTTCTTATAAATTGTTTTTTGGCATCCCAACATTTTTCTTTTTTATCAAAAGTTATAGTCTGTTCTTTTATAACACAGTCAGTTTCATCAATGGCAGGTTTAACACGTACTAACCTTTTATTATAAAAACTCTAATAGCCTGCTTCCATTTTTGGAACTTGTGAAACATTCACAGCATCTTTACTATCTGTACCTTCCATCAAATTGCTAAGTTTCTGTTTCTTAGCATTCCAAACACCATTCTCTGATTCTAAAAATTCATAATTATTATCATCTTGTATAAATTTACCATCTTCTTTTCGTATTAAAGTCTGTTGTAAAGTGGGCACATCATCTAAACTTTCACCCTTTTCTACATTAGTAATTTTCCGTTTCTTAGCATTCCAAACACCATTCTCTGATTCTAAAAATTCATAATTTTTATTGTCTTGTACAAATGTACCACCATCTGTTCGTATTAAAGTCTGTTGTAAAGTGGGCACATCATCTAAACTTTCACCCTTTTCCACATTAGTAATTTTCTGTTTTTTAGCATTCCAATTTTTATTCTTAGATTCTAAAAACTCATATTTAGTTTTACCTTGTAAAAATACATCACCTTTTCTAGTTAATGTCTGACCCAAAGTTGATACATCATCTACAAACTCCCCATCTTTAACATTACCAATTTTACGGTTTAAACAATTCCAACTATCGTCTTTTAAATTTAAAGTAGGTTCATGACTAGCCCTGGGTTCTGCAGGCTTATTATATGGATTATATAAACGATAAAATTTATCTATAAACATATTTTTATTTAATAAATAATTCCACTTTCTCTCAATTCCTCAATAATGGAATCTATTTCATTATCCACTCCTGAGTTACCAGCTTGGCGACTTAGCCAAAGAAGTCTTAACCTATCTACAAGCTCATTAGGATCATCCCAATAAATATAGTCTATTTTATTACCAGTCACTTGTCTCAAACCTTCACCAACAGATTTAAATAGAGGTTTAATTATATTAAGATATTTAGTATGTCTATTACTTGAAATTGGTGCACCATCTTTGTAACTCTTTAAATGCCCATTTGTAGCTTCCAAAATCTCTTTATAATTTTGCAAATCAGCCTGAGTATAGTTCTCAGGTTCTTTTAACGTTAACAATTCCCATAAACCTTTTGTCCCCTTGTAGGTTTTATTTGCAACTGTAACATCATCATTGGCAATATCAACTTCCTTATTTCCAATAAAAAATTTATTTGCTTCTCGTCTAATACCATATGTAGTGTCTGTCATACTACTTTTACTGAGGTAATTTCCTAAATAGTCTGATGCTAAAAGACCAAAATCTAATTTCTGTGGGGTGGATGGTTGTAATGGTTGTAATGGTTGTAATCTTGGTATCATTGATATTCTAGATGGAGTCATTGGGAGTATCTCCATTCGAGGCCTCTCTGATGTGATTTTTTTTAATTCTTGTAATGGCTCTAGTAAAGGTTGGAATGTTTGGAACCTCTCTTCAGCCTCTAGAAACTTGCCACGTTTTAAAGCTCTATATTTCTCTCGTATTTGATTTGCAGGGTCAACCAATTCTTGTTGAATGTTTTTCATCTTTTATTTACATTTTATTTATCTCATTTGACAAAGGATTGTACTCAAACACTTTATCATGTATTATCAAACAATATGCAGATGTATTTGCTGGCACATTTTCTGCAGTTTCAATCTCTAATTTAATATCAACAATTCCTTCCTTCACTGTTTCGTTCTGTCTAGAACAGTCTATTACAATTAGTGGATATTTCTTCATAAACTCAGCCCTACTAATCATAGGATCTGGGATAGTATTGTAGTAAGTCTCTCTAAACCTCATAAACATCTCATAAGCTTTAGAGACATCTCCATTTTCAAAGTCGAGATTTAAATCACTATAAGGATAATATTCAGAGTTTAGAAATACTTTGAGATTTTTTAATTTACAGTGATCAAATTCATCAGTTCTTTTTCGTGCACTATTATCCCTAGCTGTTTGGAAACCAAATATAATATACCTAGGCTTCTCCAAACTTGAAGACGTCTTTACTGACCATGTATGTCTTGTAGTATTGGGATATGATGGAAGTTCATGCAGCTCTAAACTTCTAAATGCAATTTGCAAATTTTTATTTTGCAATAACATCTTTTGTAATTGTAACTTCTCTCCATCTGATGGTATCACGTGAGGCATTACCCATTGAATTGAGTTAAGTGTAATTTTAGGAATCGTATCAGCAGTGCCACTGGCTGGAGCACTAGTGGTTGTTAATATACAATTCAAATCATTTTTGGATCTTTTCAACACCAATTCTTGTTTGACATTTACTAATACCTTATTAAAATCCTCAAATACACCCATTAACAGCTCTAATGGCAAACAAGTACTAAACTTGCCACCTTTATGGAACTCTTTTAAATTCGTGTCAGAATCAAATGCTACATTTGACAATTTAGTAGTTTTATTGTAAGAGCTCAATATTTTCATAAGACTAGAAATTCCTGGGTTTCTTACAATGTCTATTTCTTTACCTGCGACTTCGTATCTAATTTCATCAAATAAGAACGCAAATGCATTATTTATAAAATGACCTTTATCATGATTTTCAATTTCTCCCTTAATATACAGATAACTCCTACATGGGAGAGTTAGCAAGTCTTGATTATTAATACATATTCGAATTTCATCAGAATTATTTATTGCTAAAGTATTGTGGGGAACATAGGAGTGATTTGTAATTTTAACCACACTATCGTCGAATTGGGATTTCCCTGTAACGTCTAGAAAATCTTCCATTTTTATTAATAGAAAATTTTAACTTTAGTCCTATTGACTTTAGGAACCTAGCATTTTGTACACTTATAGATAAATTCTTATAAATTCTCATATCTTTTTTATATGACAAGTAATTGTAGTTTCTTCTCCGTTAAAGTCAATTGCCTTGTCGTGCTGATCGGCAAATGTTATACTGACAACATCTAAACTTCTCTTATTTACAGGAAAATATATAATATTTCTAGGAACTTCAATAATTTTGTAGCCAGGAGGAGCTTCTGGATAAAAGCTATGTATGGTGTGTGATTTGTTGCCATTTAAATAGGACCCGTTTGCAATATTACATTTTACTCTAATCACATTTACATTATTAATGTTTATTTTATTTGTAGATTCAAACTGAACACCAGGAGTAGAAACACCTTTAAATCCCAATAAAACAGACCCTAAACATGGTTTTGTAAAATCAAACACGTGGCTAGAAAGTAGTGTAGCTTTCATAGTTTTATTATTAGCTGTAAGGAAAAAGTCTGGGACTTGCTTTTGAATTTCCTTTGCAAGCTCAACCACCTCATATGTTCCTTCAGAAATTTCTATTGTAACTGGAGTATTGTGGTCATAATAGAAAACATCATCACCTTCACTAATGGTTAATTTTTTTCCTTTAATTTGATTTAATTTTGGAATAAGCCCTTTAAATAAAAGTTTGGATTTAGTATTAATTAATGCTTCTCCATTTTTATCTATTATAACTTTAAGTTTGCCATTTAATAACTGGTTTAAATCATCGACAGAGATCTCTCCTTTTGGTAATGTTATTTTCTCTACTTTGTAATATGTTAAAGTATTTAGAGGTTTTTTAACATTAAATATAGAATTATAACTTTGAAAATCTACTAATCCAATTACATAATCATCATTTAATTCTATGGGAGGAAAGAACACTGACTTTAGCTCTGACTCTGTACCCGAAAATGTTATAGTAAATGAATCCATTTTTATAAAGAAATATTTTTTATGAATGATAAACATAAAATTCCACAAATAGAACTATTTAAATCTTGTATTTGATCAGTTGTATAGAATATTTTATATCCCTCAAAATATTTAATTACTTCTTTTGGAGGTTGGATTCCAAATGGGTCAAAATAAATTACAATATCTTTATTTTTACGATATGCTGTCCAATGTGTGCCAGATGAACTGTCTAAATTAACTATTCCGCACTCTTTTACTCTTGGTGTTAGATTTTTTAGCTCGCTTTTTAGGTACACCCCTCTGAAGTGAGGCACGTCTTTTGTGGCCTCTAACAGCTGGTAGTTGTCCATCTTTTTTATTAAATTTTAATCCCATTCCCATTTTTGCTTTTGCCTTCATCAAATTTGTCACTGCATAAGCAGCAGCTTTTTCAGCAAGACTTGCATCATTGGCTGTAACTCTAGTCCAAGCTAAGTCTGCTAATCTCATGTCTGCTTTGTTCCGAGCAGCGGTATCGGGATTATTCATGTAGAATATGTCATGCTCTTTACAATAAGAGTCTAGTTTATTTTTTGGAGGTACATTTTTAGCTAGATTCTCACGTATATTCGTTCCAGGTCCACAGTATCGATATGATGGTATGTGAAGTGGGAATGGAAGGTTATTTATAAGAGTATTCAATAACCCTCGACCCCTGTAAGGCTTTAGGAATAAACCTTTGCCCTTTTTACATGTTTTCTTATTATCATTTTTTACCATTTTTATTATATAAAAAATGTCTTTTATTCAACAAAAACACAAATTTAAAATAGTACATACTAAGGAAAATATACCAAAGAAGTTGGGTCTATTTCCTACCAATATTCGATGTGTTATTTGCGGTCCAAGTGGAAGTGGGAAGACGGTTGTAATTTACAATTTAATTGTAAGAAAGGAAGGATTAAAATTTACAAACTTATATTTAATATCTAAATCTTTAGAACAAGAAAAATATAAAAAAATAATTGAAATATTTAGTTTGTGTGATGAAGTGAAATTACACACGTTTACTGACTGTGAAATCACACCAAATGATGTAAAATCACAGTCAGTTGTTGTATTTGATGACATAAATAGTCCAAATATTACACAATTTTTCTCAATGGGTCGACATAAAAATATTAACTGTTTTTACTTGTGTCAATCTTACAGCAAAGTACACAAACATTTACGTGATAATGTAAATTTCCTAATATTATTCAAACAAGATGATTTAAATTTAAAACATGTATATCACAATCATGTTGGTAATGACTTTTCATTTGACCAATTTAAAAATCTCTGTCATCAATGTTGGGATAAAACTAAATACGGCTTTCTTGTAATAGACAAAGAAAGGCCAAAGAATAATGGCAAATATAGATTTATGTTTGACCAATTCTATCAAGAGGATGGTAAGGGTAAATAAATAAAAGACTGGAGTTTTTTAACATTTGTATTTATTATATATCTACACATTTTGAACATCAATTTTATAATGACCAAATGCAAGAGTGTTGATGCCATCTTCTAGAATAAACCTCTTGTCGTCGTCAAACGATAGTACTTTCTTGTGCATGGTTAAGGTTTGAAGATGATGGTTTGTAGATTTAATTCTCGTCACATTCTCATAGTAATCTTGCCCAGTTGCAAGACAGTTCAAATAATGTTGATGTCTTAGGAGATGTTTAACTGTGGCACCATCAGCTCCTTTAGCTTTCTTCACCTCTAAAGCTTGCTTGTCTTCTTCATATAACCATTTTAGAGGAATGTAAGAATATAACTTTGGTCTTAAACCACAATATTCATACATAATATGACCATCTAATTCGTCTTTAAACTTGCCTGTGACTTTTTTATTTTTATCAGAGTATAAGAAATGGTCTTTACTATATCCAGACGTATCAAAATAGTGCAAGTCACATTCTATTTCCTTGTAAAAGTCTTCTGTAACTATAGAATACATTAAAGAATCTGTATCTGTCATAAGAAATCTTTTGTTCTTAAATTTTGACATATAATTATAGTGAAAATCATACATTATTACTTTACTAATATCTAAAATGGTCATTCCCAAATATATTGGTTTATTAAACTTTACAACTAATTTATTTAAATGTATAGCATGTAAATTGTTATCAAACTTTTTGCTACAATCAAACCTTGGATTAGTGACATATTTTGTTAATAGTGACTCATCCTTGAGATAAATGTCACGAAACTTGCGTTGATTCATAATTGTTCGACCAAAGAGACTATTATTTAACAATTTGTAAAAGTCTTTTTCGAAATCAGTTTTAGCACTTTTTCGTTTTTCAATATTAAAATTAATATAGGGTGAAAGCCATTTAGATTGTCTAAATTTTAAAATTCTGTGGTATTTTGTAACAATCAAACCCAATTCCTCATATTTTTGTAATGCTTTATAATGTAAAATATATTTAGTTTTGTCATTTAAATTTGGTATTAATTTGCCATTCATTTTCTCTGGTGCTAATGGATAGTCATTATGTAAATCATGTAAGCTTTTATCATATTTTAAATCAACTTCTAAAATGTATCCAAACTCATCATTTTGATTATATTTGTAGTCCATCTCATTAGTCCAACGGAATTCATCCACAGGCAGTGGCTCGCACATAGCTGTGGAGTATAGCGAGTTACAATCTAAATATATTAAATACACACTCTCTTGATTGGGATCATAGTGTTCACCCATATATCTATTATTTGCTTTAGCGTAACGTGTAGAAATCATACTGACTCCTCCTCGAATCGCACTTTCTATGAACAAATGCATGTCAATATCTTTGAATAATTGTAATTTTATTCCTGTCATTCTAAGACAGGCCTCCCATGTAAGTCCAGGAAGTGAATACATATGTACAGGGTCAAGTTTGTAATCTTTTAAACACAGGTCTCTAAATGTCTCAAACACATCAGCCAGTAGCAATACATCTGTTTTAAGATATAAATCATGATATTCTTGTAAATTATTTATATTAAAATGGGTCCATACATTTTTAGCATGTTCATATTCATTGGGAGAGATATGTTCTTTAGTTATAGAACTGTAAAATGTTTCAATTGGGGGTAGAGACTCTGCGAACTTATCTGGTCCCGTCATATATTCATAGGGATATACACCTTTACGTTGTAGTAGTGGATTTTGTATGAATCTAAATGTGTTCAAATTGGAAGCCAATTTATATAATGGAAGGGACAGAAAGTTGTATGAATCTAAAAATACTAAATCATCAACAGAGAATGATATATATTTTTCCATATCTTTAGCTATGCAATTTAATTTACGATCATTAAACTTTCCCAAGTGTTGCATTATTAAATGTCCATCATAATTTTTCAAGTTATGGAAGAATACTGGTATTTTCTTTGTTACTTTATAATTTAAATTACAATCATTGTGGGCAGCTCCACGGTATTGGCCAGAGGAATGGCAATGATCTCTCACCCTATCAAAATATAGGGGCTTTTCACAAATGTGACAGTGTGTTGAGTTTTGGAAAGATGCCTCTTGCTCTGGAGTCATTACAAGGGGAATATATATTGCCATTTGACTTTTAATATAATCATAAGTCTCAAATAATCTTTTGAAAAACACATCCATAACATTTGCACCACTATATAACTCTTCAGAAATAATTGTAGAATCATTTACTACAACGAATGCAAATCCAGATGGAGTATGGTTGTTAGAGTTTATAAAGCATTCAAAATCTGCATAAATTACATATGGGGCTTTAAGTTGATATTTATAATTTTTAAATTGTAATGTATCTTGTTTAGACATTTCCACTCGTTGAGCATCAAAGTTTTTACAATATGTTGTGTGACGTTCTAATATATCATTAGTGTAAAAATGTTGCAAACACAACTTGCAAAAATGCTGCTTATGGACATGTTTTGTAGAGTGGAACATTAACCTATCAAAATCACGAATTAAACAATAATGTGATTTACGACCTTCTTGTAATAATAATAAATCTACATGAGTATTACTATTTAGTTTAGTCGTTCTTAATGGATATATACATTTCTGGTCTTCAACTCCAAATACATTAACACTTATATTATTCTGTGTTTCAAATTGATCTATATCAGATATTTTCACAGGATACTTTATGTTTGTCATATTCAACTGATTTTCATAGGGTGTATAGTTTGAGACCCTTTCAGCATGTTCATTAAAGTTCCTTGGGTATAAAGCTGCTAAAATCGACCAAAGAAAACATTTATTGTCTGAATTTTTTATATTTAGAACTGCATGTTTTGATTGAATACTTTTTGGCATGGGAATATATGACTTTGGAGTTAGGGGCTTATACTTGTAAACATGCAACTGCCAATATTTAGTATGGTCATATATCCATCCACTGCCTTGGGCTTGATATTTGTGTATGGAAGCATCAATCTTTAAAAGTGCATTTTCAATTTGAGGCTTTAAATCTCTCTTCTCAATAGTTAAGATAGTAAGGCTTCTAAAATCCGCAATACAATCTTTCTCATTAACTAATTTTCCATTTTGATCCATTGAATATTTTATAAATTTGATTCTCCTAACTAATGTCCATTTTATCGGAAGAGGACAAGACTTCAGAGTATTTTCAAGGTCAGCTCTAATCGATTCACCAACAAATTTAATCATTGTGTATGGACATTTGATACAAGAATTGACATGTCTTCTAAAATGTCCAACAATATTTTTCTTACAAAAACTACAACTCTTGTGACTTTGTAATATATGTGATTTTAGAGCAATGTTACTATCACAGATTAAATTACAAGCTTTACATACCTTCATTTGATGAATTACCTTGTAGTGGCGAATCAGGTTACTTTTGGTGGAGAGCGACACGGAGCAGTGTTGACAGGTGGGCCTCATGGTCCAGAATGAAATATCACCCGAATGTCACTTCTATTTATAGACTTTTCGAAAATTTCAAAATTTTGGAAATTTTCTAAATTTTCAGCTAGAAATTTAAAATTTTTAAAAATTACTTCAACAGATCCAAGACTAGATCACTAGAGACAAAAAAAAAAGCAAAGAGCAAGCCCAAGTGAGTGACGTTTTCACAACATCACCACTAGAGGCAAGAAGCAGGAGCATGCCCACGACCAGGAGCACGCCCACGCCATGAGCCGAGTTCGCACATACATGATTTTGAAATAGAAATATAATATATCAACTGGAAAGGGGAATGGTAGATGTACTAGCAATTGTGCATTAAATCCAAAACAATCGAGTAAAATATTGTGTACACATGGTGGGGTGCTATGGTACAATTGGGGGTTGCTGCTCCTCCTCCAGTGAATAGCGTTTTTACACTACTTACTTTGATATCGCAGAGCTCCTGGTTGCCCGAGGACATAAAGATATGAACCAGGAAATGACGAGAGCTGCTGATGTAGAACATCAAACATCCCTTAGAAACATTCTCAATATTATTTGCTTATATAAGTCAAACGTGTGTAAAATATTTTCAATTTTATGGCTTGCCTAATATTTTTGCAATTTTAAGAGCCTTATATAAAATTTATTTGAATGTCTAACATTTCAAGTCCCTGCCCTTTGTTTTCAGGTAGTCTTGGACACCTGTTACTAAACGTGTACGCTTGTTGTTAGCTAAATATTTAATTTTAAATTAAAGCTTACAAGTTAAATTGATCATTTCTGATTGATATATAACGGGACGAAATCAAATTTCTTCAGTTCTTGGTTGACGTGTGTACATGCTATGTCAGTAAATGTACTTGTTACAGAGACACATTTAGAGTGTTAATGAGTGTCAAGCTGTGACATTCCAACTTTACACCTCATTCAACTTGGCAGAAGACTAATCATGCTGTTTCAATGGTTTAGAAGGTAATTAGTTTTGAACACGTATGATCGCTAAGAGATTATGACTGAAGATATTGAAACGTAAGTTATGGCATGAATTAATTGTCATTCGCATTTCGAGTTTTTATACTTAACATAATATATTTTGTAGAGCAGGGGACAAAACGTTAAATTGGTGTTTTGTACCTAATAAATGTAATGTAGTTTTTAAAATAGAATCGTTTTAACGTATATATAGTAAATAATTGTTCAGATTTAAGGATATGTTTTTATACAAAAACATACCTATCTATGAAATGTCAACTTAATTGACAGTTGAATTAGTATATCATTTTAATTAGTTCGTATACTAATAACGCAATATACCAAATATAGCTTTTTATAACAAGCCGTTCTTGAATTTGTTGAAAATGTGTTTGTGAAAAAACTAAATGGGCGTTATAAAAGTACCTTTTGAGTTTTTTCCTCTTTTTTTAATATTATATTTTGACTTGTCCAGGAATAATACCTGAACAAGTTGGTAGAGAGTTCTTAACACCCTGTAACCTCGCGGGACATCCGGCAAATATCCAAGCAGGCATTTTCAGTGATTCACTGTAATTACTTGATTTTATACTTTACCTTTTCAATATTATTTGATATATGAACAAGAATGTTCACATTGATACGTACGTAAAATATAGTAATTGTTATTCTCATTATAATTGTATACGAATGCGATACATTTTTAGAACCTATACATTACTATGGAATTCCTAAAGAGATAATGGTGTATGTTACCCAACGGCTAGCATATTAAATATATTTTCGTTAAATCTTAAACATATATTTTCGTGAGTTCTATGGTAACTGACTGATTGAGAGTTATCCAGGATATCCGGCAAAGGGGAAGGAAAGTTTGACTTCCGGTTCATTTGGCACGAATATAAAACAGCTGGACCTTCCAACGACACACTGAATTTGTTAACCGGATTTTGAACAAATAATTGATTTAGGTACTTAAAAATGTATAAGCTATTGTTGCAGTAATTTCTGCGTAGTTAGTATTTTTTCATAGATCTAATTTGATAATTTATCGAGACCAAATTAGGATTTACCGCTTAAGGTATTTCTGTTGTCAAATTTCAATCCTTGAGGCAAATATGGTTAAGGTTTATTTGCCATGGATTACTTTTCAAATCAAATAATGCAATCTTACGTAGTCTAATATGTTATTAAATGATATATGTTGAAGCATGGATAGTTTTGAGTTTGTCACATGGTCTATCACGTGATAAATAGTAGATTAAATCAGCTAAAAATGTTTAGTAATAGAGCCTCTGCACCACAAATTGACATAGTGATATTTTTATTTCAAAACTCTCCGAGGGCTCAAACCATAGGCTTCCAAATTAGCAATTTTAATCTTATGATTGCACTAAATTAATATTGAAATTACTACTTAAGTACAAACGAGCTGTTTGGATATGGGTTTCTTGGTGTTTTACTTGTATTGTGGAATTATGTAATAATAAGAGGGTTATGCTTTTTTCTAGAAATGAATTAATGGAATCATGTTTTATCTCAGTGCAGAGTATTAATACAAAAATAATACTACAGTAATTAATAGTTTGTATAAATAATACAATAGTATATAATCTATTGCTATTTTGACAATATTGACAGTTTAAAGTAGTTCCATATCTGATAAACATGATTGTATAGAAAACAACCAGAGACTGCCATCTGTGCTACGACTTATTATTATTTTATCGAATAAAAGTATCCAATAAATTTTACTAGGCCATAGCTTATGTAAATATTGCTTATTTCATCATGAACGAATCATTTACAAAAGTCTTTAATAAATAACAATATTCTAAATGAATCAAATTTAATAAATAAATCGTTGGTACAAACTTAGTGATGTTACATGTAGAAATATATGAATGCAATATCTCGTCCATTACAAGACTTTGAAGTAATTTGTAATGAAAACACTTTGCCGTCTTTGGAAACTTGGTGTTCACCTCATCTATATCTCTAGCTGACCTAAATATGATCCAAGTAAGATATCGTTTTTGTTACAAACTATTTACAATATTATGTTACTTATAAGAAATAGTGGTACTTACGTATTATACGGAGGCCACTTATTTTACAGCACGCTGCGGCGGTTGGGTTAAGTTGGGTTATCATAAGTTTTTATGACTCATCTCGTATAGTTCGATTCATAACGAAACTAGGAAAGTTCTACAAACATATTTATGATAACCCAACTTAACCCAACCGCCGCTGCGCGCTGTAAAATAAGTGGCCTCCGTATAATACGTAAGTACCGAAATAGTTTTTATACGATCGACTTCCATTCACAAAATTTAATTTATTCTAATTACTGAACCTAAATTTTTGTACTGTCAGCTAATTTATGGTATTATTATGAACATTAAAAATATCTCATTTGAAGAACGGAAAAAATTGTATGTAACGTGTTTTGTTTTGTCTTTTCAAGTGTTTCCAACTATAATATAAGTCATAACCATATTATTTAGTGTTTTTACAATAGTTTTATGGATTAAAACAAGACCTTTCTTCAAGAAGAACTGTTAATATTGGAATTAATACTAATTTGAAATAATAACTTCGCCAATATTTCTGAATTTTTCAGAAGGCATCATCAGACACATCACAAAACTGTAAATATTTGATGTATTTGCAAATGTAAATAGTTTTGTGATGTGTCTGATGATGCCAGCATAGCTGGCGAAAGGCCTCATAAAAATTAAAAATCAGAAATATTGGCGAAGTTATTATTTCAAATTAGTAAGACATATCTACTCTATGATAAGCCTATGGAGATAAATCGGGACATATTAAGCTTATTGGTTGGTACTATTATATTTTATGAGACTTTTACGTAGCATGTATTCTCGTGCTGAATATTTAGGTTTCATTAACCTAAGGTACGGAATACAAGTTTTATATTTCCCAAATCTGCCCTAACTATCCCCAGCCCATAAAGCTTACCAATAACATTATATTGAACGTCACGGCCACTATTTCTCCTACTAATTTAAGCAGTGTAAAAACAAAAATATAACAAAGTATGTGGTACACTACACAAACATAGTAGTTGTGGGTGCAACTGTGGTACAGTGGGTTGTTGTGTTTATAGCTTTGAGTTGTCTATTTTATCTAGTATAATACATCTCAAGTGTCTAATGCAAAGCTGACTGACCTTAATCTGTGTTAAGTTGGGATGAGATTACGTGTTCAATATTGCTGTGATCTGCTCAAAGTCTTAACTCTGTTCATTTTTGACCCAATTTAGTGATCCAAAAATTGTTATTAAAGTTTTGAAAAAAAATGTTTCCTTAATAGTTAACTACTGTAGAGAGTATTTCATAAACACCATCCAACATTGCATGTTGTTTTGTCATTGCATGCAAGTATGCTTTTTACTAAAATTAGTTTTAACTTATTAAGGTTCTGTAAGTGATTTATTTTTTTCTGATTCAGCTTGCAGGATTATTTCTTAAATTTTTTGAATTCGTAATTTTAAATACCATTTTTATTGTAGGCATAGAGAAGCCTTTATGTTATACAAATGCGGTTAGGTAAAATCACAACAGATTCGTAGTATTAAAAATTATTTGTTTCTAATACGTGGAAGTTCAGTTTATTTTATACTGTCAAATTTATTCGTAAATTATAATATAACGTAAACCAACGAGTCATGACTGTACTTATAATGAAGGAGTATATTGTAACATACAAAATGGAAATGTTAGTTTTTAAGAAGTTGTTCGTAAAATGTACTTATTGAAAACCGTATACAAAGATATTAATGAACTTAAAAAACTGCCTGTCTTCAAGTTGTATTTAAAATCGTATAACTCATTTGTTACAAATAAATATAAAACGCATTCTCTTCAATTTCAAAGTAAATAATCTGACATTACAATTGAATATGCACTGTACAGCGTTAATTTCCAAATGTTCGTTACAGGAGTTTCAAGGATCACTTAAATAATCCAAAAATCCAATTCAGTTTTAACGTTTCAATTCCAATTACTTGAAAATTGTTTCGCACTGGTTATGTTCTCGTTGCACTTGAATTAAAACTTTCAAGACACTATCACCAAGTTAGGTAAACCTATATTTATTCATCGCACTGTTTCGCAAAACTTTGATCTATATTATAATTAATTATGACCCAAGTGTTATGGGATGTCTTAAATCAAATTTTTTCATGACTCAAATAGTTTTTTGTTTGAATTAAATTTACGGTAGGTTCCAATTCACGGATTTCATATATATAACTTACGGACTACTAAAATGTTTAATTAATGTGGACAGGTTTTTAATTGGGAAACTTAATATGCTCTAAAATAATAAATAGATACTAAGATAATGATTTAAAAATCTAGATTAAATCAAACATAATCTATTTGTCGTTTATAAAATACTCATATCCAATTGGGATTAACAGAATGTATAATGAGCAGCTACATTGCAGTACGTTATTCAATAAGCTAGGGTTTCATCGCATTGGTTACATGTGGTTTATTTGACAGTATCATATTACCATTGTGAGAATGGCATATTTGATATTTGTTACAAGTATTCATAATAGTGCATTTAGTATTTATCTAAATTTAATATGGACCTATGAATATTTAAAGTTTTGATTTATATTTTATTTACATATATGTTTAATTATCAATGATCTGCTAAGTATTGTTTGCATACAAATACATACATTATCTTTTCTTATCAAATATTTCAATATATTCTATTATTTTCAATTGATCATGGTTGAAAAAGGTAACTAAAAATATATTTTTGGCGGCAAACTCCAAAAACTGCACAATGAGTTCATTATATAAAATATACCACTTATTAAATTAGGGAGTCAATAAGCTTTCCAGCTCTTGGTTACTTAAAACATGGTACTAATTATGACAGATACACTTGTTGTCTACACTATCATTTATCAACATTGCCAGTAATTTAACTGTCATTGGCTTCATCATTAGTTGTGTGGGTTTGATGCATATGTTAACTAATGAGGGGGTAATATCACATTAGTTGGCATTACATTACATTTCTGTTGTAAACTTGCTATTTAATTTTTTTCAGGCTGTGTGGCTGAGTATTTAAACTGCTCACATAAAAATAAATAAATAAATGATAATAATAGTGCCATGCATTTAATAATTGAATAAAAGGTTGCCCGATTCATACTGAGAAAAATCTTTAGTTTTTTATGGTTTGAAACTGGCCAAGCTGTCCATGTTCATTGGACCATTGACAATCAATTGGACTTAAAATAAATCATCCAGGCTAATGAAACAGCTGTTCAAAGTCAGTAACAAAGCTACAAAAATTAATTCACCCCAATCAACACTCATCATTCACTCACATTTCTGTTAAAATACGCACCTAGGTGGCGTCCCCATCTCAATAAATTGATGATATTTGATCAACTAAATTAGTACAACAATATTGTAAATTAAATACATTTTTCTCTTTTGTTCTGTCAAAAGTCTTCTCTTTGGATTAATCCTGGTTAACAAACAATTTTAATATTTTCAGGCTTCGGAAACACATAAATGGGCCTATAAATGTTATCTATGATATGATTTCATAAAATAATTTTCAACTGTTATAAAGCTCAAAGTTTTATTTCCAAACTGGTGTTATTACGAATAATTTTCAACACAGCAATAAGGAGTTAAAATGTAGGTTTGATTTCAGTTTAGGATAATGATACATGCTGGAACACGATAGTGAAATCACTTGTAACTCATCCGCAAACATTAAATAAGTTTTCTATAAGGCCCCAAATGATTGATACTTAGTTATGTTATAATGTATATGCATGTAAAATTCAAATATCCCAAACTTTATCCTTTTTCTGTTTACTGACAACCTAAGGTAATATTCAAGTCACAAGAATACCCGTAATAAACCTTAACTTTAAGAATCAAACCAACATTGACAATATAGTAACTACTTACAACTAGTGTTTGGAGTTGACATGCGAAGCTACAAAGTTACACTGTATCGATCTCTGAGGGGAACGTAAGTACCTATAAATAGACCTACTAAAAGTTTATGACTTTGTAAATGTTTAGTGAAGCAAACCTATATGTCCACGACTTTTCCCCGTCGTTGTATACACAAGTATTTTTTTATGTTACACTTTGGTAAAATATTTGACAGATATAAATAAAACATATTAATAACAAATAGTTAATCCCTACGGTCGGTGTACGTATCAATTAAAATATATGTCTGCATTCTGTATAAGTGGTAACTAGCACAAAACCACAAATACTTTGATTTATTAAACATAGTACGATTTTAACATAGTATTGTTTACAAAGCCGTATTGATTCACTGATTCGTTCGTTTTGTGCATCGGCTTTACTGTCAAAAGATTAGGATGGTTCGTCGTAAATTTCAGATAAACCATGTTCAGTTTGAGCCATGAAATACATAATTGGAAATCTGCAGCACATCCGATTACGAAAGTCAACAATGCAGCCGAATATGAAATTCCTTAGTTGAAACGTCAAAATCTCTCCAATCTCTTCTTTTCAATATACTCAAATTTGTCCTCTCTGAATCACTAAACCTCATGTCAAAACGTTGAAATCCACTAGAGCTGCGACCTAGCAGATAATCCAACAACCAAGATGTTGTCAGTTTAAATCCTCTTACGTTACAAAATCCGTTCACCCTCTTAAAAACTTCTTCGGTTTTGTTTGGTGTACAAATTTCCGCAGTACATTTGCATTTATAGAATACTAGACATATTTCATCATCTCATTAATTAATTCAAAAAACTGACCCCGCTAAAGAAATTATCGTATAGTAATACCCTGCTGTATGAAGATATTATTCCCTGAACCTGAGAGTTAAAATGCAAACCCGAATGCGACAAAACTCGTTTAGATCCCTTTTTACATTTAACATTGTTAATCATTTCTATGTCTTCAATTTTGTTATTCATTAATTTGTTAATTGTTTATGAGTGAACAATTGCAATGTTTCATCCATACAGTGCGTAGTAATTGTTTAAGGTTATAATATACTTTCTGATCCGTCTTAAAATTGGCTTTGTATAATTACAACATTTAATCTACAAATGTAATGTTTTGCCTACTGACAATGTCAATACAAGCAAAATGTACATGACAATGAATGCCTTTTATTTTCAATATTGGATTTTGAGCTTTGGGTATGGGATTTGTAATTTGAGATTTTTGATTCCAGAGTTTGGATTACGGATTTTGGAATTGATGATTTGTTGATTTTCACTTCAAAGCTATATAGGTGAACATGCTCAGCTGCAAAACAAATATAAAACAAATCCGAGCATCATGGCCGTTGCCTAAAGAGAGCTTTATTCATTTCCGACACTCTTGCCAATGACAGACGTTCTCATGCCATGCAAAGTAATATCGTGCAAAATTGTTAAATATATCACAGATCCCTTTTATAATATAATAAGCAGTGAAGGATCTGAGTAAAAAAAAGTTTAGACAGTTTAAAGTAAATTCATTGGCACATTTCCTCAAAAGTTGAGAGGCAATAGTATTCATGATTATAAAAAGAGTAGCTTTCAAAATTAATTTCAGAAACTTGTTCGGATTTTATTTATTTTCTTTTTATTTCTAAATGTATTTTTTTAAGAACTTAGTCATATAAATAGCGGGTGTCTACAGAAGATAATTATTTTTAGTTGCATATAATTCATCTTTAAAATAATTCATTTTCAAATGGTCTAATACTAAACACAACTTAGTATTTTTAATTATATTTATAGCTGCAGGGTTAAACACGTTCTATCTATTTATTAAGTTCATAAGTAATTTATTTAATACAGTAATGAACAATAAAAATACATCGTACTAAACTACCTTTAAACTCACCACTAGTTGCTTGTCAGCTGCATTTTGCCTATGCAATCATAAACATTTAAATGAGGAAAACATTGTAAAATTGTATTTTATTTTTACTTTTTTTATTTTTTGTCGACCAACCCAGGCCGCAAGGACCATGCAGAGGCAGATGGACACCCTATCACCATGGCTGCAGAAATGGAGGGTAAAGGTTAATGCCGACAAAAGCAATGCCATTTGTTTCAGGAAACGTATAAGGATGCCTGGGGCAGCCATACCAGAAATCGAGCTAGATGGGGTGCAAATACCCTGGCAGAACACGGTGAAGTATTTAGGTGTTACACTAGACTCTAAGCTACGATTCGGGGACCACGTGAGGAAGAAAGTCAGCGAGGCAACTGCCATCCAAGCGATGCTGTGGCCGATGATCGCCCCGAGGACTCCGCTGCCACTTAGCACTAAGATTTGCATGTTCCTGCTCATAGTCCGCTCCTGCATGATGTACGCCTCAGAAGCTTGGTGGGCCCTGGCCAGCAGGACACACAGGCAGCGGCTGGAGGTCATCCAATCGAAAGCGCTCAGACGCATCACCCGCCAACCATGGTTTGTCAGCAACGCTACCATCAGAAACTCTTTAGGAATCCCAAGTCTGGAGGAGTTCACGGTCCGGAAGGCAAGCCGCTTGTTCCAAAAAGCGGCGCAATCGGAACACGACCACATTTCCGACCTTTGCAGGCGTTTCCGACATAGCCGAGGACTGGAGACCCCGGCCTGCAACCGTCCTGGATGATCCACCGTAACAGAGTCACCACGCCCCGACACACACCGGGTACGTCGAGCCCAGCTCCGGCCCATTGCATACCAGGTCAAGCTAGTTTTTAAAACCTGTTAGAAATTTCACGCACAGCAAGTCAGTCAGAAATACAGTAGACCTATGTCAGTTATTCAACAAACACGGCTAAGTCTTGTTTCAGATACTCCAAGATTCATTCCGGCAGCAGAGACGTGTCATCTCGCTGTGATCGCCCTCCCACATAAGTGAGTGGAGGGGGAGGTGCTTTTAGTGGGTATACCAGAACTGGTGAGTTCCACACTACCCTCTAGGACTGAGGGTGTGCCTAATGCATTTTACACCTCCCTAACAAAAAAAAAAAAAAAAAAAAAAAAAACACATTACTTCAGGCTAAACCTAGGGGTTACGGCAATATCACTTAGATAAAATCCATTGGTGATTTAGCGGGGTTTGAAACCCGGGACCCCAGGAACTGGAGTCCCGCACTCTAACTACTAGACCAACTCGCTCCCCAAGTAAAATTGTATTACGGTGATATAACAGTGCACAGTTTTTGTTTACATGTAAGCCAGTTTTAACTTAATGTAACAAACCATGTCAGAATGTTGACAGCCGACTGTTAGAGCGGAAAAGTGGGTTTGCATTAATGTGTGATAACAAATACATTACCGAATGTACACCCTTGGGACGTCTGGAGATGAAATAATAACAAGTTGAAGAGGAAACTATGCAGTTAATATTAATTTATAAATACATTTAAACAACTCCATTGCATTGCAGATTTGGTTCACCTTTGACCTTACGGTGTTTAATTGTTCGTACAGAAACAAACAGCGTACTAATTGAAATGTGGATTTATATTAATTAGTTTTAGACCAGGTAAGGGAGTTAATTGTAACAAAAGTTTGTACGTGTTGGTCATATTTGCTTTGAAGTCCTTTTGTGATATTTCCACAAATTTATAACATCACAATCTGAGTTTTACTTAAGTATAATATTGTCAATTTATACTGACAGGAATGATTTGAATAAAATTATAAATGCTTGTGGGTGACAGATAGTTTTTTTTTTTTTTTTATGTTAAGTGGGTATACCAGTGTTAAATGTGTGTATATGGTTTTCAAAATAAACTTTTGTGGTTGTGAATGTTAACATTATTATGAACTCATATTGCCTCATGCTTTTTAATGTTTATTTTACCAGCAATGACTAAAAGTGAGATTTGGGAATCAACATATAACTATACTTATCTAGCTCCCATTCATCGTCAGGCCAAATTTAATACTTAAATCGCTGGTTTCAAGAAGATGCATCCTGTGTATCAAAGAATATTTGCACAGAATTATAGCCTAAGTGTTGAAAAGTGTGTATTCTTTTTAAGCTAGGTCAGCACTGTTGTTTAGAGGATTTGATATTTTGAAAAATCAACAACTTTTCAAACATTATAATATTATACTTGAATATACTTCTTGAAAGTCTCTAGAGCTAAGGCTAATGAAATAAGTGACTTTAAGGCTCAATAACAATTCTAGCCTTTTTAAATATATATGAACGTAATAGGTCGTTTGCAATGTTTCTAATTTCATAACAAACACGTTAAATTAGTAGGAATCAATAATATTGTTCAAAACTAAAACTGTCACTTCTATAGCATAAAATTAATTGCAGTAATTATTAGTGTTTTTGAAAATGGCTAATGTAAAAACAATAAGCATTTATTTGCTTAAACTTAATCTGCCTCCCGTATAAGCTTTATTTGCATTCAAAGTTGATGCTAAGGGAAATACAAAAATGCTCCTAATGGAATTTGTTTCGTTTTGTAATATTTTATGATTGTAAAATTTTGGACTCACTTAACAATACAATAATGAATAATAATGTAACAAACTCCTGCTGATATATTGCTCACATTATATTAAATACAATAGTGAGAATTAAGAACTATTTCGGATGGGTACCATATGGTTTCTAACATGTTTGGGAAAGTATTTTAAGTTGTACCATGGTAAGCATAGTTTGTACAATTCGCCTGAGTCCTCTAAAGAACTGCGTAGTCCTTAATTTAGGGTGAAAACTCTGAATCGGGTCAACTGCTACTCTAAGTGCTTGTAAAGCTCGACTGACCTCAATCTGTGTCAATGTGAGATGTTATTACATGTCCAATCTTGTTGGAATCTGCTTACTCTTATACAATGGTTACGAATAGCAATTTGGAACTTACCAGACCTTGCTTGGGTTAAACTAAAACTTTGTGTACCTTTCTTTTCAATTTATTTGAAATCTTTAAAATTGTATTAAAAATAAATTAACATTCTTATAATCTGTGGAAAATGTTTATTGTTCGTAAATATAAGAAAACATGTTTTTGAACTTTGTAATAAGTAACATTTTAAAATTTAGTTTTGTATCATTAAATTACTACTCATCAGAAAATCAATAAATATGTAAATACATAGTTCTTATTTTAGGCATTTGTTACAATCACATAACCTAAAAACCCGTTTTCAAAAATCCATTTTTTTGTAAGATATAATAAGATAAAATATTTAACACTAGCAGCTACCCGGCGCGCGTTGCTGCGCTAACAAAATACATCTGTCTGTGTGAAAAGCATGTTTTTCTACATTTAAACCGACGATAGTCAGGGATTGCCCTAGTGCCTTATAATGGTGATTGCGAAAGCAAGACACTAAGGAAATTGTAGTTGCTTCAATTCAGAGGGTAATCCGGATTAAACCATAAGTATTCTTATGATTAAGACTATTTCTCCCTTAAACCTACCGCTGATAATTTTTGCTTTAGTCAATTTTCACGTCATTATTTTAATCGTTAGTCTGGTAACGTTGTACAGCTTAGGTGGATTTAAGTTTCGCAATAGTATTATTGGAGTTCCTTCTTTTTTAATGACAGTAATGTGGTGGGTTGATGACAAATTGAGAGACATTTGAATACCCGAGATAGCACGCACGATTATTTTTCACTTAATTTATGTTAGATGGTGTGGGTATAGAACGAAAGATAAAAATATTAAGACATTGTCATCCCTTTTATTGTTTATGATACTTTGATAAAGGTTTTTATGTTTTTAATATTTAACATGGGAGAATTTAAACGTTGTTGAGTGCACAGGTGTGCTGCGATTGGGGTTTAATACATTTGGACATATTCAAAAGTAAAATTGTTTTCTGTGCTGCACTCTGTAGAAACACTGTGGCACTATTTCAAATTATGACTAATGCTAATCCAGAATGTTGTGATTATTCAAACCTACAAAACAGTTGGTGAAAGTAAACATCCATCTTCTATAATATTCTGAATCTACCACTTGACGGATTTTCATGATTTTTCTGTTGAAAGAAAGATAATTTTGAGAACTAGGGAATGTCGAAGCCATAATTTTAGTTTAGGGTCCCAGTTTTTTAGAAATTAGGTTTTAATTTTTAAAAAGTCTAGCAGCCGACGCTAAGATTCTAAACTAGCTTTTGGCATAAAATAATGTGCTTAACATAACAGCTGTAAACATTCAGCTTTTGTGTCACAAATTCAGCATTTGGATAAAAATGTAAAGACATACTTAGGATTGACTTATTTATACTATGTGTAATGCTAATCATTGATACGTTCAATTCTTCTGTAAGAGGATGACAGATTAATTAAATATACATAGTAAAATACTAGGATGGTCAAATTATTTTTTAAAGCAATCTCTGTAATCTTCGATTTGTTTTAGAGCAATATAATTTGTTTTAACTAACAGCTGGTTAAATATAAACTATGGAACTATGAGTTTATTTTATTTACTCTTATTTTGTCATTAATTATACGAAATAAGTAAGATTAGTAGAGATAATTAGACCACAGTTTAAAATAGTTTAGACCAAAATTAATTAAACCACAGTACAAATCGAGGCTCTGTACACGAGTCTTAATAAAAAAGGATAGATGCAAATTATTTTACTGCTCCACTTTTCAAGGAAAGATTAGAAAAATAACAATGTTTACTTGTTTTAATTCTTCATGGTAGCTTTTTGTTTACAATTACTGTTTGTGTGCTTTGAATTTGTTTTGATTAGGCCCGATATACATAGTAATACATATATATATATATATATATATATATATATATATATACATAGTAATACCGATATTGTAAATATACATAGTAAAATACTAGGATGTTCAAATTATTTTTTAAAACAATCTTTGTAATCTTCGATTTGTTTTAGAGCAATTAAATTTGTTTTTACCACAGAGAAGTTTAACGTTGGTTAAATATAAACTATGGAACTATGGAAATATTGATGTCATAAAAAGAAGATCAAGAATAATCAGGAATCACGATTTTAAATTACTACCACAATCTCAGCCGGGTTTTATACAAAGATAAACTGATGGATGACATAGATTGAACACAACGTCAACATTGACCTAGGATACTGCAATTAGACAAACCATCCTTTTATGAAATCGTGTTCAGTTGTGGTTACGTTCGGGGGTGCCTATATCAGCGCCCCCAAACGTGATAATATCACTTTTATTTCAACTATGAATATATTGTAGTTTAAATTCACTAATATGGGAAATTATACGATGTACATTTATTCAATGAGGGTGGGTAATTATCAAGGATAGAACTGATAACGGTATGGATAATAAACATTGACAATTACGTCATTAGCTTTACTAGCGAGTTTACTTTTTATATTCCTGCTACATGTGACAAGTGTTTTTTTTTTTTTTTTTATGA
This sequence comes from Macrosteles quadrilineatus, assembly GCF_028750875.1. NCBI lineage: Eukaryota > Metazoa > Arthropoda > Insecta > Hemiptera > Cicadellidae > Macrosteles > Macrosteles quadrilineatus. Next base: position 8,460,444 of record NW_026542598.1, read on the forward strand.
ATGTTATTTGAACCAAACAGCTGTTTCAAAACAAACTGTTATTGTTTTTTGCTTTTCTTTGTTTACACTTATTCATTTAGCAATTAATGCAGTGAAATTGATATAAAGGATAGGTGTGACGATTACTTTTGATGTTATGACACCAAAGTTAAATTATGTGTCGTTTCATTCAGACCTACCGGAAATTGTGTATAGTAGATGTATTGTGGTGATAATAATTATGGAAGAGGCAGTTACCTATGCTATGGAAGGTGGTATCGTTGACTAGGTCTATACACTTATCTCTGCTGTAGGCCTACTTATAATCAGTGTGCGTCTGTGCGAATCGGCTGCAAATCTCACTTCAACGCTTTTCACATCGTAAAAATTTCAGAATTGCTGTTTATTGTAAAACTATCGGATTTAAAATGCATATCGTATAGGCCTATGATGGAATAAAAAAATATTTGGTCACACAACATTTGTTTACAAGATGATTTTTCACATTAAAACTGCAAGAAACTTTGTCTTTATATGTGTAAACTAGCTGATCTGAATTGTATACGGTTTTAACTGACTACTGAATTCCCGTACGTAGGACGGGCTAACACCTCGTCTGCTTTTAAATTATATTTATTTGTAAACATTGTAGATCAAAAAGTCTGACATTGGCCCACTTAAAACCCTCTGGGGCAGAGCCCTTTTGACGTATCTGCACCAAACTTCACTCGAACCATCCTTGAAAGATGCTTAATCATGCCTGAAAGTTTAATTACAATCAGTCAAGCGGTTTCGGAGTCCACAACCTATATACATACATACATACATGCATAGTTCCTCTTTTATTGATATAGATGTAGAAAGCTTACTAAGTATAATAATCTATATATGATAGTTGTAGTATAAAAACAATTTTTAAGACTGTTTGTTTTAAAAGTAATTAACTATTTGAATTATGTTTCATAAAGCTTGCGTTTTGCTAAAAGAAATGCGTTGGTTAGATTTACATTAATAAAAACGAATCTATCTCTTTTAACTTAAAATGAATCCATAACAAACTAACCCATGCAGAAACGGGCTGGGACTAATTCCAGCTAAAACATCTATGAGCAGCTGTTAACCAGGCCAGAACACTCTTTGACGACTACACATATTTCCTAAAGTGCCTGTGTCCCGTCCGAAACCGATACGGATGGGGGTTAATTCACCTGTAGAAAAGAACCAACCAACTAATCAGACTGCAAATAAGACTAAAACTTAATGTACTTTGTATTATTTCTGACTTAATAGAGAATAAATACAATATCAATCTATTCAACTCGCACAGTGCATAATACAATATGTTAAACTTGTATTCTCTAGACATTCATGACCACTCAATTTTGAAAATGTTTCTTGATACTTCACAATAATGAAATTGATAAAATAGCTGCAGTAAAATATTTTTTTCCTAATCTTACAATTTACACTATTGTTGTTTTATCGTATTCAAGATATATTTTAATTCCGTTTATTTGGGTAACATTTATTACAAAATCATGCATTCAAATAGCAGACTTTTTAAACGGTTATTTTAAATTTACGGAAGTTTTTTGAACTGAAAATTTACAGGAGGAAATAAAAATATAGGAATAGACTACAGCGTCAAAGCTGTAATTAATTGGGATCCAAAGTTAAGTCATCTAATTAGTGGTTTTATAAAATATAAATCAAATTATTTAAACACCAGATTGCATTTGTGCAATCAAGAGCTAGTTTTTCAGCAGTTGATTTTGTTATCGTAAACAAATTTGTTAGGGAATATAAATAATCGAATATATAAAAAGAAATCTATGTGTAATGTATACTGCCTCTAAACATTAAATATAGTGTTTATTGACATAGGCCTATAATTTTTTTTCTCCGACTTTATAAATATTGAGTAAAATAAATACATTACTTATCCAATTCATTAAAAGTTTTAGGACCAGAAGTCCGAACACAGGTTTAATCGAAGCGTTAGATTCTATTGTTCAACCGCAAGTTTAAACAATATATGCCTACTTTTAAAAACGCATTAGCACTAGCCTTACGTTAGGATGACAATTGAACAATATGTTGAGATGGTGAGCACTAATATAGCTCTCAGTAGAAAAGAATAGTATATTTCGTACCTAGGGCCGAAAATTAGGTTTTACCGGCTCGAGATAGTTTTTAAGTTCGAGACGAAGTCGAGAACTTTAAATCGATCGAGAGCTGCAAAACCATTTCGGTCCGTGGTACGAACACTATTTTTCACCACACTATACCCTATTACCACTATTCACCACAATTATAATGCACATTGATAGTCAACACAACTACAACTTTAAGGTTATGTGAAGAAATAATTTGAGGAATCAGCGAAAATAAATAGTTGCTAGGCAACGGTAACAATAACACAATTCTATTGCAATGCTATGGATTTTGATTGTGTAATGCATTTAAGTAAGTAAGCGGACAGCTGATTTTGCGGCCCCGGCCTGTAAAAACCTGCTCGGTCCCCAAATTACGATGACAGCTGGCATGGCCAGCAAAACGTAACTTTCAGCCACCAATTAACGTATGTAATACAGCCAAAAACATCATAGTGTGGTGAAAATACATTGGCATCCACAAAATGTCTTCTTACACTTCGGTCATAAGTCACTTTTTAACAGATAATAAATTCGTAGAAATAACACCGCTAAAAATATAGTTAAAAACGTTAATAAAATAGCTGAAAAGTAAACTATAACTTGACCAACAAAATGTACTTTTGGATTATGAGTTGGAGTGAAAATTCACATACCGGTATCTAAATATTTTAAAAAAGTAATTAAAACGATCAAAACTTGAACTAAGATGGTTGTTTATAAACTGAAAAAACCTTTAAGCAGCTACAAGAGCGTTAAGCGGATTTGGTCTGACAACAGTTTGTTTCTAGGGATTATCCCCTAGACTGTAGCTTTAGGGGATTTAATCGTTGTGTCTTAAGGTTTTCAACCATATTGAGTGTATCCAGTTAAATTTCCGTATTTGGAACCTAAAAGCACAACATTATATTAAAATATTTACACGATTATATTAAAATTACAGTTTGGTGAGTCGGTGGCTCAGTCGGTAGCGTCACGGACTTCGGGCCCAAGGCAGTAGTGTCGTGGGTTCGCATCCTGGTCACTGCCACTAACTTTTATCAGTACAGTTCACCTTTGTACTGTACCGGCTCACCCCTTGCTTTGCTGGATACGTTCCACGCACAGATCTGTAGTCTATGTGGACGGGCAAATGCAAGGTTAAAAGAGGCCGCCAAATATATATTTACACCATGGACTCATGGTACCTAGGAGGCCTCACTCTCTAACTACCTTCTATTTAAATATTTCTTAGAAAATATCGGATATCATTTTAGATATATAACCATTCGTCTATAAAAACATAACTACCTACATCCTGCTCCAATCTTTAAATACTAACCTCTTATAGTATAACTATTAATGTTTAAAAAGTGTATTATTACAGAAATACTACACACAATTAATTTTTAAATGGGTTTTTATCAAATCAAATTTGCCTGGATCGTACTTTAAATGTCCAAAAAAAGATTCGATTGTCTCCAAAGAGAATTAATAGAGATGGTACACAATTGTTAACAAGTGTGCTAAATTTATAATCCCTACACTGTAGTTGTAATGAAAATTGGGTATTTGTATGCTTTAGGGGTCAAATCTTTGATCCAACAATTTTGTATAACCTTTTCACCTCATAGCACCTTGTTAAATCACCTTGTTTACAAAGAGTATGAAATATATTAGTCTACCTCAAAATTACAACTCTGCAGTTACATTATATTCACGTAAAATAGACAATCTATACAAGGACATTTTGGATATAAATAAAATTAAGTTATTATAAAGTAGACTGGATCGAGATAGTTTAAAACAAACTTAAGTTATCCTTAAAGGTATATTAATAGATATTTCCGTGATTACCGCCGAAGTTTGAGTGCATAGTGGTGATAATTAGAAAATAGCTGAGGGCTGCATAAGGAAAGTTTTAATTAAATCGCTTTCAGAAAGTCACAGCCATTGTATGCAGTTTGTATTTACGTCTCTCTCTGCTCATTTAAAACTCCTTGGATCTCATTAGGATATCTTACAAAAGGTTAAAAACTGTTGTGTTGTAATAGGAGGGGTCGAATTGTAAAGAGAAAGTGTTTGGCAATGGTGTGCGAGTAGTATGCAAGTATTGTAGAACCATAACGTATTGTGCGTTAGGAGTTTCAAAATTGGGATAAGAGACTTTTTCCTAATTGAGGGGTTTGAATATTGAATTTTTCATTTACTTCCGGACTACTCAAACATATTTTTTCTCATTATTTATTGTGTTTATTTTGTTTTTTGTTTAGATTTAAGTCATTTTAGGACGCCCTTTGTGGAGTTTTTTTCTTTTATAAGGGGTTCCGCCATTTTTCTGGAACTACGAAAAGGAAAATTATATAAAGATCATTATAACAAATTCAATCACTTTATGGACGTTTTCGGAACACACATTGTGTCATATAGCTTTTGTATTTACATTTGTGATTTTCAATTACACAACTTAAGTTAAAATTATAATTTCCGATTCCAATTTAATTAATGCTTTTTTATATAACCAGAAACATTTCAAAGAATCCATTATGTTCCAATAACTGTTTTTACCAAATAAGATATTAAAGAATTTCAAACACTATTATTCTGTCAATTTGTGTCATTAAAATAAACTCCGTAAATTTTAATTTATGTAAACAACAATGTTAATTTTCAAACGGAAATTTTACGTTATTACCATTTTGGAGAATTAAATATTGTGATATGCAGAGATTGTTTGATATAAAAAAAACGTAGCCATGCATTTGTTAAAACCGGAGATCTGACTTTTAAATTGCACTGGATTATAAAAGCTAGTATGAAAAGTATACTTAACAAGTAGTAACTCAAATCTCAGTTTAGGTTAATATTAATCATAAGAAAACATTTAAAATAATGTAATTTAAATAATGCGTCGGCGTGAATGAATGTCACAATAAAATGTCCATAATTAAAAATTATTTTGACTCCTAAGAGTATCTCTTATTTGACCTCAATTACTCAAATTAATTATAAAACTATTATATCTTATTTAAATGGAGAAGTTCTGTAATGATCGACTTAAAATATCAGTGAATATGTATTCTGCGGGAACGCAAAAAGGTCATGAAAGCATACTATAATCAACAAGTAGCAAGTTTAATCCGAATTGAACCCTTTAATTTGCTGACAAATAATAAATATAAATCCACCTAAATTATTATAAATGATGTTAAAACTTTTACTTTACTATATCGTGTAGTTCAAACATACGGTAAATTCAAAGGTAAACTAAATCTGTGTTGTTGCCTAAACGTATTGTTACGCGTGTTAATTTGTCGTGTCCTCTTCAACTTGTTATTATGCAATCTCCAGACATCCTAAGGGTGTATATTCGCTTACGTTTTCATGTTCACATGTTTCATACATACATAAACCCACGCTTCCATTCCAACATTTTGCCGTAAAATGTGACATAGCTTTCAACAATAAGTGTATTTTACCATTCCATGTTAAAAAAAAAAACTAGTTGTTACCCACGGGCTTCACCCCGTTTGACTTCATAAGTATTAATAAAACTACTGATTGGTTAGGTTAAGCTGAAATAAACAAAACATACTTACAGCTGATGTATTTTTAACATTAGGTATATGGAAAGTTCCCTTTGGAAAAAATTTACGACCTTATAGGGCAATTTAAGAAATAATGGATAATTTTGCGCAAGGTTTCTCGTCATGACGAACATTTTAAGTATATGGTTTATGGGGGTGTGACTTGTAGTTTCCTCAAAAGTTCATGGGTACTTTTGGCTTTATATATAGATATCATTTGAGATGTTTTATCGTCAGACAATTTCACGATATTCAACTAAATTAATTAGGTACTATCACAACATAAGTGAAAGAATACAAAATAATATAATGTGTAACGCGAGCGCAAAGTAGGCCTACCAGTTCGCGCACTATTTACACAAATAACTATTTCTTCAGCTAACCATGTTAAGTGAACCAATTCACTCATATGAGCATTGCAGTGAAGATTAAGGGGTCAACCAAAGAAAAGTAGTGCTATTCAGAACCGTAGACTAATCTTATGGTATGAAGTTTGGAGGCAATTATAGTGAGGATAGCTAATAGAACAACATTATAACCCTTTATTTGATGTTTCCCCCAAGATATCCTCCTTGAAAATGCATTTTGAGGTTAGAAGACACTTGTAACCTTGCAATTTCCAATTTACTAAGTCCTCAGACCTGTGTGGAACGTATTTAACAAAGCGATGGGTGTGTCGTTGCAGTGCAGGAATGAACTGTACAGATTAAACTTAGTGGCAACGAAAAGCGAACCCACGACATCATATTTGGATTTGAAGACCGTCACTCTTTTAAAAGTTCACCACCAACTAACCCTTCTGGAAGGTTATGACAGTACAGTAAAAGCTTTGTTAACATATTCAGACTGCTTAAGAAATACCACTCTTTGTTAAGCTTAGATAAAACATTCACTTTAACCCATGAGCTATTCTCGGAACAAGTATTACATTTCAAAACAGTTACATGGATACAAGTACTGAAGCGTAGGTTGACAGCTCCAGGGCTGAGTTTGACCCTTGACCTTGCCTTGAACGCAGGGAAATGTTTCAATTACACGAGCTAAGGTTATTTGTTTTATTATTGTCATAAAACCACAAAATATTCAGTAGTTTCCTTCGGTATAACATCGAGTTGTTTTATTGTTTCTGAAATATTGTTTTACCGTTGCTTTATTTAAAGAGCTACTTGGTAGAATTAACTCAAGCATTTTTTCTAAAGTCACGATATACTGAATCAATTGTTGGTTAACATAAAAAATCAAATTTAAACATTTTGTTTGCTATTTTTAACACGTTTGGTTGTATAACTAAGCTGCACGTAGAGTTCATTGTCAGTCAGTTTCTAAAGGTTTTAAAACATTTTCGAGTTATCTTTAGTTTTCTTCTAATAGGTAAATAGTTTTATATGATTTCAAATATTGGCCGGTTGATTACTGATAAATAGATTAGGAGAAATTTGAAGATTTTGATTTTAGACTAAATTAAATAAATCACAGATTGTAAAACTTGTGCTATATTATGTTTTAATAACGGTGTCATTGCCTATGAAGTTACTCCATACAGTTATTGTCATTGCTTTTGTTTCATAGTGTGGATTCAAACTTCATCACTGCCACAGAAGCTGCATCTGCACTAGCATATTCGATAAAACAACGACATTTTACGATACAAGCTAACTCGCTTTTCATGAGAAAATGAGGGTTCATATTGGCGTGTATAGTTGCCAAGCACTTTTATTATCTGTGGCAAATTCAATCAGTTAGTAAAATAGTGACTGTAATACAGGAACCGAGTAAACAAAGGTTCATAAATTTATCCTATAGTATCGAAACTTAAAGACGAAAGGATTTGGTTGAAAAAACAACCTACAAATGTAAATGTGCTCCAGCAATTTATACACAAAACAGGACTAAAGTTTCTAAGGGGCTGAACATATTCCGTGACGTAAGAGGATTTAAACTGACAACATCTTGGCTGTTGTATTATCGGCAACGTTGCAGCTGCAGCTCTAGTGGCATAGCGTTTCGACTTTAGATGCAGTAATCCACATAGGATATCTTCGTCCGGTCCGTGTATGTGTGTATGTACGTTTATTATTAAACAATGACATGGATTTCTTCATCCAACTGCGATACCATTGCGATCTTTAGGCAATGGTAGATACAGGCCGATAACTGTTTGTAAGGGTTAAGGTATGTAAACCTTATAATCGTACAATATTGAGGTTAGTTTATCATACAAACTTTAGGTTAAACAACTGAAAAATTATTTTCCAATTCTATACATCAATCACGTTCTACAGTTAGAAATTAAAATATCACAAGTATCTAATGATAAAAAGTACGACTGAACATTTTAATAAGATTACATGGTTTCAATCGTTATTGAAAACCCGAGATAGAATTTACCTGAATACAGATAAGTAAAATCAAGATTAAAATGACAAAGCCGAGCTGAGTCGCTGAAGCGGCAATCTTGTATTTCAGTATTGGTTTCTTGGTTCGTGCTCTCTGATTTCAGTTATTCGTTTATCAAGCAAATTTACTAACCATCGGCATTTAAGAATTACGTTGATTAACTGTTCATTGGCTTTTACATTCATGCAATTATGCATTTCACATTTGTTGTAAATAATTTTTAAATGGCCATTTATAACTGCCTTATTAACTTTAATCTTGTAGTTTTTATCAAAGGTTTTCATTTAAAAGATTTAGTGGTACAGTACCAACATTTACAAACTATTATTATGTATTGAAATTTAATTTCAATAATTTAAGAAAATTTCTTAAAATTAACCTAGCCAAAAATATTAATTAGTATTTGGTGAGGAACAACATAAAATATAAGTTTTATACTATGGAGACATTACCTTTTAATGCACATTCTTGATGTCAATCAGTATTTAATAAGACCAGATCGCGCGTAATAATACTATTTCATTCAGCTTTGTCATGGTCTTTACGATAAAATTATTGCATGGCTCAAACTAGATATTGCTTAGTCGTACAAATAGTTAAATAGTTTAATTATTTTTTTTACATTTTTATATTATTATAGTAAGGCCAATTTACTGTGGTAAAATTAAAGCTTTATTTATTTTATCTTTTAGCTATACCAAAAAGGCGATCATTGAATTTATACAGTTTACAATTTTGAAATTGTAACTATGTGAATCACAATTTTATATAATTGTGGTATATAAACACATTACATACTAATAACGAGAACTTCACAATTGCTTTGATGAAAAGATTTTTTTTATTCCTATTTATATCAGTGTAATATATTTTGATTTTTAAATACGTTTTGGATGGAAATGAAATGAATTTTTGCAAAGCATTGTGTATACATCATACAAAACGACATGAAGATATCGGGGACGAAAACGTTAGACTCACTAAACATTTACAAAGTTGTAAACTTTTAGTACTGTAGGTCTATTTATGGGTACTTAAATGCCCCTCTAAAAGATCAATAAAGTGCAACACTTTTTAGCTTCGTTTGCCAAGCACTATACAAATACTAGTTATTAGTCATACTTTGTCATAGTTCGCTTAGTTCTTCAAGTTTAGTAACACCTACCTAACTTTTTGTTAATAACGGTAATTCTAGTGACTATAACTCTTTCTACATTTTTGTCAATAAATTGAAAACATGTGATGCTATGTACATAATTTAATCAAACTTAAAAATATATCTGAGCTTTTCTAATATATAAATATTTCAACGACAAACCTATGTTATATTAAGTCTAAATATTATGTTTGCAATTGTTGTTGTTAGAAAGAGGTTGGCGGCCTCTTTTAACCTTGTCTATGCCCGTCCACATAGACTAACTACCCGTGCGTGGAAAGTATCCAGCAAAGCAAGGGGTGAGCCGGTCCAGTACAAATGTGAACTGTACTGATGAAATGTTTTCGGCAGTAAGCAGGATCCGAACCCACTACATCGCTGCCTTGGGCCCGCAGTCCGTGACGCTACCGACTGAGCCACCGACTCCCCAAAACTACTTTAGTACTTAAAATACTTTTGGAATTGACAATTAGCCACCTTAAAAGTACACTAAACTACAGCTTACAAACATATTAACAGCTAGAAAATCTGCTACACCGTAAGCTGTATACACACCTAAATGTACTAAAGCTCTTTAAAGCTCCTTACCAACAGACCACATGGCCATAGGATTATCAAGGAGCGAATGGCACCAGTTAGTTACTAACAACTTTTAACTGTCGATATCGTTGATCCCATAACTAACTTAGAAAGGAAAGGATGTACGTTTGAATTTAAAGTAAAAGCCAATTATTAATTAAAGTAAATGTTTAAAGACGTGCAAATTAAAAATACAAGTGGTCGTCCAGTGGTCGAAAACTCGACCAAAATTATGTAATGTACACGCATTGACTATTGGATACTGAAGTAGATCTCCCATCTATATGGACCAGCTGTCGCCATTTTTACTTTCTCCCCCTATACCATAGTATATGGAGAAAGTATTGTTTTCGTCAAAATTTTCGAGTTTGAGTTTTGAGTGGATATATTCGTTTTGGGTCCCCCTGGACCCAAAAAAAGTGGTTTTCGAAGTGATGTCTGTGCGTGTGTGTGTGTGTGTCTGGATGTGTACAGAGCTAGAGACTACACCTGTGGTCCGATTTCGATTAAATTTGGTATGTAGGTTCTAATCCATGGTATCTCCAGGCGTTTTTTTCATTTTTTTGAAATTTTGATTTTTAATGGGGATTTTCCCATAAAAACCCATAAAAAACCGGAAAAATCGGATTTTCTCAAAAATGGCCCAAACGATTTTGATAAAAATTTAGTATGTTGTAGCCCTTTAAATTCTGAACAAAATGGTACAAATCCCATTTCTGTAGAAATTACGGTTCAAAAGTTATTGTAAATTATGTTATTTTCCCATAAAAACCCCATAAAATAACGGAAAAATAGGATTTTCCCAAAAATGGCCTGAACAATTTTGATAAAAATTTAGTATGTTATAGTCCTTTATATTCTGAAGAAAATTGTACAAATCCCATTTCTGTAAAAATTACGGTTCAAAAGTTATTGTAAATTATGTTATTTTCCCATAAAAACCCCATAAAATAACGGAAAATCAGATTTTTCCAAAATTGGCTCGAACGATTTTGATAAAAATTTAGTATGTTATAGTCCTTTAAATTCGGAAGAAAATTGTACAAATCCCATTTCCGTATATTTACTCTCACCGCTTACACATGATAAAGGTTGTTGACAAGCTTATGGGAGAAAGTATGTGTCAGAATGCTGATACCGTTTATTTTATTAAAAGCATTTAGTTGTATGAGCCGGTCACAGAATGCGTGTCTAAAACAATATTTTCTACATAATTTTTTGTTGCTAACAAAGTTGATGGGTCATAACAGTTGCTACAGCTCATAATCAGTAATTCCATAAATGTTGGTCAACTTGGTTATTTTTAACCTGAAAAACATAAAATTTTGCAATTTCTTTCCAAACTATTTTGTAGAGCTTAAAAAACAAATAATTTAGTATATTGAAGCGTTATTATGCACCTAATGGTTACGGAAAAAACTCCAAAAAAATTGTAAATTTAAAATTCCAGTGTTACTTTTATGGAGAGTAAGTAAACTGCTGTAGTTTGCTTGTTTATGTGCATATTTTGATCATATTTGGAAAATGAATTTATTTCATACTAAACTATTAAAATTTTACAAAAAAAAAAACACTTTTTTACCCTCCCTGTTGCAGCAAACCTAGAATAATCGTTAAACTAATGCTACTTAAATAGGGAATAAAAGTGAAATTTGTAAGGAGACATTTTTGTGTAAATCCAATTAGGCAAATAGAAATTCGCTTAGTCTGCAGGTTTGCTGCGGCGGGGGTATTTATAATAGCTAAAATTATAGCTGAAAATATCACACTTCAGCTCCCTAAATATTTTTATATTTTAGTGCATTGATTGATTAAGAAAAATAACAAAACAAAGATTTTGGCGAAAATTCCATATTCCGTCTAAGTTTTAAGTGCTACCTGCTCTATATTCCTGTTAAATGAACCAGAAGTTGAGTTTTCCTTCCTCTTGACCGGACATCCTGGATAACATTCAATCAATCAGTTTCTAGGAATATTAATGTAAAATAATGGTTGGATACAAAAAGAGTTATTATTCTAGTTTACATTTTATATTCGTAACTAAATTGATCACTACACTTAGTTACTTCGGTCAATTGCTAGTTTTCAGCCGAGAATACATAAAATATCTTGTCCACCTGTCTTGTTAGGACAAAATATCTTTAGCATTACAAAAAGAAGTGATATACAAAGTTGATATGATGTAACGCCTGTTATTTTTAACAGAATTAAAAAAATATATATATTTAAAGCTATGATAAAGCTAGAGGTTTAAAGCGTTAAACAATTGAGGGTAAATGATTTTATATTGTTGATAAAATAAAATGATTACCTTATCCAACCAGAGTTGTTTGTATGACGACTAATTTAGTTCCTTAGAACCTTGTAAGGTCATGTTTATGCAACCACAACATCAATGTATCAATACATTGTGGTAGATCTATGTCGATAGATTCTTTATTAGATTATCACCATCACAATTGCTAAAATTTATGTTGATAAAATAGTTAAATTCGATAAAAAATTAAAAAACTGATGAAAACCGTACAGGCTGGCCAGCACTGTCGTATCACTGCCACTGACTAAATAAAACTTATTTTCATGAATATACTAAATAATTTGAGTTTTATTTAATCACTGTTTGCGATAAGACAGAGCTGGCCAGCCTGTACAGTTTTAATCAGTTTAAACAATTTGTATTGCAATTTAATTTATTTTATCAACATGACAAGTTTTAATTATTGTGCTTGTGATATTGTTATAAAGAATCTATTGACATATCACAATGTATTGACGACGTCAATACATGTCACATTGATGATGTTGTTGCATAAAAAAATACCTGACGAAATACCAAGGAACGAAACTAGTCGTCACACCAACAACTGTGGTTGGATAAGGTAATACTCGTATTTTATCGATTTTTGTCCAACCATGGGTCACATTATAATAATTAATAGTTTATATTGCTAATGCAGAATATCTTTAAGCAGTTATGTATATTGTGTTGACCTATACTATTTCATATCAATACGAATTTCCACGTTTGAATCTTAAATAAGGTAGATGAAAACACGTAAAATTTGGAACTTATATTACTATCTTATCTTTTGTAATCTTTATCTTACCAGAAATATAATATAATACATGATACAAAAAAACACAGCAGTATACAAACAGCATGTGTACACGATTGTGCGTATATGAAGTTAAAATGTATTCTACAATATTGTTTAACGATGTATTGAAACTTGAATTACAGGTTATTATCAATGCTTAGTATTTTTGTTTTATTATTTGTTATTTTTATTGAACGCTCTCTGTATATCTCGAAACAGACATTTCACACAACATTACAACCCAGTTACATTTCCTCCTGAGCTCTCGTAACAGTAGAATCTGTCCTGATAAGTCACAAAGGAAGTCATCTTGAATACGACCTCAAGATTGTAGAAACCCTCGTTACATTTACATTAGCCTTATAATTTTATAATTAAACACATTCTCTCTACATATATCTCTATCAACTAGTTATGTTTAGTGTTCCTCATAAACACCATAGTGATAGTATTTGTTAGATAATAAAAATTAAATATTTACTACACAGTCATATAGGTTCTTTTTATATTTATTTAGGGAAACTAAAAATAAGTTTTATTTAACCCTATCAAATTGATAAATTAATAAATAGCAGTTTTTTAATGCGAATTCCTTTAAATACAGGTTCTTACCTCAGCAATACTAGTTTAGTTAGTTCTTTGAGATTTTAATTTAATTAGTTCTTTAAGATATTTTGGTCGGATTTCAAGTAGATAACATGACATGGAATTGATGATGTGGTTGCATACAGACTGGTTAGTTTTTGTACCAAAGTAGTTTGAATGTGTTCAGGTTCGCACCTAGTAGGTATAAATTAAAACAAACTTTGAGAGAGTAAGGAATTTAATTATATTAAGAACAAGTGTTGTGGCTTGTTGGGCGGTAGGTAAGAGGGGGTGTATTATAGCATTTCCTTCTTTTTATTAAAATACAAATTAGGCTATAGAGTAATGAGGAATTTTAATGTAAAGATTAATAGATATATTTAAACTCTACTCAAGCAAATACATATTAAAATCATAAGTACTCACTTACGTCAAATTTTACAGTTTGATATCTAAATTTCATACATTGCAAAAGTACCAAAACGATACTTATTTAATGTGTTAATCACTGTCCTTAAATGTATATAACAAGAAGACCATGATAAATAGTGCTATGATTGGTTTTCTAAATATTCATTTGACAAGGTGCAATGAAAATATAAAAAAAAGAATTAATAGCCTATATTACTAAATAAATAAAATAAATTACCTTCACGAACATCGAAGTAGCATGATTAGTCCTCAGTCAGGTTGACTGATGTAAAGTTGGAATGTCACAGCTTGACACTCATTAACATTCTGAATGTGTCTCTGTGACAAGTTCATTTACTGACACACCTAAGTGGCTAAAGAGCATTTGGACATATCAATAGTCAAGAACTGTGTAGTATTTACAAACTGTCACTTTATCCGATTTATCAGCGTATACGACTTCAAGCAAATGTAGTCGAAATTTATTACGAAATTTATTTCGTAAAATGATTATTGAAAATGCTGTACCTTTAATTAAAATATTTCTTTTCGGGTGATTAGTTGTAGGGTCTATTTCAGAAATGAGCCACCACTATTTAAAATTTTCCAACACGGTTTAAATTGTTTTCAAATGAGTACCATACCAGGAGAGTCAAAGATGAATGGAAACGATATTATATAACCTATCTTAACCGTATCTGTGCGTTTTCCACAGTTTAAATAGTGACGACACTCTTCTGAAAAGTCCCTTTTGTTAACTTAGGAGGTTTGAAGCCAATAGTGGTGTAAGTATTGGATGGTTTGAAAAATATTATAATTAAACTCCTAATATGAAATTTCTCTATTTAAACACATAAAACGTTGGTCATTTTGTATTTTGGTATTTGCATTATACCTGTGTTTAACATATCCCAGCAGATAATGTTGAGGGAGTTTCTAAGGGATGTTTGATGTTCTACATCAGCAGCTCTCGTCATTTCCTGTCTCATATCTTTATGTCTGCGGGCAACCAGGAGCTCTGCGTTATCAAAGTAAACACTCACTCAACTTTAAATAAGGGTTCAATTGATATTTTAAAAGCCTTAATATGTTTTATTTAAGATATTTTTGAAGAAACTACTTGCAAATTGTTGTGAAAACTATATTTATTCAAACAATGCACGTCTTTAATATACACGTTGTAAAAATATTCAGCTAGACAAAATTACGTAAGTTGCCATATGAGCAAATTTCCAATCCACTATAACACTACAAAACAAGATATGCATTATCGTTTCATGATAATTTTTTAGGAAATTTTTATTTTAGGTTTAATTTACTGGATTACACTCATGGGGACCTGTAGGAATAGTAGTATCGTATAACGTTTAAGCTAGTTTTCAAATATCAAATGTCGTGGGATTAAATATTTAGCAACGGGTGAAGGAATATTTTGTTGAAAATTGTAAATACAGTTTTTGGTTTTCACAAAATTGCGAAACCTTTATTTGGATTACCGATTGTCAAAACTAATCACCATGAGTATGGTTAAGTAGAATAAAAAATGATGTAATATTTTAAACTTTCTTACCCTCTCAAAAACTTGGGTTAAGAAAACAATAACTATTCAAGTTCAAAAATCAACAGTGCATCCATTAACATTTTACATCAGTAAGAATGCGAGTGAGTTAAATTTGAATTTGGTTTATAGTGAAGAGAACGATTTGTAATCGAAGAAGACTGCATCTAAAGAGGATAAATAATCACAATTTAAATTATGTAAATATTTGATTTTGAACTGATAATCAAGGATAAAACAAAATAAACTAAACCCTTGTAAAATGGATTTTACCAAATTAATTAGTTCTAGTAATCAAAGAGAACTGTATCTTTGATTGAAAAGCTTGATTAAAGGCAAACATTCAAACGTTATTACTTATTAAGTATGTAGATATAATAGTCGATTTGTAATTATTATTTACAATAAAAACAACAGTAGATTTTAACATTAATACAATTTTCTTAGAGCTATGAAATATTAGTTTGTTACACCAATATTATAAAATAATTGTAGAAATCACACACCCAAACAGTTAATGTAAAAAAGATAAAAACTAAATAATACATCTATTAATAATGAACTGTTGTAATACGTAAAAGTTTTTTGATTGGTTTCCATCTTTTGAAATCATTTATCATCGAATATTGTATACTGAAGTTTTGCAAAATATACACGGAAAATGACTGTTTATAACTATTGAACATGATTTAACATCATTTGACAAAATCTCGCTCAGTTGCAGGTAAATATATAACATGCTTAATTATAAACTCTTGTAAGATGCAAACATGTAGCAGCAGAACACACGAACCTAAACAGTGTTATTATTTATACTACACACATTAATCAGTATGTTTACCTCAATAAGTTGTATCAATTTCAAAGTGCCATACTTGAGAACAGCCAATTATTGGTTTAGTCTCTGAAGGGATTATGAGACAAGGGAATTGAGCCTGGCAACGTTTTGGTTTCTGAGATTATCAACCTCGCTGACGCGCTAATGTAAACTTAACAAGTCCCTGACGTAATTATAAACCTTAGAGCAATTAGGGATAAAGCCTACTATCTTAGACTTTCTTGAAACCTATGCTCAAAATGTGTTTCTTCTTATTTTGTTATGACACATAAAAGACTGTAATGTGTTATAGTTGTACTTTCAAAATGTCATTATTATTGATAAATGCAACTATCCTATGACATAATTAATTTACTACTACAATTAATTGAATGTTAAAATTTATTATATCATATTTATTATATGCATCTTAAATACTAATATTAGTAAAACTCATATTAATTTATAAAACATACATCTGTTATAGCCCACTCTTGAAACACTGTATTTATTTACAGATTTCACAGTATTCTTTAGTATTTGTGGGTATGTAGACAATATCAAACAGGTTGAACCAAAGAGTGTTAGTGTTTTTAAAGACAATTTTAGTAAATATATAGTGTTTGAACTTCAGCAAGGATAAAAATTATTTACCTTGTTCGGATACCCAAACGCTAAAAAAATATTAGGCAAATTAGACAATTCTATCGGATTGATATTTTATTTGAGTAACTAGCTGCAAATATGTGATTGGTAAGTATCAAGATGAACCCCCATATCGGTGAAGTTGTGCTTATTTTATCCCAAATATGAGTGAAGGATGAGTATAGAACGGAGTGTGAGGTTTTGTGTACCTTACCGACTTAGATCAGCTGTTTCATTAACCAGGGCCATTTATTTAGCTCTATTATTAAGGACAGCTGAGTTCAGTTTCGAATCATCAAAAAGCTACTCACTTTTCTCAGGATCGATCTGGCAGTCGACTTTCGACTACTAGTCAACCACTATAACCACCGAGATACTCAGCTATGAATGTTCCATAACACCTCATCAACATCTGATGAATACCGGATTTTTTTTTTAACTATGGTTTTTAAATTGTTACGAAAAACTGAACATATATGTGGATATGAAAAAATGTCTCACCTTTCCTGTTGTAGAACGCACTGAAATGGACGAAAAGAAATTAGAAACAGCTGATTGGAACCCGTATTTTGAACTTAAAAGAACAATGTGATCGTTTTCATCGAGACATTTCCATGAAGTGTACTCTCACAATCAATGCTAAATCTGTGATCAGACTGTATGGTGTACGTTGTACTTGTTCTTGATTGGTCTCAAGTTATCATTGAAACGCAAGCTATGATTTGCCTCGTCTTACATAATCTTAGTAAACCATTGAGTAAAGTTGTTCAGGTGGAAGGGTCGCTCAGTTCCACCCCATTTGCCGCCAATACAGAGCAGCTGGACCGTTTTATTAGAATAACAAATCGCGTATTTCGAATTATTTAGCTTGTTTGTAAATTTGTTTTCTTTTTTATGTTGCTAACTATTGGTCTTACTATAAGAAAGTGCTATATGTTGTTCAATAATATTATAACATTCAGTTTTTTTTTTATATTAACTAATTAAAACTACGTAAAATAAACAGATTCAGTAATCAGACACATACTTTGAACATTAGCTTGTCAAAACTCGTATCGTGAGGAAGCGGTGAGAGTAACAATAATCATTTATAAGAGAAATTACAAACGCTCAAAAGCTTTTTTAAGATTTTTAAGATTGATTAAGGAAGTCTATGACTTCACGTGGCTGCATTTCTTTCATGTATTATTTAGTGAGGGGAGAACACGGATAAAATGTTGTTGGTCCGTAATAATTCTGCCCCACACATTGATGGCCGTGTAAACTGTGGTAGGGAATGTTTACAAGCTTCTCCACAAGGAGGGAATAATTTCAACTATTTGAATATGCCAAATAGTACTCTATCATATCCTTAAGTGTATATTTGTATAAATAATAGCCTATACATCACAATAATGTGGAATTTGTCAACGTAATTAATAATATATGTATGAACCTATCATAAACAGTAATTATGTAAAACTATTTGCACTATTATCGAGACTTCTATAAGCTATTTATATTCAACAGTGATTTCACAAATTAACCTCTTATCTGGAGGAGGCTAAGTCTGAGATTTAAATAAAAAATAGTATTTTTTTAAGCTGTAAGGTCTAGAACATTAACAATATCAGTATGATAACTTTATTACGAAATATATGCATTAAACATAGTAACAAATTATTCTCTAGTGCAATAGAGACGTTTTAAAAGGATTTTTTTAAATGTCTTTACTATACATTTAATCTATATTATACATTCGAACAATTTATCTTATATTATATGAGTAGTTATTTGAAGTGTCCGTAGTACTTTTTCTTTCGTAGGCTACACAATGAAAAAAAAACACTTAAGATGACTGTAAGATTTTTTATTTTATTTCTTTTACCGAAGTACAACACATTAAATTACATTTCTTCTTTATTCAAATAAAACGTAAAAACCAAGATTACACCATTTACTCTTGTTATCTTTCACAAATGCACCAAAAGCAATGAAGATATGATCCCGGAAATTACAAGGGTGGGAGAGCATCAGACATTACCATCTGGATAAATACATTACGTTTCTGTGCTTCATACGTTAAACAGTACTTTTGCGTTTAACACATTTGGAGTGTACAAAAAATATGATTCAAGTACCATGGCTAGTGGCTATAATTGATTGCTGGCTCTTTTATATCTGTCCATGTCTTAAGTCAATTAATTTATTTGTTTAACTTACCTACTATAAAATAGAAGGTAAGTTAATACCATCCAGTGTTGGGTGTCTTAGCTCTTAAAAACGTCTATATAAGATTTGTAAACAATTGCAGATCTTTTTACTACCCACCCATGTAGTCTTATTTAATCTGACGTGTTTTCTGTCCATAAAATGTTTCAATAAAAATACATATCATTTAAAGCGTAAAACATTATAAAATTCTGAATAAACGATCCCATACCTAAATAACGGGTAATAAATGTTCTAGCTGTATTAAAAAAAAAAATTTTATTACAGTAAGCAGGATTCCAAATATATGTCCTATCATAGGACTTTCGAAGTATTCCACGGACAAGTCTTAAATACTAAATATTAAATGTAGTATGTTTTTTTTTTATTTAGTCTTATATTACATAACATATATATCCTGTCAGTGATTCCTTATCAGAAAATGTGTTACTTACGTGAGTCCTTTACAATAATATTAAATGCGAGTACTTCCATTGCTTAATACGATGAATAAAACTGTCCCTGTATGTCTGTCACTTTGTGTGAATCCATTTACAGAGTTAAAGCTAAATACCCCCGTCGCAGCAAACCTGCATACTAAGCGAATACCCATTTACCCGGCTTGATTTCTACTAAAATATTCCCTATAAATTTTCAGATTTATTTCCTATTTAAATTACATTAATTTTAGTGAGTAGTTAGGTTTGCTGCTACGGGGAAGATGTTGAGGTGTGTTTTTTTCAATTGAAATATTGATAGCTTAGTATGAAATAAACCAAATTGCCAAATTTGATTTAAATGTATCCATAAACAAGCAAACTAGAGCAGTTTATTTATTCTCCATAAGAATAACATGGGAATTTTAAATTTACAATTTTTTAAATTTTCTCCGTAGTCAATGAACATTCAAAAACACTTCAATATACTAAATTATTTGTTTTTTTTTTAAGCTCTTCAAAATGGTCTAGAGAGAAATTTAGAAATTTAAAGTTTTTAAGGTCAAAAATGAGAAAAACCCATTTTTACCCCATAAAACCCCCCATTAACCCCTGATCCCATGGTCCGATTATGCTGGTTCGCGAACTCGTTCCAATAAATGTAAGTTTACACGTTTGTACCAAATTTCATCAGTTATCGTGCTAACGGACACATATATAAATAAATAAATATATATATATATATATATATATATAACTATATAAATATATATATATATATATATGAATTTGAACGGATGGTGTTTTTGGCCTCTGGGGTCCTCAAAACGAAAAAGTAAATCGGTCCCGGGTCTAGGTCTTACCATGAGACCTACGGTAATAGCTTATTCCCTATATGGGAAATTCGCTAAAAGATATATTTAGTGTGCAAAAAAACAAATAAAAAATACAGTTATTTACCCGATGAATATAATAATCTACGTAAATATAATCAATAGGCTGATCGAAAAATTCTATTCATTGATTGCCTTTATAATAGATTTTTTATTAAGTTCTTTGTGGAAAATTTTGTAGTGCCTTTAACGGGTCTGCAAACTGATTTAAAAAGTGCCTCTTGGGAAATCATCTTGAAACCTTTCTTTTAATCAACTGTTGAATTCATTTTCCCTTAGTAATACGGTGCCAACTCAATTTCTTTCTCCCTAGCCTCCTTAAGCCAAGCAGGAAATTGTTTATTTATAAAGAGTTATATTTGGAAATGAATTGTTTGTATTTTTTATGAACATGCACACTATGTTATACTAAGACATACAAAAGGATTTTTTTCATATTTTTGTATATTATTTTTAAAGGTTTTTAAGTTTTTAAATTAAATTTTCGCAATAGGTGTTGATTTGTTGTAATACCAATCTTATTATTACTAACAATAAGATTAAATCAGGTAGGTAATTGAAAAATAATGGCAGTAAATATAAATTTACCTATTGAATATTTTTGTTTCAGATTTTTCAATATGAGTACACATCCTATACTGTATGTAGGCCTAGCCATTTAGAAATTTAACTTTCCTGCTCTTGTAAGTTAAAATTCGTGTAAAGCTTTTTTTATTGATTGGACTTTATGAGCCTATTGAATGTAGAAGATGTATCTACGAAATATACTCACTGTTTGAACAAGATTTGACTATTTTAGAAAGATTAGAAAGAACCCCGATTTTTCTTTTTACATTTATTGGTTTTTTCACCACCGATTCGCATTAACTTACGATTATTATAACTAGCCATCTTTGACAAAGTACGTAGTACTTGGAGTTTCCACGCCATTGTCAAGCTTACTGTAATTTGTAAGCCTCCATTTTCAAGCGATTAATTCATATTTTAGAAAGATTTGACTCTCACCTTTTTTGGTAAACAGATAAGCTTGAATCTGGTGTTCTGGTTGAATCTGGAATATAGTGTCTTGGTGTTCTCAAACTTGAATCAAATTTTGAATGAAGCTGCAAGGGAGTGTAAACAAATGAAGGGTTTTGGACTTAATAAAAGTGAACATTATGAGTCAAATAAATGTATCACACAACAGAAATAAATATAAAAAATAGGGCCTTTGTTAAAATAGTTTATAATCCACTTTTGTGAAATAAAGAAAAGTAAAACTGTAGTCAACTATCTCCTCTATGTGTGTTCCATAATTTTGCCTTTATAGTACAGAAGACGAAATCAGGCAAATACCAATCAGGCAAATGGAATTCGCTTAGTCTGCAGGTTTGCTGTGGTAGGGTATTCTATTCAAAGATGTATAGTATCTAAAATAATCTAGACGCATTAAAAATCTTCAATTAACTGCAACCTTTAGTTGTACCATTTTTTGGATCTTGCGAATTGAAGCATAAAAACTTATTATATTATATAAAATCATTTTCTCGCAGTTTTCATTGAAGAATTATTAAACATAAATTCCCACTATTAACTTGAAAAACTTTATTTAAAGTTCCTAAAAGGTAATTAAAACAGATATTAATTTATGTTATAGGTCTATAATGTGAGGAATTTTGAATTACAAATTGAATAGGGCAACATTCTATAAAACATTTGTTTAACTGTTTTATAGTTAACATATTTTATACCTTTCATTTTGAATTTTACAGTTAAAAATCTACCCATGCATCCTATTTTTAAATTGAATGTTGAATCTGATTTAGTAAACAGAGGCTAAATTGTACCTGGAATCTATACTGCAACTACTGCAAGGTGTTTTGTAAAAGAACACAATTGGAAAATAAAAATAAAACTTAACCGAATAGAAGTTGTTCACATGTTGGGGATTTGTCTGCTACTGTTCGGACTGTAAAGGATTATTTCATCAATATAAAACCACGTCAGAGGACTTCGTGTTTTATCCGATGTGCAGTTTTAATATAAAGATAGGAGGGAATATTTTCGCAACTTCAATCCTCGCTGCTTTTCATTTTACACACCTATTAAATATCAATGTAACCGTAGATCACCATAGATTTATAACCGGACAATTTACCTCAACAAATATTACGTATTTGAGGTTATTTTATCAACAAATAAATTACTAAGAAATTTCATAATGTATTTCTTCACACAAATTCAGCGTATTCCATAATCGTAAAAGAAAATCCCACAAAGTCTTCTCATAGTGAAAACATAGAGTAGGAAACAGTTATAATTAGTTTATAACATATTATGTAGAACTAAACAACTTGAGTTAGAGTCAAAAACAGATTTCCAGATTTTACATAACTTGTCATTGGAAATATTACATAAGAATCATCGTGAATTTTAATCTGAACCTTATTTAAAGTTGAGTGAGTGTTTACTTTGATATCGCAGAGCTCCTGGTTGCCCAAGGACATAAAGATATGAGACAGGAAATGACGAGAGCTGCTGATGTAGAACATCAAACATCCCTTAGAAACTGATTCTTGTCCCAACATGTCTGAGGAGGAAGACTACAGATAAGGAGGAATCTGAATGTCTTTTATTTTTCTATTTATCATCTAACACGTAGTTGTTGAGATATACGAAAACAAATATTTTTTTAACCATCATCATCAATAATATTTCTTCCTATAACATGACCAATAAAACAGTCATTCAGAAAAACAGCTTATGCAGATTGGTAAATAAATTTGAGTACCATGTAGGATAATTAATTCGGGTTAATTTAAAATTGATAATACCTAAATTTCTTGCTTACGATGTCAACTTTTCACTCTTAAAACCAATAGTATATTTTAGGTTTGTTGTAAATGGTCCAAATCATGTTTTAAGAATATTATAATTACTCTAGTTCTGGAATGGGTTTCATGAACTTGGTTTGCTGCGGCGGGGGTATTTTGTATATTTACCGTCTTGTGAGTAACAATATAAGCGTAAATATATGTTTTAAGTGTTATAAAGCAAAATTAATTGTCCTCGTTGGGTTGTAGGTATTTATATTTTGCGCAAATGCCATGTTTTGAATAGTTTCAGCACATCCTTATTGAAGACCCTAATGAAGAATCATACCTACCTTTGTGAACCCTTTGATAAAGAAAATCTGCTATTAATACATCACAAGTGAGTGCTAGGAATTATTGTTAATGCCTAGCACAAAACACAAACATTCACTGACTTTCTTAAGTCCTGTCAGATAAAATGTTAAAAAAACATGGAAAGAATGTAGTAAAAATAGCTATGACAACTATACTCTTCTTACAAAACATAGAGTTCTTCACAAATAGTTGTCAAGGTACCAATCCCAGGGGCACCACATTAATTAATTTGTAACGAGAATATAGGCCTACCTGGTGGTCGAATCTAGAACTTACATTTTATGTTGGCTTATATACGACATTTCACTTAGTTATATTATACAGGGTGAGTTTTAATTGTCCCCCCCCCCCAACTTTTTTCTACATTTTTTCAAATATCAATCCCAGACCACTTCCAAACATTGTTGGGTAGTAAGTACTTCATTTTGACAAGGTGGTCATTTCCGGCCGCCATCTTGGATCCGCCATATTGGATGCAAAACTTTTTTTTTACTGTAAAGGTGGGGTTGTGACCCATTATTTCGAACTACATTTTTATCCTGATTACAATGCCGCAAACCGTTTTTAAAAATCTTGATTCATTCTAAAGTTACGAGGGCTTTTTAAAACTTTATTTTTAGCCCATTTTAACATTGTGCATTTACAAACTAAGACCATAATCCCAAAATAGTGCTAGATAATGATAAGTATACACTACCAGTAATTGTCCACCTATTTTCACTTGGTTATGACTGATGTATTTTTTTCGACCGCCATCTTGGATCCGCCATTTTGAAATGTGATAAATTATTTTAAATATGAAGGGGGTGTAGTGACCCATTATTTCTAACTACTTTTTAAGCTGAACTTAATTCCATAATCTGTTTTTCATTTTCATTTTTTGATTTTGAAATATTTACATTTTCAACAAAAAAATTTAAATATTTAATAAATAAAACATGATAACAAAAAATGGATTGCGGCATTGAGTTTAGCTTAAAAAAGTAGTTCAAAATGATGGGTCACGACACCCCCTTCATATTTAAAATAATTTATCACATTTCAAAATGGCGGATCCAAGATGGCGGCCGAAAAAAATACATCAGTCATAACCAAGTGAAAATAGGTGGACAATTACTGGTAGTGTATACTTATCATTATCTAGCACTATTTTGGGATTATGGTCTTAGTTTGTAAATGCACAATGTTAAAATGGGCTAAAAATAAAGTTTTAAAAAGCCCTCGTAACTTTAGAATGAATCAAGATTTTTAAAAACGGTTTGCGGCATTGTAATCAGGATAAAAATGTAGTTCGAAATAATGGGTCACAACCCCACCTTTACAGTAAAAAAAAGTTTTGCATCCAATATGGCGGATCCAAGATGGCGGCCGGAAATGACCACCTTGTCAAAATGAAGTACTTACTACCCAACAATGTTTGGAAGTGGTCTGGGATTGATATTTGAAAAAATGTAGAAAAAAGTTGGGGGGGGACAATTAAAACTCACCCTGTATATGTTTTACTGTTGTGTTAGTGTTATGAGAAAAATTTTTTTATTCTACTCAAAAATTCATGTTACAAACAAATTTTGATTGAATGGTTCTTAAGACTTTAATCTTGAGTAATACAATTTCTATAATAGATTTAGATAGGTATCTATTCAGACGGCAAAATATAAGCTATATCAACATCGATTTCTAAATATGGTCAGTATGCTGGAGCCTGCATTCCTCAATACATATCTGAGCAAGGTAGAGCGCCAATATGTTGCAGGTCCGTAGTAAATTTAACCTGGAAACATTCTTACGGTCGTAAAATTCATACGCTAGAAATTGACGGACCAAAAATATACGCATAGAACGTAGGCTACATTATTTTTTATTATGCTAAATATTGTTTGTTTTATATTCTATATTTTTTTTATTTTACTATTTTTAAACCGTTACAAATAAAGAATTAAAGACAAAAAAATGTTATGCTTTGTCGACAGCTGTCTCTTTGTAAATATGTTTTATTAATCAATAGGTTGTAGTTTTAGAATTTATTTTAAATTCAACGCGAACCATGAATGTCTGAAGCTTTTCGTATTTGGGTACTGGCAGCGCATAACACTCCTTACAGACCTCACGAGTCTTTCCTAGCAGCTTCCCATATGTGGTGCTCGCGGGCAAATGAAATTCCACTTTATCCCGTGGTTCACAACGTCTTTTTGGATCTTTTCGTGGTTGAGTGACTTAACAGCGTTTCTAAGTTCCCTATCTGCAGCTATAAAGTTTGTGCCATTGTCGGAATATAATTCGATATACAATTACTTAACTGGGTTATAAAATCGATATTATATAGAAAATAAGCACATACAGTGCTCAATACTTTTGTAAAACTATACCTAGCTATAAACCTAATTAGTGTTCAGGAAATTGATAAAAATGATCGTTCGATAATTAATACGAGATTATTGTTTGTAAATGAAAACGATTACCATAATTAAGAAAAATGGAAACTAAAGCTATCGATGGTTACATTGAACTGTCATTTGTTGTAATTATCTCTTAAACATGTTAGTTATTCTATATATGATTAATTTAATGAAATCTGATTGTCCCTAAATAGAACGTGATTATCAGGTTTATGTGAATTTTATTTTATTTAAATTATCCTATTATTACCTGAGTTGATGCAAATTTTCATCAAAAAGGTTTAACTTAATTAAAAGCATAGCATTTTAATTAAGTAAAACAGTAGACTTATTTGTGGGTTAAAATGCAAAACACATTTTTTGTGAAGTTACTTAAATGTGTCGAAGTCTCTTTTATAGCATAACATACCCACACAGCACAAGAAACCTATTTCAAACTTGTTCCAAGCTTAGAGTAATAAAATTACAAGCTTAGCTTTAGCTTGGGTAAAGCATAGATTAAATTAGGTTTGTTTTAAGCTTCAAAGTGTACACTTTTTCAACTTGGTATGAGCTTGGGCTTCGCTATCCCTAGCTTGAGGTTAATGACTTAAAACTGATTTGAAATTACAGTATAACCATTCAACAGTAAGCTTAAAGCAAGCTTGTATGACCAAGCTTTTAACAGGATTTTTTGATCAGCGGTATGCAACTTGGATTTCGTCCCATACAAGACTGATGTACATTTTAAAATCGCACTTATTTTAAATACTTACTTGAATACTTGTTGTCTTTGACCGAAGTATCTCGGATAGATAGCGTCACTATATTAATATTTACAAAACTTGCTATAAAAAACTTAAAAACTTTAAACTTTAAAACTTAGGCTGTGGTAAGCAATAGTTGAGGTGCCTCAGTGGATTGAGGAATTGCTCAGGGTGGATTCTAACTGACGTCAGATAAATTTTGTTACAATATTCTGGATATTCAAAATTGTATTCAATATTGAAGAGTTTTCGATATTACTATTCTTCAATTAAAAGATACGCATTTACGGAATTCAACCAACAGTTTCATTTAGTACTGAGTCAAGCCTTCTAAATTCAGGCTCTAAGAAGCCTCGTACTAATTTTATCTTTGTTCCAGAGGTCCATAACCAGTTACAACTCATCGTTCTTTTCTTACATTACTGTCTAGAAGCCAGTTGGCGACATTCAACTTAAAAAAATATTTGATAATCACTCCCGTTACCCGTCTCAAATTTCAGTCCGACTTGCCTAGTGTGTTTATGTTGATGTACGAGTCAATATGGGTATGAAAAAGACTATCCCCAGTTTGATGTCGGATTAGTAATGATAACCACATGGCCATAAACTAGCCATTCAAACATCAACACAATGATTCCAAATCACGATTGTTGTAGTTTTATAGTATACATTGAATGGATGTCACTACATTTAAAACTCTGATGAATTATCCAAGTATAATAACTGTATAAGTATAAGTATACCAAGTATTAGTATAATAAGGTAGGAGACTTCTTACCGATTTGACATTCCAGACATTAGTTACCAGGGAATAAACCAACCAATAGATAGTTAGTACCTAGTAATTGAAGTTGTTATCTATACTATTATAAAGAAGAGGTGGTGTCTGGGTGTGTGTTTGTATGAGATAATCTCAAAAACTACTGAACCGACTGGGCTCAAATTGCACACAAATGAAGCTACAGCTCTGAGGATACATATAGAACTATTCCCACTTCGATATTGTCCTAGGGCTCTGCCCCATGGGCTTTCAAAAATTTGAGGTGAGAGATTTAAAAGTAAATATTGATTGATGGTAACAAAGAACAAACCTACAACGTTTAAAAATGTAAACAAGCAGAACTAAACTGTCAAATGCATTTTGATTTCGCTAGGTTCGAACATTTATTTAAACAAGAGGTTCTACCCGCGAATTCACGGGCGAACAGAAGGCACCATTACATTAATTTAATCAACTTTGACTTTATATTTCATTTAAAGGGCCCAAGTTCGAGAAATTGTCATCTGAAAGGGTGTTAAAAGCAGTGGAACCTTCATACCTTACGTCCTAAGGTTGGCCGATGTTGTACCTGTAAACGCAGCTCTCTTTCACGACGTCTTTAATACTTTACTTTAATACTTTTCAATGAAATTGCGACCTGTTAAAGATCGGTGACAACCGCTTGGAACGAAGAACATACATGGTTTTAATCCCATATTTATTGTGTTTCGATCACCTTTAATCACTCACTTGTATGTAACAGCTAGAAATAGCTTCACTGTCCATTCGCCGCACTTCTTTTAAGAACATAAAAGTAAATAATAAAATAAGTAAACAAAAATTTAAACAAACAAACTATATTGTCAATTGCATTGGCCAGCCGTTGTTCACTAAATTCATCGAATAATAACTTCCAAAACATGCAAGGCGTAGCCCTTTGGAAATCAGCCCGTGGGACAGAGCCCTTAGGGAGTTCGTCCATATCAATACTTTTCGGCAAATCTACACACTCAAAGCTTCATTTTGATATGCCATATGCCTCTATTTTTATTTGGTAAATTGCCTTAACCGTTTACATAAAATTTGATTGTATCACTTTAATGATATAATAGATCTCATTTAAACCAAGTCAGTAAATGTTTGTAACAAACTGTATTAGCAAACTTATTGGATGTTTAGAATTAACATATGTTCTTCTTCTCACTTTAAACTTCTGACAACAGCTGGAGTTTTATAACAATTTTTGAAATTTAAAGGGCCTCAGGGCCTCACTCCCTAACTATTTCCCTAAAAAAAAGTTTCCTGCACAACTTTACGTTACGCTCTTTCCAATTACACCAAAAACATGTCAATCGGTTCAGTAGTTTCGGAGGAGTACTTGTCACAAAAAACATGCTTGCGTATTAAATAAGTATAGATACTGCACGAATATTAGAACAGAGAGGGTAAGGATCATATTTAAAATTATGACGTCACTAGCCTGAATGTAAACATTACTTAAATGGAGCTGTCAAACCATGTGTTAATGTAATTTCATTATAATAGGATTCTTTCAGTTACATAATTTGTTTATGTCTATAATCAATTATACTGAGTCCGTTATAATATTTGTGATATGCTGTAATAATATTTTACACTGAATATTTCATTGTAAAAAGAAATTATTTATAGATATAGGAAATAATTAAGATTCTACAATCATTGCCGTATCAACCTAGGCCTTTATCCTGAGTTGTATGAGTATTATGTTTTGGATTTATTTTTGTGTAAACAGTAATTTAATATCCCTGCTGCAGCAAACCTATAGACTAAGCGAATTTCCATTTGCCTGATTGTCATTTCCCTAAAATATGTTAGAAAACTACACTATTGACAGGTTTGGAACTATTGTGATAGCTTTTCGTTTACAGTCCAAACCATTAAACAGGTTATTTTATTATACCTTAAAATATATCATTGGTTTTGTATCCTAGGTAGCCTAAATAAGTATTCACTGTATGAGTTGAGTAAATAAAAAGTACTAGACCTATTACAATTATCAAGTTAAGTAGGCTAATACAGTTCAATTTCGTTTCTAAAATAAATGGTAGGGAATGAAACCATTTGGCATTTATAAAGACCCAGCATTAACTCTTTTGCATACAGACCCCGTTGCAAGGCACGGGTATATCTGCTAGCGAATACGAATAGTAGCGCTGGTTGCAGTAGCGCCAGTCAAATTTTTAAGCGACCGACGCTACTAATTGGGACCGACGGGATTGATTTTTTTAGTATCTTATATAACTTAGAGCTAATCATGTACTACCTCAAAGTCTATTTCTACATAAATTACAATTCCATAATACCCCCGCCGCAGCACACCTGCAGTCTATTTTCAATTAAATCTAATTCAATAACATTACGTTATTGAGTATCTAGGTTATGCTGCTACAGGCAGGTTTACGTAGCGTGATTGTAGGAAAATACTATTAGCTTAGTATAGAATAAATAAATTTGACAAATTTGATAAAAATATATCCAAAAGGAATTAAAGAATTTCGTCAGCTGTTTCAACTGCGCAAGTTAGTTCTATTATAGCATTAACAGGTTTTAAGGTTTACCTAGAGGTTCAGCACTATTATGTTTTTGCATTTATGACAACAGCTAATTTGAACCAACTAGCAACAAAAAGCTGTGGTACACAATGAGACCTTTACTTTTTTCAATGGTTCAGGGGCAGTGGTAGAACAAAAGAACCAAACTTTCTTAAACCATGTCCTCACCCATAACTGCAATAAGCATTTTATACTTATATGCCAACCCCGTACGAAGGACGGGTACTCTGCTAGTTCTCTATAAATTAATCACAAATGTGTACATAATTATTCATAGATCTGCATGATGGTTTTATTGATTATTTTGAGTAGGCGATAACTTCAATTTAAAATGCATGAGTTACCTGGGCATTTTACCACGGTTGATATATATTCTCTTTCAAAAATCTATGGAAAGCCCCGCATGTGAGGTTGCATTTGGCAATAACATAAATTATTCATGCGGTTCAACTCAAAGAAACGTTTGTACTTGTGAGGAGATTGCAGAAAATACATTTATTTAAAATACTACGAACTCTGAAAGATAGTTTAAGCCGTTATTTTCTCAAACCATGCAGAACGATACCTAATGCATATGTTTTTCTTTGGATTAGAACCTATTCAAAATTACTAATGCACTGTTATAGACTAATCGTGTTGAAAACGTATATAATGATTAACTTACAATGTTTGCGTGAAATGTATAAGTTGGTTTATATTGACAACTTGAATGTCTTAATGTCTTTTATTGACGTCTACTGACTACTGTATTTCAATTTATGTCAAACAGATGTTTTTAGTTAGTCAACTATTGACATCCTAATTAGTAAGCTATTACCCACGGCCTTCACCCTGTTTCACTTCATAAATTAATAAAACTATTGATTGGGTAAGTTAAACTGAAATAAACGAAACAGAAAACAGTAATAGCCTACAAACAAATAATCACACCTGATTTTAATAAGGTAATACATTGAAATAATAAGAAACAAATAAGTACAGTGTAAGTGTTTGAAGATAAAATAAAACCAAGATAAGATCAACCCTGTTTTAATACCAATTTCCAAAAACTCATCACATAAACAAAAACAAACAAAAAGTCAGCTGATAAATATTACAATTAAATATGGTATTTAAAGACAGTACATACAGTTAAGGTATTTTTAGCATTAGGTATATGGAAAGTTCCCTTTAAAAAGGAATCACGACCTTAAAGGGCAATTTATGACATAATGGATAGTTTTGTGCAAGGTTTCTCGCCATGACGAACATTTTAAGTATATGGTTTATGGGGGTGTGACTTGTAGTTTTCTCAAAAGTTTATGGGTACTTAGGGATTTATATATCGATTATTTTGTTTGTCAAGTGTTATTATCGTCATAACATGTACTGAAGAACCAAACAAAATTTTAACACGTTAAGGTACAACAAGTTTTTTGTGTTGGTAAAAGAATACAATTTTAAACGTTTAGTAAATAACTTTTAATAAAATTAATTCTTTACAACAGAATACAGGTAAAGTCAGAGAAATATATGGGGATATGTTGATTACTTTTGGTATGAATAGTTAAAAATATTATTTTTACAACATAATAGGCTATGTAATTATTTTTCTATAGTTTGTTGATTTAATGTATTTTTAAAATACTTAAGTTTTGTGAGTTTTGAGTTTACGTACGTTATAAAATTTCTAAAAATTTAAGTTTACATAAATATTTTATGTGATAAATTTGTGTTTGCTGTAGGGAACGAAGCTTATATAATATAATAAATTATATATAGTACTATAAGACCGAGCATTGCTCATAGTGTTTAATTTATTTAGAAGGTAAACAACATAAAGCTTTCATACATCTATAATTTGCAATAGTTTTTTGTTTTATTAAAAACAATAATAAAAACACAGTCTAAAACATGTAATGAAACAAATTACATGAAAATTATTAAATTAAACATTTAAAAAAATTATATTTCATTTATTTTTTAATCAATCTTTTTGAGCTTGGTCTCGTTTGATAGCAAATTTTAAATTCTAAATAAAGGAGTTTGTCTGTTTACTTACGCGACACCCTGTATTATATGCATTATTCGTATTTAGCTATCGAATTAAGATGGATGTGAACAGGATATGAGGAGGAAGATAACTACAGTAATCATATTATCGCACAGGTGAGGTGGTAAAGTGTTGGCTTATGAGAAAGCACTAGACCTAGATAGCGAAGTTTAATGTGCAAGATACATATCGTGCACACACTGCTAAGTACATTTAAACTACCCTGGTTAATATGGATATACCATTTTAATGGTTTTTACCACAGTTTTAAATTTTAATAAAAACCTATAAGCCCCCTTATTTTGTTTAACTGAATCATTTGTCGGTATAAAGCGAAATAGATTGTTTTGCTTGATTTTTATTATCAAACTAAGTTAAATGAATTATTGTTATGATGTCTCAATAACAACAATCAAATATTTTATTTTACTATTGGTTATTTAATATCATTGTTACAACACAAAATTGCATTTAAAAACATTATTATATTCAATTTGTGCTCACACAGAGCAATGGACCTGTTATTTGATTATAGATATGTGCATTGTGAAAAACATATGCTTGAGAAAAACAAAACTTCATTAATCTACAGGTATATTTTTACGTGTTGTGGTCATTAAACAAAAAACTTTGAACTATTTCAAAGTCAAGTTTATAATTTGTTTAGTTTTTTTTTTTATAATTTTACTTCATTGTCTCTCCTAGCAGTATCACGAAACCATTAAATCTCAATGAGAAATAATAATGGCCATAAATATTACATGTTTTCCTTTAACAAGTACAGATAGAGTTTAATGGTGAAAAACTCGCGATGTTTTAATTAACACATGTACATTACAATACATTATTCGAAAAACTAATTGAGTGCGAACGTTATAATAGCAACACTAATGAAATTATTTCCCCATTTAAATTTCCTCTGTTTTTAATATTGATTAAAAGCAACTAATTACCAAACTTAATTACTAATTAATTTTGCATTTGGCCAACCAAGTAAAATGGAATTATTAGTCGTAATAATTGGTTTCTGTTTCCATATTAAACTAATTTATTGTTTTCAATTTATATTCTTTACTGGCGTTTAACTTGCCTAAAACTACTATTACAATGCTATTACATAAAATATTTGCATAGATTCTTGATAATGTTTAAGTACGAGGGTTTTTTTGCAGTGTTTACTTTTTACTAACTACTAGCCGCTATTCCCGTGCCTTGCAACAGGGATGCAAAAGAAACAATTTTGGTTTCTTGAAAATGATAGCAAGCAGCTTGAGAACGCTAAATAGAACAATTATTATGTTCCCTAGACCTGCTGTATGAGGATAGACTTTTATTAATTTACTATTTGTATTAACTGGCTACATAAACATAACTGTAAAAAAATCCATCCATTCCATGTATCACAGCTTTTTGTTTCTGCTTGGTACAAATTAGCTGTTGTCATATATAAAAAAAATAATAATAGTGCTGCACCCTGTTGGTAAACCTATTAACTTTTTTATACTTTTGAACATCAATCAAATTGTCTAGTTGAAACAGCTGTTAAGATTTTTTAATTCCATTTAAATATAAGTACTCATAAGGTTAACATGCGGAAACTCCAGAGCCACTGGGGCGGAGCCGATTGGATGGATCACGAAATTGATGGTGTATACACCTATTCCATGAAATTCTACTCGTATGTACCAATTTTCGTGGCAATCGGTCCAACAGTGTCTGAGCTCATAATGTTCAAATATATATATATATATATACTAATTTACTCTTTTATAAATATAGATTATCCTAAAAAAAATATTTTTATGTTGTTACATTTTAAAGTCAAATTATAGTTCTTTGGCGAATTTCCCATATAGGGAATATTAGATATTACCGTAGTACTCATAGTAAGACCTGGACCCCGGGACCGATTTACTTTTTCGTGTTAAGGTCCCTCGAGGCCAAAAAGATCATCCGTTCAAATTCATATATATAATTCATATGTAGAGCTCAAAAAACATATAATTTGGTATATTGAAGCGTTGTTATGCGCCTAATAATCGAATACAAGTTAGCAGATAACCAAGATTGGACATGAGATAGCATCTCACATTAAAACAGATTTAGGTCAGTAGGCCTATACATCAATCACTTTGTCTGTAATTGACACAATTGAGATGTTTTAAACCATAAATAAGATATTACTCAGTTCTTTGAAGGAATCAAATGAATAATTGAAGAATGAAATATAGTTATACAATTGTTCAATTATGTTTACTAATACAGACCGTGCCACTCCCCAGACCGTGTCACCATCAGATCATGTCACCACCATACCGCGCTATCACTTTACAGTGCCACCCCTCAGACCGTGCAAACACTATGTACCATGCCACCCCAAGTACGTGTCACTATCTTACCGTAGCACCCACGGCCACCTTTAACTCCAGGCCGCGGCCTTCGAAGTGGCAACATCGCAAGCAGGGTTGTAACAGCTGTTTTGTTTTGAGGCAGCTAATGGTTGTGTATGTTTTAAGAATACGAAAGCTTGGTTACTGGTCTATGCAAATTTCGACTCCTCTTTAAATGTGCAAAAATATATAATCAATTAAAATTTTGTTTTGTTTTTCAATTCTATATGTTATATTTTCAATCTGTTATTAAATTTATGTTCATAAATTTAAATTAAAATGAATACGCAAATTAATGAGCTGGTATTACCTGTCTGTCATGTTATCTTATGGGAAGTCTTGCGCTAGACAACACTACTTGCAACGTTGCCAATTCTACCAGGCCCCGGCCTGGAGTTAAGGGTGGCCGTGGTAGCACCACCATACCATGCTACCACACTACTGTGCCACGCCCCAGACAGTGCTATACTCCAGACCGTTCCACCACCCTACCGTGCCACCACTATACCATGCCACCAATACCATGCTACCACACTACTGTGCCACGCCCCAGACAGTGCTACACTCCAGACCGTTCCACCGCCCTACCGTGCCACCCCTCAAACCGTGCCACCACTATACCATGCCACCAATACCATGCTACCACAATACTGTGCCCCACCCCAGACAGTGCTATACTCCAAACCGTGCCACCACCATACCATGCCACCCCTCAGATCGTTCCACCACTATACCTTGCCACCCCCAAGACCGTGCCACACCAGGGACAGTGCCAGCACTAGAGATGTTTTAAACCATAAATAAGATATTACCCAGTCCTTTGAAAGAATCAAATAGGAAGGAATAATTAAAATGAAATATAGTTATACAAATGTACAATTATTTTCCCCAATACAGACTGTGCCACTCCCCAGACCGTGTCACCATCAGATCATGTCAACACACCGCGATATCTCTTTACGCCATCACAACCGAGCCGACACCACAGCGCCGTCACTTCACCATGCCTCCCCTCAGACCGTACTACCACTATAACATGCCACCCCCAAGTACGTGCCACCAATAGACCGTGCCACTATCAGAGTGCGGCTCCAAGCCCGTTCTACCCAAACATTGTTTTTAGGTGTTTAAGTCGAAGGTGGGATGGCTTAGGGTCATTAAGTCATTATTTCCCTACGCCAGATATATATCCGTTTTTCATTTCGGACTTTTACTAACCATTGTATAAACCAATTACTGGCATTTTAAATTATTCTTTAGTTTTTCTCTTGTTAAGTGGTCACTAAAATACAAGACCACGTTAAGTGCCATATTTTCACTATTTTCTAAATTAAAATATTATTGAGATTGAGACTGTATTTAATAATATATTTTTAAGCCAATAGTTCTCCACTAGACCAAACGAACTGATTTTAGTTTACATCAATGGCAACGCATTCAAACAATACCATACTTTGGACACACACCAAGAAAACTTCATATTTTTCATATTAATTAAAGATGAAGATTAAACATTCATTATACAAAAATGCATTCATACGTTAACACTTTAAAATGGGTTTTGCTTTATAACCTTTTATCCAAGGGAGTATGGTTTATGTATGTTATATTCATTGTATATGTATGAAAACCCATATAGTCTGAAAATATTGTAGTAAATGTTAGCAAGTAGTGGCTAACTTGTTTGTAGAAACAGCTGTTGTTGATTCAGGTCAGTGAAGTCTGCTGAGCTGTCTGCTTCAAACGGGAACGGGCTTTAAAAAATATACAGTACAGTGAAGTGTCAAGCGAAAACTTATCGTGCCTTGTTCACGTTAAAATTGTAGGATGTCGTAATTGCAACATTTAAGTTCTTATATATATTTTATTTTACTTTAAGCCACCATAAATTATATTTTATCCACGTTTGTTTAGTTAATGTTGTATAGACACGCTTTTATATCTCTCAAATACAATTTAGAGGTTAAGTAATGCTTGCTTAGTCTGTGGTCTAAGTTATAATCTTTATTTTCAAATTAGTTTGTATAAACTAACTGAATTTATTACATCAATAACAATTATGGAATTTTTTGTTGAACTATAACGTATTTCCAATATCAGAAGGATGATGAACTATGCAATCAAACCTAGATCAAGGACTTTCTTTAAAAATTTTAGATTGTGGATTTGTCTGATCATCAGTAGTATGGTCATTTTCACCTTGATTTTGTTTAACAGACAAAATGATTTGGGAATCAAAGTATATGATTCTACAGTAAAATTTCCTGAGATTCTCAGGGCTGGTAAGTTGACCTCATTTAGTTTGTTAGCGTTAGCTTAGGTTACCCATGTATGCCTGGATCACTGCTACAAACCTGAGACATTGATTTTTTTATTTGTTCTGTCTCGTATTAAATTTACCAACCTGTGTTAGGTTACATATCGGAGAATTGATATCTCAATTTTATTACATTTTCATTAAATTGTACTTAGGCTTATTAAGTTACTGTACACACCTTTAATTTTGAAAGCCTAGCTGCTGTAAGTTATGTTAGGCTAACTAAAGCAAAGTATAATTAAAGTCCATTCCATAACCAATGGATCCAGTTTGGCCTACTAACTTTCTGCTTATAGAGCTTGATTTTAATTTAACAGAGCATTTAATTTTTATTTACCTGTAACAGGGAAATTCCTGACTGGAGAGATTCTTGCAGCAGATGATACTAAAGTGATAAAGCGGCTAGCAAGCAATTTCTTAGTGCCTCCTCCTGAAGTAGGACCTAAATTTAAGTACAACCTAGAAAATCCCAAGCTTAAAGATACTTCAATGGGACAAGCTGAACAGATTAGAAAAGTTCTAAACAATAAGGTAAGTTAGGTAGGCCTACCGTAACCTTACATCGAGCAATATGCTATCTAGGTTAAGAAAATGTCAATCTTTATATGCCTAGGGCCTTTGAATGGAACGTATAGGCCTACAGCAAAGAGTTACTAAGATTACCTACTACTGCCTATTGTTAAAATTTAGTGGCGTGTAAGTTAGGTAACCATTAAATTGCTGCCATTGTTTCGCTGTCTGTTGCCCTATCGACTGAGCCGCCGATCATCTAGTCTTCAGTTTTCTTGAACGTACAATTTTTAGGAAAGGCCTAGGCCTACTTCTGGTTAACTCAGCATTAACTTACACTATCATTGGTGGGTAGCCTTCAGCCTGCAGAGAACCAGTAACTTTTTATCGGTTTAAATATCGATATACAGGGATTATACTCGGTTCGATAAATTAATTCTTAAATTTTTTTCTCGATTTAAGTTAAATATTGAATCAAGTTATGATCTCTTTACATTTTTATTGGTGTTTATTAAATGTTAGTGACGTATAAATAAGTTAGGTATTCAATCAAAATCTAAATATATTCTATGCACAAAACAACAATAACCAAAACTTATCGATATGATTAGGCTAACGCATAGGGTAAAAAATGGATAGCCTAGTTTCTTAAATTGTTAATCATAAAAATTTTAGCTATGTTTAAACACGAGGAGGATTGTGCGAGATTTCTGTCGAAAAGTGAAAATTGCTCGTGTTATTTAGCGTCGTAAACAGAGTATTTTTACCAGTGTTTTTACGGGGCTCTAGTGCATTTTGCTATTCCACGTGTAAACCATGGCTTACAATAATGTTCCTATTGAAGAAAGATCTTCTGTTCCTGCAACTCAAACTAATGCAGTGACTGATGACAGTAAAAAATGGACTGATTTAGAAACAGAGAAATTAACTTGATCGTTGTTTATAAAGAAAATTTTTTGGAATGTCACATTGACTTCAGGAGTAGAGCAAACAAACATGAAATTGTGCAAGATATCAGCGCAAAGATCAACACCGATGTTGCAGAAATGGCATAATTTTTTTAAAAACATCAAGCATTGTAGCAAATTTTCCCCAGTTAAGTTTCATGTTGGTGGATACCGTTAATTCTTCTATCAGTTGTGGGTGAACCGATAGTGATACTGCTTCAAGAACTTCACAGCCACAAAATTCCTACGAAGCCACAATGAATTTCGCATCATGTTGCTGAAAGTCATCAGTGTCAGGCTTGTAGTCTTTTGTAGGTGGGCGACTTCTCTTAGGCCTACTTGCAATTAAGTTATTTTTAATTATTTCTTGTCTTCCGAAACGATTTCCCAGCAAATTTAACATTTCTTTTACATTCTCGGGATGTATCAATAGAGGGTTGAAATCATATCTTCCGCTTTTACAGACAGGGACTTCTGTCGTCTGAAGATTCTCTAGGTCCATATAATCATTCAATTCAGTCGAAAACGATTGTACTCAGTTAAACCTGTAAGCGAGCCATTGATCAAGATCTCC
Source organism: Macrosteles quadrilineatus (assembly GCF_028750875.1). Taxonomy (NCBI): domain Eukaryota; kingdom Metazoa; phylum Arthropoda; class Insecta; order Hemiptera; family Cicadellidae; genus Macrosteles; species Macrosteles quadrilineatus. Next base: position 8,499,341 of record NW_026542598.1, read on the forward strand.
TAGCTTGGCAGAGGTGATAAAACCGTAGCAGGCATCTTGTCTCCAACCAATTTTTCTTCCTTGGTTAAATATCATATATTTTTACCATGCATTTCCAATTGATTCAAACTCTTTGTCGTTTGGATAATTTTGAGGTTGAGGGCACCAATGCTCAAAATTGAACAATTTAAATTCTTAACTAATAAAATAAGTCATGCTCTTTGGTTTACAAACTCCCATTGATTTTACTAACCATGACACCCTCAACTATCAACCACTAATCACAAGCATTTGTCAAAATAAAACATGTGGGTAGAAAAAGTAAACTTATAAAATAAAAACATAACATTTAATTTGTAACTAGCTAAAATCATAGATTAAACATACTCCCTTAGTAGATTTTCCATCCTTATGGAAAAGCCAAAGGCAATTTTATCGTTAGTTCTGTCTGGTGCAGTGTAGAGGTTGTGTTTTTTTTTTACAATTAGTTTCTTGTTAGGCCTATTTATTAATTTAAAACCCTGTTAACAAAAAAAAAACAAAAAAAAACTATATAATCGTAAACAATAACTAACTCATCCTCCAGTTATATATAACCATTCAGTAAAGCAAAAATCATTAAATTAACTTTACAGTGTGTCCACATTCTGGAAAGTCAGGGATAGTCATGGAAAGTCATGGAAAAAATGTTGGTCATTGAAAGTCAGGGAAATAGGCAAGAAGTCATGGAAAGTCATGGAAATTTCCAATTATGGATGGATTTCAGGGGAGCATTCAATACTCTAGTCAGCTGTAACCCGGACTGTTGTCGATGAAAGATCCATTTTTCACGATTTTTCACAAATGTTCGACAATTCAATTTATTACAGTTGTATTATTTTATGAGTTTTCCGTTTGTTTTAGTTCATTGTTGTACCTATTGTACTCCATTGTTATCTGTTATTACATATTTCAGTATTTACTGCAAAATAACATGTCCAGGCAGTTATATTTGTGTGTGTATGTTATATTATAATTTGCGTGTAAAGTTCGTGAGTCATGGAAATCAATGGTAAATGGTCATGGATAGTCATGGAAAGTCATGGAAATTAATGACAAATTTTTTGTGGACACCCTGGAAGAAATAATAGAAACAATATTTTGCAACACTAGCAAGACAGACATGGTACTAGACACCAAAAACGAGCTTATTAATTTACAATGAGATGGGAAGTCTACTTGTGTTGGGTAGCTTATGCTGAAATTTACCAAAACCTGGTTTTGGGCTAGTAGGCTACCTAATAGATATTCATAATTTAAGTTTTTTCTAAATACCAGACCGTCACACACCTTTTGTAGCAACTGTTAAAACTAGTATTAAAATTAGGCCTACATTGGTAAGTGCATATCCGAGACGGTTTACAAGGCACTCTCACATATAGAGCTAAAAGTCCTTCTTTAAACTTGAAAACCAGCCAACTAGGCTACATGGATTATCGGTCGTAATTGAAAATTATGTATATGTTGCAGAAAACAATTTCTTCTTACAAAATGTTATTAAAACCCATTTTGACCTCATCCACCCAGCTTTGAGGAACAAGGTTTTTTTTTAGTCTAACATATATATAACCAGTGCTCGATTTGCAGGGGAACGCGGCGTAATACAGTTCCGGTACCTCTCTTCAGAAAGATAGAAATATTGGCATAAATAGGTACTAATCACATTAAATAGAGGTTATAGTTCTGTCACCTAATTTTTATACAAATCGTGCACTCGATTTAACATAAACAATAGAACTACTTTGTTGTGTCTAGGCCTACTTTTAACAGGACATATTATGGCAGCCAAACAGTCTCCAAACACTCACATTTCTATACTTCTCATAGGACTTAAAATCCTGTAAAAAAAACCAAGTAGTTGTCACAGAGATGAAAATTAAATGTTGCCTTGTTTTCAAATATATTTATAAATGTGATATCAAAAGTGCACCAGTGCAGGTTTCTTTACTTAAATAACTATAAAAAGATTAATGTTTCGCTATAGTAAAAACAACATTAGTTTCATGTTTCACAGTTGTTTGACAGCCTGATACCACTTATACATAGAGGAATCAGAGCAGAACAGTGCACCCGTGCAAGGTTGTATTAGTTGCCTTTGAACTGAGACTAATTATTTGGCATTAATTGTTTCTTCACAATATTCTTTAACTGTCGCATTTAAAGATTTGATAGCTATACCAATGATCCTCAAAATACTCAATAATATAATAGTATGTGTACTGTGGGCTTGTCTTATCAATTTTACATGTATCATAAACACTGAAATCATTTATCTTAACAACTTTAATGACTAGATAACTTTTTATCTGATCATTAATGCCTATATACTTAAGCACCTAGTACTGTTGAACTATAATTGTTTGTTGGTTTGACTGTTTTCCAGTTTAAGCTGAGAATTTATGACCCCGAACAGGTTAACCACACTAGATAGGGTGGTTTTGAATTAGTTGAATTAATCTTTGGGCAGCTGAGTGGATCATCAAGGTAGCTGATTCAATCATGAAAAAGTCCATTTACATTATTTTACAAAATGAACCCAGCTTTTCTTGATCATTGGGCTTTATATAAATAGTCCCAGGTATCAGTTTTGTAAAAGACGGAGGATACAAGTTCAGCACTGGTCACACTCTTATTAATTAAAAATCCCTACCATTGGTCATTTGTAGCAAAGATCTAATTCTTTAGCCAAGACCATTAATTAAAAGCCCAATGATACGGGGCAGCTGAGACCAACTTTCATTCATAGAGTAACTAATGTACAAATATTTAAAGAACCCTAACCTGACCTATCTTGGCTAATTCAATTACTAACCAATCATAAAGATTGCTAAAATCAATTAAATTAACACTAATTAAATTTGAACCACTTCTATTTCTTGTTTTGTTGATTAATCAGCTACTGTACTTTATTACACCTCTAATACTATCAAGCATTTCTAGAGTTTAAGACTGAATGCTAACTACTGGTACAATTGTTTGTTCATCAGAGGAACGGGTTCTTCATAGAGTGTGGTGCGCTGGATGGTGAGACTCGCTCCAACACTCTCTACCTGGAGAGGTTCCTAGACTGGACAGGACTGCTGATAGAGGCAGATCCCCTCAACTTTAGCCAGATACTCCACATAAACTAATAATTACAATTGTTTGCTCATCAGAGGAACGGGTTCTTCATAGAGTGTGGTGCGCTGGATGGTGAGACTCGCTCCAACACTCTCTACCTGGAGAGGTTCCTAGACTGGACAGGACTGCTGATAGAGGCAGATCCGCTCAACTTCAGCCAGATGCTTCATAAGAACCGCCGAGCCTGGCTGTCTCCGACCTGCCTCAGCAAGACAACACATCCGCAAGTGGTAGGCTATGTCATTAAAATAACATTAGAGAGTACACATCACAATCCCAAGTTAAAGTTGTACCATTAAGGAAAAACATTTGGACTAAAGTAACTTACAGTAGAACTCAGTGAATGTCAATCACTGACTCACGGGATAAAATACTAGTTATAATACAGTGGTACTAGGCAGCTGGCTCTACACAAGCCAATCAATATCATGCCACGATAGACTTTTCATACAATAGACACAATTGGCAGACGAAGAAGTTATGGAATGGATTACTGCAACTCTAAAAAGCTCTCCTTAAGATGATCCAAATAACTGAGAATCCAGTTGATTGGTATTACGATAATTGGAGTTTCATTAAAATTCACGTTTGTAGCCCCTGAGCTGTTGGAGATAATGTAACACTAAATTAGGCCTACCGCACACGACAGACTTTTTCTTGGCCGACTGTCTGACTGGAGTTGGGTGGACAATCGAAAAAGTCGTCAAGACTGTTTGGTCGTTGACTGTACAGTAGACGCCCTCTTATCCGGACACCTTTTAACCAGACTACACTCAGCGGGAATAACATCTCTTTAACCGTACAATTTTTATCAGCACATCGGTTTAACCGGGCTAGATCGGCAGGAAGTGGGGGGTGCTGAAGTTACTGTACTCGTGAGAAAGATTTGAGACCATGTGATCACGTGTCTAAATACAATGCTCTCCTAAAAATTAAGTCAAATACGTTTTTTTAACGAGTTTTTGAGGACGTCGGTTTAACCGGAAAAACTGTTACCTGGACTGGCCTCGGTCCCGAGGAGTCCGGATAAGAGGGAGTCTACTGTAGGTGCGGCCACGACTGTTTAGTCGTCTTTCGAGTGTTAAAAAGATGTATATGACAGAAACCGCTCTCATATTATTGTGTGTTTCTTATCAGATTTTGTGCATGAAAACGTAAAAGAAAAGAAAATACTGGGTCCATCCAATTCATAGTCTGAGAACCTTGAAAGGCCAATTTAACTTTTATACTCAGATTTGAGGAAATATCAGAACAAATTGTTCATGTACTCACGAATGAGTGTTGATAGTTATTAATATTATGTCTGAATACTCCTACAAAGACTTTTTATAAAGATCTGGATGGCCGTGCCACTTTATCAACTTTTTCGTCTTGTAAAACACTTGCACTTGACGCAGTCTGACAGACTTTTTAGTCGCCAGTGTGCGGGTTCTGGCTGTGGTCGGTCCGTGTGAACGTTCAGATTTACCACTATGGGGCCGACTTTGACTCCCGACTATGACAAAATAGTTGCCTGACAAAAAGTCTCTCGTGTGCGGTAGGCCTTTACATAATCCTATCACAGTTCAACAGATTTTGTTAAATTGGGACATGTTTTGGTATTAAAACACCAACGTCAGTTTCAAGTACTTGTACAGTTGATCAGTTGTAAACATCGTCAAAAGATAAACACAGTTATTAACACAACACAAACAAAATTACACAAGATAAGCACAAACAAAATTATGAAAAAGTACTAAAAGAAACATTGAAACATTTAAAAACAGGTTTGTTCTAACTAAAGTTGACAGAATGCACAGTTAGCAAGGGCCACACTCTGTGTACTGTGTTTACCTTCTGACGATGTTTACAACTGATCAACTCTACACTTACCTGAAGCTGAGATGGTGTTTTAACACCAAAACATGTCCTCATTTGACAAAATTTGTTGAGCTGTGACAGGATTACGTAAGTTCTGCTGTAGTTGAATGGAGAGTAATGCTGTCCGAGAGAGTAGGCTACCATCAGTTACTGATAACTGTCATATACACTGAGTTTTAGCCAAGCCAAACCAGTAGGAATACATACTGTACACTATGACATCTTTTATTTCACATTCGCAACTATCAAATTTTCTAAAACTTAGAAAGAAAAAAGAATTTTGACTTAGCACAACTGTTAGCAGCTTTTTTCAGTAAAAAACCAGCCACATCAGTGCATATAGATGGGATTAGTACCGGGGTATTAAAAACCAAAAAGTTAAGCTGTACGTCAAAGACATATTTAGTTAAAGGATTTTTCAATTTTATCACATTTTCGGTTCAATTTCAAAGGATGTTTTTGTTTCTTTCCGATATACCTTGACAAAATAACAATTAATGTGTGTTTTTAAGCACAAAGGAATTAATATTTAAATGAGGAAAGAGGAAACATTAAAAAGTAAACTGAACCACCGACTCTCTTGCATTTTACACGAGTCATCACAGCATCGCCGGTTTTTTATAGTACACTCATCCAGTTGTGTTTTCAGGTTTCGTTCAAGCAGGACTTCAATGTGGGAAGGATATCAGACAAGAACATAGGTGAGGAGAGGCCAGGATATGTTGATGTTCAATGTTTCCCACTCTACTCCTACCTTCTAGCAATGAACATCACCCATGTAGACTACTTCAGCCTGGATGTGGAAGGGGATGAGCTGAACGTCCTCAAGACGATTCCATGGGACAAAGTAGACATTGATGTAAGTATGCTGCAGTAATATGAGCCTGCAGGTCAATTTGAGTTATGAATGGTTGAAATGACGAATGTAAAACCCAAGTAAAATGCGGGGAAACTTAAACTAATTGATGTAGTTAGTATACTGGTATTGAACTCATTACTATACTAGGCCTTTTTGGGTAGTGAACAATTCATGGTAATGCCTGTTAGGTATAAACTTATCTAACCTAAACGGAAATATATTGGATGAGATTAGATGTATACGACACCTCAACACCAGGGTATGTATTTTAATGCGAAGATGAGTGTTGAATAAATGAGTGCCAGCTTTGTTAACCAATAATCAAATGGTTCAGTAGCCAGTAGGAGTAACACAGAATAACATACAATGATATTAATGATATTATGCAACAATGTGAGTGTTACAATACTTTAATAGGCCTACTTTACTTTGAAAAGGCGACCATACGAATGTAGGTATTTTAAGCCAAGTATGAATGGAGATGATTGTAGGATGAGTGGCACGATCTTGTAGTCTTGTTAGTGACTAAGGCCGACACAGTTGTTAATTATTAGTCCATACTGCCAATGGCAACTAAGGGACCTACAGTTTATAGTGTTAATGAAACTGGTGTGAAATCAAACTTATCTTAATTTAAAAACAGAATAATGTTTTGGGCAAAGCACTAGTGACATGTGAGAATATTTATGTGGACTGTGTTTAAAAGGTTTTCCAGTAAGAGTAAGGATGAAAATCGCTCGGAATTCCTCTAACAGTAAGAGGTTTTTTGTTGAATCATGACATACTGAAAATTTTTATTTTGCCAATATACAAAATGATGTCGACTAATGTCTAACTTTAGGCCGTTGGCGTGAGCTACATAGGCAGTCTTGGATACTTTTTTTTAAATACTTTTCATTGAAATGGCGACCATACAAAGTAGGTATTTTAAGCCAAGTATGAATGGAGATGAGGATACGTTAATGAATGGAAATATTGTTGTCACACAACAATGTAATTGTAACCAAACCAAAAGTATTTAGTAATAGACTGCCTGTGTTCACGGGTAGTGAAATTATCTAATCATAAATCTCTTTTTTTAGACACTGTCAGTGGAGTTTGTCCATGTAAATGACGGTAAGGATTCCATCCGAGACTTTATGACATCCAAAGGTTATGTAGTTGCTGCAGAAGTCACTCATCCTGATTGGTTAGCTAACGACTTTATTTTCGTTAAAAAATCTCTTATCTCTTAAACAACTTTATCAGCCTAGGAAATTTGCCTACTAGAACTTAAACATTCTCTCGTATTTTAAGACATCCTTTTCTACCTTAGAATTCCCAAATGAATTTGTAAATACGATGTATACAGAGTGACAGAGTTTATTTAATAGTTTATATTCATTGTTTACAAGCTTTAGCTAAAATTTGTACGGTTGTGAGGGGTGTTGTATTATTAGATTGTATGATTTGTTGCACAAATTTAGTTTTATTACCTTCATGCTAGTCATTTTCAAATTTTGTGTTTTCTTATAATTAGAGTAAAACATGACAAGATGTTTGGTTTTTAATCACATTTATTTATGAAGCACACAGAGGAAAGGGATACCAAGATTGCTCAATAAGTATTTAATACTTTCAGTTAAAATGGTAGCCTTTAATTAAGTGATTATTATTGCAGAATTTTCCTTTTACTATCATACATGCAGAAGACTTTCAAGATGTTCTTAATTTTTTCTATGTATTGATAGCATTTCAAATGTTATACAATATCCCTAAGGTTTAGAGGTGAAACCATCAATCAACAAGAGATTTTTGACTTATATACGCTTACCTCCGTTAGTAGTCCAAAATTGCGTCTTATTTCAACTAATGTTGTTCAAAGCTTACATGTTTTGTTGCACTGCAACATTGTCAGAGCTTTATGTCAAAAACATCAAATAATATAGAATAAAACACGGAACATTTAAACATGAAATAACACGATAGCGCTATCATGACACGGCACGGCAGCGGTTGTAAGTAGACTAAGTCTACCTTATTCTATGTTTAAATTATTTGATGTTTTTGACATAAAGCTCCGACGATGTTGCAGTGCAACGAAACATTAAGCTTTGAAAAACATTAGTTGAAATAAGACACAATTTTGGACTACTGATGGAGGTAAGCCATTATTCGTAGTCCAGGGGCTATCAGAATGAATAATAAAAGAGATTATAAGTATAACCATTCATAATACTGTTAGACAGAATCATTAGTTAGGCCTATGTTTGGTTGTTCCAGTAGTATTTCCCATTAAAACTGTCCCAAAGATTTCTCAGAAGAGTTTGTTTTTAACTTTTTCTGAATGATCCAAAAACTATTTATACCAACTGCTTACACCCCAACCAAATATTTAATACTCGCTCCAACAAATTTGTTTTTGTGAACTTCAAATTGCCCAACATTTTTGCTTTAGCAATAGCTCAGTGTTTGTTAACAATAGCTTTTTCAATTGTTTCTAATCTTAGTAAATTGTGATATATTTTAAGAAACAGGAGTTTTCTAACCACAAGTTTACTAGCTAATTCTCATATATCTTTCTCACGTTTTGTCTATATCTTTTTAGTTGTAGTATTTACAACATAAGATAACTCTGGTTTATCATTTTGATTTGATAAATAAATAAAGCACACAAAACACGATTTAATTAATTTTGTTTAAAAGGATCTTTATCAAGAGTAAAAATAAAACAAGTCGTGATAAAATAAAAAAGTTAGAAATAAATTTCCGTTGTTTTTAGTGTAAATTTGGAAGTCTACGTATTTTAGGTAGGTTTATCAAGATTCCCCAGTCCTTTCTATGTAAGCCTATATAACTAAAAAACCAATTAATTTATAGGATTTTAAAATAAAATCATATACTCAAAGGCATTTATTAGGGTTTTTTTAGGATGAACAAATAAATGAAATATTAATTGTGTTTAAAAATAACTGCTTCTATAGTTTAGTTTGTTATCTTGTTAATATTTATATTTTCTATTGTTGTTATTTATTGGTTCTCATTTACTAGTTTTACAGTAGTTCAGATTTGTTTGGTCAGTTGAATGTCTTTAGTAAAAATAATATGATTCTGATTGATCCTAGTAATTAAATAACAAATTTACATTATTGTTTCAATTGTGATGTTCTTTGCAGTGTATTCATTCAACTTAACCTGTCTAATGTCTAAGACTGTGTATTTGCAGTGGAAGAAGTTTTTTAAATGTTTAAACATAGGATTACAAATTAAATTACTTTTTTGGATCGACAAGATTTAAGATTTAAACCAGATTTAACCAAGGTTAAAACAAGATTGTTATACAGGGTGACACAAAGGAACCGGACGTTTTTTAAATAAGTAGTAAACAGTAGTTAAAAGGAATAAAATAGTTTTAATACTGTACATAGTGAGGTAAACATTTGCCATTTGTTACAAAACAGTCATTTTTTGAAAATGACGTCATGAATATGGTGGCCATGTACTTATCTACAAATGTTCATTCTGGTCTGAAAATCATCTTAAACTCGGGTCAGGAGGTCTTGTTCAATGCCATTGATATCCTCTGTGATTGCAAACTTCAAATCCTCTAGAGTGCGTGGTTTGTGACCATGAACACGCTCCTTAAGAAACACCCAAAGGATATAATCACGAGTGGACAAGCCACGTGATCATGGCGGCCACAGTATGTCACCAAAGCGAGATCACCTTGTTAGGAAACATTAATTCAATGCTGCTCTCACTCTGGCGATGTTTTCGGGTGTTCTCGAAGGTCTAAGGGTGGTTTCTTTCTTGTTATATTCCCAGTTGTTCGGAACCCTGAAACCCATCTTAATAGCGTGTTCCGGCCTGGAACCGTTCAATGGCGTTCAATATCAAAATGTCGACTAAATTCCCGCTGGATTTGACGACGGATTCACCATTTCGGACCAAAGTATTGTATGCGAAAACGCGATGGTCTAGGGTCCACTGAGCCATTTCAACAAAAATGGCAAGCCTCACTGAAGGTAATGACATAACTTCAATCTTACTACCACGTGCGACAACAATGGAACAGCTGTTTAAAAAACGTCCGGTTCCTTTGTGTCACCCTGTATTTGTTATAATCAATGAAATATGAAATATTTTTGTTAATGTTTTTTTTTCTATCATTACTTGCATAATTTTATAACACTGTTAACTATTTATTTTTTATGTTAAGTTAGACAAATTTCTTATACCAAAGACTTTTATTTTAAAATTTCAGCAACAAAACTTAGAACAAATAGGGTCAAACATATTTCTTAAAAAGAAACATATTTCTTGAGTATTAATAATTATCTTAAATAACACTCTCTTTAAAAGGGTTACAATCATAGCTTTTTTGTGTTTCATTCGATTTAAGCATCAAATAAGTTGAGATGTAGCATCAGTAACAGTCTGTGATCCCTTTAATATTAAGTAAAATGACATGTCACAAGAAAAGGTTTGCTCAAAAAAAGTTTTATAAGTGCGTAAAAAAGAATGACAGTAAAAAAACAAAGGGCTAAGTAAAATATAGTTAACAATTTCTTCAGAAGGTAACAACTGTATTGTGTGCAGTAAAACATGTTGTTCTCTACTGGTATGTAAAATATTATACAGTCAAACAAGACATCAATTTATAACCCTAATTTATTATAACCCTAAGACGGAAATTTTGCCCAATGCGGGGATATAGAGGAAAGGGTCTATTATGGCAGAAAATAATGACCTTTCAAAAACATTTGTTTTGTCACCAAGCCACCAGCTATCTGAGACTTACCCTCCTCAAACCCCTGCTAACATTAACTTTCCTTGTGTGGTTGAAATTAAGGAAGACCCAACGTTTACTTAAACGATAGTGCAGCGTTTTCACCCCATTTGCAAAGTGCCTTGTCAGGGTGGTTTGACTGTAACCTTGCAGCAGAACTCTTATATTCCTAGGACCTTGATTTCGGAACCCACAAATTACAGCAAAGTAATATAAGAAGTTAAAAACAAGCGTTCCCAATAACTAAGCAGCATAAAGGTCAGAAATGTATTGACCAGTTTTTAAATTAATGGTATATACAATTTCTTGGCTTGTAAAACTTGTGTAGGAAAAATACACTATGTATTTATGGTATTTAAAATAAAATATCTGAATGCAATTTACTCTTGCTGAGCCCTTCAAGACTTGTTGACAGAAGGCGAGCGAAACTCAGGTTGGATATTACGAGAAGTAGGTTATTCTGAGAGTATTCTTCATGTGTGGGCTTTCGCAGCTGGTTTCATTGAAATCCGTAGTAATGGTTTGCGGCGTCAAGCAAGGGAAGTATGCATTCCTGCATTTCACGCGTGCGCCGATGACCTCACCCCAGCTATATGTATACCCTACCTGGACGAACTTCTCTGACTTAGTCTCAGCCTATGATGCCACTTCATAGTAAGAGCGAAACGTCTGGCAGTGAAATTCAACTGCCGACACGGTTGACGCCAAAAACCATCACCATGGATATTCTGAGAGTACTGTAATGAATATCCTGAGTTTATATATATATTTGGAGGAATTGGTTATTGTGAGATCAGATATTAGGAAATGTCCATTATCCTAGGATTGGATATTTGGGGAAGTATGTTATCCAGAGATCAAATATTTGGGAGAGTCCGTTATCCAGAGATCAGATATTTGGGATGGGGATGCTGGGGTTGTCCAATATACAGAGATCAGATATTTGGTTGAGTCTTTTATTCTGAGATCAGATATTTGGGGTGAGGTTGTCCATTATCCTCAGATAAAATATTTGGGGGAGTCCATTATCCTCAGAACATATATTTGTGGAAGTCTGTTATGCTGAGATCTTGTATTTTTGTGAGTCCAATTTCGGGATCAGAGATGTTGGGCAGAGGTGGTTATCCTGAGGTCAATATAGGGATTCTACTATAATAATAAAGAACAAAATACATAATTTATTTTTAATTTTAGGTCAGATATGACTAGATTATCAATGACGCTGATACATACCTGGATGTGTAAGGTTTGGCAGAAATGTTGTAAATATGAGTGATAGGTGAATGAGTGATAGCTTTGTTACTGACTCTCGGTTAGTTGCTAATTTAGCCACAGCTGTTTATTAAAATGTTAACGATCTATGGCAGCTGGGTCCAGTATTAAATCATCAAAAAGATTTAATGTTTAAAATTACCATAAAAGTTTTGACAAGTCTATGATAGATGAGGGATGAGTTAGTTAGGAGGTAAGGTATAATGTGGTGCTAATGAGAAATTGAAATAACATTTTAACTTAGGTAGCTTTGTAGTTATCCAAATCTAGGATCTCGATAGTTTGACCTACTTTTGTAGTACGGTAATGTTTGAAAACTAACAATATATTTTTGTAACATTTTAAACAAAAGCTTTTTTGTCCTGCTTCCACACTAGGTTTTGGAATAGTAGACTTTTAAATTATCACATGCTAAACCAAGAATGAATAATATTTTTTGTCATATTGCAGCAAATACAGGTTGTTTTAAATGCATGTGCTATGGGTCTAAAGTAGCATTTTTACTCTCTAGGGAGTAAAAATCATCTGTTGTAAACAGTTGTAAATATCGAAGGTATAATGTACTGTAACTCAATTGCAATAGACTAAATGATTGAATCACTTAAGCTGACAGCTGCTTAATTGCTTTAGCAGAATTGAAAACAAGCTGGAAGTCGTTTTGAGAGGTTATCTTGACATAAACATTATTTCGTTTTCTAGCTTAGTTTGTTAATTAATGCTGCAATATGGTGAAAAATATAGTTCACCACACGGACAAAAAGAGTCACTTTAGGCTCTAGTGATGAAATATACTATTTTCTTTGTTTATATTTTATACAAATAAGGCACACACTGCTTAGCTACTTATGAAATCATTTATTTTAAAAATGTTGAAGTTTAAAGTATTTTTTATAATATTTATAGCAGTATTTTCATGTTGTTTTATGTATAATAATTTATATATTTAAATATTGAATTTAAAAGATGTAAATGTTTACTGTTAGTAGAGTTTATGAATTGCAATTGTTTAACTTATGTCAACTCCAAGTCCTATATATTATAGTAATTTGTCCATAATAGTGGAATGAGTTAAGAGGTTATAATATAATTTGTTTGGTAATACAAAATGTTATATTTAATAAACCAATAAACTTAAAAACTAAACATGTGTTATTTTTCTTTACAATCCCTTTAGTAAACAGTCATCTATCTATCTTATCTATAAGTATAATACCCCCGCCGCAGCAAACCTGCAGACTGAGCGAATTTCCATTTGCCTGATTGGATTTACACTAAAATGTCTCCTTAAAAATATCACATTTATTCCCTATTTAAATTGAATCAGTTTAACACATACTTAGGTTTGCTGCAACAGGGAGGGTTGAAGTGTTTTTTATGTAAAATGTTAATAGTTAGTAAGAAATAAAAACATTTTCCAAATTTGGGCAAAATATGTTAATAAATAAGCAAACTACAACAGTTTACTTATCCTCCATAAGAATAACATGGGAATTTTAAATTTACAATTTTTTTGAATTTTCTCCGTAACCATTAGGCGCATTATAACGCTTCAATATACTAAATTATTTGTTTTTTTAAGCTCTACAAAATAGTTTGGAAAAAAATTGCAAAAATTTAAGTTTTTTGGGTCAAAAATGGGAAAAACCCATTTTTACCCCATAAAAGCCCCCATAAACCCCCGTTCCCATGGTCCGATCATGCTGGATCGCGAACTCGTTCGAATAAACGTAGGTTTACACGTTTGTACCAAATTTCATCAAAATCGGATCATTTTTGCTCGAGTTATCGCGCTAACGGACACATATATATATATATAAATATATATGAATTTGAACGGATGCTATTTTTGGCCTCTAGGGACCTCAAAACGAAAAAAAATCGGTCCCGGGTCCAGGTCTTACCATGAGTACTACGGTAATAGCTTATTCCCTATATGGGAAATTCGCTAAAAGAGGATGTTTGTATACATATACTAGCTGACCCGGCGAACTTCGTATCGCCTAAGTTATAGGTTTCCCCTAAGACAGACCGATGGAAAGAAAGTACCGTTACGTTTAATTTTCAAGATGATCTCGTTCGCATCGCTCAATCACGTCCTGGTTGAAGTTCGTTCGCTACGCTCACTCACCTTTGGGTTGGAGCTCGTTCGCTACGCTCACTCACCTTTAGGTTGGAGCTCGTTCGCTGCGCTCACTTGCCTTCAGGTTAGCTCGTTCGCTACGCTAACTCACCTCCAGGTTGAAGTTCGTTCGCTACGCTCACTCACCTTTTGGTTGCAAATTAGCTGTTGTCATAAATGTAAAAGAAATAATAGTGCTGCACCCTGTTGGTAATCCTTGTAACTTTAATGCTATTGAACATCATAGAACAGAACCAACTTGTTTAATTGAAACAGCTGTTAAGATTCATTAATTCCATTTCTCATAAGGTTAACATGGGAAACTCCAGAGCCACTGGGGCGGAGCCCTTTTAAGAATTTCGAAACGGGAAATAGTTTACGTCCGATTCGCATACCTACAGAATTTACACACCAAATTTCATAACGATCGGTGAAGTCGTTCCGGAGGAGTTTGCAGACAAACACTGTGACACGAGAATTTTATATATTAGAGATATATATTTGTTTGTTTGGCAGTGATAAACTCAGACACCGCTGAACCGATTGCCACGAAACTTGCTACATACGTGTAGAATGTCATGGAATAGGTTTATACACCATCAATTTCGTGATCCGTCCAATCGGCTTTAATACTATAGTATACCTATATAAATCCCAAAGTGCGTCCATGAACTTTTGAGAAAACTGCAAGTCACACCCCCATAAACCAACCACTTAAAATGTTCATATTATTCATTCTGATAGCCCCTGGACTACGAATAATGACTTATATAGGCTTACCTCCGTCAGTAGTCCAAAATTGTATCAAATTGTGTCCAATTTTGGACTACTGACGGAGGTAAGCCTATATAAGTTAAAATGTTCGTCATGACCTTGTGAAAAATTATCCATTATTGCATAAATTGCTCTTTAATGAGCGGGTGTCACCTGTCTGCCAAGTTATCTTATGGGACGTCTGACAGTAAACAACACCACTTGCACGTAGCCAATTCTACCAGGCCGCGGCCTGGAATTAAAGGTGGCCGTGCCTGGAGTTAAAGGCGGCCGTGGCTTGAGCCAAGGTGGTCATGCTTGAGCCACGGCCACCTTTAACTCCAGGCCGTGGCCTTCGAAGTGGCAACATCGCAAGTAGGGTTGTAACAGCTGTTTTGTTTGGAGGCGGCTAATGGTAGTTTGTGCATTTTTTAATAGTACAAAAGCGTGTTTACTGGGCTATAAAAATATTGACTCCAATTTCATGTACAAAAGTCTATTTTAAAATCTATAAACATTGTTTTGGTTTTCATTTCTATATATTTTATTTTCAATCATTTAATAAATTGATGTTCGTAGATTTCAATTTAAATGATTAATACGCGAATTAATGAGCTGGTTCACCTGTCTGCCATGTTATCTTATGAGACGTCTCACTGGACAACACCACTAACAACGTCTTCAATTCTACCAGGCCGCGGCCTAGAGTTGGTGGCCGTGCTTGAGCTGTCTGGCTGATATGAGTACTGAACTGAGTGGGAGTGAGTCTGTCAATCTGAACTGAATCTGAGTGAGTGCGGTGGGGGTGGAGTGGATTGGATCATTGGATGTTGGTTCAGTTCATGTTTGTTATTTGTGTATATACGTCACGGCGTCTTGTATTCTTGATTCTTAAAATTAAGTTTAAAACACAATTTATGTTATTTTTCGAAGTGAATTAGTATGGTTTAAAGGTAACCATACTAGGTGAAACCAGACCATAGATAGGAATAGTTGTTATTTGATTTTGGACAGTGGTGACAGTTGGTTGATTTTAACCTCTCTTCTTGCAGACAAGTTAAAAGATTTAGATATAATTCTGGTAAACGTTGAAGGTAGCCTATTGACCCGCTTCATTTTTAGAATAATCATTGAATTATAGTCAGATTGTATCTCACACAGATTATTTTTGCCCCAGATACTTTACACATTATTGTTCTGACAAGTGAACTGCCAGTAGGCCTAGGCTAGGTTTTAACACAGCTTTTAAAACTTGGTTCTCCTCCCCGTAAAACATTCAAAGTTTAATCCAAAGATAATGAATGCCACAAACTTATATGTTTCAACTTGCAGATTAGTAATGCAAGCAAATGCTGATGACCCTACTTCTTGGGCTGATTTATATAGGTTAATTCCTTATCTGAGACAGTCCCTGTCTTGTACAGTTTGTGGAAATCTGTTGATTGAACCATACACTCCTACTGAAACCAACTGTCAACATCATGTGTGTAAGTCTTGTAAAGGAGGGAAGAAAAAACTGAAACCGTCTTGTAGTTGGTGTAAAGACTATGACAAATACGTTGAAAATGTTCAACTTAGGATATTGCTTCAATGTTACAAAAAACTGTGTGAATACATCATAAGTTCAGCCATGTATAAAAAAATATCCACTGTAAATAATTTAACTGGAAACAATGTTAGTACTAATCTGTTGGATGGTTCAAACCCAACACTTATAAATCTCATTCAAGAGGGTGCGGGATTTGCTGATGAATTCAGAACCTCTAAGTCATCCAATTTTTCTCTATCTTGTGTTCATACCAACTCCACATCAACACAGACAAACTCTGCTTCAACTTCTACACAAACTATCTCTGCTTCTGTAGCAGCAAGTCCTGAAAGTGCACCGATACCTTTGACTTACAATGGAGAAGAAGAAACTACTAAATCAATTCATAATGGGTCAGCTGTCGTGTATTCTGTGCTTCATGCTGGAAGTGGTAATAAGTTAACTATAAAAAGAAAAGCGTCCGAGTTGGTAAATGACAATCAGGAAAGAAATTCTCCATCTCCTGTAAAAGTTTTATCACCAACACCAAAACATTCTATGGTAAGTAGCCTAAAGTAAGTTATGTTTTCAGATAGGTTAATCTTAAAATATTTAAAAACATTTGCACAATTTATGACAGCTAGCCTGACCATACTACTGGACCGAATTACACGCGGGTTGTAGCCTGGACCGGTAGGCCTACCTACCAAAAGAAAGGTTAGGCCTACCGGTGTCGGTCAAATAATCCGAATAATGTAAGGATACAATGCAGTACTTACGCCTGTCAATACTTATTTCGCTTAATGTTATCGCCTTTATTTTCACGCTCGTTGCGTATCGCATCCACAACTTATTCTCGCCGCAGGTCCGCTATATATCTCAGGACAGGGTGTGTAGCGAACATGTGCTCACCGTCGACTGCCCGGTCTTGAGGGAGGGTGTTTGGCGAACAAGCGCTCGCCATCGACTGTCCCAAGAAATGTCCACTGTCCGCTGGTCTCGGCTTCTCCCCACCACGTCTACGTCAGTGCCCCGAGGTCGCGGCGGCCAAGTCACGAACTAGGAGACTTGACTTGCCGTGGACATGTTTGACATTGTTGTCGAGCGCGCTCAAACCTTCACGGCCTTAAAATAATTAAAAGTAACCCCCTTAATAAAATTTGACCATTACACCTGTAAGCGTTAAGTCTACCATAGGCCTATGTATTGCACATAAACTAAAAATATTGAAATTACATTTACTGTAGACCTAACTTATCTGTGATTACTTACTTTATTTAATATTTCAGAGCCAAGTTACTGAGCCCACAACAAACAGTGGAATAACACCAGTCAAAAAACCAACAAGAGGGAAAACTGGTTCGTCATCAGCAGTGAAGACAGGATGTCGGTGTGGAAATGCGACGGCAATACCTGGAAAATTGACTTGTTGCGGACAAAGATGTGCGTGTTACACAGAGAACAAAGCTTGCGTCGGCTGTAAATGTCGAGGCTGTAGAAACCCACGTAATAGGACTGAAGGGCAAAACGTAAGTTACACCTGTGATATGTAAGTAACGTAAGTGATGTGTATAAAATGATTTTGATAGAGTACACAGAAGACGTTGCGACTTAAGCTGCACATAGGGTTGAGCTTGCCCAGCTGAAACTAAATTGAGTCATGCACACCATTAATGCATGTATAGCAGACCACGGTCTCTCGCTCATTCTGAGCAAAACTGAGCTCATTCTGATTTTGACTAAAAAAGGATTGACACCATCAATGAGGGTGAGGACCATTGAAATCCGAACCGCTTGGGCCGTCAAGTACCTTGGTGTCATGGTGGACAGCAAGCTCAACTGGCGGGACCAGATCTATGGCGGAAGAGGCCGCTAAAGTGGTTTCTTCCCTTAGCCGGTTAATGACCAATGTCGGAGGTCCGCGATCCAGTCGCTGAAGGCTGTTGTCTCCGTAATCCTGCGTAGCCGTAGTCCGTAATCTTGCACAGTGGGGAAGTGTGGGCAGATGCACTCAATGAGGAGGTTTACGGGATATAGCTTGCACGAGTGCATTGTCAGGCAGCACTAAGGGTAGTATCTGCCTACCAAACAGTGTCCGAACTCCATCCTGGTGGTTGCTGGAATCATCCCTGTCAAACTTGTGATGGTAGAGGGGAAAGCAATATATCAGCGGCGCGGAGAGGACCATGCAAGAAGCGGCGCACCTACCGGCTCTGGCAGGAGAGCTGGGGAAAGGAGAGACGGGGACGCTAAACCATGCGACTGATTCACCAAGTCCAACCTTGGGTCCTCACCCAATTTTTGACAGGTCACAGATTTTTTCGATCGTACCTGTTCAGGATGGGCAAAGCTGTGTCACCCAATTGTATCTACTGCCCAGGCACTCCCGACGACGAGGAACACACTTTTCCGCTGTCTGCGTTGGAAAGGCCCTGCTTGGAGGTTCAATACAATGTAGAACTGCTGTCGGTTGACACGGTCATCCTAATGATGGCGGAGGGTGAAGACAATTGGACTTGTGTGTCACACTTCGTCCAGGGTATTCCCTGCCTCAAGAAGATCGACCTTGATGGAGATGTGGCATAAGTAATAAATTAATAACAGAATGCCAGAAACAGTGGGAGCCCTAGGGCTTAGGTTACATGTTGGCCTGACTTGACAAAATGTGAGAAAAAAATCCCAAGTCTGTGTCCAACAGAGTAGAGAGGGGTTTTTGTAGTGAGTAGTCTGGTCCTCTCAGGAGTCTCTCAGGCCACCTGTGTGCGTAAATTCATTTTCGGTCCTCTCCCTAGGAAAACAAAAACAAAAAAACTACCCTTCATCTTGTCGGGCATACGGTTAAAATTTTCAGGTGATCAAGATGATATCTAGCCTATTTTTAAATCTTCAACTGTACCTATTTGTATTTATATTGATATACTGTATCCTGCAATTAAATAATATTTATAATGATCTGTATATCTGTGTAGCTGTGGTCAGAATCTACTAATAGTAGGCATAAGCCAACTGTAAACTGGCCCTTGCAGATAACGCACTTGCACAATCTTCCAGATACACGTTCTTTGAACCTATGAGAGAATGATTGAGTACTTTTGCTTATATGGTATATTAGCTGTGGAAGTCATCTTTTACATGCATATATATTCCAGTCTTAA
Organism: Macrosteles quadrilineatus; assembly: GCF_028750875.1. NCBI lineage: Eukaryota > Metazoa > Arthropoda > Insecta > Hemiptera > Cicadellidae > Macrosteles > Macrosteles quadrilineatus. The sequence goes on from NW_026542598.1 coordinate 8,518,793, forward strand.
CCCTAGAAAGGTATCGTCATATAGCATGACGCTAAGATTATCAATACGTAAATTTGACGCACATAGGAATTGCATACAGTAAGACATTGTCATGCAGTGTGACGCTAAGGGTATCAATATGTAATTTGGACACGTAAGTTTGATGTATGCAATCCAAGAAACCGACTAGCAAGAAAATAAAGAAACACACTAAGACCCAACCAAGGCAGCCATCACAAGGCAAATGACTGCTGAGAGCACTGCTGGAAGGAGGGTAGCGTCGGTTGAAGGGGTGGGGGTATGGGACGCTAAAAATAACTCACCCTACTTCAAATTTACGTGCGATATCCACCTAGGGTTGTTTTTGATAAACTGGTTTTAAATACACTTTTGTTAGACATAAATGTAACACTCACTTCATATTTTAATTCTTTATTCTACAATATAGTCTAATTCTTGTACTATTTGTTTTGGTTCTTTTAACATATGTTTCTAATTCTTCTTTTTACAGTATAATATGACAGTTTGTTAGGGTTGATTGTATATATTGAGATTATAACAATTGGGCTTTAACATAGGGTTAACCATACCATCGTGTTCATTTTATGGCTTTAGTAGTTTAGATAACTTGTTCTTGTTATGATATTGTGATGTTTTGAATGATGTTGATATTAATTTTTCCATTTTATATTTTAGGGTCTTTTAAGGGATTTTCTCTTTTCCCATTCAACCTCCCAAATAATTTAATTCACTTACTCTAGTCAGAAAAATATTGTGTTAAGTCCTGTGATTCCAAAGAGACTTTGTTCCATCTTTGACATTATTGACTAAAATCATGACACTTGACTAAGTGCAACAGTATTTCTACTATGAAGCAATACAAAAATATCCCAAAGTGTCTAGGTTGGGAACCGGAGATTTTGTGCCTATCAAATTGTACTTGAGTTTTGATAACAAGGCAAAATACTTTGAATCATTGTTGTATAGGGCTGGGAATCTTACATATTTTTATCATTGTCGTCGCCTTTAGCTTACAAACAAGGTTTCCACTGATTCACGGTGCTTCAATGACAGTTGTGTGAATTGTAAAGTAAATAATCACAACTGCAGTGGGTGATGATGGATGTTGCTGCGATCTCGGAAGATTCTTCCAATTTCCTTGTGTTCCTAACAGAGGTTTACGGATGCTGCTAAACTTGCTTTTCCAAAGTGTCACTTTCGGTTTATACTCGCCCCTATGTGCTGCAATTCCTGGACCATAAGCGCATCTCTTGGGTACAATACTACAAGATCGCGCCACTCATCTCCATTCATACTTGGCTTACCTTAAAATACCTACTTTGTATGGTCGCCAGTTCAATTAAAAGTATTAAAGTACGTTGGCCTACCCAATGATTCATAACTACATTTCGATACGATTCTTGATGATACCCAGTGCTTTTCCCTAGAATACATGGCCTAAGCTACACATAGGAAATAAAATTACAAACGTCCAAAACCCCAATTTTGTGCAATTTTTTTCACCTTTCCTCCTAATGATTAGCCGACTAGATAGATATAACAATCATTGTTTTGAGAATACATCATCTTTTATTCAAACCGTTGTCCGGATAAAGGTTGTTTCTTCAATCTGTCATTGATATGTTTACATTAAAAGTTGTTCACAAATAATGCAATTAATCGGAAATAACATTGATTTCCTATAACATTTAGTGAGAAAATCCAAAAACAAAGGGAGATTAATAACCTTGTGACTTGATTAAAGCATTTAATTGGTTGGAAGTAGGCCTACTAAAGTTCTTAACTAACTGTCAACGTTGGTTTTTGGTGCTGGTACTTTTCCTTAGAACCGGTGGTAGCGAGGATCATTATTACGTACCAACCACAGAGAATAGACCATTCCGTCACATTACACAATGGTGGTCTCTTGTCTGTAGTACCAACACATCACTATTTACAGTTTAGTTACTGTTAGAGTTGCAACTTATTACTTACAACAATCATATTCAATTTAATTGATGTTTTACTCTATGAGTTTTTGCATTTTCTGTCTGAATTCTGAAATCTTAGTTTATGCTATAAAAATGTTAACACATTTAAGTGAAACATTTTTTGAGCAAACTATCATGAATTGTTTACGCTTTACTTTGTTTATGTATTAATAGTTCGTGGCGTGTGTATTGTAAATTACCCACGAATACTAGAACAGACCCGGTATGGATCATAATCATAAACAAATTATGTTACTGGCACAATAGTAAACATTATTGGACATTGATTGCTCAAATGGAACTCTCTAAACCTAAACCGTATGTCAATGCATCGGACCAGTTACGTAATTTGTTCATATTTATGATCTATAACGGTTTCTGATCTAATTCGTTTAAATTACCGATTTAAATTGTCTTTAGTACTTCATTTCTTATAGTATACCATGATTTTTGACACCATTTTAGGTCATCTTCGGATTAAGCAAATATAAATTGTCATTACAGACGGTATTATCACTGCACGTTAAGTTAATACGATATGATAAAATTTGATGACACTAACAAATCTTTCAAATACTAATTTTAATCTACTTTGCTTTGGTTAAAGCGAAGCAAATGTCCTGATTCAATTCTGTATTTGTGTTTATGTCTGTTGGTAACGCATTAATGTCCTTATTTCTCAGTATTTTGTGGAAAAGACAAGAGCACCTTAGTAAATGAAAATTTCAACCGGAATAAAGTAGGCAATGGTGAGGTTGAGGTTGTATTATAACTACTTTTAACCAGTGTGGAAAGTAGCTTTAAATTATGGACCTACCTTAGTGCTATGCCTCATATATCTATAAAGCTGTTTTTTTTGGCAAAGCATTTGTTTTGGCTTGAAACGGTCAAATAATGTATTTGCATTTTGCGAAGGTTTATATGTATTCCTATAATAGTTTTGCCAGCATATCTGGAAAAATGCTCACTTAATATGCAAACCAACTGCTTTTAGCGAATTTCCCTATAGGGAAGTAGCTATTACCGTAGGTGGCACGGTAAGACCTAGACCCGGGATTGATTTACTTTTTCATTTTGATGTCCCCAGAGGCCAAAAACACCATTCGTTAAAATTTGTATATATGTATATTTATATAGACTCATATATATAGGCCTATATATATACGTCCGTGAACGCGATAACTTGAGTAATTTTTGTCTGATTTTGATGAAATTTGGTTTAAAGGTATCAAGCGGGATAAACTTGAATGAGTTCGCGAACCAGCACAATCGGACCATGGGAAAGGGGCTTTATGGGGGGTTTTATGGGGTAAAAATTGGTTTTTCTCACTTTTGACCCTCAAAACACAAAATTTCCCCTATTTCTCTTTAGACCTTTTTAAAGAGATTAAAAAAACAAATAATTTAGTATATAAAAGTATTTTTGTTCAATTATTAGTAACGGAGAAAATTAAAAAAAATTTAAATTTAAAATTCCCATGTTATTCTTATGGAGAATATTGTCAAATGTTGTAGTTCGCTTGTTTATGGATATATTTTGATCAAACTTGGCAAATTTATTTATTTTGTACTAAGCTATCAATATTTTACTCAAAAACACACTTTATTAGTTTCCTTGTAACAAAAACCTAGATACTCGTTAAACCTAATGTTATTAAAATATATTTAACTGAAAATCAATTCAGACAAATGGAAATTTGCTTAGTCGGCAGGTTTGCTGCAGCGGGGGTATTTTGAATATAAAATAGGTTTAAACTGACTGCAAGATCTCGTCCGTAGAACAGGCACACAGCTAGTAAGATATAAATATAATTTTTGTTTGTGGATTACTCCTCTTATTTCCTGTAGTTTAGTTTGTTAAGAAAACATTTAACATTTCTACCAGCTAACCGCAGCTTTTGTTCTCAGCCATGTAACTATCAGATGCTGACAGAAGATCCTCTAGTCCCTCCACAAAGCGTCTCGCTCACTCCCAGCGATCTTGTCTCCACGGCTGGAGGAACCGTTCAGGTCCTGTCTGTTACTTAATGTTACTTAACGTTGTAGATAGACATTGTAGACTTAACATTCCAGTCGACTTAGAAGGCAAGGTGGGTGTTTGGATTTTATGTTCTGTAGAATATAGTTTATATTTTTAGCTGTTGTGTAGTTTCTAGAATTGATTTTGAAGCTGTGATTATTGGACTGGACTAATTATTTGAATTTGTTCAAATAGAGCATGTGAATGTGGTTTTGTTTTTGTTTTTAGTTTTAGCGAATTTTCCATATAGTGAATAAGCTCCATATTTCTGTCTTACGATTGGATTTAGAATTGTAATTTAGCTAGTGTATATCTGTTGTGATATATAAAGGGGTGTTGGAATGAAAGTCTTTACACCTTTATCCAGCCTAGATGTAAATTTGTAGCATTAAGAAGACCCATATTTCAACGGTGATCAGGGGCGTCATTTGGGGGGGCAGGGGGGGGGCATTTGCCCCCCCCCTGGATCCTGGGCTAGAGAAAAAAATATGCTGTACTAGCCAATAATCAAATATTTTCTCCTGTCCAATCCTAAAAAGCACAGCAGACAAAAATCTGTATATTCTTGTACAGTAATTTGAAACAAAAATTATTATTGTTTTATTGTCTTAGATAGCACATTTTGAGTTTACATAAATTAGTAGTTTTGTTATTCATTTACTTTTTCTGTTTGGTGCTGTACGATAAACCACTTAGGTACTTATAGTTTATATAGAGTAGGCCTATACATAAAAATTCAGATTTTTTAGAAACATCGCTTTGTCATTTACTTTTATGAATTATTCAAGCATTAACATTATACATGTGTTTTAAATTTTACTTAATTTTTTTAAACATTGTAGAGTACCAATTTAATATAGTTAAATAGAACCTTTTGTACTTTTGTGTCAAATTATTTTATTGGTGATAAAATTTGATTTGCTTTTAAGTTCTTAAATACTTGTATTTTATAAAAATAAAAAAAATAAACTGTCATAAACTATGAATTGTTATAGGCTATGAACAACCGTATTCATTGCTAAATGTTGTACAAGAGAAATTGGTCATGAATATAATAACAAACATAATATTAATACATCATGGAACTATTGATCACGTTTCTTAGATGACTAACTTACCAACATAAAATTAATGTGTTTCTGTCTGTTGTCAATAATTCTTAGTTTCATTAATTTTCTGCCTAAACTTAAATAAATTTTACTCATAATTTTTTTCATTTGAAGTGTTTTTGACAATTAAAATAAGCTGAAACCCCTCTTTTTTGTTTCAAAACTGCAAAACCCCCGGACCCCCCTCGTTTGCTGGGGGGTATTCTATACCCCCCATTCCCCCAGGTGTTTGCCCCCCCCCCCAAGGATTTGGTGAAATGACGCCACTGACGGTGATGTTTGGTTGACAGGTTGTAGGGGTGTATACGACTCAGCTCCACAGCTTGACGTCAACTCCGCTACTATTGGATGCCAACACTGCTGTGACAACCATTGGAGCAGATGTTGGAGCAGAATCTAGTGAACAAATCCTCCCATAGACATTCAGTACCCTATAGTGAAGAATTGCATTTGTGAAATGAACGGGTTCTTATTTTTGTATGTGTAAAATTCATCCTCATAGATTGTAAGATTAAATTATTAGTGAAACTCGTGTCAGTTCTTTACATACCGGTAAACCAATTTATCCTATTTCACAGAATGTCCTCTATTTCTAAATGTGGTGCATTCCGTGTTATTTATGAAATCAGTTTGCTATTCACAGGAGCTTATACCTCTAATCCAATGATGGTCATAAATATTATATTTGCTTAACCCTAGGACTTGTTAAAAAACATAGTGATCAGATTTTGTCTAGGGGGATACTTGATATAAATGTTTAATTTAATTAAGATTGTGCAAAATTATATATTTAAGTTAAATATTCTTAAACGTGGTTTCCCCTCAGAGGCTGATTCAAGTTTAACATTTCTAGACGGTCAAGCTTTGACAAACATTCTATTCAAAGCTTAAAAAATTTAAAAACCATGATGATTAAGCTCATTTACAATCTTGGCACACCCCTGCTACCAATGGCGGATGATGCTTGTTTTTGCAACGGCTGTGGCAGTGGTGGGGTCGTTAGAACTACTTACCTTAGCAATTCTACTCTCCATGAGAAGGATAGGGATTTTTAAATGAGTTAGAAATGACAGAGCTTCTAATCCAGGTGCTGTGGCATATGATGTTGAAGCTAAAGACAAAAAGACACTGATTTTTTTACATGACAAATCTATCGAGATCTAACTATGATGCATTCTGAAACATATTTTAACTTTTGTGGGATGATACAAGTTCCACAGCTATTTTATTTGGTCCATTATAAGGTTTAATGAGCTTTTTTCATAGTTTGGGAGGAAGTTTACGCGTTTCTTCTCATTGTTCTTGCATTACTGCAAGGAATCAACTTCTCCATTGAAGAGAAATATTATCTTGTTGGCAGAACTTGACAGTGAGCTGGGGGGAGTCGTAGAGTAAAAGCTCCCATATAACTCAATGCTTATTATAGTATAAAGGCTCTCATTTAACCCAATGCACTTACCAAGCTGCAAGTCGTAGCGGCGTGTGGCGGGCCGCAGAGTAAACAAGGAGCCTTAGTCACCTAAACTAAGCTGATGTTGGTGGATAGCTTAAAACTACCCAAAGATTTGGTGCTTGGTAGAAAAACATTTTTTATTTTGCTCGACTTTACGCCAGGGGGCATTTTTGTAATGAAGTTAAGTCAAATGCTTTTAAGGGAAAGCGGTCCAAACCCATTAAGCATGTTAAGTGGATGTGTCGTGGGATGAACCCAGGCACCCAATCCCACCAATCTTAACCCATCTTAAAGCGTATCGTCTCCAAGAATATGCCTTTCCAGTTGAAAAACATCCTGAGAGTATAGTTTGAAACAACTAACTTAAGTTTGAGATTACCAGTGTTATTAGTTTCAAAGATCATTTGGTCTGATCAACGGCTTTCAACTGTCTAAACAAGGTCTGGTGTGCAACTAAGAAGTTGGAATAGACCAGAATAGTAGGCAACACAAGATGAGTAGATTCTTTGTAATTCTACAATCGCTCAGCCACTCTAGCGTAGTAGTACTGTGTACAACGATTCTGTCTTTTATTGGTGACAATTATTGTGAAACTTCAAAAGCCTGGCCTGACAGTATAAAAGCGTTGTTTTATAAAATACAAATCAAAAACCAACTTTTTTTCATTTTTGTTTCATTGGTGGACAGCCCCTTTACAGTCTAAAACAGTGACAATAAGTGCCTGAGGGGCTAGCCATAGCTGACCTCTACCTACGTTAATGTAATTAATAATCTTATTTTGTTTCTTATATTATACCTAACCTGTATAGCAATGTAATGCTGATTTATCGGTTGATAAATTGGAAAAAAAACTAAAAAACTAACACTTATGGTTAAAATTCCATCAAATCAAGTTAAGACCGAATCTTCTAACAGGTGGCATTTACTTTGTGTAACATTACTACACAAGATATTATTAAGTCACCGTGTCAAAACATATTTTTCATAACAAAATACTCAAGTGTATTTGACAATTGCAAAAAATAAAGTAAACATTGATTACATTTTAATAAACATATTGCATGCCAAAATGGAGCTGTGAATAAAAGGTAACCTCTAGAAGTATCTAAATTCAGCTTGACTAACTTTTGTATCCTACCAACTTGAACTGCATAGAATTCACAACAAACTTGTCTCCAAACTTTGTTGGAAAGGTCCAGAACCATTTGCAGAACCTTCCCTCAACTAAGGCAAAGGTTGTATAACCTGACTTGGGGATGAATTTACATCACAAACTTTCTGCGGACAACCTGTTGTAGAAGTTGGAAAGGTCTAGAACCATCTGTCGATAGTCAACTCTTGACAAAACATGACGCTAATACAATAATGATTGAAAGGTTACAACAAAGTGGATTGTTTAGTTTGTGTTTTTATAGTACATGAGTTATTAACTTTTGTCAAGTAAACAGTCCCACCCTTTTCATTATTGATACACATTTAATCATTAATCAAACTGTTACTAAAGTATTTTTCCATCACTCTGTATTCTAAAATAGCCCATTTCAATACAGCTGAGATCTTCGCAAATCGTCAATTTCCATTTTCCTGGCATTTAAATAAACAATACTTTGCTAGACATCAAGAAAGTTACAACTATGAAGTTCCCGGGAACATCTAACGCTTTTTGGAGAATCAATCTGGCTGGTTAGACATTCTTTGAAACATGTTAACAAACCATTGTGATTCATTTGTTTGTTGATGTTCAATCAGCTAAATTTTACACTAAAATTAATTGTACAGCTGTATTAATACTTTAATACTTTTAATACTTTTCCATGAAATGGGGACCATACAAAGTAGGTATTTTAAGCCAAGTATGAATGGAGATGAGTGTAGAATGACTGGCACAATCTTGTACCCAAGTCTGGTTAGTGACTAAGGTTGATTTATTCAGCTGTTAATTATTAATAGCCCTACAGCTAATGGCAACTAAGGGACCTACAGTTTATGGTGGAATCCGAACCACATTTTTGCATTGGTATATACGATACGAATTGGTCTAATTTTCAGAATAGTACTGCGGATATTTGTAGTACTCATTAGACGTTATTCTACACCAGGGAGTATCGCATCCACAGTGCATGCCATGCCTATAAATATTCACATTTCGTAACCTCTTAGTAGCTGTATTACAGGACAACGCCACCCGTCCCAGTTTTTAGTGTGTTTAGATAAGAAAAATGAATAGATTATAAAATATCAGATATTTTATAAGTTTGATGAAGTAGTTTTTCATTGTGATAAAAACGTATCGCTCAATACTCCACGAAATGGGTCACTTTCGTGACTATTAGTGAAATATACTATGGTCGTATTTTACCCTTTTCTCATTTTTTACAGAAGGATTCTCTAACGGTAACTTAATCAAAAGAAAAAGTCTTTAATGGTTGTGAAACAAATTTCACAAGAAGTGTTGGAAAAGTATATATCGTAAGAATAACATTATTTGTTTTCTAATGTTAACTTAACAATGGTCTGGTTATTTGAGTACTTATAGCATTGACTATGCACAGTTCAAATATTAGTGTTTGCTTTTAAATCTAAAGGTTGCTGGTTGGAATCCAAGTAGGTTTGATTCTGGATTTTGTTCATCATTATCATTTCATCATTCATCATTATATTACTCATGATAATAAGTTCCATCAATATATAAATTAATGCTATTGTTATCCAAGACTACTTTCTGGACCATCCTTAAACAAAAGTTTTTTTCAATGATAATGGCATAAAAAACAATAAAATTGAATCAAGGATCAACATCAAAGTAACATTAATGAAGTCTGTAAATTCTAATTAGCCTGAGACTTTTGACCACAGATAAAAAGGCTTTTGTTATGTCTCCCACTATAAAAAACGGAAAAGTCAGATATTTGAAGTCTAAAGATGAGAGGATCTTTCTTAATGATGAAAGTTGTTATTCCAACAATACAAAGAGTTGTTAAAGTAATCATTGACTGCAAAACTGTCATAGTATCAGAGGGTGTAGATTCTAATTAAATATCAAGATAAAATTGAATGCAATTGTTTTGTTTTATGATACAGCAGTGATAGCATTTTTGTTCTAGTATATTAAAATGAAAACAAAAAACAAATATGTGTTTGATGATGTAGAGAAAGGTTGAGCACCCACCAAAATTAATTTGAGTTTAAAATTTGTTTTCAACAAATGTTAAGAAAATCAATATGAAGTAATCAGGGTTCATAAAGATAACAGTACCTACCCTACGCCCTACATAAACTTGTATCCTATATTTTTGTATTATTTTTTAATGTAATTGAGTGAATTTGATAGAAAGAAAGAATACACCGGTATCCTACTTCAAGTTTTCTTCATTTTATTTGAAATTTAATAATAAAAAGAGCCCCGTGTTTGAAAACTCAACTATTGTATTGTACAAACTTCTCTATTTTCACCTCACGCTAAAAAAACATGTGATTTGAATTTCTTCCATTTATTGTTTTGATTTTCTGTTTATATTTTGATGTTATTTCGTCACCAACACAGCAACCCATAAGGCCCATGTTAACCTTTTTAACATTTTTAATTCATTTTTGTGCTTTTTTGTGCCTATTTCAATTTATAAAGAAATTCTACACATCTACAGGCAAATATCTTTCTAATAATAGTATGCGTAGATTTTCCCTGTGATGCACTGGAGCTGAGAAAAAAGGTTTAAAAAAACATGCTTGCCTATTGATAGGAATATTTTCAAAATAAAAATAAAACATGCACATATAGGACCGATTACCTTTCTTATGCTGCAACCCGCGTGTAATTCGGTCCAGTAGTGTGGTCAGGCTAGCAGTCATGAGTTTTGCAGAAGTTTTTTTTTGTATATATGCATAAGTTATGATAATATTGGATTTAAAACCTTAAACTTACAATTTTATTTCTCTTGTCACAATATGTGTGTGTAATTACCTGTTCCATCTTGCGTAGCTGCGGGGTCGTAATTTAACCCGAGACGCAAATTGAGTAAATGGAGCTTTAAGGCACTCATTACTTAAGATAACATACATGATAGATTCTCCAACCCAAGAGCTTAACCCTCGCATTGGTATATACGATACGAATTGGTCTAATTTTCAGAATAGTACTGCGGATATTTGTAGTACTCATTAGACGTTATTCTACACCAGGGAATAACCATCATGCCAAGCCAAGATGTTTAGGGTTTTAGCAGGCTACGGTAATTCTTGTATGCCTCTTTAAAGGAACTTGAACTTCCACAATTTTGACCAATTTGGAATGTGTTAGTCCTCTGGAGGAGATATAGAACCATATATTTTTTTTAATAAGCACAATTATTTCAATATAACTTAGTATATTCTTGAGATAAGTTTAGAAAGAACATGTTTAAAATTATTTCCCCATGATATTACACACAGTATAGTTTTGAAGTGAGATTAAGATAAATTGATCATTGCATTTGTACATTTAAAAATAGCAACTCAGCAGCAATGATTTTAAAAGATAATTAACAATTGTTTAATGGAATATGACATTTATATGGTAATATACTGTCCGCGAGAGTAAAGAAGTCCCCTGAGCTCCGGCCTATTCGTAGTTTGAAGGCGTTACGCTTGAACGTTTCGCGGGACAATTAGAGCCGTCTTCACTCTTCACGCGGTATGACGCGTTCATATCAGGTAACACACCATCGACGTCTACACTTTGCCAACATTTCTGGAACGTTAAATTATTGCCCATCCAAGTTTCGTTCAGATAGAACATTTTCTTATTTTGTTCCCTTAGCTTCCTCATCTCTCGCAAATACTTAAACCTCCAATTAATAATGTCAGGCCTTTCAATCAAACATTTTCTTTTGGAATCGCATTTCTTCCACTTTAACCCTATATCTTTGAAAAGACGCCAAAGTGCCCATTCGTACCATTTAAAATTAATCCTTTCTCTCAAAACAGATAATAGTTTTTTTTCGCTACACTACTGTGAAATAACCTGTTTTCGTTCCATGTTTATCAACTGCGAAAATCCATCATTACGTTATTTACCACGGCAAAAGAGTGTTAACCATCTTTTTTAGATTTTGCCTACATAAACAAACCAATATTTGGTATTGCTTTATCAACTGTTTAAATTTTCTGAAAGTAACGTTAAAAACACGAGTGAAAGTGGGTCTATAAATAATGATCAGCCTTCTTGCGTTTTTTCCCGAGTGTACAAAGTTTTCCGGAGTATGTTTGCAGGCTTTTCTAATTCGTTTAATAGTTTTTTATGACATTTTACAATAGTTTGCGGCACGTTCTGTTGCCTTTTCTGTCGGCACTGATCACTTTTTGTCTTTACATTCATTGTCACAACACTAAATCACCCGTCTAATTAAATCCCTCTCTCCACAATATATACAGTATAGTAGCACCACATTTTGATAAATCCATAGCTGCAAGGACTGTCCAAAACAAAACAGAACTCCAATACGCAATCATACGAGACTGCACTGAAAAATAACAAACCACATGATGTGTTTCTGTTTACCACATGATGATAATCCACTTACCAAAACAAAGATATGAGTAATTATGTTTACAGACAGACATCGAGGCGAGGCATTTAGATGCTTAGCGCCTGCAAATAGTGCGCGATACCCTCCAAACATAGCTGCGTATCGCTCTGGCTCAAGGGACTTCTTTACTCTCGCGGACAGTATTTTAATGTAAACATGTCATATTTATTCATGCTAATTGCATTCAATAGCATAATGTACTTTGGTGTATAAAACAGTCTAAACAAAAAACGAAATTCAATATATCTTGTGAGAAAGGTTTCCAATGTCTCCATTTGTAAAATCAGGAGTGACAGGAGACAGCATTGTATCACAGATAATATAACCCTAGTAGGGGTTATATTATCTGTGATTGTATCTACTTTTCTTCCAGTTTTTGTTTAAGGTTTCACCTCCTCCTTTCACAAACCTGAGATAAAATATAAAATGGTTGATTTTTTAAAAGATATTTTCCACTAAATACTTATTCATAAATGAATTTAAGGAAATAGTTGGATTTTAAAATCACCCCAAACTCGTGTAGTAAAAAAATATTGGCAGGCATACACTCCAAGCAAAAAATACTTGAACATTAGTTTAATAAAAGCTCTTCCATTACTAATCAATACCGATATAAGTAATAATGGGTGTAGTAGTAGCTTAAAATACCTACATTCGTGTGACTGTGATCGCCATTTCACAATAAACAATTAAAGTAAATTAGGCATATTGTATTATGTTTTTGTCGGCATTTGTCTTAAATTGTAATGTTAGTTTGTAATAAGTCCTTTATAAGCAGCTACCAGACAGCTTGCACTAGTACAGATTAATACTGTTACGCCGAACTACAGTACTCTGTTTTAATGAACTTCCCACGCAAAAGGATTGAGTCTAGAAAACAGCTGTTTGCTTCCAGCTTATTCAACCATTGTGGCATTGTTTTTAGTTCAACAATACTTTTAATGTTAACCTATACCTACCTTTACGATTACAATTTTCAACTTGGGCCGTTCCCCATATGTGACATCCGATCAATGTACACAAAAAAGTAGTTTACTATATTACCAGTATAGATATGCCAAATTTGGTTGTGATATCCCTCTCCAATTTAAAGTTATAAAGTAGTTATGGACTTAATTTTCACCCTGTATGGATTTTTCTAATCTAAAATATTGAATCTAGTATTAACTAACCCATGGAGTGCCGTGACATCTTTCCGACGCAACAACAGCAATACAGGCGTGGTGCCATTTTGCCAGATAACACCGTAGTATTTACTGCACAGTTGATACAATCAACAATGCAATACCGTAAAAAGTACTGCACTAGAAAAATATTACGTAGTAAATATAACACTATTTTCATAAAACTAGTTTGCTAACAGATTTCTCATGATTAACAACAATGGCTTTCCTTACCAGATCGTCACTATTATGCATTTTGATTGGTCACCAGAGTATTTTTTGAAATATTGAAGAACTTTTAGCGAATTTCCCATATAGGGAATAATACGGTAAAGCTATTACCGTAGTACTCGTGGTAAGACCTGGACGCGGGACCGATTTTTTTTTCGTTTTGAGGTCCCTAGAGGCCAAAAACACCATCCGTTCAAATTCATATATATATATCTATATATATATATATATATATGTGTGTGTGTGTGTGTGTGTGTCCGTCAGCACGATAACTCGAGCAAAAATGATCCGATTTTGATGAAATTTGGTACAAACGTGTAAACCTACGTCTATTCGAACGAGTTCGCGATCCAGCATGAACGGACCATGGGAACGGGGGTTTACGGGGGGTTTTATGGGGTAAAAATAGGTTTTTCCCATTTTTGACCCAAAAAACATAAAATTTAGCAATTTCTTCCCAAACCATTTTGTAGAGCTTAAAAAAACAAATAATTTAGTATATTGAAGCGTTATTATGCACCTAATGGTTACGGAGAAAATTCCTAAAAAATGTAAATTTAAAATTCCCATGTTATTCTTATAGAGAATAAGTAAACGGTTGTAGTTTGCTTGTTTATGAACATATTTTGATCAAATTTAGAAAATGTTTTTATTTCTTACTAACTATTCACATTTTATAAAAAAAAAAACAGTTTTATTCTCCCTGATGCAGCAAACCTAAGTACTTGTTAAACTAATTCTATTTAAATCGAGAATAAATGTTATATTTTTAAGTAGACATTTCAGTGTAAATCCAATCAGTCAAATGGAAATTCGCTTAGTCTGCAGGTTTGCTGCGGCGGGGGTATTTTATCTTATCCTGACTTGTTGTAGATGGCCTGGGTTTAAGCTTATGGATAATATTATGGCTTGACAGAAGCCGAAACCTATGTCATCCACTACAAGCAAGAGACAGAGCTGTGGTGGAAATGTTTATACAAATTAATTAATATTATTATTTTATCAATCAATCGGTGTATTGAAGATTGACAATATAGGCATCAAAAAGGAATTTTTATTGGTAAATGTATCATGATTGAGGTTGTCAAATCACTCTATTCGGTATGGATCTTCAATAGACACATTATTATTTTTGGAAATTAGTAGTTTTATTCTTTGTATTTTTACATTGGTCAAAAGTACGTTTTATTCTAGTCGTGGTACTACCTACTATTTATCATGTTTGATTATTTATACACATTATTTTAATGCTTATTACACTTAAACAGCACTACACACAAATAATACCATACACAAATAACACTGAATTCTTACAATAATGCTCACAAATCCAAATAATAATGCACTCATATCATTTTGTGCACACAAATAATAGCACCTACAAATAATATTGCATTCGAGTAAAGTTACACACGTATATTATTAAGAGTTAGATGTTCCCGCAATAAATTGCGAATTTGTAATACTTATATGTGTATGAAAAATATAACAAATACGCCAATAAAAGCAATTAATAACTCTGCATTATGATTATTTGAGGACTAAACTGAGACTAACTTTACATTTAACGCTGACAGCATCTTCTGATGAACATGTTCTGGCATGTTATCAATACTCAATCACACGCATGACTCCTGCGATCAATTTCTAGTTTCAAACCAATCTAAAGCAACAAATTACCTAATTCATCTTTCCAAGATATTCATTAATTCGATAGACGACAGAAGTTTTACTTGTTGTGGAAATGTCATCTTTGTAAACATAGATTTTGAAGGAGGGTATATTTTTAACTCGTTTAAACCTCAAATTAAAGTAATTTTGTTATTTGTATCCAGGTATGGTTTGAACATGCATAAACTATCTGACTATTTGAAAATAGTATTCTATTGACATGTGTTGTGTAAACTCCTAGTTGTTATAACATTGAAACTGCTAGGTTTTGTAAAATAATATTTAAAAAAAATTATTTCGTAGTAAATTTATTTCGTACATTGTTATAAGATGTTTCGAAGGAATGAAATGACAATATCATATTGATAAAATCTTAATACCACATTTGGAACATCGTGTTTATGACGGTTAAATATTAATTAATTCTTGTATGGTCTTTCACAGTAATCAGTAACCGTTCAGACATGACCTATTTAAGTAGTTTCCTGTACATGAACAAAACTGTTCATATACATACACCGGTGCATATTTTATGAGGATACATATACATATTTTCCAATTACTCCAATTATCAAACACTAAACTCTATACCCGTGCCTTGCAATATGCAGAAGAGACAATTGGTTCCTTGCATATGCCGTAACTATAAAACGCATTACTGTTACCAGTAATGATATGCCAAATTTGGTTGTGATATCCCTTTCCATTCTAAAGTTATAAATTCGCCCTAAGACTTAATTGTCACCCTGTATAGATTATCCATATAAGTTTCTGTTCTAATATTCGTGCAGTATGTAATATGTTTGAACCATCTGTGTGGAATTGTGAAATCAAAATACATTTGACACTTGTTTACATCTAAACTCTGTGGGTTTGTTCTTGGTTACCATTGGATACCATCAATCAATATTTACTTTCAAAACTTTCACCTTAAAACTTTGAAAGCCTGCGGGGCAGAGTCCTAGGTCAATATATATGCGGGAATAGTTCTAAATGTATCCTCGGAGATGTCGCTTAATTTTTTGTCCAATTGAGCCCAGTTGTTTCGGTAGTTTTTGCGTTTATTGTTTAAAAACACACACACATACGCTACCTCTTCTGTATAATAGTATAGACTAGAGGTCGTCCAGTGGTCGAAAACTCGACCAAAAATATTTAATGTACAGACGCACAGACATCTCTAATTTCACCCCAAGCTTGAATTTCTTCCATTTGTTTTGGTATCCTGTTTATATTCTTTTGTTATTTTGTCACCATCATGGCAACCCATAAGTCCCATGTTTAAAAAAAAAATCTAAATTCATTTTCTGTGCTTATTTTGAGCCTATTTCAATTTATAACGGGATTCTGCACATCTACAAGAAAATTTCTTTCTAACGTTATGTGTAGATTTTCCCTACGATGCAGACGAGCTGAGAAAAAAGGTTTTCAAAAAACATTGCCTTATATAGATATAGATAGATAATATTGATTGAGTCAATTTCCTCGTGTTTGACATCATAACTAAGCGGATGTAAAACGCATGGACGAATGTTTTTGCTTAACCGTTTAAGAATTCTACAACTTGGTGACATTGTATTGAAAATCTCTATCGTTTTTATATTAGCGAATTTCCCTATAGGAAAGTAGCTATTACCGTAGGAAGACCTGGAGCCGGGACCGATATACTTTTTGATTTTTAAGTCCCTAGAGGCCAAAAACACTATTCGTTCAATATTTTATGTATGTATACGTCCGCGAACGCGATAACTTGAGTAATTTTTGTCAAATTTGGTTTGAAGGTGTAAAGCAGGATAAGCTTGAATGGGTTCGCTAACCAGCATGATCGGACTACGGGAACACACCGTGGTTTTATGGGGTAAAAATAGGGTTTTCTCATTTTTACCCCCCAAAAAATTTTCCAATTTCTCTCTTAAACCATTTTAAAGAGCTTAATGTAATTTTTTATAAATTTAATTTAAAATCAATTCAGGGAAATGGAAATTAGCTTAGTCTGCAGGTTTGCCCTGGTGGGGGTATTTTTACTAAATAAATGGGATGGGCTCACTATACTCTACTAATACTTTTTAGGTTTTGTATAACAGCTTGATACATTATGACATCTCTATTATACCTTCCAACTTCAATATTAACATTAAGATTTTCCTGCCATACGTTTACATTGTCTTATTAAAGTTAGATTGAAATCTGTATAAAATAGATCGACCTTTAGGGGAATCCGTTTGACCTAAATAGTTTCGTCAATAACATTTTGTTACTGGTTTGTGTATTATTTTGTTTAAGTTGTGATATTTGATGGTACTCATAATTAATTATGAATATTTACATACAATTATAACGATGATCATTGTAGCATATTATTTTGTTTTACTGTTTATAATACTTTCTCTAATTTAGCAAAATTACATAATTATTACATTAGTATTATGTTAGAACTAAGTACATAAGTGTATTTAAACAAATACACTGTTTTACAACTTATTATTATATTGTTGATTATAAAAATACTTCATGACATATGAGTATAAACACTAGACGTTGTAATTAATTGATGACGTTCGTCCATCTTAAATATATGTTTTACATATACTAATACTTTTTCTGCCATTAGCTTAATACGTTTTACTGTGGTAGGTAATTGGATTGTTAACAATGTAAACGCCTAAACTTTGCTTGTTTGGCCAGTTTGAACCGGCTTGATCTGCATAAACTTTCAGAGTTACCAGCCGTTAAGAGATGTCACTACTTCTTGTTTGGTAAAATGCTGCAAGTTGAAATGGTTGCAAGAAAACTAGGCTATATTAGCAAGTTTAAACAGCTACCAGCAGCAGTGATTTATAGCAGCAGTTATAATACATAAAATACCAATTTCACTAACTACATTATGCCGGCTCGATCATTTAAAATCATATCATTTAAAACGATCGAGAGCTCCAAAACCCTTTCGGCCCATGGTACAAACACTATTTCCCCTCACACTATACAAAATTGAGAAAATGTATATAATATGCACATTGCACAATAACAGTCAACACAACTTCAACTTTAAGGTTATGTGAAGAAATATTTAGAAATAACTAGCAGAGTACCCGTCCTTCGTACGGGGTTGGAATATAAGTATAAAATGCTTATTGCAGTTATACTCAAGCTTTGCGTTTGCAATGAGGGAGGACACAGTTTGATAAAATTTGTTTTTTTTTTTAATTTATAGTATTCTATAGTATTACACATCTACCATAGCCATAATGTTCTACCACTTCACCTAAACAATAGAGAAAAATAAATTATCAATAATTCGCAAAATATCACAAATTATTCATGAAATGAAATACATAACTGTAAACAATCCTACTTTGACGGTTCTCTTTGCGAATCACAGTTTTTTGTTGCTGCTTAGTTCAAATTAGCTGTTTTCATAAATGCAAAAAAATATAGTGCTGCACCCTGTTGGTAAGTCTTATAACTTTTTAATGCTTTTCCATATCATAGAACCAACTTTTTTAGTTGAAACAGCTGACTAAATTCTTTAATTCCCTTTAAATATGAATACTCATAAGTTTAACATGGGGAATTACGAGCCACTGGGGCGGAGCCCGAAAGGATTTTTGAGATAAGAATATGCCTATATGTTAATCGGGAATGTAAGCTATCATCATGCCAAATTTCAGCCCAATCCGTCCAGTGGTTTATGCGTGATTGAACTTCAAACACACAAACAAACAAACAAACACACAAACTTTCACATTTATAATATTAGTAAGATAATAAATAGTTGCGAAGCAGTGGTGACAATAAACAAGACAATTAATTGCAATGAACCTACATTTAATTTTGTAAATATACATTAATGTTTTATGTGAATAAGCGAACAACTGATTTTCAGCCCAATGGCCGCAAAAACCTACTCGGTCCCCAAATGACAATGGAAGCTGTCATGGACAGCAATACGAAGCTTTCAGCCTCCAATAAAAGTTTTTAAAACGGCTAAAACCATCGTAGTGTAGTAAAAACGAGTATTAAATCTGGTGTTAAAGCAAAGCAAATACTCTTGCGGTCCGCGTAGCTGGGTTGCTGAAGAAGGGGTACTTCTGAGACTTGGTGGTTCGATCCTTAATGTTTTTCTTATTTTCATCATAGACCTTTAAATATTGAAATCGAATTTGTCGTAACCAGATGACTAACCTAATTAGTAACCTAATAAAAACATCTAATTATTAATGCTGTAAAGCAATTTTTACAAGCTACAATATTCTGTATGTAACAATCACTTGCACAAAGTCTGCTTTGTCAGTTTTTTCGATGGATTGACAAGTTTGTAAAAGTTTTTGAAGGCATCAAAGGGGGCGAGAACCAACAAAAACTACCTTTTGTGAAACAGCACCACACTGTCTTTATTGTTACTAGCCAAATGCCAAATGACAATATCGTGCATTTATCAGATCTTTTAACAGTTTCATTGTTCCACATATGGTAAAAACAGAATCGTGATATATCGCAGTAGGTCTGATTATAGGATGATTTTGAGATATTTTCTTCCTACAATTTATTTGTAGGGTAAAACGACTGTTGTTTCATGTAGATCTACGCAGCTGTAAAAACAATATATGAAAAATTATTAGATTAATATTTTACCAACGATTCAAAGACAAAAAGCAATTAATTAATATTGCCACCACAGCAAACCTGCAGACTAATCGGATTTCCATTTACCAGTTGGATTTTCCCTAAAGTATTAACTTTTTACTTTAATTTTGTTATTCAAATAACAATAATTTTAACGAGTAGTTAGATTGGTTGCTACAGATGAAATATTTTTTTTACACGATTTTTTACTTTAGTACTTAACATTATGGTACGGTAAAAAAATACCATGATTTATTATTCCTAACTTGTAAATTAATATGCTTTACCAAATGCAATGTTTTATTTGTAGTGAGTCAATTACTTTATACGCTTAACGTATGTTTGTTTATCAGTGGCTTTTTTATGTGTGTACGTTATGTTTTATTATACCAGCCACTCTATAAAGTATGTAAGCTATTTGTTTGTAAAGTTATTTGCCAACAATGTTTATGTTGTTTAATCAAGTTATCTTACATTAGACTGATTATTTTAATTGAAACTAGGATTTTCCTAACAGTAACAAACCAAAACCAATTCATAAGGTGAAATTGACGAATTTTGTTAACTCTCTTCTACCATTCCATTCTCATTTAAATTACTGTTTTATAAAGCAACAGGAAAATCACTTAGTATGCAGGCTTTCAACGAGGAAATTATTATTCTATACATACAATCAAGTGGACCACACAATTAGATGTATTGTTGAGCACAATGTCTAGTAACGAAGCGATCTAACTACGACGATTGTGTCCCAGTCTGGACTCAGCTTGGCCTCCGGTGTTGAATTCTACTACCTCGAATATAGAAAATCATTTATATTTCTTTGTCGTCTAAATTGTATAAACGTAAGCCAAATCCTAAAATATTATATTTTAACTAATACCATTAGTTTATTAATAGGTTTATAGACATTTTCAAGGAAACACTCGGAGATGAAACATGAGACCTAATTTCAAAATATCTACTAAAGAACTGAGAGAGAAAGTAAGAAGACAAAGTAAGGACTCGGTACTAAAATATTTACACAGAATATACCTTCAAATGAATAAACAGTATTGAACACCTAGACTGGAAATCGTTCTGAATTAAGGTGAATCTAGCTCAACTTGAGATTACCTTTGCTACGGCAACCACCTGCAATGTTGAAAGTAACAATATTTACACAATAAAAACCTCGTTTAGTAGTATAAGCGTTTTGTTGTTATTTCAAAACTTCAGACTATTTCTTATTGGGATTAGATTTATGTCCATGCCATAAGCAGAATTTGTGCTATACTGCACAACATATGCAGCTAAATAGTCAAAAAATTAAACTTGTATCGTCTTTTTCTTAAAATATAGTTCCCAATGCGAACCTAAGTGTAAACATGAGTTAAAAATCAAGTAAATGATGTGTTGTAGAATAATGTTGTTAATAGTATAACTATAACCTCCCTATCAAAAAGTACCCTGATTTTTATTGGAGCTCTTTGAACACATTAATATTTATTATCAGTCAAAATTATTGTAAGCTCTAAATGAGAATGAACAGTACCTGGTTAAACCACTAGTCCACAATGGTATTCACCATTGACTGTATGTGTGTAGTCAATATAAAAAGAGACAGAGAGACGAGACACTGGTAAAGTAAACATTGTTAGTCGTCATGGCAACAATGACTCAGTTACTTTGTGAGATACCTTTACTCACTGACCACTGCTGGAATAAGTCTCTTTTACCCAAACCTCAAACACAAGGATTCTAACCTCCTAACGTGTATTCTAGATTTTTGAACAAGATTTTGAGTATGGTCAGCAACAAATTTCTTCCATAAATATTTTATATTGGGAACCTGTAAAGTAAAATGCTATCGATTCAAGTTTATGATTCCGTTACTTACATGCAGTTTTCTCCATGTATAGTTAAAAGAGTCATGGTTTTCATAAAGTTGTATTTTAATAATTACATATTTTTCCATAAACCGTTAAATTAATACATAATTTTATAATTTACACAATTAGTATAGTGAAAGTGAGATGGTAAAGCTTGTTAACCTGTATTGTAGGTTATTTTATTTACTATTTTATAATAAATATATCTATGGTTCTTACCGTCAACGCAATCAGGGGTAGTATTTCACTACGGCCGTTTCGGAGATGACTCCATCGTCAGGTGCGTAGTGGTACACTAAACTATAGTCTTGTCACATTTAACACGAACATTCTTCATTTGCATTGCGTCAGGTGTTGAATAAATAATACACATATATATACAGGACGGACACACGAAAACACGAATACACGAAAACATTTAGAGCGCGTGCACGGCTTGAAAACTGACGACCGACTCCTGAGTCAGACTATCTTTCGACTGACTAAAACTGACTGAGACCCAAAACGAATATATCCACTCAAAACTCAAACTCGAAAATTTTGACGAAAACAATACTTTCTCCATATACTATGGTATATGGGGAGAAAGTAAAAATGGAGAAATCTACTCTTGTAAGGAAAAATTGTGTCGAATTAAAGGAAGAACTTAGTAATCTTTATTTAATGTATTTATTATTTTTTGTCCTACCACGACTATTTATTCACTGCATTAACTTATTTTATCCACTTTAAGCCTAGTACATAATATACTGCAGACTGAGACAAACAATAATGGAAACACAATCTGTGTTACCCATTTTTACTATCAGATATCACTTCACCATTCAGTAACAGGACAACGGTCTCAATGGACTTAAATTATAGAAACAGGTCAAGTAGATTGGGTCATTGTTAGAACAGCTGCTGAACTCGTTCCCATGAGTTGACGTTCCTTTGGAAGGAGCATTGGCTAAATAGCTTCATTCGTCTATATAATCAACAAAATTGGAGGATCTATGTATTTAAGGTAATACGAGGTGTTAGCTCGTCCTACGTACGGGAATTCAGTATTCAGTTAAAACCGTGTACAATTCAGATCAGCTAGTTTACACTTTAAAGACAAAGTTTCTTGCAGTTTTCATGTGAAAAATCATCTTGTAAACAAATGTTGTGTGACCAAATACGTTTTTATTCCATCATAGACCTATACGATATGCATTTTAAATCCGATAATTCTACAATAAAACAGCAATTCTGCAATTTTTACGATGTGAAAAGCGTTGAAGTGAGATTACAAGTATTTTTCGACGTATTTTTTTCTCTTTAAGGTAATTTAATAACTATACGATGCTGATCAAAAAGAGGGTATTTAAATAATAATGGTCAGACATTTTTAAACACACAATTAATATTCACCAAAATAACTTTAACCACAACTAATACTACACAGAATCACTCAACTCAAGGAATATTTCACACAAATTACACTCAATATCACTGCAAAAAAATATTTAAATACCGCTCACAAATAATACTAGGTGTCCCATTTTCCACTGTTAACTCTTACTACTCATTTCGCTAATAAAAATACGGTAAAATCGGTGATGACAGTAGTTACTTCTTAATATTATAATTTTAACTTATCTGAACCTTACTTTAAATCTAACGCTGACAGCGTCTTCTGATGAACCTTTTCTGACATGTTATCAATACTCAATCACACGCATGACTCCCATGATTAATTTCCAGTTTCAAAACCAATCTAAAGCATCAAATTACTTACTTCATCATTCCAAGTAACTCACTAATTCGATTGATGTCGGCAAGTTTTACAAGTCACTGGTACATAATCTTTTTAGAGAATTTGCCATATAGCGAATAAGCTACCGTAGGTTTTCCAATAAGACCTAGACCCGGGACCGATTTCCTTTTTCGTTTTGACGTCCCCAGAGGCCAACATCACCATCCGTTTGAATTTAGATATACAGGGTGTTCAAAAAAGGTGGGGGCATATTTTACCTAGTGATTCCTCGGGTGAAAATCAAGATAAAATCATGTATAACTTTTTTCCAAAATCGCTTCGTTAACCAGATACCTGTCATTTTGTATTTGTTACATAAACATTTTTATCTTTGGACTTTTTCAACCAATCTTCATATAACTATAATGTATGTTCAGGTAGAAGAGACCCATGTTAGAAAAAATCATCATTATTCAACTTAAAATTTCAAAATGGCGGCCATTTTAATTTTTTTAACTTAAATTACTCAAAAATGGCTAATTTTATGAAAAAACTTCAAGAACAATTTTATTTAGAATTTTTAATTCCCTATCAAACGATACTAATTTCAAAAATATCGAATAAGAAATAGCTTAAATATTCTGATTTTTAGTTGTAAAATGGTGCAAACCTGACTAGCTTTTGCCTTATTCTACCCCATTTTACAACTAAATACCCCCGCCGCAGCAAACCTGCAGACTAAGCGAATTTCCGTTAACCTGATTGGATTTACACTAAAATGCCTTCATAAAAATAGCACATTTATTTCCTATTTAAATAGAATTAGTTTAACGAGTACTTAGGTTTGCTGCAACAGGGAGGGTAAAAAAGATTTTTTTTTTTAAATGATAATAGTTTAGTAAGAAATAAAAGTATTTTCCAAAATCAATCAAAATATGTTCATAAACAAGCAAACTACAATAGTTGACTTATTCTCCATAAGAATAACATGGGAATTTTAAAATTACAACTTTTTTGAATTTTCTCCGTAACAATTAGGCGCATAATAACGCTTCAATATACTAAATTATTTGTTTTTTTAAGCTCTACAAAATGGTTTAAAAAGAAATTGTGAAATTTTGTGTTTTTAGGGTCAAAAATGGGAAAAACCTATTTTTACCCCATAAAACCCCCCATAAACCCCCGTTCCCATAGTCCGATCATGCTGGTTCGCGAACTCATTCAAGTTTATCCCGCCTTACACCTTCAAACCAAATTTTATCAAAATCAGACAAAAATTACTCAAGTTATCGTGCGGATGGACACACATATATATATACATATATATATATATATATCTATATATAGATATATAAAAATTTGAACGAATGGTGTTTTTGGCCTCTGGGGACATCAAAATGAAAAAGTAAATCGGTCCCGGGCTTAGGTCTTACCATGAGACCTACGGTAATAGCTACTTCCCTATAGGGAAATTCGCTAAAATCGTAATATTTCCGCTCAAAATTTTAGGACAATATCGACATAAATTTTCAATTGTATGTGTTCAATTACATGCACGGTTACACAAACGTTACAGTAATATTAAGTGTTGTCGTCACATTAACATTTTATAAAATGAGGATATTAATTATTCTGGACAATTATACCCCCAACAAGCCAGGATTAATGATAGCTTACGGTATACTTAACATTTCACAAACCATATAAACCAATTCATAAAACCTTTTATAAGCCCTTAACACCATAGATTTGTAAAAAAGTTATCATTTTTGTTATCCTAGAATTTCTTACCCTAACTCAAACACTTAACTTAAAAAAGCCTAACTCTCTCTATAAAGATTTTTTTCAGTACAACAGCACATAGTAAAGCATTACAGCTCCATTATACCTTCTGGCTTCAATATTAACCTCGCCTGCATTGCCCTATGGTTAAATTGCCTCACCAAAGTTAGATTGAATTTTCCATAATAGAGATTGACCTTTAGGGAAATCGAAGCGCTCCATCAAAATAGTTTCGTTCATAAAATTGTATTTCTAGTGCATGCCAGTAGCGTTTTTTTTTTGTACAGGGTGTTCATAAAGATGAGGACATATTAGTAGTGATTCCTTGAGTCAAAACAAGGAGAAAATCAAGAATAAATTATTTTCCAAAATCGCTTAGTTAACCAACGTCAATATGTATTTTTTACATAAACATCTATGGATTGCTTTGACCAAAATTTATGAGACCCATTTTAGTAAAAAAACTATTATGATCCAATTCAAAATAGTGGCCATTTAACTTTTTGTTATTTAAATTACTAGTATATGACTGATTTAGGAAAAAAATCCCAAGAACAGTTTTATGTTGCATTTAACATTCCCTATCAAACGACACGAAGCTCAAAAAAATTGAATGAAAAGTAGTTGAGTATCCCGATTTTTGTTGTAAAATGAAGCAGTTAGGTTACAGTCTCTTTGCCTCATTTTACACCTAAAAATCATTTTATTTCAGCTATTTTTTATAAATCTGTTTAAACTTTGTTTAGTTTGGTAGGAAATTTTATGAGCAAAATAAAAGTGTTCTTGAAATTTGTCATAATCAGCAACTTTTGTAATTTTAATTAAATCAATAATTATTAACAATTATGAAATTTTTAATTGGACCAAGATAAAATTTCCCAAAATGAAACTCTTATACTGAACAGACATGGCAAGTTTCATAAAGTTTGGTAAAACAATCCAAATATGTATTGCAAAAGAAGACAAAATGGCGGGTATTTGATTACCTATCAAAATGATTTTGTAAAAAAAAAACTATTCTTGATTTTCTTCTTATTTTGACCCTAGGAATCAGTACGTAAATTATGTCCCCACCTTGTTTGAACATCCTGTATATTATGAATGATTTAAACTCTAGTTTATTTACTGAATACTAGCTCTTGCTAAATGATATTTTAAGTAAATTGAAACCATCGCCCAAAATAATCTTAGTCCAAGTTGCATTTTTAAGTAATTTTTTCTAGTTACGGTTGAAAATGTTAAAATTAACGTTTTTAATCCATTATAATAAATTGCAATAAAATCTTTTTGATAACTTGTTTTATTTAGTATCATTTGTTACCTATGTAAACTCCAAAATCATGCTTTTATTGGCAGTTTGATCTACACAAACTTTCATATTCAGCAGTAAAATTAATAATGACACTACTTGTTTCGTAAAATGTTGAAGTTGCGAGACACCAGCTATACTACACAAATTTCCTTCAAAGGAATGGCTACACACGTAGTTTTGTGGTTATGATTTTAATATTTTAAAAATCCCACGCACAAGTTAAACCTACTTGAACAATTTGAGGTTTATGTATTATTTTCATCAGTGTTATAATAACATAATTATCTGGGTAGTTTGATTGGTAAAATAAAAGCCTTGAAATCTTAGGTTTCCTTGTTTGTACTCGAGTGAGATTGATTCTGGATCCATATTTCATCCGAGGCTATCAATTAATTATGCTATGCACAAAAGTGTTTGTTTCGTAATACAAATACCAGGAATTGCACTAGTCCATATCAAAACCCAAAAAAGGCCAATAGCATAGAAAAACACACAAAAACACAAATAAAAAAATACATAGTACAGATAACTACTTTTTTGCCAAGTGTTTAACTATTGTTTTGTCTTTTATTTTGTTTGCCAATGGTTTTCGGATGTGTTAGTAAAAACTAATGTAATATGTCTTCAATAAGAATACCTTCAGACAATGTACACAATTGTGTGGTTAGAAAATACATTTTATTTCAATATCATCTTAGAAGTAATCGAAAATACATTCATCCAAAGCTGAGGCTCTAGCATGGGACGTGTCAAATTAAGGAATCCCGCGTTCACATTTTACAGAGTAAAGACATTCTTAACTCTAAAAACAGTTTCTAAACTTATTTTAGCTCTTGTTTTAGTGTCCAGAAGTTACTGGTTAACAATATCTCGCCCTATCGAGACAAAACTTACGTTTCTGTCTATATGAAATAAAATGGAATGTTATGTTTTTTTTTTTATTTGGTTCCAAAACAGAAATTGTAAATAGTGACCTAAAAACCAATACCAATAAAAAAAACCAATACGAACCTGAAGCTGACGGTTGTGGTTTAACTCCGAAACATATCCTAATCTGACAAAATGTGTTGAGGTGTGACGGGATTACGTAAGTAATTTAGTCTTATATTAAAAACACACCTATTTTTTTTTTTTTTTTTTTTTTTACGCCAGTGGCATTTCACGAGAGTTACGAGAGATAAATGTTCACTGGATGTGCCGGGGATTGAACCCGTCCCTCCCGCACTGAAGTCCGAGACGCTAACCACTAGGCTAGCAACACAACCAAACTAATATATTAATATTTGATAAAAGGCATCTTTGTTATAAGCAAAACTGCTATGTACAAACTTCTAACTCTTAATATATATTTAGATCATTTAATGCGTAAGAGTAGAGTTTTGGTGTAGGAAGTTTGAGTGGTAGCAAAGAACTTATCAGAAGTTCAGTGAGGCCCAGATGGTGGTTTTGTACGGAAACTGTAACTGAATATATCTGTGGCTTTAACTACAAGTCTTTTCATTTAATCACCAAGTTTGGATCCCACTCTTTGTGAGTTTTATTGTTTAAAAATGTGGAATTATCAAATTTGTCAGTTTTAATGAATAGGATCAACATTTAAAGCAGTCAAATTGAACTTAGAACAAAGAGAACAAAAAAAATTACAGTTTTAAAATATTAGAACTGTGGAGAAATATAAAATTTTTACACAGTAGTTCAATTAAGTAGCAGCTAAATTCCAAAGAGTTTTAGTTCGATACCAAGCATTTTTTATGATATGTAATTTTAATTTATCCATAGTTCAATTTTAGTAATAAAAACAATTATAAGTGTTTTATAGCGTTTTGATTGGTGCAAAACCTACTGCCGTAAATGCCCACCCCGGGCCATTAAAATGGCGATATCCATAGGCAATTATTGAAACCAATCTGAAAACTAATTGAAAAACTACGATTAGATTGCAATAACGTATAATTATTGGACCTGTTGGGCTTAAAATAGATAAACACTACCAATAGTTTTGTAACAACTTATCATACATTATATTAAATAATATTATATGACATTTTGATTTGCAGAATCTCGGGATGTATGATTTTTAATAACCAATAACATTTATACTTTTATTCAAATAGAAAGTGGACAGAGTAATGCCTACAGAGAAAGTACCTTCATTAAGTAATACATCAAATGTTAAATTATAAGACCACTAGTCTTAGCATTGTTATGATATACATGCAACTGATACTTTACAAACTTGGGTTGAAGAATTATTATGCTCCTCTAATCAGTTATTGTATTCTAATTCGCATTTATTGGTGTATTATTTAAATACGTGTTATCACAATCCATTGAATAGCTAGTCCCTAGTTAAATTACGGCTAACAAATGAAAAAACCATCTAAAACTAAAGTGGAGTGAATTGTACAAACACAGTCAACGATGCATTACTGAGATTGAAATCTGGATAGTTTATCATTCACTACACGGATGCATTTAATTTATACCTGGGCCACTATTGACAGTTCATCAGGGCTAACCATTGACATTGACCTATTTTAGTGAAATCAAAAACATCTAGCATAATTAATTGTTCAAATTCATCTCCATGTTATTAAGAAGTAAGGTAATGTATCTTTTTGGTAACGGAAACAATTACTCGATCACAAAATAGTCATATGTTTGCTAACGATTCTATATTGTAAAAATTTATATTTTATAGATCTTTTTAACTTATCATTTTTTTAGTCTCGCAAACTTTATGTAACTCAAATTTATATTAATTTCACTACATTCGGTGTTTAAACAATGGATATAACTCCATGTTTCGATTATCAATTATTTGAGATGAAGACGCCACCTAGATGCGTATTTCAGTCCAAATATGAGTGTAGAATAGGGTGAGATTATCTGCTTGGCTTTTAATTAAATTTAATTAACAAGAATTTAATTCTTAACATGTCAAAACGTAAATTAAAATAAGTAGTTGATAAGAATGTTTTCAACTGCAGAGAAATCGTTTTTCTATATAGTTAACAAAGTGCGATACAGTATATTTGTATTTTTTATTTGACGTACAGGATTCTCCTTGTGACAGTAATAAGTGTAAAAGTACTTTATTTAGCAGATTTGTTGCTGTCGAAACCAAAACCACTAGAGGCTGTAGATGGATACCTGCGGTGCGTCAGCGTCAGAGTCGCCAATACTGTTGTTTTCAATTTTATACCCTTTAAGATCACTTACCGGTAACTGATAAAAGCTCAACTAAAGATATTTTGTTTTAACTCGCTACTAAGCAGTGTTTCAACTACAGGAAAACTGTAAACTAAATAAGTTCATAAAAGGAAATTCGAAATGCTGAAAAAATAAAGTAAATAATAATTTTAAATAACTAGTTGATCAGCATTGTACGTGTTATTAAATTCACGGAAAGTAACTAAAAGAAACGTCCTATAACACTTAAAACATATATTTACGTTCATACTGTTACTGACAAGACGGTAAATATACAAAAAAAAAAAAAAAATGGTAAGTGGTGATCAATTTCGATTGGACCCAATAGGCGAAATCTAATAATAATTTTAACACCGTATGCCAATTTAGCAAGTACAATATTTTACTATATAGCTAATTTACGAAGGTGCAACATAAATAAATTAATTGTTTTGAATATTTTATATATTTCTATGTTTTTGGGTTACCATTTGGGAAAACAGACGTCGAATAAAAAATGATCAAAGGAGGGACTTTGAGTAGAATATTCATCAGTGAAGGAAGTTCTTTGCAAGTCCCTCGAGAACACTTCACAAGGGAGATAAAGACTGTGTTCCGGCCGTTATTTAGTTTTTCAATGATACAATGATTTTTTTTTTTTTTAATAAACCAAAATAGTATCATACGAACGTTTTCAAAGAGTTAATTCCGATAGGATTTGCTGATCATATATTTTCATCCTTAAAACCCATCTGTAGCCATATAAGAAGAACGTATATCATTCTTTGCATTTAGTGTCGCACTTTCTCTAATATCATATTTAAGGTATTAAATGAAAGCCATTACTTGTACGATTTATGGTCTATTTAGAATTTGACAAAATCATCCTCAGGGATACCTCAATAGGCCATTGACGTTGGGATGTTAACATGATTCACTACAATGAATAACATGATAGATTACAAGTTATCGCCTACCTGTTTGTAGAATCGTTCAACATATTCCTAAAATAAACAAATCAGAAGAGTTGGTAGATTACTAGTATATTATGGCAATAGGTTATAAATTGCTCGAATACAATCGACAGCAGTGAGCGCCGGCAATTAGTTGGCTCCACAAAAAAATCTGTTTAAATTACGTTTAAGTCCCTCTAACACTGATAAACACATAACATCTTTATTTGCAAGTCTCTTAATCATTTCTTTTTTCATCGTAACTCCAAAGCTATGAATAAAATATATAAAAAACTCCGCATCCAAAACGGTTTACTAGTTTAATTAAACAGCATATACCGATAATATTAATGTTTTAAAATCATTTTCATGATGGAACAAATAAGTTGTGCCCTCTTTAATTTAACTTCACTGACCAACGATCTTATTACAATGAGTTAAATATAATTTTGTAATAGTTGTTGTAAAATTAAAATAGTTATCACAAGAGAATTCATAAAATGAAAATTTTACATTACACCAAAATATTGAACCTGCTGGTATTTGAAGCAATAACTCACATTTAATATGCTGCGCCATTGATAGTAAAAATTGGTTTTAAATAATAACATTTTAAAATAAACGGCACAAATTCTGTTAGCAGTATTTGCAGTTCATGTAGGGGCGTAAATGCAAAATTGTCAGAGTTCGAGACAACTCTGAATAGTAAAGAAAGGTGGAGTGGTATTTGGCAAGTCGGTGTTCGCGACCATTTCTCAATAAAACATACACTCACTTAGCAACACTAATTAGAGCAACTTAGTACCTATGTTACTACCATTTAGTACCAGTTATTTTGAATAGACTGAACCTGAATATTGGAATTACTTAAACTTTTAAATCAGAACGAAAAATGTATTTTTAAAACTACTATTTTTTTTTTTTTGAAATCCAAATGTGTTTCAAAATAAAACTTGTAGGTTGGCAAGTAGACTAACTACCAAATATTTATATTAATCCCTTATCCCGATTAAAACGAAAATATTTGACAGATTAAATGCATTGGAAACGCTTATTACTTCAATTTTATGTTTTTAAAGAAAATGTCACTGAACTTAAATGACAAGAAGACAATCTGAGGAAAAAAGATAGCGACGTTCTCAAGAGTTTGACAAATTAATAAGTGATCTTGTCCCTTCATTCTAGTTTTAACTGGAACATAATTTTGGTTTTGTGCTTTGGTAAATCAAAATAATATTGCAAAGTAATGGTGATCATAAAAAATTAAGATCTTTAAGTTTAGGTTAGGTTTAATTAATATTAATTAACTTTAACGTTATTTAAACGTAACTTGTTATTATGTTAATTTAAGTCCTTATCAATTTATCTCAATTCTTTAGTTTTTACTTTTATATTTCTAAATGTCTTTGTGTACGGTAGCTTTAGTACTTTAAGTTTTATCCCACTTCAAGTTAAAAGTGAATATAATTAGGATCATTTATCTTGCAAAGTTGTTTTACAGAAAACAAAAGAAAGGACAATGTCAGGGTCTGGCAGTAGTATAATCACCGAGGTATCCAGGGACAATACTAACATTAAAAACCCCTAACTACTCTACCTACTTATAATTCATAAATTGATGTTGTAGTATTTACATCGTGCAAAATGTTTAATTTTAGAAAAATTGAAATCTTTATTTATTTTCAATGCTTCCTTTCCTAGCAGATTCTTAAGTCTTGTCACTTGTATTGCATTAGATTTCTTTTCAGTTTCAGTAGCTGTGAAGTATATTTCCACTTCTTCCTTAAAATTCTAACATTTTCCTCCAAGTTCCTCTAGACTTCAGACATAAGGTTTGTTTGGTTCCATAGCTTTGTGTCTTGTATACTAGTTTTCAGATTTTTTATATACGCTTTTACGACTGCGCCATGTTTAATAAAAAAAGAGTATATCTACTCTCTATTGGTTATTTTATTCTAAACAGTTTACAATTCAAATTCCAACTGTATTATCACTTACAAGATATATTCAACAACCTATATAAACCAAAGACTTGTAAATTAATATTTAACAAAGTCATATAGAAACACAAAATAGGATGAGTTTAGGGTCTCTCAGTTGTATAATCACCGTGGTATACAGGGACAAGACGTGACTTGCAACACAACCTAGCTGCTTGACCTACTTATACCTACTTATAACGTCTATTGAGTATATTTACATTTAAATAGTAAAGATGGGAAAATGTCAGAGTCAATCAGTTTTAATCGTTTGAATCATTTGTGTA
This sequence comes from Macrosteles quadrilineatus, assembly GCF_028750875.1. Lineage (NCBI taxonomy): Eukaryota > Metazoa > Arthropoda > Insecta > Hemiptera > Cicadellidae > Macrosteles > Macrosteles quadrilineatus. The sequence goes on from NW_026542598.1 coordinate 8,551,693, forward strand.
TCGTCGCCTGTAGAGTATATTACTCCAGTCCTCCTGATGCCTCTTCACTGGATATCTTATATGTTTATACTTGATATCTTATACTTTATATATATATATACGAATATAGTACGTACTTCTCCTTTGCATACCTCTCCTTAGGATATCCTCCTTAATGATACTCTCCTTAAGGATAGCCTCTGTAAATATCTTTAGGATACCTCTCCTTAGGATTCCCCTATAAGGATACCTCTACTAATGATACCCTCCTTAAGATTCCTCTCCTTAGGACGAATTATCGTGCAATCCGTTCAAAGATCTGACAAAATGATTGCTATTTTGTATTGATATAATTGGCTAGTAAAATTAATGACAGTGTGATTTTGTTTAACAAAATTTACTTTTTCTTGGTTCTGGCCATATTTTAATGTCTTCAAAAACTTTTACAAACTTGTCAATCCATCGATAACACACTGACAAAGCAGACTTTGTGCAAGAGAGTGTTTCAGACAGTCGAACCCTTAGGTGAAACCATACAAACGGAAATGCTTTTGAACACACATTCAAGCGGTTTAGATGCAACAAAGTTACTCTTAGACATTCTAGTGAATTTCCCTCTGAAAAGTAGCTATTACCGTAGGTGTAATGAAAAGACCTAGTCCTGCGACTGATTTACTTTTTCATTTTAGTGTCCCTAGAGGCCAAAAACACAATTCGGTCAAATCTAGTGTATATAACTTATGGAAATTAATAAAACAAAATATCGAGTTCATCGCACGGCCAAAACCTCAGCTTAACCTCAGTCATGACACTTGGGCTCGGAAGAGTCAAATTATGCTCTGTTACGGAAATATACTGTTTTTTACCTGGATTTATTAACTTAAAAAAATGTAACTGGTGCATTAAGAGATTTAAAATTTGATTATTTTTATTTAAATGTCGTAAAAATTCCACTGACATACACCAGTAATATTATTTGATGGACAAGACTATTTTGGACGAACGCCTCAATTTCCTCAGGTTAATCTCTTAAAATAGAAAATTCAATCTAACTTTGGTGAGGCAATTTAACCATAGGCTTGTGCAGGCGATGTTAATATTGAAGCTGGAAGGTATAATGGAGTTGTTGTCAATTACTATGTGCTGTTATACAACACGTAGAGTGAGAGGGAGAGTATATATACGGTATAACGGGTTCTGAAATGTTTGGATCACATAGCAAGACCTATTTTTAAAAAGCTATTGCAATACTGGTCAAAGTATATACAAACACTTTCAAGATTTAGGTTATATGATTTGTAACAAGTTAAATGGTACGAATTTTATCTTAATATAACGCAAATGCTATTACAGGATCATTTTGACACCCTTGTATTTAATTAAATGCCATTTACACCTGAATAATGTGATATGATTTGAAAAATGTAAATAGTAGTCTTGTTAAAAAAAAAAACAACATAATTACGTATGCTGGCAGCGTTGTTTAAAGCAGCGGATTCCAAGTTTTTTTCTCTTTTTAATTTAAATTTTTTCAAAGGACGCTAGTAACGAGACCGTAATTGTTTTCACTTTACATCAGTCTAGACCTAGGGGTTGCAGCATTACCTCATGGATAAAATCCATTTGTCATTTAGCGTGATTTGAACCCGGGACCCCAGGGACCAAAGCTCCACCACTAGAACAGCTCGCTCCCCCTTTCCATGCTTAGCTATCTTGTTTTTTAAACTGTGTTTCAGCAACTTTTGTGATGACATTATAGTAGGTATTTTATTGCATTTTCATTTCACAGACCAATAAAAACCTTTACTAAAAGTGAATAAAAAGTTGTAAGATTTTGAATCCTAATTAAAACAGGTTAAAACTCTGTTTACCTTTTAAATACAAAAAACCCAATAATTAATCAAGAAAGTGTATATACAAAGTTGAAAATTTTTTTTCTTACTTTTAAGTTGAAACAATCAGTCTAAGTGAGAGTCCAACCTTGTAGATAACAAAACTACTTGATTTATATTTAAAACATACACTAAACGTACGAGTATGCCTATGTATAATAATTATTATGGTTAAAAAGTTTATATAACTGTAACGAGTAAAACATTCCGTCGTCAATCGAATTGATGAACTGCTGTACTTGGAAAAATAAAATATGCAACTTGATGCTTTAGATTGCTTTGAAATTGATCGCAGGAGTCATGCGTGTGATTGAGTATTGATAACATGCCAGAACAGGTTCATCAGAAGACGCTGTCAGCGTTAAATGTAAAGTTAGTCTCAGTTTATTCTTCAAATAAATAAATGCAGAGTAAATTGCTCTATTATTGTCGTCATAGTTTTTTGTTAGCAAAATTATCCACGACCATGGACTTTTACATTAGAGAAAATCCAAATCTTAGTGTTATTTGTGAGAAGATTGTTTCTGTCTAGCATTATATGATAGCAGCCTGCAATATAATATATTTGAGTGAAAATGTTTTAAACATAAAGCTTTAACCACAGTTTACCAACATTGATATCGCAGTAGATAATTTTGTTTTGAACATAGATTTCAATAATAATCTAGGAGTGTCCATATTATGTTCTACCAATGAGACAAACAACGGACCAACAACTGTGTCCAATATAATTGTGAAAGTAAGCAATTTAGCCAATATTCATCTTACAGAATCTTAATTTGTACGCTGTAGTAAACAATGATTCATTCTGATTGACCTCCTTCCCTAATCCCACATACAAATCCATTAAGACTGTTGTCTTGCTAATGAATTGATTTAAAAGTATATATGATAATAAAATGGGTAAGATGGACCCAAAGTAGTCGATTTATGTCCTAAACAACCTAAATGTTGTAACTGTCTAAAAGGATCAACCTATACCAGTTTGCAACTTTATTTATTTTATACCTAACTTCAGTCCATGGGGATACGAAATCTGATTCAATGATACCTTTTTTAAGTTTTACCTAATAATAGGTTATGCAAACATAGTTCTCATAACTCTTAATCATCCCAGGATGAAGAGGAAATATTTTAATTACTCAGTTTACATCGATTTAAGAATAGATTTTTGATTCCAAACCAATCCTTTTACCAATTTAAACAATTATTTGCTGTAGAGAACATTAGTGCCCATTCAAAACTTATCCAATGTTTTACAACTCCACTTTATTGATTTTGAAGATTCTCACGTAAGAAGATTTAGGTTACACAAAGAGACAGATCTCATCTTCTCAGTGGTCAGTGAGTAAAGGTATCCGACAATGTAACTGAGTCATTGTTGCCATGGCGACTAACAATGTTTACTTTACCAGTGTCTCGTCGCTCTTGCTGTCTTGACAAATACATACCTGCAGTAAATGTTGAATGTTATTGTACAAACTATACACTGATCGCTCTAATTTCCAGATTGTGATGACTTTTTCCGTTTTACCATTACGCCAAGATCTTCATAAATAAGGGGGTTACAAAATTACCAACAAAATAGTTTGATTAAACACAGAACTTTCTGAAGTAATTAGTTGAATATTTTGTGCGGTCGAAGGATACAAAGTCCGTCACTTATTTATCGTTAAACTTGAGATGAAATCCAAAAGCAAATGTTAGGTATCATTAATAATGTGCTGTATACCTACGATAAAATTATTGCGTTGTATAAATTACTAAACCTTATAAAAAACACGATCACTCAAATGCCTACAATGGTTAATACGTTAAATGATGAGCTCATGCTTATATCATTGAGCGTTGAAATGATCCCTTGATAATGTTTCTGCCATGAAATCATTGATTACGTTTACATGTATGTTTTAACATGTACAATTGGACGACAAGGAAATATAAATAATTTTCTATATTCGACGTAGTATAATATCATTATGAATTCAACACTGGAGGCCAAGCTGAGTCCAGACTGGGACACAATCGTCGTAGTTAGATCGCTTCGTTACTAGACATTGTGCTCAACAATCCATCTAATTGTGTGGTCCACTTGATTGTATGTATAGAATAATAATTTCCTCATTGAAAGCCTGCATACTAAGTGATTTTCCACTTGCTTTATAAAACATTGATCCATGCAGTTAAGAATGATTAAAAATATATTTATGTTGAAATACTTGTATCTTCTATCGTTGAACATAAAAAATAAAATAAAATGAAACGCAAAGAACAATTAAAACGTAATACGTTTTAGGTTCATATTAACTGTGGATATGTGTTGGCTCAAAAAGAATTTAAACTTGGTGCTACTGTAAAAGGAGAGTTCAAACACCTTTTACTCAAAGTAATAAGCCAAATAATGAATAACATAAATTGTTCAAATGAAAGAATAAGATTTTTTAAATTAGTGTTCACAAAACAAACGGCACTCATACTTTATAGAAGAAATGCATATTTAGAGACATACAGGGTGTTGAAAATGTCTGGAACCAACATTATATCTGGTGAGTGGTTATAGAAAAACAACTGATATTTTGTACACGGATATACTATGGTTTTACCTATCTTTTGGTACCTTATGAAATTTTTTACCACTTATAGGGAACGTCCTGTGGAGGATGCAGTAAAAAGTTTTAATGGAAGCCTATGGTAAATGCTACATCATTTTAAAGGCCATTTTTCTCTGAGTAAGGAGCCACAAGTTTCATCTCAAAAGGACCACCCTAGCGAAAATGGCGACTGTTGAAGTTTTTGAAAATAGAAAGCTTAATTGCTATTTCTGTTAAAAATAAGTTTAGTAAAACAACACAAACAATTTAGTTAAATGTTTTTTTTTCAGTAAGTGTTTAGTAAATGTACAGCAAGACAATTATGTTTTATAACTGTATTATTTGTTTAAAAATACTTTTTACATTAACTATTTTTACTGCATCCTCCACAGGGCGTTCCATATGAGTGGGTTTTTAAATTTCAAACAGTCGCCATTTTCGCTAGGGTGGTCCTTTTGAGATGAAACTTGTGGCTCCTTACTCAGAGAAAAATGGCCTTTAAAATGATGTAGCATTTACCATAGGCTTCCATTAAAACTTTTTACTGCATCCTCCACAGGACGTTCCCTATAAGTGGTAAAAAATTTCATAAGGTACCAAAAGATAGGTAAAACCATAGTATATCCGTGTACAAAATATCAGTTGTTTTTCTTTAACCACTCACCAGATATAATGTTGGTTCCAGACATTTTCAACACCCTGTATAATACACATAACTAAAGCTGTTGATAAACGTTTTAAGTGTAGGAACTAATTACTTTAAGGGTATTATGGCTTATTTAGCATACTACTTTACAATAGGTATACGGTATTTGAAAAGTCAATGGAAATAATATAATGTAAGATACTCAATACTTTGTTATTGACAACATATTGAATAAGTAGGCACTGTTAATAATTTTTAAACTAAAAGGGAACAAATGAATTTCTCACGAAATAAATGTCTCGCAAATATTATAAACAAGTATTTTTGTTATGTCATAGATAGGCTCAGTCAAACAAAATTTGTTGCAAAATTAAAAAAAAAACATGAAACATATTACCTGCTATGTGTAATAATTGTTTATATCACCATATTGGTAAAGGCTTATATATGTATATATGCGTGTGTGTGTGTGTGTGTATAAAATATACAATTATAGGTACAATAATAATAATAATTATTATTATTATTATTAATAATAATAATAATACTGCCAATTTACTCTATGGCAGTACCAAGCTTAGACTGGTTAAATTTGGACTCCGTATTAATTAACTAATTTTTAATTAATTTATTCAAATATAAATGTTTTAATACATCAAGAAATGCATTAAGATCCTATTGGAACAAGATAAGTAAATAGATTTGTCTTAAAAAGTGAAAATAATAAATATTCAAGCAATACCTCCAGTTCCATGTGAGTGTTAGGTTAGGTTTGGAGCTAAAATTATAGGACTGAATATAATAAATACATACAAAGTAAATTATTTCCTCAGTAAATAGACTAACATAATAAATAAAAGCTCTTAAATATAAATATCTTAGTAAATAGCAATCATGGCTTGTCCTGGGTGTGATAAAGACTTACCTACTGATGGGGACTATGTGACATGTGGTAGATGTAAAGAAGATATGCACTAAACCTGTTCAGGTGTCTCTAAAAACACTTGGAAAGGTAAGAGTATCCAAAGGAAAGCAGAATGGGAATGCTCTACATGTAGAAATAATGGAACTAGAGGGCGCTTGTTAAGCTGTGATAAAGATGAACCGACAGATCCAACTTTTTTGGCGTTAAAAAAACTCCTTGAGAAAATGTTTAATAAGCAGGAGAAAGTAATTCTAGAGAAGATTGACGACATAAAGAATTCAATAAAGGGCTTAGAGGAAAAAATTAGCTAAATAATCACCGAAGATGTCAACAGCCTGAAGAAAGAAACGTTAGAGCTACGTGAAGACCTAGAAAAAGTAAAGCTAACTTTGGAATGTGAACAACAATATGGAAGATCCAAGAACTTTATCATCACTAGCATTCCTCCCACTAAGGAAGAAGATGTCAGTGGAAAAGTCGTACAACTGCTGAGGGCTCTCGACATTGACATCAAAAAAGAGGAATTCACGGCTCACCGACTACCTTCAAAGGACCAGACACCACCTATCTTTGTGCAGTGTAGTACAAGAGCAAAAAGAGACAGCATAGTACATAAGGCTAGGAAAGAAAAACCACAGTTGTCATTGATAACTTCGGAATATCCAGACAGAGCTATCTACTTTAACGACCATCTAACACCGTACTTCTCAAACCTAATGAAGGAAGCAAAAGTTTTGAAAAAGAGTAAGGGGTACGAATATCTGTGGATGAATGGAAACAAAATAATGGCAAAAAAACATAAAGATGCAAAAGCAATTCAAATTATTAAAAAGGCAGACCTTAACAAAATTGTATAGGCCTAGTCAAATAGGATCTTAAGTCACATAACATAATAAAGGCTAACTATCAATTTTTTTTTATTTCTCTCTATTTCTAAATTCAATCAATCGATTAAAAATTTTTCAGATTGAAGAAAATGAGTATGTCAACAACGAGAACTTTTTGTCATTTGCAGGTTGGGACCAAAATGTGAATTTTTTTACTCACAAAGTAAATGAAAGGGAAATGTTAATTTTATGTATTAATATAAGAAGTATAAGGAAAAATTGGGATTTGTTGTTGTTAGAATGTAAAAATGTTTTAAAATATACAGATGTGCTAGTTTTAAGTGAAGTAAATGTAACGGCTGAAGAAGGTAGTATGTATGGAATCCCAGGGTACAAAACTGTGATGAAATGTAGACCGTCAGGAAATGGGGGAGGTATTATGATCTTTTATAAGAAAACAATTAAAGTAGAGGTATTAGATGTGAATTTTAACTCTGCAGAGGTATTAATCATTAAAACTTTCCTATTGAATAAAAGTATAACTATTGCTGCCTTCTACAGACCACCGAGCCTAAATGTTAATGATTTCAATTGTGAACTTGAAAATTTCTTATCATCAGAGAAATTGAAAAATGAGGCAAATTTAGTAATGGTAGGGGATATCAATTTGTGTTACCTAACTCAAATGTATGGTGCAGATAATTATGTCAATGTTTTGTACTCTCAAGGTATGGTCAATACAGTTAAGGCACCCACAAGAGTGGAATTCTATAATAACAATTTAGTATCAACATGCCTTGATCATGTCAATGTCAGAATGCATAACATAACATTTACATCATTTATTGTTGAAGAGAAAATTGCAGATCACTACTGGACAGGCTTAAAAGTAGATTTAGGCTTAGGCCTATGTATGGACAATGAAATCCAGGAGATCAATAGTTTTAAAGAGGTAATAGTAACAAAAAAGGTTAATACGGAAATAAGAAATATAAATTGGTGGCCAATTTTAGATTTAAAAGACCCAGAAGAAATATATACCAAAATAGTAGAAACATTCCAAGAAATATATAGGAAAAGTACAAGCAAGGTTAGGTTAGATAAAAAATGTTCTCAGAATCCTTGGTATAATAATAACATTCAAAGGTTAGTGGATAGAAAAAGATATTTATGGAGACTAATTAAAAGAGACAGATACAACTTAGAACTTAGAAACACATTTAGAAGGGTCAGAAACACACTGACAGCAAGTATAAGAGCGGAGAAAAGAAATCACTATTTTAGGTTACTGTCTGAAAACTTTGGTAACGTCAAAAATACATGGGAAGTAATTAATCAATTTATGAATAAAACTCCTAGGCCTACAATAATAGAAACTATTAAGAATAATTTTGAAATAAAAGAACACACCGATGTTACAACCATTGCAGAAAGATTTAAAAATAATTTCAAAGAAAGTATTGAAAAAGTAAATCAGCAAATGACAGGCAACCCATTTCAAATAGCACAAAACATGAATGAGGGCAAGTATAATATTGGAAATAGAATGAGCATGAATTTTATAACAATCAATGAAGATTTACTGCTTGCGGCGGTAAATAGGCTTAATCCGAAATCATCCTCTGGGCCAGATAACATAAGACCTCAAGACATAAAAAATGATTTTGTATATTTAAAGCTTGTATTGATTCACCTCTTAAAAATATATTAGAAACAAGTATTATACCTAGACCAATGAAAGTCACCTATCTAAGGCCTATATTCAAAAAGGGTTCGAAGAAAGACATAAACTGTTATAGGCCAGTGGGGTCAATATCAACAATTACAAAAGTATTAGAGCATTATATATGTGCACAGCTACAAAATTACTTATACAAAAATGAAATCATCAATAAAGCACAGTATGGGTTCAGACCTACTTGCTCGACAGTAGATGTAGTAGAACTTCTAACAAATGATATTAATAAAGCATTGAATGAAAATAAGTTTGTTGTAGCAGTTGCAACCGATCTTACCAAGGCATTTGATCTGGTAAATTATGATATAATGTTGAAAAAGTTAAAAGACATTGGCATTGGGGGCAAGTTGTTAGCATTTTTCAAAAACTATTTTGCAGAGAGAAAATTATATGTAAGTATTGGCCATACTGTGAGCTCAAGCTATGACCAAACCTGCGGTTTGGTTCAAGGAAGTATTCTGTCCCCCTCCCTTTTTAATATCTATGTAAATGATTTTGCTAGCCTTAAATTTAAAAGTAATGTTCTGCAATATGCTGACGACAATGTTTTATATGTAATTCATAAGGATCTATCAGTAGGATTGGAGTATGTGCAAAATGATTTAAATCTCGCAATCAAATATTTCTTTAACAATTCTATTAAATTGAATGCAGAAAAAACCAAACCAAAGCAATAGTTTTTAAGAACCCAAGAATAATTATAGGCAGACACATATCTATTAAGCTGTATTGTCATTCTAAAGATTGTGTAGAGTTGGAAATTCCAAATGGACCCGTAGGCCAATGTAATTGTCAAGCTGTAACGTTCGATGACAAGATCAAGCATTTAGGCATTTTTCTTGATTCAGATATGAAATTTGACATTCATGTTACAAAAATATCTAACTTGTTAAGAGTAATATTATTTAAATGTTATAGATTAAGTATGTTTTTACCTGTCAGTATTAAGAGAATGGTTTATTTTTCACTAGTACAGAGTATTGTTAACTATGGGATCTCTATTTACTATTTGTCACCTGAATACATCAAAGTAAAGCTTAGACAGGTGTTACAGAGGATTGTTAAAGTTTTGTTTAATGAAATACCAATCAATCTTTTAGGAATAATGTCTTTTGATGCATTGGCTAAATATACTGACCTAGGGAGACACTACTTCAACGATGATTTTAGAAGAATAAATGATGTAGGATATAATCTTAGGCATAGGCAATTTAGATCCGAAAGGCATTTCAATAACTATGGAACACTAACTTTAGAACACAGAATCCCAACTTTGTTAAATACACTACCACTAGATTTAAGATCAATAGCAAGTAAGAACGAAGTTAAAGTTAAACTAAAGAATTATTTTATAGAAAATCCATAGCCACTACCCATCACATTGATTATTACAGTAGCCTAGTTAGTTAGTATACTTACATTAGTTAGTCACAATGAACAAAAAATGTTAGTATCACATAAGAGAACACGACAACATAAACTGGGGGGCTATAGGCTAATATTATAGGACTTGGTATTTATTTATTTTAATTTTATCAACATTTTCATGTATAATGTAGTCATTAACCAAGCATGAGTTGAGGAATGAAGATTTGAGCTACATAACCTCACTTTTTACTTCCATCTATTTTGATCTGGACTGGACTGGAATCGATTATTGGTATTGCTTTTTTTCCCAAAGTGAGGAGACAGGATAGGGGAAATATTGTTAGTTTTTATTCATAAAGTCTTTTGGTATTGTAAAATGCTAATCACTCGTTGTTTTATGAGTATTTTATGAGTATGAGTATTATTGTGTTTGGTTGTCTCATGTATATGTAAACTTACACATGATATGGAATGGTGAAACTGGGTGACAGAGGCATTGACGGCCCCGAGTTTTAACACGGGGCTACCAGCCCGGCCCAGGATTAACTACTTCCATAATACTATTATGATGCACACACACACGCATATATAATAAACATACAAACTCATAGTAAAATATAATAATAAAAAAAAACATAAAAAGAAAAAAAAGAAAAAAAATGTTTTTGTTCAAATTATGGTTGTTTATTAAATATTATTTAATTCGAAAATAAAATAAATGGATTTATACGATGTACCTGTAAAAGATAGTATAATAAGGCAATAGATATAAGTTTTCCTCTCAAATAGCTTGCAGCTAGAGAGGTATACAAGGCGCTGCAGTGTACAACAAATTTTCGCATGCGAGAAATAAACAAATTGAAATTGAAATTGAAATTGAAATTATTATTATTATTAAATGCGTAATATTTTGAGTTATAACTGGTTGTATCTATCTTGGAGGGATTTAAATGGTGCTTTTATCTTACTGTAGTTTTAAATGATTTCATTTTTATATTCTGGAATTATAAACTATAAGTATTAGTAGTATGATATATTGATTAGTTTTAACCAAAACGATTCATACCCAAATATTTATATTGATTTATTTAAGTATTTGATTTTTAACTAGATTTTTCTACATTAACATAGCAAACCCTTAAGTGCAATTGAGTCACTGTTTAATAGCATTAAAGTAGCTTGTAGAGCTTAATTAAAAACTGTTGTTGACCATAATATGTTTTCCTCATCTACATTCTGTTAAACTCTAAACTCTTTAATGTTCAGCCATTTTAACGCAGGTTTGCAGCGACCGGGGAATTTTTTTATTACATTTCACTTGAACACAACTCTTTTAAATGTGCATTAAATATTCAAAGGGCTGTGATTATTGGGGTTAAGTGGAAAGTTTTCTCGGGAGTTATTAACCTAAAAAGAGCTTACCAAACTTGGGAAGTCTTAAAGTTAAGAGACCTTTTTACTTACCTTTAATTTTCCAATGGAGAAATCTTGTAACGTTAGTAGTCTTAACAGTGCCTTCCATTTGGGGAAAAAGTAATTGTGGTTTTTTTTTTGTTATGTTGATATTCAATTCAATTCAATTCAATTAAGTCAGATGTTTTCATGTATTATTTAAATAGTGTACATCAAACAAAAAGTCAAAACTATTCTAAAATGATAATATTGTTTTAACATTTTTGAAATTTTCATTTTCAATTTTAGATATTAAAGTACAAATTGTCAAGACTGTTCCTTTTTTAAAACTGAACGTTTAATTAGCCACAATGATTGCTAGAGTTGGAACTGAAACTAGTTCGCATTGTTAGTTCAAGGCTAGAAGTTGTCAGCAATATAAACTTTGTAATTGCATGTTTATTTATTTAGAGTATTTATTTTGGAAGGGATAATGTTTAAGCTGCTGATATTGGTGCACTTGTACTTGCACTTAAGTTTGTTAAAATATAACCAGAATGGTTTGGGCTTTATAAATGTTTTATGCTGTGATAATGATGTGATTTTATTTTTTGCTATGCTCGTTGTTTCAACACATTTTGTGTTTGAACTTCCGTTTTTACATTACGAGTATACAAAATCTGCAAACTCCATTTGCATATTTTAAGTGTAGAGATATAGAGAGAAAGAAGTGTTCATTTCTTTTAGTCAATCTAATAAATAATAACAACGCTGATCATGGTTAAACAATTCATTATTTTGTAAAAATAAACATTATCCCTTTCCGGTTATTATTGTTGTGAGTTTTGTGAATATTTTTAGTAATTTACTTATTTAGGTAACAATGAATACGTTTAAATAATTTTAATTATGAATTAAACTTTTTAATGTTCAATGTTAATGTAATTGTTAATGTTTAATGTTTTAATGTTTGTGTTGTTGTTTTTCTATCGTACTTAGTTTAATTAAATGAATTTTAAGGAACATAAATATCGTATATCCATACCAAACTGAATTATATATGAAAGGTTTTTTTAGTATTTTAGTTCAGTTTTATTTTCGACGTTGGTAAATCTATAGTGTCTTTTTTCTATAATCTAATTCTCATCAACAAAAAAATTAGTACAGATATTGTTCTTATTTAGCTTAAAGAGAAACAAGAAGCACTTTGTGGAATAAAACAAAATGGCGATTGAAGCTCGAAGTCTTTATCTCCCTTGTGAAGTGTTCTCGAGGGACTTGCAAAGGACTTCCTTCACTGATGAATATTCTACTCAAAGTCCCTCCTTTAATCTCTATTTGTATTCAACATATGTTCAAATGGCCTCAGTAACCCGACAACATTTCTACATTTAATACATTTAACAGGTACAATAATGAAATATGTCCAAGTATCATTGAAAGATTTTCGATCACTTTGGTAAATAGTTAAAGTTTGACTAAATCTTTAGTATATTCTAATAGATTTCGTGGCAAACTTTAAAATAACTTCTATTTCTACTATGCCTAAAAGTAAGTGTCCTAGTATATAAGTATATTAGTATATTATTAGTATATTATTAGTATATTATTAGTATATTATTAGTATATTAGTAGTATATTAGTATATTAGTAGTGCAAGTGCACTACTATATTAGGACATAAGATAGAAGATCTAAATTTTTAAAACTTATTTTGAAACGATTCCCAAGACAAATTCTGTTTATTGCAGAACAAAAATATTTTTCTTCTTAATATGTTGACCACATTCCTTATCTTTTACCAAACGGAGTATGTAAAATCATCGATTGTCATACTGGAGTTGTTCCCAAGCCTCTGTTATGTTACTAGCTCTAACCATTAACCTGTTGTGGCTATAATAAGCATAACTATTATGTGGTAATTCAGCATTTACTTAAACCTTTTAATGCTATGAAGCGTCACAAAACTCGTTTATAAAGATTTCCAAGCTGATATGAAACGTTTTTTGAGTTATGTAATATTTTGGAGTAATTAACCCTTCTATATAAACACAATAATTCACACATTGTAAGGTACTGACAAACTCTGTTGCTATCCCATTAACAGTTTAAAGTAGTTTTTAGAAAACATTTACATCAATTATTTCTTTAAAGTTGAATTAACATCAACGTAATCTAAAGCAGCGCTTACGATATTGTAAAGTAATTCAGTTTGTACACTAACTTTGTTAAATCATTTACAAACCAGTTTAGTGTAATGCAAAGTGCAATGTGATTATGTTTTGGTTGACGTAAATAGAGCTTGAACATTTAAGCCTGCTATTGCCACAATTTCGTAATAACTCCTTTGTCTTCATTGCTTTTAATTTATTTGCATTACTCGTATATTCACATATGTTAACCAAAACCAAAATCTAGTACAGAGTTCCATAAAAGAACGTCACAACAGTGTGTACAAACTCTTGGCATATAGTTTGATTTTCTACTTGATGACGTTATGAATATTTTGTCCTAGAATTCATAGAATTGAATATTTATTTAATATGGTAAAACTCAATATAAAGCATGGAGACAGTTTTTAGCAGTGACTTTTAAGCTTTGCCAAAAATTAAATGTAGCAAAAGTATCATTTATGAAAGAGTAACAAATTTAAAATAGAGAACTATTGGTTTGAGTTCTTTTAAACTTTCGATCAGTTTACAGTCCATTCATAGCTTAAATGTTCCTTAAACAAGTTAACAAACAATTGAGAACTAAAGAATAGGCTTTTCCTCTACCGAGTAATTTTAACGCATGGACTGTTGAAAACAACCGTAACCGCGAGACTGACGCACCGCAGGTATCAATCTACTTTCTCCAGTGGTTTTGGTTTCGACAGCAACAAACCTACATGAACTTCTTCACTCAACACTGTCTCAAAAGTAACTATTACTAATAAATAAATATGTACGGAACCAAAATATAGCATGGCTTTATGTTGATGTGTAATTTACGTAGGCAAATCATTTCATAACTGAATACAGTTTTTGTTAGAAGCTACAAAGGGATATTCAATTTTTAAATATTACAATTAACGTTTCGTCTTTGATTGCTTCGATTACTGTAGTTGCATAATATTAAATACATATTTTATGCATCTTCTCCTTCCAATTCTCGTCGTTTATTTATTTTTTTTTTAAATTGATTTTCATTACTATTAAAGAAAAAAACTTGATCTTCATCGTAAATGGCTCTTAGTTTTTAACTAATGTTCATAACTATTGCTTTAGCTACTTAATAAAATAAAATTATGAAATATAAACAAACCTAAAAACCTTGTGACGTTTGGAGAGGTTTAAAACAAAAATAGTTTCATCATCCTTATAAATAATATATTTTGCCACTATTGAATAGTTAGTATGTTACATAGAACATATTGTAATACAGTAAGATATTCTGAGGAACGTACAAGTACACTTTTTCATACAAGGGAATTTGGACAATTATGATAGATGACGGTGAATTGGAGTTTTCCTTTCATTAGAGAGTTGTGTCAATGTTCCACCAGAGCTCGTGAAAATGTCAATACGTTCCATGTATAAATTGAACGCATCCATGCCATGATAAGCCTTTCCTATTTCAATCACAGTAATGCATTATTGACTGAAGTTGTAATGCACTCTACTTAATTTTTCTATTTATTTCCTTGTTTCTCAGTTACCAGTCATTTATTTAAGGGTTCTCCTAGGGATTTGTCCTGGGATTCTAGGCACCCAGGGATTGTTTTCACATTACTTCAGACTAAACCTAGTGGTTGCGGCATTACGCTTAGATGAAATCCTTTGGTGATTTGGTGGGATTTGAACCCAGGACCTCAGGGACCGAAGTCCCGCGCTCTAAAAACTATCTAACAAAAAACCACTAAGTGGTAACACTTCCCCCGCCAAGTCAGCAACCCAAAAAAGACAATAAATCACCACTTTTCCGCCAAGTAAAACAATGTAATGTATGTAAGTTTGGCAACTTGGCGGCAGACTTTTGCTTGTTTTTTTTCTTCATTAAAGTTACGTAACTTCTCTAATTAATTAGTCCAACTAAGTATAATAATTTCGAGGTAATCAGTAAATATAAAACCATCACTATTATGATTTTATGAAATGTGACACAAATAAGGTCAAATTTTGTAAAATAAGCTCTCATCTAGCAATGTACTATTGGGAGAGATACTTGCTCAGTGAAACTAATTTTATGGTATTTTTTAAGTGATCAAGCAAAAGTCTGCCGCCAAGTGGCCAAACTTACATACATTACATTGTTTTACTTGGCGGAAAAGTGGTGATTTATTGTCTTTTTTGGGTTGCTGACTTGGCGGGGGAAGTGTTACCACTTAGTGGTTTTTTGTTAGATTGTATTTATTTTTGTAGAAAATTAACAGTTAAAATAAAAATCCTCTTTTCTCTTATATATAGACCAGGGCACAACTACACATAAAATGCATTGGTGTTACATAAGTGTTCCGATAATTAAACCCGTATATCTAAAGACTAGTGTAAATTGAGCCCTTATTAGTGAAGTAAAAATGTAATCAAACAGATTAGGTTTGTTAGAAATAGCATAAGGCAAAACAAATATTGAAAAACTCATTTTTATCCTAAATTTACATATCACTTTTTACATTCACTTTTTTGCTTGTTTAACATACGTAGACGGATTTTCCCGATTGTTTTATTTGTTTTAGTGTATCAAAACATAAAACTAACCTTATTTAGTTAAATAAATTTTGGCAATATTATGAAGAAACAATGTTAAAACTAACCTTAGTACTAGTACTAAGTTCCTAGGTTTCATATGTTTTGATAAGTAGTATTAAACTGTTAAAAATGACGAGCTGCTGTACCAGTGTACCATCGGTACACTGCATTTTTCAATGGAAAGTATCGGGGAATATCACTGCTCTAAGTAATTTTATATAGTAAGTAGCTCAAATCATTCGGTATACCTGAAAAAAATACTTTATAAAAGTTTTAAAATAATTTTTCAGCTGATCCTATGAATTTCTCTAACATTTTAAATTAATTGAGATTTAATCGCAGCTGATCCTTCTTTTGTTTTGATTTTAATCCCATGTTATTTAAATGGGCCAAAATCGTACTTTGAGGGCTTGCCAAGGGTTTATGGGTCAACGCACCGACTTGTGACCCTCAAAAGGCACATCTACACGCTAAGGGCTTTCAAACAACATAAAAAACATTAAAATTGAGCCAGTGGTTTGGGCTGTAGGTCCGTCAACATTTAAGGAGAAGAAGGAGAACACGGAAAATTTGTGAATTTTCAAACTAGTTTTTCTTGGCTCAAACACAACCTTTTTTTTAATTCTTTTTTTTATTTTGCCAAGAATGATTGCCCCTATCCAGTGGATGAACAATTATTTTAATAGCTTTTGTTTCTTCAGAGCTATAGACGAGTAAAAAAGCCACTTTGTCACGTCATGTATATATACACTGCAGCAGCTGTGTACCGCTGGGGGACTTGGCGGGGCGGAACGCTGCCGCGTTCCTTAATACAAGCTCGCTCCCCCAACTCCATTAAATTAATTATGATTTCAATAAACTGTCTTTAGATAATAACCATATATACGTTAATTATTATTATTCAATTATTATTCAGCTTTATGAAATTAAGTTAATTAAGTTATTAGTTAGTTAAGTTAATTAGTTAATTAAGTTAATTATTATTATTAATTATTATTCAGCTGAGTTGAAAATCCGTATTACCCGACATGCCAGGATTTTAATACAGTTAATTTTAAATATACTTTCAAGTAGCTCAATGCTTCTCAAAAGGAACTCAGCAGTCTCCGATTCGACCTGATGATGAGTTGTTGGACTGGTTGAAATGTATTTTTATTATAATATATTTTACATATATTTCAGTCTTTTAAATTATACGTGTGATTATATAGTTTTACGAACCGTATTTTACTATAGTTTTAAAATTAAAATTAAAATATTTGTATTAACTGCTGATATTTTGACAGTATTGATCAAGTGTGCTGCGACCTTTTCGCTGCAGTACCATTTACAAAATTGAGTGGTCAGACGGAGACTCTTGTTGTCACTTTTTGAACTTTACTCAGCACAAATACCCAACAGCCAATATTGCTTTTTCATTGTGGAAAGGTTGATTGGAAGCTCTGTGAAATTTCAACACAAAGTGGATGGGAATTAATTTAACCAACATTACGTTAACTTTGTAAGATTCTAAATTTTACATGGTAGGCCTAATCATAAATATGACGTCCATTTATTCTTTTATTAATTAAAGTTTGATCATCCATTTGAGATTAAGAGAGCAAAATCAACTATAAACTGTCTTTGATTATTTAATTTGGTTAGCACGAAAAGTTACATCCGTATTGAACGATTACAACTAACAGTGGCACGTATAACAACTGCGACTTAACTTCGATTCTTAGGTTTGTTGTACCACATTAAGAAAGAAGAAGAATATTTTGAGCATAACCGTTTAATTGAGAGAAATTGAATATTATTTAAACTGCCGAAAGTCTTTTAAATTTTTAGGTTAATAGTGGCTTAAATATCGTTGAAGAATTCAGCTGAGTTAATTAAATTGTTAATCTATACCGATTGACAATGTAAAACAAAAATGTGTATTCATGTCGGGAACCAATTTCAGAATTTTAAATATACAAGCTGCACTTTCCGCTTAAAACAGAGAAAAAAATAAAGATGCGCACTTTAAAAATAGTCTTTGACCAGTACACAAACGGTTCAAGTATTTGCCTGTATTCGTTGGGAGTTCATTAGTTAAAAAATTGATGAATAGAAATATTGATCATCATTACACACATTGATGAATATCAACTAGTATCACCCCAAAAATATAAATACATATTCGACTTTCTAACTTAATTTATATTGTATTTAAGAAGTCTTCTTTAATTTACCAGCTAACAATTTAGTTTTATAGCTGTAGTACAAAACTTTCTTTATAAGTTTCTTGGGACGATTCCAGACTAAATTATTCAAGAACATTAACTACTACGCATATGAAACCCGTGAGTAACCTATATTTAAAATTTCATTCATATCCATTTCAGAAATCGTGATTATGAAAATACAACTACCCCATACGTAAATTAAATTAATAAATGCAAAGATATTAACAAAACTTAGCACCGTTACAAGCTTGATTTAACTAAGATAATGTTTTCTAAATTTCATATATTTTAACAAAGTCTTTGATATTTTTTCTGATATAAAAGCGAGAAAAGCCAAAAACGCGCGATGCATTTTGAACTAATGTCGGCCTAACACATTCCACAACATTTAATGAAGCAGTCACTCAGTTGAGTTGACAGTAAGTAAGGAATTGTTTGATAAGCTATCAGACAAGGTGGCGTACATTCATTGTATTGTGGTATCGAAGACACATTGCTGTAACTAAACGAATTTTGTAAATTTTGACAAAATTTGATCATTTTGACATGTCTTTTTAGCTCTGAAAGGCTATTATCTTGTATTATATTGTACTGTACTTGTAACATAGCCAGAGTTAGCCATAGGGTTTTCAATTTTTAACAAACATTTTGATCACTGTTTTCTTTAAGAAATTATGGATTTAATAAAACAGGCCATTGAGGTAGTTTTTGAATGAAAACCAGTGGTCTTGTCACTTACATTAATACCCTAATTTAAAATAAGGTTATAAGATAATCTTTGAAGGTCGGCTTCTTAATTTTCTTGAACAGTTGCATTTGTTTATTTACTTTGTCTAATTGGCTAAAAAAAATAACTATTCATTAAATTTTAAAAAAATTGTATATTAAGATCTGCACTTATTGCATTAAAAGTTCTTAATTTTATAGTATTATATTGCTCGTCAATGGAAGAGTGTTACCACGTACAAAATTTGTAATTTAGAGTAACCTTACCTTTTATATATGCAAAAGATTAGATTTTTTTTTCAAATGTGCAAATTGAGAATAGGAAATAAAAAGAAACGAAAAATCTCCTTTTTGTGTATTATTCAAGCAAACGGCCTAAATAGGCAAAAAGCTTAAGATTCAACAATATTACACAACTTAATATCTATTTTTACTTGTTTAGTGTACATAGCCTATATTTGATGTACAAAACACCAATAACTCTCATGTATCTCACTAAATAAGTTTAGAAATGCAAACAATGGATGGGGGAATGGAGGTAAAACTAGTATTGAAGGGGAAGTTGGTTGCTTCCAGTTATCGGGTTTGCCGCATCAGATTGGCTGGTATTGCGGATACAACTCGATAATGGAGATTTCGTTACTAGATAAGCCTTTAGAAACTTGAAAAGCCCGCGTTCATCACTATACACGGGGAACAAACCAAATGCTGGGAGTTGCGTTGAAAATATAGCAAAAACAGTTTTCACCCTCTTATTTACACTGAGCCAACATTTATTATGTTTACCGGTTATACATAGTGTTTAACATTTAAGGATCATCAGTGAAAAAAAGAATCCATCTCATTTAGTTCCAGTTACTCAATTTCCGTATAGTTACATTGTTAAGTAAATCTGCAAATTTGTCATAATTTATGCATTATATTATAAAACTATCTTCTTTGATTGACGCATTTTTTACTCTGTTCTTGCTCTATTGTCTCTTGCTCTAATTCTCAAGTTTCACTGTTACGTAAATTAAATTCCCGCATCGTATCGTATCTCTCACACTTTTTGTGAGACTTTCTATGATCAAACAGAGATTTTTGTCTGATGGTCAGATGGATGTTAATACAAGATTTAAACTGGACAAATTGTCCAACAAACAATCTTTTATAAAAGTAGAAAACCTGGCTTTGTTTGCTCATAGAGACAAAGCCAGGTTTTCTACTTTATAAAAGATTGTTTGTTGGAGAATTTTTCCAGTTTACATTCTGTATTAACGTCCATCTGACCATCAGAAAACCCATTCACACATATTCAGATCACCGTATTGCTTATAAAAATCATTTGTACGACAAATTGTATTTTATGAAACATTTCTTTTAGTAATTACAGGACGTACATATTAGTCAAATAGAATAAGGAAACAATATAAAAACCTGTTTGGCCGCTAATGGTTTTTGAGGATTTATAAACATAGCCTAAACTAATGAAATTATGTGATTTAAATGTTGTTTAAAAATTTTAGGACCCAATAAAGGATTAACTACATAGTTACAAAGTTAAGTGTTTACTCTTGTGACTATTTTATATTCTAGAAGTAAAAAGGGTGCTTTATAAGCATACATGTCACAAAAAGGGAGATGGATTGAAATGTCGTCAATTCATCAATCACCTGAAAGTATGGACGTTTTCAGTAAGGTTCAAGTATAGATCGAGTTTTGTGGTGAATAAAAATAGGTTAAAATAACTTATAAAGCTCAATTATTCATAATACAAAAACATTTTGAAAATAATCTAAGATTGTTTTTTCTTTTATATGTTTGATAAAACTAAATTATTTTAATTTGATTTAACATTTCATTAAAACAAAATTAGATCCCCTATACTTATACTAAAATATTTCAAGAGTGCTAACTTTATGGGATATCTATTTAAATATACGTTATAACATTTCTTGCAGCATGTTAGGAATATCTTCGTAAATAAAATCTTCTAAATAGCTCAACCTTAAAAGAAAAGAAATATTATATTTATTTTCCTTTTAGTAAAGATTAAGTTTGAAATGTATTTTTTTCTTAAATATTAATAATCAAAACACACAATGGCAAAACAAACTGTAAAGAAAAACAAAAAGGTCAAATTCATACTTTTCAATGAATTTGACTTTTTTCTGCCTACATTGATTTGAGATAGCAAAATAATCTAATACCTGAAACCTGATATCTAAATTTAACCCAATATTAAAGATAGAGTTCACAATTTGCTAGTTGTTGAGCTTGTCGTGAACATCTTTTGACGCAATACACGCGTGGTTTTGTATAGCCAAGCAACGAGGATATATTGCAACGCTTTTGTAACGCTTTTGTATTGCATTGTGGCTTAACTATAGCCCCGTTCACACGGGGCGAGTTTACAAGCTACACGCCCGCTTTTTTACACGCAGCTAGTAAAATAGCTCAGTGTGAACGACGTACTCGCTCAAAAGCTGCTTGTAAAAAAGCTCTGGAAAAAGTTGACGCTGCCGCTACTTTACACGCCAACTCGCCAGCTTTTGAGCAAGTAGGCGTGTAAAGTAGCCCAGTGTGAACACAGTTGCTTGTGCTTGTGCGCTTGTTACTCAAAGATTTTGGAGGATTTGGTTCAAGCCAGCTACTGAGCGAGTGGAAAAAGCGTCGTGTGAACGACTACAAGCGCACTCGCCGACTCGCCGGCGTCTTTCTCCACGTCGGCGAGTTGGCGAGTGGACAAGCTCCGTGTGAACGAATACAAGCACACTCGCCAAATCGCCGGCTTCTTACACGCTGGCGTGTAGCTTGTAAACTCGCCCCGTGTGAACGAGGCTTATGTATTTCGGGCGTTTCATCTGTTAATATATCATAGAATAACTACATGAAAATAAGCCGTTTGTGACACGAAGTACGATCACAGAATGTTTAACTTAATAAATAATTGTATGGTAAATAGTTCTGGTGTTAGATTTCAAGGCTAGATAATATTACAATCCAGAATATTCATTCTAATAAAAATAGTCCTTTTAAACATATTAGTTTATGAATAGGGAATCAAGATAAAAATTAAACATAATTTTTGTATCAATCTCATATACTGATTGATTTGTTTGTTGTCCGATTGCATATTTAACTAGGAGTACGCTCCTAAGTCACGTTTGACAATGAACGAAGACGATCCCATGCATGAGAATGATTTTTATTGATTGTAACTGTATTTTTACCAAAGGATAATTTGTCCAAGCAGATTTAATTTAATTTAAGAACTGTGTAAAATAAAATCCACACAACTTATGCTCTTTTGCACAAAAATTTCATGCTTCTGTTCGTGCCTTTGGAAATAAACTCTTTAAAATTAGAAATAAATAACCATAAAAATATCAATAAAATTAACTGTTATTGTATTCAGCCTAATATAAGTTAAACTTAATGTACCAGCCAACATATGAATTATTGAATTTAGTTATAAAGGATTTGGAAATTTTAGAACAACTTCAATTATACGAGTAACCCTCACATTCTTAGGACAAGAAAAAGTATTTATGGTTTTTCCTTTAAGGTCTAAATAGGTAATCTCAATACTACTATTAGATTACAACACCTCCAATAATCGTTACAGGCCTGCTTTTAATTTTATGGTTAAAAATCAGGTTTCTGTGTTAACCACAATCAAAATCTGTTGGGAATTCTAACCCAATAACTAAAATAACTCTCAATTAATTTATCACAATATACACCTAACTGATAACAAGCTGTAATTTAAAATATCGTATGTTCCCGTCTTTCATTGATAAATTGCCTTCATAGGCACACTATATTGTGCATATGAGAGATTTAATGTGAATACTGATTTGCAATCAAATCAAAAGTTAAATCTTGGTTTTATTTATCCACAATATACTTTAGGACTGGATGACGAGTAGTTCTAACATTTATAACCTTAAACACCCTGCCCTTAATTAATAGACGTTTATATTGAAAAGATGTTCCTATAATTGCGGTTTTTGTTTTGACTTGTTTGTATTGCTTATTTACACTAAAATATAGGTAGTTTAAGACCAAAACTAATCTCCTAACACCTTCTTAAATCATCATACTCTTGTGTACAATAAATAAAATATGCAATGCCTAAATGTGTAAGTAGATAATTTTTAGAGCAAATTTGGTTAAGGCGTCAGTCAATTGGTGACACATGCTGAGCCAACATTCATTATGCTTAATGGGTATTTATGTTAGCTGCTGCAAAAAGGGGGGATTTCTTTGTAAAAGTATAATAATTAAGGAAATAGATTTAGCAACATTTAAGTATGAACGATATCAATTGAAATATTTCCGGCTTATAAATCATGATGGATATTTTAGTGACCAATCAACTGTCAATAAAGTAACCTTGTAATATAGTGCACATATATTTTAATTTTTTTATACAGAAAATTTGTCAAATAATTCGCAAAATGGCTTAAACACACTTCTTACTTTGATGATGCTGGGTCTCAACTTTAATAAACTAGATGCTGATGCTCACGTTAGGTTTTCATTTCATCAAGATCGGAGGGTTTTGATGAGACTGTCAATTAATTTATGAATTGATTGATTGATTATTTCTTATCAATTGATTCAATTATTTTACAAACTTCAAAGATAGATATAATTTTGTTACTGTAAAGTGGAGAGCCTATGAAAAACGTGTGTGGCACTCAAAGACAAAGACTATGCTAAAATGCCATCCGTTATATTTACTTTCTCAAAGATAAATTTCCAAAAAAATTGCAGTAAGGTAAATCATGAAAAAGGTCAAGTGAGACATCCTCTAATGTAGGGCAAGGACGAGGTAAGAGTAATAGAACCTTTAGTAGTAGAGGGAGATACATCTGCAAGATTCATCACCTACATATATCTCACAACAGAGTGTGTAAGAAGCGTTATCTTAATCAATGTCCCAATTAAGTGAGTTAAATTTAAGATTTATTCACTTAACTCAACCTAAAAATGGGAGCATTACTTTATGTTTCGTCGCTGTTTAGAATTTGTAAGTATCAGAAGTCAGTTGTATCTGAATTTAAATATTTTTTATAATTTTCCCAATGGCGTTCAATATGTCCGGTACTAATATGATATTTAAGTTTTAAGTAGATTCATTCTATTAATTATACATAGCTTTAAACGTATAAAAATGTATCCATTCTACTTATTTCTATACACAAATCCATCCAACCTATGTATTCGAACATTGCAGACGGATGCCAATGTATTGAGTACGTGAACAACTTACTGTGTTTTACTTTCAATTTATTCAGTTTACTTGGTACTTTAATAAGCCTGTTTAGTTAATTAAGTTAATCACTTAAAATTTTCCTATCATGTTTTAGCGAATCAAAACAATATATCTTTAGAGACTCTTTAAAATTGCTCGACAAAAAGAGCCAAATTATGTCTTAAGAGTTTTCTGCGATATTTTATTTTTTTAAATATAATTAGTAATAATAAGCCAATGTGAATACTATTATTAGTGTTAACTGTCTTACTTTACGTTACAATACTTTTTTATGCCTTTTAATAATCTAAAACCAAAATATTCAGTTAAAGAAAAAATTCCTCAATCCTTTGAACTAAATATACCCAAATCTAATAATTCATATTAGAAATTAATTTGAACAAACATACCTTGTGTCTGTAACTTTTCATTGATGGGAATGTTTGCGATGATTATTTTTGACACAAAGAGTTGTTTGTTCCAGGCCTAACTTCACTCCATCAACTTCCCGAGTCCTCGTGAAGCTTGTTTGTTGTTTAGGTCTGTCACAACCGCTCAATATTTCAATTCCCTTGAAAGCAGCCGAGTGGTCCACTTGGATTTATTAGTTGGAACTTCAAGAGGATAGCGTGGAGAAATTCTCTCACTATTCAACGTATTTTTAATATGCCCTGTAGCTCCTGAAGGGTGTCAATTAATATATTTCGTTTGGAATTTCGATCCAAATTCTTATCCATTTTACAATATTCATGTTCCAAAAATTGAAGATTTAGTATTAAGTATAAATTTTCTGTTCGTGGACTGATGATCGAATAAGGGTTCAATATAGTTCAAACAACATGATTACACCAAAGGTTGGAACTTGTAAAATAACATGAGAAAAGGTAATGGGGTACAACCAGGAGGGATTTTCTATTATTAACTCGAAAGAATAACTCGTGGTAGGTTTTTTTTTGCTTGGTTTGAATATAGTTGATTGGTTCACATTTCCCCCATATATTCCTATGAATAGACTTGAATTATTTTGGTTTTGAAGAATAAAATATATTGTAAACATTTCTGTATTATCTAAAATAACGGATTTTACATCAGATTGGAGCTCATAAAATTAATTTGGGTGAAAACCTTTTGCGTGGCAGTTGTATGTGGTCCTAGAAAGAAACAATCGAAAGATTAAGACATTTTGTTTGACATATAGTATTTGTAGTTAGGACTGTTGTAAAAATATTGTAGGTAAATACAATCTATTGGTTCCAAAATGTGCACATAAAAACTGGTTGGAAAGTAATAAATAAGAATAACTGTAAATAATCAGCTAAAAATGTCATTTTAAAAGTAAGTAACATATTTCGTGATTAATTTTTGCACAGTTTAGTGATACTGGAATATTTCATGTAGTTACGTTACATGCCCAATAAACACTAGTGATAAGTATATACAGCATTACAACCATGTGGAGCATTGTATTACAACTTACAGCAACCAAGCATGAAAAGTATTGAAATGACAAAGATTTTGAAAAGGTCAATGAAAAGTCTCCATTTGAACAGTCTTGTAATATATTGCCTTTAATTTTATCTACATAAAATCGTAATCCAAATATATTCAACATCATACAATATAAACATTACTTATTCTAAAACATATCCTGTGTGTCCGTAGTGCACAGTTTCTTTGCCTTTATACAAACATTCAAACAGTCAACAACATGTTCTAAGGGTACGAAATTTACGTTGATCATTTATGTCACAGTGGTTATTATTTACTACAAAACAAACATAGAACAGCAGAAAACTAGGTTACAGAGTATTTTATTACATATCTACATCTGTATGAAAAATTTATAAGTAAAAAGCAATGTTGTAACTCAAACCAGATTAGTATAGCCAAACTTATAAAATGTATACCTTTATAATGCTGACGGCAAATAATTTATACTGGAAAAATAAATTGAAATTCATTGCAGTACTACATTGCTAAATAAATCAAGGGCAAATATGACTTTACTTTCGTAGTTATAACAACCGAATGGTTTTCACTCAGTCCATTTTATTAGGTATTATACTCACTGACATAACAGAAACAAAACACACTGTTAGTGATACTGTAAATATGAACGGTATGATTTGTTTGCATAAATATTTATAAAATACAAATAATACTGCACATTCATATGAGTAAAAAAATATATTAAAAATAATATAAAGAATAGGAATGGTATTTTTAGTTGTGTATGTTTATTTAAGTTTTATTTCTTACTTACAGTTTTGTTCAACTTCTATCCACACAACACATTAATTGTGTACTATGACGTCAGCTAATCGTAACAAGTATTGAAAACAGTATTCGTAAGGCTGTATAGCGTATAATACTTATATTTTAAAGTTATAGCGCTAATATTTATTTAAGTGTTAAATTTTGAAACATAAAATTATGATTGTAAGTCAAAATTTTCTCTTCCTAAAAGCCATGAATTTACATGAGTCCGTTACATTAAAATTATAAATCTTCTTTTTTATTTATGTGGGATTTTTTTGATCCAACTAAGATTACATGGCAGATATATAATAAACAATATCCTTTCACTAATCACATAAGCTGAAAAGAATGTCTGTAAAGTTATGATAATAAAAAACGTAAAAACTTGTATTTTATTTTTTATAAAATTCTTTTCGGCATTGAATACATTAAGGTCAGAATTAAAACACTATTAAAAACTTATTCATAATAAGTACAAGTATATACATTTAGTGTGCATAACTATAACATTACTTCCATAGAAGTAGCCTGTTTCGAAACCCGGTAACACAAAAAAAATAAACCAAAATAAAATAAAAGGCATATAACAAAGGGTGTTTGGTAGTCCGTTAAGATTTTTTAAGACATTATTATTCACGCAAATTACGATGAAAATACGCAATTGGGATAGTTTTATCCCACTCCTACTTCCGTTTTTAGAGTTGCAAAATTGCTTGAAATTGCCAAATAAAATATTTATATTTTGTCAACAGTAAGCCAACATAATGATGTTTGAATGGTTATTTTAGAATTTCCTAAGGCGGACATAAAATGCCACACGTTGTACATAATTTTAAACCTTAAAATGCGGAGAAGATTTTTATACTATTTGACATTTTATAACACGACATATAACAAGCAAGCTATGATTCATTTTTTATTTTTCCAAATTCATTATTTATGTTGAATTTAGAAGGTTTATTTGGATTTGGCTGTAAAAAAAACCTATACTGATTGAATATTGTAAAGTCTAACAAAGCCATTGCAAATATTATTATGTAGGATAAAAGTTGATCAAAACTGACTACTAAACACCCAGTACATCACATTAGTATTGTGTTTTACAATTGTGTATTAATAAGAAAATCAGACAACGTACACAACTGGAACAGATACTATAATGTGCTAAATTGATTTATAAGACATTAAACATTCAGAACTAAATCTGCAAGCTTACTCAAACACTGTACGTGAAATGTTTTCATTGTTTATCATACGGGAAATGGCGAATCTAGTTGATCGATCTCTAACAGCTGATCTAGTTAAATACCCCAACGGCTAATAAGCCCTTCTACAAACCTGTCTCCCAAAAAAAAATCACCTACTTTTGTAACAAACCTAACACCTGTTATTTGTTTTTTTATGGAAGAGTAATGTAAATTGTTTTAAAATGTAGAATATTTTTTAAATATCTTTTTTGTAGAAGATTTAGTTAATACTTGACTGTAAAGACAACAGAATGAAAAAATCTTTTTGTAACAAATAGTAGTAATTGCAAATAAATTTACCTAAGTTTTTAGTTTTTAAGGTTAGTGAGTTCACACATTTTTTAAACATAAGACCGTTCCATGTACAATAATTGGAACTCTTTAATAGGTTTTCAACATTTCACCTTAAAATAGTCTTTTGTTGTTATTCTAGTATAAAACTACAAAGGGTTTAAACACAAACATTATGACACAGCAAACAAATAATTGTACAATTCATATAAAAATGTTAATCAACATTCGTTCATTTTGTCACTAATATCAATAACTTTCCCGTATAGGTTTTTATGATGAACATGAAAATTAAAAACAATATATTTTGTTTTGTTACAGGTTACTAATTGCTATTTAATTTTATTACATCCAAGTTTTTATGAGTATATTTGTAATACGAGGCATGTTTTTCAAGTACAGTAAGTACCTTTTTTAAATTTCACCGTTCCAGCGCTGCGATTGGCATTTTCGACTTTTGTGCTGTGTATGTGCATCTATTGGCAAGCCTGCGCCGGAAATTCGGCAACAATCGGACGTGTTTACATCACTGGTTTCGAGCATCCAAAATGATGTCGCCAATTGATACTGCCGCCGACTGTGAAGTGCACGCTGTAATAGAATTTGTAAGTGCTAAAGGTGTGAAAGCTATTTAAATTCATCGACAGATTAGTGAAGTGTTTGGTGAGAACATTGTGAGTGACGGATTGGTACGCATGTGGGCAAGGGCTTTTAAAGACGGTCGCACAAACGTTCATGATGAGCAACTTAATGGGCGGCCGCCGGCCATCTGCTATTACTAATGAATTGGTGCGTTGCTCGTCATGAACGTTTGTGCGACCGTCTTTAAAAGGCCTTGCCCACATGCGTACCATTCCGTCACTCACAATGTTCTTACCAAACACTTCACTAATCTGTCGATGAATTTAAATAGCTTTCACACCTTTAGCACTTACAAATTCTATTACAGCGTGCACTTCACAGTCGGCGGCAGTATCAATTGGCGACATCATTTTGGATGCTCGAAACCAGTGATGTAAACACGTCCGATTGTTGCCGAATTTCCGGCGCAGGCTTGCCAATAGATGCACATACACAGCACAAAGGTCGAAAATGCCAATAGCAGCGCTGGAATGGAGAAATTTAAAAACGGTACTTACTTAAAAAAACATGCCTTGTATATAAATTTATGTATCACAAATGGACAATATATGAGTTAACTTCTTAGATGTATATATTACACTTTTCATCTCAAAATCACACATAACCTACCAGGAGGAATGTAGGTATATTTCGGATTGTCAAATAACTCATTGACATCGATAGCAAATTTGAGCAGCGACATGAGATGGGAGAAACTTAAAACACTATTTTTCTTCTAGTTAATTTTCCTTACAAAAAGTGTATCTGCCAGAAAACATTTACATATGTTCATCTTATAAACAGAACATTTACACATGTGACTAGGTGGTGCTGCAGTCATGACTTTTTGTCACACATACGTACACGGGCCTGTACAAAACGACGGTCTCCCGGACCTCTTGAGCGTTACTTCCATCGTAGACTTGGCCTAGAAGAAACTCCGGCCCGATGTACATTCCTCCTTCTACATGCTCACAGGCCACATCTATAGACAGGAAGTAGTGAATTGGTGACAGTAAAATAAACATGTACGTGTATATATTTGAGTATGTATATGTAGAATATATTGTTAAATATTAACAATAAATCTCCTTTTCATTACTCTTTATTCGAAAATAGCCCATTTTCATACGGCTGAGCTCTTTGAAAATCGTCAATTTCCATGCACGAAAAACCGATAGTTATTAGCTGACTTTTCCTGACATAAACATTACTTTCGCTACACAAACCTTTGCCTGACATCAACAAAGTTACAACTGAAGTTCCTGGTTAGCTCAAAAGGAGTGGTGAAGTAGTTTTTTTCATCGATATAAAAAGTATCGTTCAATACTCGACACGAAAGTCCCATTTCGGGGCTTGATAGTGTATCCCATGCTCGTAGTGAAATATACTATTTAATAATTGGCGTTATTTGACTTATAACTTTGGCAAACATTAAGAACAAACTATGTTGGGGGATAGATGAAACTAGGCTGTTTTCCATTTGAAACTCACCTTCAACTTGTATATTTGAATAAAATTTCTACTTGATTATTTTTTGTCCTAGGACGCTAGGCGCGGGTCTGAGATTGTTTTTCACATTACTTAAGGCTAGACCTAAGGTTGCGGAATTATCACTTAGATCAAATCCATTGGTGATTTGGCGGGATTAGAAACCTGGACTTCAGGAACCGAAGTCCCACGCCCTAACCCCTGATAGTACTTGAATGTAATGCATAAAAATATCAATTCCTGTTTGATATTCATAATGAAAAATATCATATTTCTAGAGTCATTATTTAGTAAAAGATGGATTTTAATAAAATCCTAATCAAATCCTGTAAATCAACTGGTTATATTTTAAATTGAAAGACTTTTTTATTCGGTGAGAATAACATAAATACCAAGATTTTGAAAAAAATCATACCATGACAAACATAATTAAATAAGCAAAAGTGCACAGTATCCTCATAGATTTTTGTAGTTCTAGAAATAAACCAGTCAATGCTTGTGCAAAGTAAATTTACCGTAATGTATCGTCGGTTGTGTCGCGTTGGGGATTCTGAACGGAACGGTGGCAACTGTGATGGGGTAGTGCATGTGGAGGTCGTCACCAGACTTCTCAAACTCTAAATTGACCTGAAAAACATGAATATGTCTTAAAAGAACAGTGAAATTAAGATAGCAGACAAATATACAAAATATACGTACAACCATTTGACTATCGATAATAAATCTTGGTGATGTCTTCAAATCCAGTAAAGATTTTTATACAACTATCGTTGACAATATTCTTATCTTCAATTGGTTTTTTATGTAGATATACCTGTATTTAATTTTTTAATTTTGATCATGAAAACCATTCAATAAAGAGTATTTTGATATTAAATTGGTTGAAAATGACCAATACCACACATATCTTCGAAGCAAATTACAGTAGTAACTTTTTAATAATTCAGAAAGTAATGTTCCAAAGCTGAAAGAACCTATAAGTTAGTATATGTCTGAGCCAAATCTCATTAAAATAAACTTAAAATAATCGTTAATTTTTTTCCTGCACCATTTAAATTCTATAATTTGTTTGTAAGAGGCCGGACAAAACACAGGTTCCTCTAGTCCCTGGACTAACTAACTTCGGTTTTCTGTCCAAAGTATCATCTGCTAGCCCAATGACTATTAGTCATTGGGCTAGTCATCATTGGGATTAGTCAATGACTAATCCCATCTTGGTTCAAAATCGGCCCGGCATTAGACCGAACCAATAACCTTCATATTTGAAGGCGAGCACCATAACCACACAGTTACACATACAACTACATCGAAAACATTCTTCAAATTAATTGTAAGTACTCATAGTCTTAACATTTTTAATTTACGTCATTCAATAATATGTGAACATATCACGGTTTACCTTGAGCACATAGTAAATCTGCATGAGCCGGCAGATGCCTACTAGTGACGGTGGCATGACAGGCACCACTAGACTCTGGGCTGAGTCCCACTTGTGCCTCGTGTTGGGCTTGACCGAGTCTCCTTTATACTCCAGGACGAGGTGTTGTAGTTCCTTGGTCACTCCCAGAACTCCTCTGTCTATGAAATACTCCACGTACTGGAATGTGTAAAAAATTATTGTCACCGTAAATACATTGAAATTTTAGAAATTAAACTTTTCATACAGTCAATTTGTACTTGTCTTCATTTTTCCGAAGATATCGTAGATAACTAAACAAAAATAAATCTCAGTAAATTAAATTACAAAAATTGATTTCCAGAATTAATGGTATCCTTTTTTTTACTTAAAGACTTACTTCAATTTGAACTTTGTTTCAATTTAGTCTTTTAAAACCCTATTTTCCCTTTGTCAAATTTACACTGTAAAACCATTTGGCTTTTAATCTGGAATGGTTTTATCTAGAAGTAAAATAATTCTTATTAAGCTTTCGTCCATTTGTCAGCTTTCTTTTAATCAATTTGTGTAAACCGTAGACATCAAATTAGGATTCACTGATCTAAAGTTTGAAGGTACATTCTCAATGGTTTCTGTTAAACCGAAGATTAGATTACAACATTTTAAAAATGTGTATTTCTTTAATATATTGCACAATAGATATATTTAGTACGGGTGACTGTTGGTTACTTTAAACACTATTGAGTTTCTTTTGTAAGGGGCGTTTTATTATTATTTACGGTTACCAAAATAGTATAGGTTGGATGGAGCATCGACCATCAGAAGATTTTTATGAATCTGGACGACTATGAACTAGTCCAGATGTTGGACGAAACTGAACAACAAAGTTAAATAAGATGAAATGAGAAAGGAAGGGAATCTGCCATAAGGATTTGTGGTTAACAAGAAAGTAAGCAACAGAATCAGGTCGTTCAATATCGAAGTCAGGATACAAGCATTGTGTTATAATGTAGAAGGGAAGAGATTGAGTTTCGTAAGTGGTTTCGTGCGAATTGAAAATATGATGAATTTTATACAGATGAACAATGGGTGTTAACGGAAGAGACACATCAACCAAGTAATATGTCCAGAGTAATGGTTTCTGATTTATATTGATCATATCACCAAACGGTTGTTTTTAATCGAGCCACACGATTTTGTTTAATCTATAACTATATTTTTATTGTTAGGCTTAAAGCTGATGAAGAATATAAATTAGCTCTGGTAACCTAATTGTTTTATCTATATTTATTCATAGTAGAAGGCATATGCATTCCTTTTCCACGAAATCACTGTAGCTATATTTAGAATCAAAATGGACATACGATGTTGTCTTAGTCACTAAGTGTGCTGATATAAATTACTGAGTTCTGTCAAAAAAAAGCTAAATTTAAAAGCACATCTAGTGCACTGTAGTATCTCATATTATATGGAACATAGCCTATTCATCAAAGTTTTAACGAATAAAGGAAAACATATTTTCACATTAGCACACTCTATAATGAATTATTCAACTATGATCTAAAGTAAACAATTGGTTACAGTTAGATTGGTTACCAATGGGATGGATGTTTACTTCAGGATCCAGGAGTGTATTAGTAGTATCGTAGAAAAAAATACTCCCTTAGTAGTTTCCCATCCTTATGGAACAGCTGAAGCCAATTTCATTGTTAGTTCTGTCTGGTGTACTGTAGATGTCGTGATTTGTTTACACTTTTTTCTTTTTGTTTTTAGGGTTAGTTTCTTATTATTTTATGCCTCACTGTTTGGTTATATAGCTAGTGAACGAGTTATTGTTTATAATAAGATAGTTTTATTTG
The DNA here is from genome assembly GCF_028750875.1 of Macrosteles quadrilineatus. Taxonomy (NCBI): domain Eukaryota; kingdom Metazoa; phylum Arthropoda; class Insecta; order Hemiptera; family Cicadellidae; genus Macrosteles; species Macrosteles quadrilineatus. The sequence continues at coordinate 8,585,125 of NW_026542598.1, forward strand.
GTTAAATGAGGTTTTAAATGACTGAAATAACAAGAAACAAATTATAACTACAGTACACCGGACAGAACTAAAAATTAAAATTTGCTTCTGCTGTTCCATAAGGATGGGAAATCTACTAAGGGAGTATTTTTTATCTATGGTAGTATATGATTTTTACATTTATGAACTCATTTTTACATTTATTGTAATTTATTTAATATTTTACCTGTATTAACCTAACTTTGAGCCGCACCTCCTCTTCGCCCTGGTTGTCCACGTTGGCCCTCAGTTTTATCGACTCTCCACAACAATAAGCAGATCGCTCCAGCTGTGTTCGCAACGTTACTGGACCCTTCTTACAGCACATGCAGCAGATGGTCTTCTTGTCTTGGCCGATTATTGGTTTCTGAACAAATATTTCAATTAAATACGTGTACTCAACCATAAAACTATTGCTTGAATATTCCATGATTTTTCTTTTGTTGATCCATTAGTGAAAAAGCCGATGACACAAAAAACTACGCTTAGGGTTTAAAGTTGAGGCAACGAAAATGTGTTTTTATTAAGAACTAGTAAGGTCATGTATATTGTTGAAGGGAATTTGATTTTCTACAACCCCAAGACTGGCATTTATTTTGTGGGCCCACAGTATAGGTGTTACCTTGTCAGAAAGAACCAAAGCAAGAGAAAAAATGTATTATTCCTAATTTACAAACTTATTATAGTAAATAACATGAAAACTATAAAATATTTTAAGAATTTATACAGTACAAAAAATGTTTTAAGTTTAATAAGCTTTCATTATGTACACAATAACCTGTCATGTACGCATGGTATCCGAGATTTAAGAAAAATTGACACTTTCAAGCACCCTCCCTAACGATTCAAGGAGCATTGGAAGGGCCATTTAGTATATTCCCCTCCCAACTATATTGGTATAGTAGTACAAGGTTACAAAATCGGAAATGGCGTTCCGATTATTTCCCTCTATACCTTTTTTGATCATTGGTTGTCTGGACTACTAAAAAAAGTCAGCTATGATTTTGTAACCTATCCTCATTCATACGATCTATTGGGAATGACATTTTAAAGATGTTGAGCACCAACAGTATTTTATCCTGTATAAAGTTACCATTATAAATCTGTGGTAAGTAAATGGTATATTTAATCTTTCATTAGCACAATGTGGCCTTGCGACAAAGTAATACAAGTCATAACTTAAAATGATAAAATGATCCTTTGCGAAACAGTCTTAATCTTCAGATACCATAACATTCAACCACCTTTAAAAAAAAAAACATCTTTATTATAACGGTATACCGCTTTTCAATGCATTGCCAACCCATCTAACAATTGAGTCAAACCCTGTTATTTTTAAAAATCACTTCGAAAATTACTGGTGTCCAAGTGTTACTACCGTGTCCGTGATTTTATTGCTGATGGGTAGTCATGGGCATATGGTATGCTTGGTTCATGAATTGATTACATGTAAATATTGTTTATTTTAGTAGTTATTTTATAGTTTATAAGACAATCTGTATTTTTTTTAATGTATATTGAATTGGCCAATGCCTTAATGTAAATCTGGCCAAATAAATGACTTATGACTTGATCCGATCAAAAGCAAAGCTCACCAGGTACTGTTCGTCCATGCAGTCTATGTGAGGACCAATCACAGTGAAGTATTTCATACCCTGGGGAGGAGACGCGTACGGAATGTCCACTGTTACCTAAGAAACAACATGCTATGTTTGTAAATTGACTACTTTAAGTTAATAAGTTAATCAAACAATGCGCTGTAAAGTTGTAATTACCATTTTTGGATCACATGGTTCAAGGTACCTTAACTAAAGCTCCTGCAAATGTTAAAAATAATAACTATAATAACCATGACTTTGTGTTTCCTTCATTTGATCTACTGAGGGATAGACTTTCTTTGTACCCTTTTTTTATTGTTTCCTATTAAAAGCATAGCTATAATACACTTGGATAATATATTTGGTATATTTGATAATACATTTGGATAATACATTATAATAACATTTGGAGACACATTTTTACTTTAAACGTCATACAGATTACATACAAATTTATTCAATACATATTACCATCGTAGTTTATTTATTTTTATTGGAGAATAACGTACGTTAATCTCGCCATAAGGATACAGGTGAAAAACATTTTTAGTATTCTGCTATTAATTATTTTCCGTAAGTAGTTGAAGATAATGAGTGTATTTAAAAAAATAACTAAGTAAATGTGTAAAATAAAGATTTCTCTCTCTCTCTCTCTCTCTCTCTCTCTCTCTCTCTCTCTCTCTGTTTAAACAGATTCAGGAATTAGCACGTCATCAGAAATACAATTTAAAACTATTTCCTACACATCCCATAGTTAACATTGGTTCATTTCTGTAAACCGGAAGTCTGAAAGCATGACTTATCTCAAACACAAATTTCTCTAAAGAGGATTTTAAAATAAGGCTAAGTTTATTCACCTATTTAAACACTACTTATATTCTAAATTGAAACCTGAGTTCCTTTTAAGAATCAACCTACTCTTTTAGGTGTTCCCAAGAGTTTACCTTGATGTAATATCTTATGAAGCCAGGTTTGCTCTCGAAGGAGCACGGTAGACTACTTTCGGGCAGTTGAAATCTGAAGGGAAACTGGTGCAATCCACGAGGCAAGATAGGGATATTTCCATCTGGTTTGTCTGCAAAAACATGGATCAGTTTCAAAAATCCTGAAATTGAGAAGCCCAATAAAAATGTTTTTAGACATGAATTTTACCCATAAAGGTTGAGTTGGGTGCTCGGTTTTACAGCGTCAAAACTGGGAAATCGACACAGCGATGTCTTGGGTTCAAATCCTGATGTCACAATTAAAGGTTTTTATTAAATTAATTCTTTTTACTTTACCAGTTCAATACCATGCCTGGTCCGTTCCATGCACAGGAGTTTGAGGCCCATTCAGTGGCAAATGCATGTTGACGAGGATGTCAACAGTTTATAGAAAATTTAATTGGGTGATTATTTACACTAAATGTAAATACAGATATTTTGAATTTTTTATAGGTAAACATCTTAATTTTTATGTTTTGGGATAGATAATCTTATCACTTTTAGATGAGAAAGTACCAAAAATCTAGCACGAATAGTACACATCTTGTATGATCTGTGGCTACGCCAAAACGTACATGCGGGAAAGAGAGAATCTGTAGTAATGGGTGAATATTTGAAGATTTGGATACAAATTTTGAAAGTAAAGCAGTTTACATACAATTATCTGAGTGGTCTTTGCTCACTGAAAATCTAGGATTCATTGACTGAATTTGGGGTAATGGTTTGAAAATGCTATACTTTAGGATTTCTTGTTAAGAATAGGCATGTGTTGTATTTTTTACTACACAGGGTAGCATTTGAACAGTATAATTGTTTCATGTTTCATAACAGCTCAGGAATGTAAGTGGAAGTAGGGAGCCGTATATTGAAGGTGTGACGATTTAAAAAATCGTATACTGGCCATCATGCAAGAAGCTACGTGCAATCATAGACAAAAGAATTAAGTGCAATTAGTTTCCGCAGTGTAAGATAAGAATAAAGGTTATTAATTTGAATTTTTATTATTCCATTATTCAAACTAGGCGTTATTATACGTTAAAACAAAGTTTCGATACAATAGTCCAAGCAAACTAAACAAACTTACATAGGGATCGTTAAAAAAATTGCAAGAAAACGTTTTATGGTTTTATTTTGTAGAGTTGGGTTTGCAGAATGACATACTAAAAGTTGCCAAAAATCGGTGCACGAGAAAACCACTAAAATCGCAATTTAAAATGGCGACTTTTTCCAACATTGGACAAATTAAAAAAAAAGTAATTCATTTTGATAGGGAACATGTTTTGGCCGCCATCTTGGATCCGCCATATTGGACATAGATTTTTTTTTCAAAGTAATGATAGTGTTGTGACACATCATTACCAACTATATTTTTACACTGATATCAATGCCGAAATCCGTTTTTAAATATATTTATTCATTTAGAAGATATATTCAAACGAAAACTCTCCACCATACATTTCTTATGGACGTTTCGTAGTTTGATAATTGTTTTAAAATTATTTTTCTTATATCTCCAGTTCTTATTGACGCTTGTAGTTCGTTCTAGTCTTAAAATATTCAGTAATGTAAGGGCTTTCATTTGAGCTCTTGATCATAAAAATCAGACGAGTTAAAGACCAGCTACGAACCTCAGAACAATATTAAATTTAACTTTTTACAAATATATTTATATTAAAAGATTTATAACTCGGGTTGTTAATACGTCACCAAGTTCTTTCTGGTCTCAAATTACTCAGTGAAGGTTTAGCTTTGATTGTATTAATCACTAAACAAAATCTGACCATTTTAAAATGAGTCATGGTTCTTAATTTAACATTAAAATGTATTTATTTTGAAATTTGTCTTTAGTTAAGGACATATATCCCAAACCCTAATAACTCCCGGAAAGTAATCCATAGCTAAAATAAAAGTCAATAATTTGGCAAATTATTTAAGACTATAAAGAGTTTTGGGAGTTATTTAGAATTGGGGATATACGTCTTTAACTAAAGACAAATTTCAATATAAATACATTTTAATGTTAAATTATGGTCCATGACTCATTTTACAATTGTCAGCTTTTGTTTAATGATCAATAAAATTAAAGCCAAACATTTACTGAGTAATTTGAGACCAGAAATAACTTTGTGATGTATTAACAACCCGAGTTATAAATCTTTTAATAAAATATATATTTCTAAAAAGTTAAATTTAATACTGTTCTGAGGTTCGTAGCTGGTCTTTAACTCGTCTGATTTTAATGACCAAGAGCTCAAATGAAAGCCCTTACATTACTGAATATTTTAAGCCTAGAACGAACTACAAGTGTCAATAAGAACTGGAGATATAAGAAAAATAGTTTAAAATAAATTATCAAACTACGAAACGTCCATAAGAAATGTATGGTGGAGAGTTTTCGTTTGAATATATCTTCTAAATGAATAAATATATTTAAAAACGGATTTCGGCATTGAAATCAGTGTAAAAATTTAGTTGGTAATGATGTGTCACAACACTATCATTACATTGGAAAAAAATATCTATGTCCAATATGGCGGATCCAAGATGGCGGCCAAAACATGTTCCCTATCAAAATGAAGTACTAAGCACCCAATAAATACAAGTGGTGGTCCCAAGTCAATATCTCGAAAAAATGTGCATAGCAAATGCATGTGAAATATGTTTTTTTAGTTTGTCCAATGTTGGAAAAAGCCGCCATTTTAAATTGTGATTTTAGTGGTTTTCTCGTGCACCGATTTTTGGCAACTTTTAGTATGTCATTCTGCAAATCCAACTCTACAAAATAAAACCATAAAACGTTTTCTTGCAATTTTTTTAAGGTCATATCCTATATTTCTCCGACTAACAAAGGATAATTACTTATAAGTTTTTTGAGATGGGGACGACACCTATGTGCGTATTTCAACCCAAATATGAAACGATGAGGGTAGAATGGTGTGAGATTATTTGTGTAGCTTTGTCGCCGACTAAGATCAGCTGTTTCATTAGCCAGGATCATTTATTAAAAGCCCAATGACTATTTAAATTCAATATACATATGGGACACCTATATAGTCAATATGGCGGTCCATGAAACACGATTATTCTACATGTATTGTTGGGATTGATATTAATGCTCTTGATTTAACGCATAAATAAACTGGATTAATTGTTTTTATCAAAACATAATTGATGAAATGAGACTATCATTAATATCATCCTCCATTGGAAAACCTGGTTAAAGCATCAAAAATTGGATTACTTGTTTCATATTTCCCCTCAGGGATTACTCACATGGATGTCGTAAATCAAATCATCGCAAAATGTGTTTTTAATTAAGAAACATCTTTAAACAAATATATTTGATGTAACATTAATTTATTATTTTAATAAGATGGATATAATAGTATGTCTGTTCTTTACACAATACTATTTATTGGATAGTGTTACCGTGCAACTCAATCATTGGAAGCAAAGCTGTCAACGAATCCAAAATTGCTTTGAAGGTTAGGGCTGTGGAACAAAAAGTTAAGAAGAACTGGCTTTTTATTTCAAGGTTATCTAGTGAGGTTACAACTGATGAAGTTGTAGCCTACCTAAACGATAGCGGCATTAATGGTGAGTGTGTTAAACTTAAAACTAAGCATCATTCCTATAGCTCTTTCAAACTTGGTGTGACTCCTTCAGAGTTTCCCAAACTGCTTGACTCAAATTTCTGGCCTGTCGGTACTTTAGTTAAGGAGTTCATGTTTAAACCGCGACTCGACAGCAGTTTTGTTCCTTCCCGTGTTTTTTTAGGGAAGATGAACTAACTAAAGAGACTGTGTTATCATCCTCTAGAAAACTTTCAAATTTTTGCACTGTAAATATTCAAAGCCTAAGAAGTAAAATAGCCTTACTTGAGAACTTGTGTGATGAGAACGGTATTGATGTGCTCTGCATTCAGGAACATTGGATGGTTCATGAGGAAATAGGTCTCTATAATACTATTTCCAATCTAAACCTGGTAGCCTACTTCTGCCGCTCCCGTCCCTGGGGTGGTGTAGCTCTATATGTTAACAATAAACTCAACTGTAAACCTCTTGATCTGGAAAAATTCTCTGTAGAAATGCATGGGGAATTTGCTGGTGTGGTGATTAATGAACTCTCAACTGTTGTAGTTACCATGTATAGATCACCAAGTGGCAATGTGGTCACTTTTTTTAACTTATTAGAACTGTGTCTCGAATATCTTCTGACATTAGGTCTATTTGTGATTATCGGCACAGACCATAACATAAACTTGTTAAGACATTCAAGCGAGGTCACCGATTTTTTAAATTTACTCCGTAGTTATAACCTCTACTGTACCATAATTGAACCTACAAGAGAGAAAGCTTCGTTGGATACATTTATCTCTAATTTTGATCGCTGGAACTACAAAGCAGCTGTCAGCCGGGAACAGATTGCAGATCACCAGCATGTCTTCCTTTCCATTGAAACTGAATCCAGTGGTACTATTGCTGAAAACAGACTATTAGACACCAATTCTAGCCCTGAGGTTAGTTTTAGAGTATTCAACCCCTCTAATGTCCAGTATTTCAATGATATGGTATCAACGCATATTGATTTATGGTGCGAGACTTTGCCCTACCTTACTGCTAATGAGGCCTTTCATTGTTTATTTGACAACATAAAACATGCCTTTGACTTGTGCATTCCTCTTAAGAAGAAAACTTCTCAAGCAGGTGTTGTAAATAGCAATAGAAAAACACACTCCTCTGACTGGTTTGGTCCTGAACTATCTAGGTTAAGGAATTTTGTTATATTTGTAAGTGATCTGTCAAAGAACAACCCTACTCTAATTCCTTATTTAAAGAATTTAAGAACAAATTACAAAACAAAAGTAAAAGAGGCTAAGCAGGCTTCAGTGGCTGCTTCTATCTCCAATGCAGCAAATCCTTGTAAAGCAGCTTGGGATTTTATTAAAGCCACCAAATCAAAGCCCACTGTCAGTAGCAAAACCTTTGCCCAAGCTGAAGAATTTAATCAATATTTTGTAAATTCTGTAGAGGAACTCATAGGGGGTTGTAGCACATCCCTAACACCAAGTACTAGTACCGATAATGTAGAAAATAGTCTTAAATCAGTCCCAATTGTACCTTTTAACTTTTCTTGGAGGCCTGTGACGCCAACTGCTATCATTAACATTGTCCATAGCTTTAAACTGTCAAAGAGTAAAGATTGTTTTGACATGACGATTGAACTGCTTAAGGGTATAATTAATGTAATTGCTTCTCCCATGGCTACCATCATAAACACCTGTTTGTATGAGGGGGTATTTCCTGACGCCTTGAAAATCTCCAGAGTGGTACCAATTTTTAAAAAGGGATCTCATGATAACTTGTCAAGTTATAGACCTATAGCTATAATTCCCATTCTGGCAAAGGTGTTTGAGGCTGTTATGCTGGAACAACTGTATGAGTACTTTGAAGTGCATCACCTGCTTGTGCCTGGGCAGTACGGCTTTAGGAAGGGCAGATCCACTGTTTCGGCAGTGGACTCCCTTCTTCAGGTAGTGCTTGATTGCTTTGAAACCAAACAAAACACTTCTGTCTTGCTCTGTGATCTTTCACGAGCTTTTGACTGTGTCTCTCACCAAATTCTTCTTATGAAACTTGAAAGATATGGCCTGCAGAGTGGTGCACTCGACGTACTCAGATCTTACCTTAGCAATAGACAGCAGATAGTATGTTGGAATGGTAGAAATTCCACCCCTTTGGCAGTAAATCATGGTGTCCCTCAGGGCTCCATATTGGGCCCTTTCTTGTTTTTGGTGGCCATTAATGACCTCTACTATGAAGTGTCAGGTAACGTTATTATTTATGCAGATGACACTACCTTGTTTGCCAAAGATCCTGACTTGAAGCTCTCAAAAACCAAAGTTGAGGGTTTTCTTTCTACTGCTACTGCCTGGTTCAATGTTAACAAACTGATCCTCAATGAATCCAAGACTCAGGCAATCACCTTTAGCTTGGGAAAGTCTGCTGAGTGCACTGACCATGTAAAGCTGCTGGGCTTTACTCTGGACCCTCACCTTGACTGGGGAGATCATATTGAGTCGCTGTGCTGTAGGCTTAACAGGGTTATATTTTTATTGAGAAGACTGAGTTTTTACCTGCCAAAAGATTTTATTCGTGTTGCTTACTTTGCTTTTTTTCACTCTATTATTGTCTACGGAACGAGACTCTGGGGTCACTCGCCTAAAGTCAACAAAATTCTGGTTCTGCAAAAGAAAGCGATGAGGGTACTTAGTGGAGCCCAGGATCTCGCGCACTCCAAACCACTGTTTCTCCAAAACAAAGTCATGACTGTATATAATGTATATATTTTTCAATGTCTCCTAGAAATTAAGTCCAATGAAATATACCTACCTAGAAATCAGCATGTACATAGCCATAACACTAGAAATAGGTTTGATATTTTCACTGTAAGGCACAGACTGAGTAAATCAATTAATTGTTTTCCTGTTACAGGTTGCAAGTATTTTAACCATCTGCCTCTTGAAGTGAGGCGTTTGCCTTTACAAAAATTCAAAGCCTTTCTAAATAATTGGCTCCTAGAAACACCTTTATTTGACTCTAGTGAGTTTCTTAAGACAGAGGTCCACCTGTAATTAGGTAATGCATGGTGTGTGCTTTTTTTTTAACTGCTTTTTGATTTTATTTTCTCCAAATGTGCATGGTTTTAATCTGATTTATTTAACTTTTTATTTTGTATGCTATTTGACTTAAACTAAGCATGGTTTGATTTGATTGTTAACCAATCTCTGATGATGGTTTATTTTTATTTACTGAATTATGTATTGACATAGCCTATTATGTAATGTTTAATGGCCAAATAAACAATTTGAATTTGAATTTGAACTGTGATTGGTGATATTTAAAAAAAGACTACTTAACGCATTCATTCGTTAATATTTCCATATACTTATACTCCTATGTATTTATACTATAAAATCGCAATAAAATTTACATTCATCACTAGCGCAAAATCTCCGCCATTAAGTGTTTCAATTTAAATCTATACTTCGTTTACACATTAGTACGAACAACTATTAACTTTCGAAAGAAACACTACTCATTGAGAAATAAATACCTATTAAATTGTGGGGACAGTCAGCGTCATCAAAAAGATTCCATAATTTATGGCAAGCTTTTCACTTAGGTCAGCTCGATTGAAGAATCTGCGATTAACTAAAATCCCTAATTAACAAGTACACCATCGTTGGCTTTTAACTTAATAAATGTTCATCTAAAAAATCAAGTACTAACTAGGTAGACTATTTAAAAAGGTTTTCTGCATAATGGGTAATTTTAAACTATGTGTAGCCACCTGGAAACCATGTTGGAAAATGTGCTAGATCAGACTCAAGGTAAAATGTCAATAGGCTTCGCATTTGCCGAACATCTGTCCATTTCAAAGTTAATTAAAGGCAGACAAATGTAAATGGCTGTACCTTTTCCCCAGATGATGGCCCGGTCGTCGATGAAGTACTGGTCGTCTCTCACGGTTCTTCTGTCTCCGCTCACAACCACCTTCCACTCCGCGTGTGCCTTGCCTCTCAAGACAACCCTTACAGCTGGAACAAAACAATGTGTTAGAGTCTTTCTGGATGAAAGCATCAAATATCTAAAACTAGACATTTGAAATGTGTTAAATATGCTATAATACCTCCTGCTACTTTATCCTGACGACTTGCTATATCCTGTCATATCTTAGGAATGGGACAATGTTTTAAAATCTCATCCTACCTTTAAAACTGTTATTATTGTTAACAGAACAATATTTTCTTATCCTTCAAATCCTCCTGACAATATCTATACTATTTTTCCTTTATCACCGAAGCAGATGGATGTTTTTACAGCGGTTTGTGATACCACCTGATGATTTCCACCTGCTATTTCCTGATACGTATTACATGTTATTACCTTAATTAATATTCAACCCAACACACTAGTACTCTCTGGTGAGGTGGTCCTGAACTTATTTCCTTTGCTCGAAATTTTTACATTCCATGGGAAGTATTCTGTGTATGGTCAATGCTTATACTAACTGATTCCTTACATTTTCCTTCATAAACTATAAAGGGCTAGAGGACAAGGAACTATTGTATATTGATTCCAGCCATTCCGTAAGAGTCATACATCTATAAGAGAACATGTTTAGTTTGTTTCAAGAATAGTAATCAGGGTTTAAAGACATTAACCACCTACATATGGTCAATATTACGTCACCGTTTAGTGAGGTCTAATTATGCAACATAGTATTGATTTGTGTATGTATAATCTGCCATACAACGCACGTTCCAGTACAGTTGATACTAGTCAAACAGTGCTGTATCACGATTACGAGACCTGTGCATGATTGATGGTTCTTGTAGTTATAGCAAACATCAACACGTACAATTGTTATGCTAATAAACTTGAATCGATTGTAATCAAATAAGGAATTAATTGAGTTTGATTAAACCATCATTGTCCTCTAGTATTTATTTTATGGTGATTTTAAAGCTATAACAACTTTTTGTGTGTGTGTTTATGTTATTCCTTATAAATCTAAGTAATATAAAATTGGATGAGCGGTGGCTGAGTAGTTAGCGTATACCACCACTAGTTAGCTATATGAAAATATAGTTTATTATTTTATTAAAATAAAATATACACTGTATAATATCGGCCGAGAATATAAAACACAATATTATTATTGTGAACACATTATTATTGTGAATTAACAATTAAAATACCCCCGCCGCAGCAAACCTGCAGACTAAGCGAATTTCCATTTGACTGATTGGATTTACACTGAAATGTCTACTTAAAAATATAACACTTATTCCCGATTTAAATAGAATTAGTTTTAACAAGTACTTAGGTTTGCTGCATCAGGGAGGGTAAAACTGTTTTTTTAATGTTAATAGTTAGGAAGAAATAAAAACATTTTCCAAATTTGATCAAAATATGTTCATAAACAAGCAAACTACAACAGTTTACTTATTCTCCATAAGAATAACATGGGAATTTTAAATTTACAATTTTTTGGAATTTTCTCCGTAACCATTAGGCGCATAATACCGCTTCAATATACTAAATTATTTGTTTTTTAAAGCTCTACAAAATGGTTTGGAAATAAATTGCTAAATTTTATGTTTTTTAGGTCAAAAATGGGAAAAACCTATTTTTACCCCATAAAACTTCCCGTAAACCCCCGTTCCCATGGTCCGATCATGCTGGATCGCGAACTCGTTCGAATAAACGTAGGTTTACACGTTTGTACCAAATTTTATCAAAAGTGGATCATTTTTGCTCGAGTTATCGTGCTAACGGACACACACACACACACACACACACATATATATATATATATATATGAATTTGAACGGATGGTGTTTTTGGCCGGCCTCTAGGGACCACAAAACGAAAAAAATCGGTCCCGCGTCCAGGTCTTACCATGAGTACTACGGTAATAGCTTGTTCCCTATATGGGAAATTCACTATAAGGGGAATTAACCATAAAATGTTTCATGGTCTATGCATAGACATTTATAATAATTTAAACGAAATATGTATTGATCGGTTGTTAACTTTATATGCATTTTACTATGGTCTATAAACTGTTAAAAGTGATTCAGAAGAAAATATTTAGATATAAACTATCAAATTACTCTGACCTTGGTAGGTAGGGTGTATATCTGGTAAATATAAGATTCATAGATCTACAATAAAATTGTTTGGTTACCGACAACACTGGAAACATAGTACAAGGTTTAAAAAATGAATAACGAAATATTTTATGGTTAATACTCTTTTAGAACATATAAATTATGTAATTATATAATCATATATATATATATATATATATATATACATGCATTAAAAAATCTTATACAATCATAAAGACATTCACAAAGCACACTTCATGTTTACTATTTTGTTGTTTTTAAACTATTTGACATTCTAGAAATTATTAAAATATCAAACATAGAAGAAAAGGGTAGTTATTGCAGGGTAATACAAAATAAATATACAGGGTAATATAAAACACTGTTGAAGATTGTATCCTTAATGACAGTACAAATGTTTACCCTTTAACTTCTTAATATTTTTAGTAAGCTAAAATATAAAAGTCGTGCTGTCAAGTTGGCATTGCTTCCGGATTGCGGAGACTCGAAACATGAATATTCAGAAGGTAACACTTCATCCGACACTTCGTTCCCGTCAAGTTTCTGTCATGTCTTCATTTACATTCTAAGTTTGAAGAGTTTTCTGAATTCCATATTGACCAGCCTTTTTTCTTGTATTGGTGAGTCAACTTAAGATATTGAACTTGTTATATTTCCTACAGTTAGCTATAAAACGACAATTTTTACCCTTATATTTAGACACAAAATATTTAATTTTTCCACCCCTTACTTTCCTGTACAATCCTCAAACATAGTACAGTAAGAATGTGTACATCCAATCGTAAGTCGTGAAACACGTGTAAACAAGTTGGCAGCACTGGTTGTACGTATTGCACCTACAATGTAATTTTAACTTTTTCAATAAGCCAAAATGTTTATAAAAATTTATTGTTATTTGTTTATTGATAAAAGTATGTATGATTAAATCAATCCTTTGCAAATAATAATACTTGTGAAAGCAATTATAATACAAATACACCAAGAGAGTTGATGGAAATAGTCAACGGTTTCATGTAACCATCCGGTAAATCAATAAAAAATATAGATAGATCTGTGAACTATCTTATTATTGATTTTTAAGCAGGACAGTTAAATAAAAATTTAAAACTGTTGGTAATATTGATATTGTAACGAGGAACTAATGATTAATTAGCTTACTAAGAAATTATTATCAGTTAGTTCTCTAGAATGCATCAACATGCTATTTACTTTACAAAAATAAGTACTAGTTAAACAGTTCCAATAAAAGACATTTTTTCTACTACCACTCATGCATTAATTTGTTTAAGAAGTAAACAAAAAAAATCTTATCGATGGACAACGTTACATTAGCATACATGTCAATGGCTCACCAACACAGTAGACGGAACAGTTGGTGGTTACAATAATTGGCACGAATTATTCTCTCTAATCCTCATAACCACTAAGCCCCAATGATATTCCGGATCCCCCGTATGTGTGTTTATCAGAATGGCTAAAAAATTAGCATTTTTCATATATCTTTGTTGGAAATTCGACCGTAAGTAGTTTGTTTTCTCATTCCTAATAATCAGTTATTTCAATAATACATGAAATGTTGCGTTCGTTGACAATAACAAATAGAAAAAAAGCAGTTTTTACGATATAAAGGTTATCATAGTTTGCCATCGTTACATTTTAGCTTTACTAATCAATTTCCTCCATGTCTAGTTTAGAACTTAGATCCGGAAACTTTGATCTTTAGTGATATATATAATAATTAGAACAATATACAATTAAAAACTTTGTTCCTAAAGGAAACTTTCAAAATAAGATTTCTTAAGTTACGCATAATTTACCTGTAACTTTTTTACCTCCCGAACCGTAGTTTTGTGCAAAAATAAGACAGTATTGGCGATGTTCTGTCTGTGAAATACAGGTGAATGTTGACGGCCGCCCGATATGACCTGATTCCAAATCAAAAATCCGTCTCAATATTACATCAAAGAACCAGATATTGGTCCAGGTTTGAAAAGAAGGGTGAATCCAATCATAGGAATGAGCAGGTTGTATTTTTTACCACTTAATTGGATTTGACTACCTTTGACATAACCTTTAATAAAGATAGTATAAAAAAATCTTTTGTATTATATAATATTAATTAAAAATACTTAGAACAGATAGATTTTAAATACAAGAACCTTTATAAAAGTTAGATATGTAATTAAACCCGAATGTTTTTTGTTAAATAGATAAAGGATTGCAAATACATTTCAAGTAGCGAATGGCATTCTATACTCCTGGGACAAGAGTATTCTTTACCCAGAACTACAACTAACCACTAGCCAACTATTTTTAATTAATTAGTATTTCCTATTTTTATTTATGTTTAAGTCAACATGTTAAGAATTTAATAAAAATTCATAGATTAACAGTTTACACTTTGGTTTGTTATCTTGTGTTTGTCCAATATTCATTAAACACATCAAAAGCCACACAGGTTAAAAACCTGAAGCATAACAAATCGTATACTGAATAGACTTTCTCCTCTTTGTAGGGATGAACAATGCGTTGAAACCTGACTTAAAATAGTTATATTTTCTTTATTATTTAACAAACTAAACACAAGATTTAGTTTTAAAAATCAATACAACACCCAAGCCAATAATACAAACGGCCACTATTAGCCAAACGAGATCTTTCAAAGTTAAGTATTGCAGTCGTTACATCAGCGTTGTGAGAGCCTAGTGAAGCCAAGAGGAGAACTGTAAATTACGTCACGTGATTTCAGGCCAATTTCGGTCATCCTTTCCTTCTCACAGGATGTCTTGGAAAGAAATGTGTCGACCTATACTTTATAACGTAATGAAGTGAAACAGAGCCCCTTAGTAGTAACACTGCTGCAAATTTTAACTAACAAAAGTTTTTCTTTTGACGTCTATAGATGCCTCAACTGAATCGATCAATAGCCGATATTGACAGATTCGTATTGAACTTTTAAAAATGAGTCATGGACAGGTTAAATACCTTTGTACTGTAAGTAAACCGGGTTTTTAGTCAGCAACCAAGGTTTCAATCCGTCAACCAAGTATGTCATGACTCAACTTCTGCCGGTTACACCAATCGAAGTATATTATGGTTACACCATGCAACCGCTATCAGTATTACCAGAGAGCACATTACCATTTATAGCA
Source organism: Macrosteles quadrilineatus (assembly GCF_028750875.1). Taxonomy (NCBI): domain Eukaryota; kingdom Metazoa; phylum Arthropoda; class Insecta; order Hemiptera; family Cicadellidae; genus Macrosteles; species Macrosteles quadrilineatus. Next base: position 8,600,576 of record NW_026542598.1, read on the forward strand.
CAAGCTGGCAGATTTTTTTTTGTAAACAGTATAAAAACTTACCTGATTCAAAACATTGGTCGCTGACTAAAACCCGTTTCACTAACTACAGGTGTTTAACCTTTTCTTTGAAGAACTATGTGCTACATGTAGGGAAAATTAATTCAGTTACAAATCAAAGTTGTATAACCTAAAAGCAATGATTTAAAACAACGAAATCAAGCTTGCAGTGCTGCTCGGGTAGGTTTGCTGTAGAGAATGTGTTAATTACACAAGCGTTCCATTGTGTAAAACATCAACAATAAGAGGCAGTCAGCTGTGTAAAGGTCGCTGCGCATCACTGTTGAACTCCCCGAGATTTTCCTTCAATACTTGATTATATTAATTTTAAGGATCCACTAATTCATCAATTCGTATAATATACAAACTGTTTAGCCTGAAATACACTCAATAGCCACTTAAGTAACAACTCGTTTAATTTTGTCTGTGCTAGATACTAGCGAGTTATTTTTATGTGCAATTCATTCAAGAGTTTCGAAACTTCTCATATCCTCACATCTGTCCACGTGGGCCTTAAAACTGTGCGTTGCATATCTGAAACCAGGCAATTGGTTATTGTTTGCAGAACAAGAACAAACTGTAAAGACGAATTTCAAGTAACCGCCTTGGTTTGTCTAAAACTAACCTAGACTTAGCCTTTTCATAATACGTGTTTTCAGATATTATCCAACTAAGGAATCCCAAGTAGAGATTTATGCCCCTAAGATTGTGTTACATTTCTGAATCTTAAGAAAATTCTTACGTACCTATCTTTAAAGGTCAGATACCTATAAACTGTTGCGTAATGTTGTTAAATAAACGAAAGTGTAAAAATTTTCAACTGTATAGATTACTTGCAGAGGCTAGACTTATGCATGGATAACGCCCTGAGTTATAATAACATTTGATAATTGGTTGCTTATGTTATTGAGATAACAAGTGATATAAAGTGCTATTTGAATGTAAGTTTCTTTTCCTAAAATACTGTTAGGTACGATTCAAAGGCCCCAGGCATGTGTGAATGGGCTATGCAAGGTTAATATCAGAATCAGAACCAGAATATATATATATATATATATTTTATTTTTTTTTAGAGATAGAGGTGTCTTTTCTTGTTTGTTTAAGAAGGAAAGAAAGTTGTTCTATTATTGCTTCTGATGCCTCATTTGATTAGCCTGGTCGAAATGTATTGTAACTGAAACTTTCTCAAAAAGTGTTAAAGATGTTTTTGATCATATGTATACACGTAAATATATGACGTTATGTATATATGTATACACGGAAAATACAAAAAGTTTTCTTTTAGTTAAATGAGGTACTAAAATGAGGCAGAAGAAAATCATAATTAGTTTTGATTCTCCATTTAGTAGTATTTTCATAAATTCTACAACAAAAAACCTTTGAATTTCTGAATGTAGCTCATTAGATGTAGTGCAGTTTCAAATTAAAACATAAATGTATAGTACTGTAATAAACAAACAAACAATTTTTTATAAACTATTTAACATTTCACAATTTTTAAATTTAGCCAATATGCATTTAATTACACTCTCTTTCTTCTATAACCATGAAAACTTTGAAGGATCTTCCCTTGAAAGGATGTTAAATAAATCGAGAAACTTGTTTCCCCCAAATTCCGTCACCTGCCACATGTGATTCACCGGAAAGAAGCTATTCATCTTGATAGAGACCAGATGTTATCAATCATCTAAACAGTATATTCTCAGAATATATTCATCGTGTTTATTGATACTTCAAATATTACATAATAATTGTTTGGATAATGTTGTTACGAAAATACATGACTATATTTCATCCAACGGAATTGAGTTTCCTCATCCTACCCGCCCTTAATGGGAAAGCTACTGTAACAGGAATTTAGGTTATACAATATACAGTAATACATACTTAATTTATTTTCACTATTTCTGGAAATAATTTATTACATTTATAAGGAATCACGCTGTTGGATAAGTGAATAAATCTTCATATTTTTTGTATAATGTCTGTTTATGTCGGTTTAAAGTAGAGTCATAATTTTTAAGATTTTTCACAGTTTTTTCAACAACTAGAATTATCTATTCAATTATCAGGAAAAATTGAAATAAACGAAAACAAATTTAAATTTATTTTGATATATAACAAGTAATTTAATAACTGCTGCATTAAAATAGGATAAATATTCCATTGCATGTTAAATTGAGTATTTGTACTAACAAAACCAAAACGTATTGAACTATACACTTGTTTGTGATCAAATACAGATCTGGATTGAATTATTTCTTTCTACGTAATACTGTCTACTGATCCATTCCATTGGGTGTTCAGCCGAACGTGATTTAACAAAGAATGTTGTATCACTAATTAATAAAAGGACTTTAAACGAATTCAAAAACATTGTCACCATTTTTTACGTTGTAATGATTTTGTTTGTGACTTTTTTCTTAATGTAAAACTGGTTTTAAATTAAATTTAAAAAACATAAGTTTTATACCGTATGTAATAATTTGGTAGTGTTTGGAGAAAATAACATTTTGATTACGAATTATGAGTTGAATGGTCAACTAGCACATTTAATTATTTATTTTCCGTTATTATTACATAAATATTCATATTTTGTAACTTAATGGGAGAGTTCATGAGAAAAAGATTTTTTTTAATTATATTTTTATATTATTATTTGAATTATAAAATAAATTATATTAGTGGCTCTACATTAAATTCTATATATAAAAAAACATCAAATATAAGAACGTACAATTTTTACTCTCCTTGAAAAAAAAAATAGTAAAAGTTAATTATGCATGGCGATTTTTTTCTTGAGTATTTTAGTAGTATCTATTTTACTTTATTACAATGTAAGTTTTACATTCACTGTAATTTATTAACCAAACATTTAAAATTTAAAGACATTTTCTCCACCTCCCTACTTAGATTCCATTATTGTAAATTGGGGATTTCGGTGACTTTGTTTTATGAATACTGTAGTTAAAAATCCATGTAAAAAATATAAAAGCTTCTATGTTTTTAATAAACACTTTGCCGTAAAGCAGCCAGTCAAAGGTTAGTACTGTACCTATTCAATATTCTGGGCGAAATTTTCTCATAAAATATTTCCGGAAACTAGAAGCACCTTGTCGTCAGAGTCAATGTTTAAGGTAATGGGCATTGAAACCCTTCCTTTATAAACATCTGGCCTTTACAGGGTACTTATAAAACATTGAGTAATTTATAAATAAGTAATGTATAAATTATTATCACTGCAACACTAATATTTAGTCTTAAGTTTAATAAAAACACCACAAAATATAACACAGTACATCTTCCAACGATTTGCTTAAACTAAGATATTCCAGTCATAAATCAAAGTTCAGACTTGTCTTGAAGCGTGGTGTGCAGCTTGAATAAGAAATAAAAGTAATAAATACATCTCAAGTTTGTTATGTGCCAGGTTCAACTGAAGACTTGGGTTATATGAGTAACACGATCCGTCCAACTTGTATATTGCTATATGTACCTCTATCAGTGTAACTTATAACTGTGTTTTTTTTACGCGAGTAACTGTTATATTAGCTGTGAAGGAAAAGCCCACACTATGTCCTTGGTGCTATGAATCGCCTAACTGTAAGAAAGTCTGATTGATTAATAGTCCAATGACAAGTTACATTTGGGTTTTGGTAACGACTTTGCTTGGAATAGAATGTTTACGTATTACAATCTGAGTATTTACATCAATATTGGTACTGTATAACTTGTAAACGGTTTTACGTATTTCGACTTGCATAACATTTACACATTACCATTATAAATATCGCGGACAGCGCAACACTTATAAAAACCGTATGTTCCTTTTTCAGAATAATATTTTAGCCACATTGCACACAGCTAGTTTGCTTGTTTTACTCTTACTTGATATTGTAAAAACAATAAGCCATTATCACAAAGTCTCCACGTTTTCTCCTGTACAAAAGAGCATCTGTTTTGTTTGATCAGACAACACAAAAGCACGCTAAACGCTGATACAGGAACTTCAGACTAAGGACACTAGACAATGAAGGAAGGAGGAGAGGTAATTGATAAAACCGTGGAGGGGAGGTAGAGGTGGCACAGTTTAGTGGTAGTTTGTAATTAATTATTGGTCGTCGTTCGCCACCAACTAAATTGACTGTGATAGAAAATGACACCTACTCTCTCCCTCCAGCCTTCCAGTGCAAACTATAATTAAGTTACAATATATTTATACACAAGTTTTTATATATTTTAATTTAATGGGTAAGAGGTTGAATATTTTCAAAAACTTTGCATTAAAAAGTCTTATTGTGTCGGTTGAATGTATTTATTAGTTTTACAAGCTTTGTAGATTTCTGTTAACTCATTACAATTCAAAAAGGTTGACAGAGAATACAGTTGTAGCCCAAATATTTTATAAACTATACCTTTGAAGATCATAGCAATTTAATTTAATTGAAACTCCCAATATTTTTACCAATATGACAATGTCCAAAAGTAGCAATCTGCCCGTTACGTTTTATAAAACTCTTGTAGAATTATTATTGAAACATCCATGTGTTCAAACTTTAGGAGAAAACTAACTACTCTAGTAAATCACCATGGTTAGAAAAGGACAAAAATCCGCCCTTTTATTTTACGAACTGTTATTTTAAGATAAATATTATATGAGCAATGTGCTTAATTTGTATCGTAAAAAAATCACAATAATCATGAGTAGGGGTACTCTCAGAACAGAGAACTAATATTGATTTGTATAGAGCATTGCTTAAGTTAGGTCAAAACCACAATCCAAATAAAGTAGATTTCAAATTGGAGCAGAGAGCTAAATATGTCTAAAATATGAAAATTTACTAATTTGCTTATCAATAAAAATTATCAAATAAAGTCTTGCAAATTGAGTTTAAAGAAGTAATGTTGTTTTAAAATATACAGGCTACTTGTTCACACATATTTTAAATTACAAAAGATTTTACAAAAAAAATCAAACGTTAAGTAAACCATCAGGTGTACTTAAATAAAACTGAAACGCTTGATGTTTATGTGAAAATTAAAAAAATCCCAACATATTAGCGAATTTCCCATATAGGGAATAAGCTATTACCGTAGTACTCATGGTAAGACCTGGACGCGGGACCGATTTTTTTTTTCGTTTTGAGGTCCCTAGAGGCCAAAAACACCATCCGTTCAAATTCATATATATATATATATTTATATATTTATATATATATATATATATGTGTCCGTCAGCACGATAACTCGAGCAAAAATGATCCGATTTTGATGAAATTTGGTACAAACGTGTAAAAGTACGTTTATTCGAACGAGTTCGCGATCCAGCATGATCGGACCATGGGAACGGGGGTTTACGGGGGGTTTTATGGGGTAAAAATAGGGTTTTCCCAGTTTTGACCCAAAAAACATAAAATTAGGCAATTTCTTTCCAAACCATTTTGTAGAGCTTAAAAAAACAAATAATTTAGTATATTGAAGCGTTATTATGCGCCTAATGATTACGGAGAAAATTCCAAAAAATTGTAAATTTAAAATTCCCATGTTATTCTTATGGAGAATAAGCAAACTGTTGTAGTTTGCTTGTTTGTGAACATATTTTGATCAAATTTGGAAAATGTTTTTATTTCTTACTAACTATTCACATTTTACAAAAAAAAAAAAACAGTTTTACCCTCCCTGATGCAGCAAACCTAAGTACTTGTTACACTAATTCTATTTAAATCAAGAATAAATGTTATATTTTTAAGTAGGTAGACATTTCAGTGTAAATCCAATCAGTCAAATGGAAATTCGCTTAGTCTGCAGGTTTGCTGCGGCGGGGGTATTTAAGATCATTATGTTTTTAGCTGTACAAAGTCAACTTTAACCACGCAATTCATAAATGTTGAGTGACAAAAGACTGAAATTACCTCAAACTCATTTCAACCAACTAAACCAAGATTCGTCAGGATATACAATAAAGGAGTACAATCAACGTGTCTTAGCTTTAATCTAAGCTTTAGTTATTTCAACAGATAACATACACTTTGAAATTCGTTGTATATTTTACATGCATTTGAAAAAAGTTAAAAAATTAAATAGTTTCAACGAAACAGTCATTAATTGATAGGTATCACATTATTGACAAGATAAAACTATTTACGATGGTTCCTATTTATGAGGAAATTCATAATATAAAAATCCTCCACTCTGTATAAATTGTTACAAAAGTGTTTCAGTCAATAATTTACAACAAAAGGTTTCCCAGGGACACGTTATCATATTTATGCAATTAGACTTGTAAATGTCCCCAACAGGTTTCACGGGGTGTTTAATTTCCAGTATATTTGAAAATTGTAAAACAATTATTATGTTTATAACTAAGCTAGTTCATTACCGGTACTGGCTCTTTCGATTATGCACAATGTTACGTTTTTTATTGCTCTTTCAATTTTTTATCACTAAAATTACTTTATAATTTGGTTAAAATTTTATATTTTAAGTCTGACTTCAAACTATTTTCGTATCATCAGCAGGTCCAGATCAATCATCTGATGGGTTGTTCTAGGGGTTTCGCCCGCCCTTTTAAGTAGTCAAGTACTAATAGAGCTCTTCTTGCCATCTGAATTTAAATGAAGTTCACAAGTATTCTAAATATATCAAAAGGTCTCGCTTGAGCTACCATCTTGTGCTTGTCCAATGAGTCCAGATAGCCTATATTTTTACTGATCTGTGTTTCCTTTCAGAATTTATTGTTTCTTGTTTTTACTTCTGACCCGTGTCTGACTACTGAATTGTATCACGGTTCTCTGGGTGGATTTTTCGTCACTTTGGTTGGGTTTGTGTACTTCTCTTGTTGTGTTTTAGTAGGTATTTAGTCGTTTGGACGTAATCAGACCCTAGATCCAGTGTAACTAATTTTCACCGTCCATCAGGATGGATGATTCCCACTATATTCTATGTATTATAATAAAAGGCATCAATCCTCAAGCTAAATCAAATAAAATGTATTTAATATAATCCTTCGAAAATGTGTTCATGACATTGCAGTATCTCAATTAATTTTAGTTCATATGTGTACCCCTTTTATTTATATATTTAATTGTGAATTAGATCTATGATTAAAAATGTCAAAATCACACTGACACATAACAACTAATTTTAACAGACTTGATTCTGGGAGTTCCTTAACTAGACACAGAACATAACATTTGTTCTTTCCGAGTTCTTTTCCTCTCCTAACTTAATGGAACAACTTTTATCCCCCGGCCTTATCGTGTTTCAACATCTTTATCCTCTACAAATCTAAACTTTTCTATTTCTGAAAGCTTACAACAATGTCGAAAGTGAGGGACTTTATCAATTGTCGTAAATAAATGTCCGTGTAAGAGTATCGTTCGAGATTTTTTATAAGTCTTTATCAAGTCTTTAATTAAGAATCGTATGCTATTTATTATTAAAGTGCTTCAATGTTTAACGTAAAACTCTTGCATACGTAATATGTTTATTCGAGAGTGAAAATCTTGTGTTTCTAGCTTTACAGACCTACCATCATCCACAATGACCTAATAGCAATCAAGAGGATTTCATTTATTTAATTTAAATCTTCAAGAAAATAATCAAAATAGCAAACTAGTATTGTTTTAAGTTTAAATATAATATTTTCACTATTTTTTTTATTTCTATATATGATGTGTAAGATGACGCCGTTATTGTTTCTGTTTGCGTATACTATAACCATAACTCTATGCATTTAAACCAATAGCACAATATATAAGGATTTTCCAAAGCAAATATGCAAAAGAGACCAAATGCATCAATATACCTTCTGTGTCTTTTATATGTATGTTTTTGCCAAAGATTTATGGAAACAACAAACTAGGTGGAACAACTGAGTGCATACTAAGATATAATATCGTCATAGCATTAAATCACAGTTCAACAGCAGTGTAGTCATTATTGTTACAAAATATTAGTAAAGTAATACGTATACTTCCTGTACTGAACCAAGCACACGTGACTACTTTTAGCTAGTTTATGTTAACCAATCTTTTTTTACAATTCAATTCCCACGATAGGAGCTAGAACTTCTTACAGTCTGCAGGTTTTCTAGTACAAGAATTTGTATGCTTGTCTCAAAACAAATACTAAAAACAAAACAATAATAAATACTTAAGGAGAAACGTTCAGTGAAAAATATGTATTCAGGTTAAGTGTTCATTACAAATAATTATCAACTCTATGATCTTTTTGCAATACATCTGGTTTTCAAAAGATTTGTTTTTGTTATTGGTCTTTGAAATCTGTATTTTATAAGTTTGTTTTGTAACTGCATTGTGCTATACAAATTATGTTACGCTATATACAACAGACACATCGAGATCTAGATACAACGGAGTGAATGTGATTATATTATACTGTATAGTATGTATTATTAGCCAACTGTATTGTAGTCAAGTAAGAAGATTTCGCAGATACCCACCCAGAGAGACTGCGGTGTAGGATAGGGTCAAAGACCTCACTGCGGGAAAATAGCAGTGGACTCAAGTATGTGATTGTGACGAAATAAACACAAGCTATGAGATTTGACTTGTGTATTTGCAACTGTGAGTAATAGAAGAGGCAAACAATATAGTAATAGATAATTATAGTAGTTGAAGTATTGATTTAAATTTGAATTACAGAACCTTCTAAAGAAATTGTACAATCAGTTTAACACACATGTGTTTTCATAAGTGTTTTCATACTTCAGGTTATATTTTTTTCTGGTAAATGATTTTACAACCTTGCAAAACTAACCTGTAAAACCTATTCAAATTATTGCTATTATAGTATCTTATTGGTTCCTATTATCTGAAACATTGTATTGAGGACAAATTGACATATTTTAATAAAGTATGTTTTAACATAATCTTGAATGAAGCAGACCTTACCCATGTGATATACAGTGACATGTACTTGTAACAAGACTTTACGTCTTACCTTAATCTTCTGCTTAATCAAACTTACGCTAAGTTCTTATTAAAAAAAGTTCATTAAATTTATTATAGTAATTTGTGTGCCTAAAGTATATTGTGTTGTTATATTTCTCTCCTTAATCAGTCCTTGTTTAGTTAATAGCTGTCGAATACTCTCCTATAATCTATATAGCCTACTTTTAATGATGTTCATGGATAGTTCTTTAAGAATATTATAGCAAATTTTATTTCCTGTAGTAATCAAATATATCATTAAATTTTAATTACTAACAACCCTAACGCTTATTTTGAAGTTGTAACAGGTTCCTTCCGGAGAAAGGATTTTGCAGATCTTTCGAAAACATTTATTGTAAGTTAACAATAAAAATAAAATGCTAGGCCCCTACCGTAACAACACTTGTAAATCACAAGAAACATAAAAAATTAACTTGTAATAATTTGTTAATCTTTTAATAAATCTGATGTGGTGTCTGATGTACTACAAAGTTTAACTCGAATAAAACTGTTCAGAGTAAAAAAAAAATAAAAAATAAACTATTGCCGACCTAAGAATCGTTATGAAAAATTAAAACTTGCATTTGAAAACAACCGCCGACTCAGCATACATGTGGCAAGTTGAAGAGTCCTTGGGGGACTTGCAAAGGCAACCTTCTCTGAATGATGAATATTTTTATTTTTGACAGTCTTTGAGAACCATAGTATATATTTTGCTCCTTCATAAACAACAGCTAGTAACTAAACAGTATTAAAAAAGTAATGTGTCAACAAGAAAATCGTCTGCAATCAAGTGACAGAAGAATTACGAAAACCAGCATATGAGAGTACAGTAATTTTACTTTACGTACAGGTTACAACTGACGAAATTGGTTTTTGACAACCAAATCACAACATAAAAACCATAAACAAACCTTTTGTAAGTTATAAAACTGTTAAAAAATCTTTATGAAAAACTCCTTTACAAGTTCTAAGTATAAAAGTAAACCAATAGAATAATGCAGGAGTTTACAATAATGAATAAAGTGTTTCCAAACTGTGACTTCACAGAATCTTGGATAAAAGGTTCCTTAAATCCGCACTTATTTAGTCTAATTATTTAGATTGTGCATTGAAATCGGGGTTTTCCCACAACGAGTACCTGACTGTCAATGATTTCATTTTATTTCGATCAAACGACTTACTAAAACAGTTAAGACTGCAGTAGAAATACTTCAAATTATTAGGCTTATAACTGTGAACTTTGTAGTTATGAGTTTTGAACACTGTCCAAAACTCAGTCAACTTACGTCTTGTGTCCTAGCATAATAGAATCTAGCCTGTTTTAACATGTTTGGTAAGCACAATTGGCGTTTCAATAATATGAAATAAAATTTAGTGTACTTAAAATTAACAGCTTTTTCTCAACTGGGTTGGCTTCTTATAATTCGTAATTTAAGTGTAGTTACATGAATTAAAGATATGCAAACCTTCTAATCTGATGTTTAAATGGTATTAAGTAGATAACCGTTCTAAAAAGAAAACACTTGCCTAAAAACGATGATGAGAAGCTTTCTTATGATATGAAATCCCCCTAGAGGCATACATGCAGGAATGCGTTTTGTGGTAAAATCTTTAGGAAAATAATCCAGGCGTTTATTAACTACTCAGAAATATTTTAAACAGCTTGAGTGGTATTTATATCAAAGCTTGATCTTAACTTAAAAAAGTCGTGTTTAATCCTCATAAAAAGGTTTTATGCGAATTTTTATCAGATAACCCATCATAACATTGATTGAGTTTACATGATATTCCCTTGGTAAAATTACGTTCGAAACATTTGACTAAGTGGAACTTCACCAGATTTGAGAGTTGGATTTATAAATGAAATAATTCTAAATCAGAGTAATCACTTGCCATTTCATTAGTATGCAGATAGACGTATCGGTGTATGGTCCCTGCAATATTTGAACATTTTCATTTAATTTACTTATTTTTTTTCGATTTTTTACCAATTCCTATAGCCTACTACCTTCGGGGAATTTATAGTGGGGAAGTGGGAGTTTTCCATTTATGTAAAAACTAGCAGAGTAGCTTCGTACGGGGTTGGCATATAAGTATAAAATGCTTATTGCAGTTATACTCGAGCTTCAAAATTATCTTGTACTGGTGTAAAACGTGTCAAGTGGCATTCTTAATTCGTCCTTAATTCATTTTCATCCTAAAATTATGCTATGGTTTATTTGTGAAGTAATATAATGATTACGCAAGATTATTCAGTTAGGTTAATTGAGCAGTTCCTAAGGTTCCTAAGAATCGGATGAAAGTAATAGGCGGTCACTTGTTTTGTTTACAATATGATTTTTCCTATTAAAACTGCCAGAATGTTACTTTGTGCGTGTAAACTAGCTGTTCTGAATTATATTCAGTTTTAATTGACTACTTGATTCCCATACGTAGGACGGGTCAGCAGCTAGTATTTATTACAAAAATGACCACTATTATTAAAGGAAAATATCTTCGAGTGTAAAATCAGCTTTTAAAGAGAAACATCAATACTACTGAAAATCTTTCTGTAAAAACAATGATTGTCAATAGAATACGTCAAGAAAATGTTGTAAATCACATTAGGATTATCTGCTGGTTCGTTTGACGTGCGTACACTACTGGTGTTTGCTTAAGAGATAAACTCTCTAGCTCACACTAGTCACAATACGACTGTTGACTTTAAGCTAAACCTGTTCCCATCATTTTAAAGTAAAAGAAATAAAAGTGTGAGGTTTGAAACTTTACCTAAGATTCAAACTGCTGTTTTTCGTTGTTTTGTTAACTAAATAACCAATGTTGATGGTAACTGAGGTGTTAATGTAGCTCTTAAAGGAATACGACTTGCATGAATGGCTCAGACTTCATGAGTTTATTTGTTATTATTATTATTTTTTGGTGAAAATGTGCACTATTTTATATGCCTACTGAAATCCTATATTTTGAATTTAATTTTGCACATCTATAACTTTGACATTGAACCATCTTTTGAAGTTGTAACAGGTGGTGCAAATCCTTTTTTTAGAAAGTATAACAAGACTTTAATACAATTGCTGTATAATATATATATAATTCTTTTACATTGCATATTTTATATCCGAATAATGAGATTAAATCTGGCAAGATTATTGTAAAATAATGTTTAGATTGTTAACAAACTAAAATAAATAAAATAAAAATGCAATCACCATAATGAGAGGGTCAGGTAAGACTAATATCAATATCCTTTGACATTTGATATAATAAATTACTCATTAAAGTTTTGGCCAACCAGGAAAAAAAACCTGAATCCCTTCAACAACAATTATTTTGATTTGGTGTTATTCGTACAAAATGGGTTATGCCAATATTATAGTTATGTAATGAATTTAAATATAACGTATTTCGCTGAAGTATTAGCGATATGTAATGCTGTTTTGTTACGAGTTTATCAAATAAATATATAATTATATATTAACTTGTCACCAAATCACGCTTGTGCATTCGGAAAATATAAACTAGCAATATTCAATACCTAAGAAAATCAGTCACACCGTTTTTACCACTATTGTAAGTTTGATTGTGAAAATGTATGGATTAAGTTATGTTATTTCAAATTACACACTGAAATCAAATATACAAACGATAATATGTGTGGGCCTACTTAATTGATCTTTTTCGTACGTGAGATAATATTTTCAATTAATAAAGAAAGACCGTTGGGCGTATATCTACAGGTGGTCTTCCTTTCTCAATAATCTCCCGCAGTTTTATGTTCTTCTTTTCATTTAGCAAAGCTCATTTGGTAAATCAATGACCTAGTTTGGTAGCTTTGAGATACTTAATTTACTATTAGGGACTACTAAAATGTCACTCATACTAAGTGTGTATTTCATAAATAAATAATGGATAAAGGGTTGAAGTCTTTTGATAGATATGTGTACTAGTTATAACTGAACAGATGAAAAATATAAATTCCAAATTTTGCTGTAAAATTAACTGTGTTATATTCGTGATGTAATGTGCACATTCAAAACCCATTATACAAGAATCATGTCTTATGTTTCAGATCTTGTTACCAGCTGTGCCCACCTCACCTCACTCTAAATCCTCCATATTTCATTGGTTGACAGTTTTGTTCCCAGCTACAAGTATTAATTTGAGTATTATACGATTTTATTCATCATCATACAAATTGCGCAACTGAAATAAATGTCCACATTTAACACGTTTGACTGATCATATATTTACATCATTAACTTAAAATGTAAAATATCATCTTACGTACCAAATATCTGTCAACGCAATTTTGTTGCACATTATAATCCAATATCTTTAAATATGTTAGAGGGTACTATTATCACGGCCAAAGGTGTGTTGAACAGTTAACACTACATGGCAAGAATATTATTGGATTATCATCATAAAAATAACCATGTATAGAACACTTTTATAACGTGTGTATATGCTCTAATGTGTATTAAATTGAAGTGGTTGAATAAAAAAAGCTTGGAATGACAATGGCTGGTTAAATAAGTTTGGAATGCGCCCAACTCCTAAGATTACTGGAGTTTTAGCGATAAAGGAGAGACAACGCTTAAGTTAGATTGAATATTCAGAGGTTCACAGCTTTCAAGTGTGTTAACACTGTATGCCGGGGAAATCCTGCTAGCCTTTGCTTAGTGGTGCAGATTACAGACTTCCTTCCTAACGAGTGATAAATTACTTTAAACTTTAATAAAATTCACTGAAAAATGTTTTTAGTTGTTATCCAATTAAAAAACTCAATTATTATTTATAATGTCTAATCAGTCTATACGGCAGTGATGTTTTTAATGAAGAATTATTAGGTCTTTCAAAAATCGACAAATTTCTTTCCTGACGAGTGATAAAGGATGAGGAACATTAAAAGGTTTCGTTTAAACAAATAATTATAAACTAGCTGTGTGCCCGTTCTACGCACGGGGATCTTAGTAGTCAGTTGAAACCTTCTTATATTAAGATTAAGAACAGCAATTAGTTTGCATATTTGCAGATATGCTGGCAAAACTATTATATATAAACCTTCGCAAATACAGTATCTGACAGTTCAAGCCAAAATAAATGCTTCGCAATTAAATGTCACCCGGATCGTGTTGGTCCATATGTCCAATGATTAAACTAAAAAATGTTTTATAGATCCATGAAGCGTAGCCCTAAAGTAGGCCTATAATTGAAAGTTACTTTCCACATCGGTTAACTTAAACGAATTTAAAGTACTACCTCAACCTCACCATTTAACACTTTATTCCGGTTGACATTTTCAGTATCAAAGGTGCTCTTGTCCATTCCGTGAAACACTGAGAAATAAGGACATTAATGCGTTACCAACATACAACAAAACAACACAATACAACAATCCAACAAAGGCCACGAACTATTGATACATAAACAATATAAAGGCGTAAACAATTCATGATGGTTTGCCCAACAAATGTTTTACTCAAATAGGTTATCATTTTCTTAGCATACCGGGTAAGCTAAGATTTGGAATCCAGACAGAAAAAGCAAAACTTATACAGAGTTAAGACATCACTTAAATTGAATACGGACGGCTCTAATAAATAAGGTGCAACACCAACGATATCAAATTTGTAAACTACCGGTTCTAAGGAAAAGAACCAGTACCTACCTAAGAACTATAGTAAATCGGACCAATTAAATACATTAATATCTAGTCCCGAGGTTATTGATCTCTTGCTTTTGGATTTTCTCGTAAAAAGTTATAGCGTAAACTTATCGGTGTCAGTTTGAAAAAAAAGCAACCTTACCCAAACAACTTTTTGTTATTTAATAGATTACGCATTCTCTAAACAATTATTAGTATATCTATTAACATTAGAAGGAAATGTGACGAAAATCACACAATGTTGGGGTTTTGGTCATTTGTAATTTTATTTTTTAAGTAGGTAGGCCATGTATTCTATGGAAAAGTACCGGTATCAAGGATCGTCGTCAAAACGGTTGTTATGAATAAATATGTAGGCTTACGTACCCAAGATATGAGCTATGGGCCTATTGGCTGTATGGTCCAGCGATTGCATCACACGGTGAGTAGAAACAGAAAGTGACACATTGGAAAAGCGAGTTTAGCACTTCCTCTGTTAAACCTCTGTTACAATCACCCACTGCAGTTGTGATTTTTTTACTTTACACTTTACACAACCGCCATTGAAGCGCCGTCAATGAGTGGAAACCTTTTTTGTAAGCTATTGGCGACGATCATTTCAGTGTTCCAGCCCTATACAACACTGATTCAAGGTCTTCTTTCTGGTTGTCAAAACTCAAGAAACATTTTATACTCAAAGAATTTCTGGTTCCGATTTGGACGATGTCTAGTTATTTAATTTCATTTACGGTTACACTATTAGACTATATTATTGCACTTGCGATTAATTAAATCCGTTATGTAAGAAAAACGTTTTTAATCTCACTTGGTTGGGATTTGCTTTCAAAACGTGATTCGAAATAGTTGCGGTATTTGTAAACAACATTTGTAAACATGTCATTGACGGCATGTAATAATCTTGATCCGAACAGCTGTTCGTTATTTCATAGACAATTATGTGATAAAAATTGAACGAAAATTTGACAAAAATCGCACAAAACTGCATTTTTGAACGTCCGTAATTTTCAAAGTAGTGAGGCTATATTTAAATCACTAAAGACACTCTCGCCAATCCAGTGAATACATTAAAATGACTTGGATCTTGATATGTACTCTGGTTTTCACGGAGAAGATTGCGTAAAATGCCATCTTGAGTGTTACAGACAAAGGGACAGACAGACAGACAGAAATTGAGATAAGACTCGTTTCTGCTTCTTTAATGTATAACACGTAAAAATAACCTAAAAGTATATAATTCTGAGCAATGTACAGACAAAACTCTAATTTTATTTATATAGATAGGTGCCTAAACAAATTTAAAAACAGGGAAATTGATTTGAATTTTTTAGGATTAATTTAAAAGCTTGATTATTATTTTAATTTAAATTCTTGAAGTCCAAGACTTTAGCCAAGAGGCTAACAAAACGATCAAGTTTCAATGCTATATTAATTATAAAAATAATTACAAAAATATATACTAAGTACACAAAAATGTACCCTTATTAAAACGAGTATACTGAGCTGGTTTACACGTTATTTTAACATTTGAGATGTACATACTACATATACTACCTTAGTGTAACATGAACACTATGTAAGATCATGTAACGTGTCCAGGTATTGATCACAGAACTGCCAAACATTCTATTGTGACATCTTGTATTGGACATGTACGTGTACTTCATTTCATTTCATTATTTGTCATGAGAGCCGAAGCCCCCTGACTACATACCCGGTACCTGTCGTGAGACTTACCCGGGCCCCATGATGTAGGCCGAAGCTTACGCATCAACCTTTTGCACATCATGGATGACTTAAGGTCATCAGGCTCACCGGCTGCCGAAGCAGACCCTTCGGAAAGAGGGTTGCCCCTCAATCCTAACCAGGGTTTCCGGCTACTTGTTTAAGCGTCACTCCACCTGGGTTCCACTAGGTCGGGACCTAGAGGTCCATGGTAGAGCGCCCCGACGCATTTAGTGCAAGTAACACTCGGGACCTATCTAATCCCTGACAGGCGAACCCGCCATCAATAGCCAGAAGGAAGGGGACCGTCAGCACGCTGACGGGGGGAACCCCAACCTCCCATTTACACCACTACCCGATCGAGGCCTTACCCAGTTGCTGGGAAACCAGAGATAACCAGAGCGATAGATCCCCAGATACCCCTGGCGGGCTCGGACCCAGCACCCGATCTACTTCGTCTGCCCGTCAGACCCAACATCACTGCCAGGCCCTCAGGGTTTCCCAAAAGGAGGCAGGTATAGAAGTGGGACCCACCCGGATGAACCTATCCACCACAGGTGGCGACACCCTTGACTCAATTGAGGTTCCGGGAAGAACCCCCCACACTCAAGATAACCATACCGTCCGTGCTCAGAGACAGGGATTGGTTTGCATAAGTGCCTACAAACCGTTACCCTCACACTGCGGAAAGTTACGTTGCCCTTGAGTGTCCCCGTGAGCTACGGGTACTTGCCCGTTTTCACCTCCAGGAAAGGTTACTTCCAAAGTCGAGGATTTGCCACACTGAATGCTGGTCGCACACAACAAGCAGGCCGAAGCCCAGAGAACCACAGACACAGGTAGGTTAGAGAATATGATGCACTTCCATCTCTCCTAGAGCTAAACACCCCTCCATCCTGGATAAAGGAATGTCACTGGGACCCAATGCCCAGTCGTCCATGTCTGTCCATGTACGTGTACTACCCTATCTCTAGATACAATACAACCTCGAATGACATGTACAATATGTGAGACCATGTAATATGTCCAGGTATTGTTCACAGAACTGCCAAACATTCTATTGTAACATCTAGTATTGGACATGTACGTGTACTACCCTATCTCTAGATACAATACAACCTCGAATGACAAATACAATGTATGAGACCATGTAATGTGTTCAGGTATTGATCACAGAACTGCCAAACATTCTATTGTAACATCTTGTATTGGACATGTACGTGTACTACCCTATCTCTAGATACAATACAACCTCGAATGACATGTACAATATGTGAGACCATGTAATATGTCCAGGTATTGATCACAGAACTGCCAAACATTCTATTGTAACATCTTGTATTGGACATGTACGTGTACTACCCTATCTCTAGATACAATACAACCTCGAATGACATGTACAATATGTGAGACCATGTAATATGTCCAGGTATTGTTCACAGAACTGCCAAACATTCTATTGTAACATCTTGTATTGGACATGTACGTGTACTACCCTATCTCTAGATACAATACAACCTCGAATGACATGTACAATATGTGAGACCATGTAATATGTCCAGGTATTGATCACAAAACTGCCAAACATTCTATTGTAACATCTTGTATTGGACATGTACGTGTACTACCCTATCTCTAGATACAATACAACCTCGAATGACATGTACAATATGTGAGACCATGTAATATGTCCAGGTATTGATCACAGAACTGCCAAACATTCTATTGTAACATCTTGTATTGGACATGTACGTGTACTACCCTATCTCTAGATACAATACAACCTCGAATGACATGTACAATATGTGAGACCATGTAATATGTCCAGGTATTGATCACAGAACTGCCAAACATTCTATTGTAACATCTTGTATTGGACATGTACGTGTACTACCCTATCTCTAGATACAATACAACCTCGAATGACATGTACAATATGTGAGACCATGTAATATGTCCAGGTATTGATCACAGAACTGCCAAACATTCTATTGTAACATCTTGTATTGGACATGTACGTGTACTACCCTATCTCTAGATACAATACAACCTCGAATGACATGTACAATATGTGAGACCATGTAATATGTCCAGGTATTGTTCACAGAACTGCCAAACATTCTATTGTAACATCTTGTATTGGACATGTACGTGTATTACCCTATCTCTAGATACAATACAACCTCGAATGACATGTACAATATGTGAGACCATGTAATATGTCCAGGTATTGATCACAGAACTGCCAAACATTCTATTGTAACATCTTGTATTGGACATGTACGTGTACTACCCTATCTCTAGATACAATACAACCTCGAATGACATGTACAATATGTGAGACCATGTAATATGTCCAGGTATTGATCACAGAACTGCCAAACATTCTATTGTAACATCTTGTATTGGACATGCACGTGTACTACCCTATCTCTAGATACAATACAACCTCGAATGACATGTACAATATGTGAGACCATGTAATATGTCCAGGTATTGTTCACAGAACTGCCAAACATTCTATTGTAACATCTTGTATTGGACATGTACGTGTACTACCCTATCTCTAGATACAATACAACCTCGAATGACATGTACAATATGTGAGACCATGTAATATGTCCAGGTATTGTTCACAGAACTGCCAAACATTCTATTGTAACATCTAGTATTGGACATGTACGTGTACTACCCTATCTCTAGATACAATACAACCTCGAATGACATGTACAATATGTGAGACCATGTAATATGTCCAGGTATTGTTCACAGAACTGCCAAACATTCTATTGTGACATCTTGTATAACGTTGGACATGTACCATCCTAGTATCTATATACAATAGAACCTCAAATGACATGTACAATGTGTCAGATCATGTAATGGGTCCATGTTTTGCTAGATGAATTATAGAGTAACTACATTGTATTTTTAATCGTTCAACTGAAATATTTTTGTTATGATTGTATGCAGCTTCAAACCTTTCACTTCAACCACCTTCTTGCGTTTTTCTTATTTACAGCCCTTTTTATTCCCATGTAGTACAAGAGTTACTTTGTGTCAAAATTCTCACAAAAAATAAAAATGTTGTATAGCTTAAGTTTGTACCGTTCAAAATTGTGTTGCCAATCATAATGTTCAGTCGCAAATTTATTAAAAATTAGGTTTTGGAACACAATTTTTAGTCTCCAAAACAACATTGTACGTTGAATAAAATTATGAATATTCCCAAGTTTAAACCAGCAGTCTTCTAAGCCGGCGTGAATATCCTTCCTAAAATCCCAGCCTAGTGGCTGATCAAGCTTTCTCTGATTCATATGAATATTCATCACTAGGGAACGCTCGGTTGATGAATATTGTACGTTGAAACACACACGTACAAAATGTGATGTGATCGACACACATAGTTTAGTAGAAGCATAGACTAACCAATACAAGTAGACTGCTCATCCCAATTTAATTTTGAAGCTCATTTTTAGTATCTAGTTCATGTTGGTGATGCTAGATACTACCATGTTGTGTTGGAACAAAACATACTACCATCGCTAGTGTTGACGAAATTTTGTTTCCAATATTTTAGGGATAGTTTGATTATCTATTCTTTACTGCTTGGTTAAATAACTAGGGAAAGTGTTATTGTTTATGATTAGATCGTTTATTTGGTTAAACGAGGTTTTAAATTACTGAAATAATAATAAACAAATTGAAAACATAAAAAGGCCTTTGCAGACACAACTAAAAATAAAAATTTTCTTCAGCTGATCCATAATGATGTGAAATCTACTAAGGGAGCATGTTTTTTCAATGGTAAAGGGTATCGCTTTGTCTACATAATTTCTAAACAAGAATTTATGTATTGCTCTCACTCTTTTTTAAATATAGTTCCCTCCCAATTAGATGTACAATACTGTAAATGTTGAATCTAGGTTGTACTGTACTTAAATGGTGGTAAAATGGATTGTTGTTTAATAAGCAGAAATAAGAGGATAATTGATTGAAAAACGTGTCTGCGTAACAGACAACCGCCCACTCAATTTAGTTAAATTTTCTTAATCGATTTTATTGTCGAATGAATCAAGGTCTCGCACAAATTAATTCTTTATTAATTTATAATTTCAGCTATTAGCAGGTTGTTACTCAAATGCAAAAACTTTTCTTGTGTGATGGAACCGAACGTGTGATTAGCATGCAAGACTTATGTCTCTACACTTCGGTTCACATTCCAACTTATTTTTACTTATTTCTTAACAATATGTTAAGAATGTAAACTAACTATACATTTTTGTATGATTTAAAAAAAAAAACTTACGAATGCACCATAAGGACATTTGAGTGTAGGCTTACCTAGAAAAAGAAAATACATATTCTACACATGTAATAATATTTAATATTTATTTTACATATAAATATTTTAGAAATATTTTATACAAACATCATGATTGCATGAGGGCATCATTTGAAATACTTGGCTCTGATATGACAATGTAATACATGTTTCTGAGCTTGGCTGTACAATCCTGTAGTGACATCACTACAATCTGACTGTACCATTGTGTAACTGCCGATATGGCCCAGCAAAGATTATAATTGATTGTCAATGCGGCAATAATTCATGGGATAGCTGGAATCTTGATAATTACAATTTTAAATTGCAATATTGTTTAGTTGTATTTTACTATTAATATGAATAAATTAGTAGCACTTAGATTTTATGAATGTAGGATCTGAAGATTTAACATGCACCTCTAAGCAAGTAGAATATACGATGTGTATTTGGCTAATATTAGTTTAAATTATATTTTTTTATTTGTATGCATTTTTTTGTGTGCTATTCATATTTTTTTTAAGCAATGGGTAGAGGAAAGTTAATTAAACATATCACAGTACATACAAGCAACTCTTTCAATACAATCAAAGATTTCCTAAAAATATTACAGTTTTAAACAGTTTAGCAACAAAATATTTGTACTTTCATGAGAGTAAAAGGGCGCTTTCTAAACCCAAGTTTAATGTGAATTTTTATATCAAAACAGTAAAGTAGTAAATGGATGCAAACTCGGAAAAAAGGTCATTGGCCTTCGTCATTGTTGATGGTGTTTTAAATGGTTTTATTATATTTCCTTTTCCACTTATTTTCTGCCGTTTCCATTAAAACACTAAAGTAATACCGAGTTTTTATAAGCGAATTATTTTGTTCCCCGTTAAAACAAAGTTGAACAAGTTAATAGCGTCTGTAACAAAGGATTGAATAACAAATACTCAATTGAGAAATCTACGAGTCAGAGAACTAAAATGTGTTTCTTAGAACACATGCGATGAATCATCCAGCAAATACTCAAACACCCCTGTTTAACTAGATTGTGCTCTTCAAAAGTATTATAGACACGTTATAATTGGGATTGTAACAGTAATAATGTTTACCTCTATAACCGAAAGGCTCACACCTACATAATATTGCACTTAATGAACAGTTGGCTTTTTATGACGAAATCATACTTAGAAAGCAATAGTAAACTAAAAGAGATAGTTATTATGTAAGAGAAAGGATTTGTTTATGAAAACTAAATGTGTATAAAGAAGTATTTGAAAATAGAGTGAACATTTCCTATGCTTTTTGTGCACTACAACGTGCAACACAGTATGCAAAGATTAAACACGAGAAACCTCTGACTCCCCGCTTATTGCAGCAATTTGTTGTTCCTACTCTTCTTTTCAACAACTGACAAAGTAGAATACTTTGGAGGTGTACAAAGCTTGACCAAACCTTTGTAATTTCGATTATATGTGAGCAGCTGTAAACAAAATTATGAAACTGAATAAAAATCGATTAAAAAGTCAATATAACCCTCAGTCTTGTATAAGTATTCTTAATTATTTTTTTTTATAACCAATCTACTATAAATCTACTGTCGAAGGCCAGGGCACCGTCCGTTCTCTTGAGCCAAAGACATCAGTCGAGGTTCGAGACATTGATTGTGTGTCGACGGAGGCTGATGTTGTGGAAGCCCTGAAGAAAGCTATCCCCGAGCTTGGTGGGCAAACGGCTTTTCTGAAGGTGTGGCTCACAAAACCGAATAGGAGCCAGCAGCGGATGGCGGTCGCCGAAATGGCAGACGCACATGCCAATAAGGTGCTGGCACTCCAGCATCTGAGAGTCGGCTGGGTCAACTGCAGGCTCAGACGGAGAGTGGAAGTAAAGAGGTGTTTTAAATGCCTCTGTTTTGGCCATTCCTCCCGAAACTGCAAGGGACCCGACCGAAGCAAGAACTGCCTTCGGTGCGGGGAGGTCGGTCACATCCGTAAGGACTGCCAAGTCGAGTCCTGTTTTCTTTGCAAAGAAAATGGGCTCGCTGAAAAACGCTTGAAGCATATAGCTGGGTCTGGACAGTGCAGTGCATTTAAATCTGCACTACAACAAGCGAAAGCCCTCCCACGAAGATAAGAATCCTTCAATGCAATCTTGAGCGATCCAGGACGGCTGACGCACTTCTATGTCAGTTTGTCATGAGCCTGGAGAGTCCTGGAGGATTACACGGCCAGTGACCACCAGTACATAATTTTTGACGTCCTGGATGGTCATCAGAGACAAGTGGCAGCGTTTCGTCAAGTGCATTAAACAACATTAAAAAACTGGACGTGGCAAAATTCAATGGAGCCATCCTACGAAGAACGCCGGTGGTTCATCCTGCAACTGGCGTGCCTCACGCAGAGGCGTTAGTTACATCCACGATGAAACTGATTGTCTCGGCCTGCGATGAGTCTATGCCTCGCAGGAGATACCGGTGCAATAAGCGTCCTGTGTACTGGTGGACTGCCGAGGAGCGGAATTGCGTCGAGCGGCATTGAGGGCCAGAAGACTTGCTACCAGGGCTAGAGAACCCCTAGACAGACGGCGTAAGTCGGATGCTTATAGGGTGGCTAGGAGGTATCTTCGTCGAGCCATCAATCGGAGTAAACGCAGTTGCTGGGATAAATTAAGGGACGATGTTGATTCCAACCCGTGGGGCCTGGGTTACAAACTTGTAACCAAGAAACTTGGAACCCGCTCTCCACCTTCCGTCATGGACAGGTTCACTATGGAGAGGATAGTCGAGTCCCTTTTCCCGGCTCACGCGTTGCGCCCACTGCGGGATTATGGAAGGGTGGACGACGTCCCACTTTTCAGCCCTGAAGAGCTGGTGGCGGCCGTCATATCCCTGAAGAACAACAAGGCTCCTGGTCCCGATGGGGTGCCCGGTGAAGTCCTCAAGAAGGTTTTGACTACCAACCCGTTGATCCTTTTGAGCATGTATAACGCCTGCCTGGTTGAAGGGGTTTTCCCCTTGTGCTGGAAGACAGCTAGGCTTGTGCTTGTTGGGAAGGGCAAGGGAGACCCAGATCTGTCATCCTCTTACAGACCTCTGTGTATGTTGGATACGGCTGGCAAAGTCCTCGAGAAATTGATCCGTTCCCGGCTAAATTCAGCCGTTGTCGCTGCGGGGGACCTCTCCCCTCGTCAGTATGGATTCAGGATGGGGCGATCAACGATTGATGCGATTGAGGAGGTGAAGCAAGCCGTGATGAGAGCTGAGGATTTTACCCACTACTCTCGCAGGGTTGTGCTGCTCGTAACGCTCGATGTGCGAAATGCATTTAATTCGGCGAGGTGGTGCGATATGCTGGATGCTCTGGAGAACACCTTCCACGTGCCGGCATACCTCATGCGCATCATAGAGGATTATCTCCGGTTTCGCCTCCTAACGTATGACACTGCGGAGGGCCCGCGGACGATGAGTGTCACTTCTGGTGCTGCCCAAGGTTCCATACTCGGCCCAGACCTCTGGAACGTCGCTTATGACAGCCTTCTGAGGTCTGAAATGCCTGAGGAAACAGTCTTGGTTGGGTACGCAGACGACGTTGCAGCTTTGATAGCTGCTTTAGCGTTGAGCTGGCTCAGCTAAAGCTAAACCGAGTTATGCGTACCATAAACGCATGGATGGCAGACCACGGTCTCTCGCTTGCTCTGAGCAAAACCGAGATCGTGATTTTGACAAAAAAACGGATTGACACCATCGTGCCGTTGAGGGTGGGAGCCGTCGAGGTTCAAACTGTTCGTTCTGCCAAGTATCTTGGGGTCATGGTAGACAGCAAGCTTAGCTGGCGGGATCAGATCTTCCGTACAGCGGACAAGGCCGCTAGGGTGGTTTCTTCTCTTAGCCGGTTGATGGCCAATGTCGGAGGGCCTCGGTCCAGTCGTAGAAGGCTGTTAATGTCTTCGGTCCAGTCCGTACTCTTGTACGGTGCGGAGGTGTGGGCAGACGCACTAAATAAGGAGGCATACAGGATGCGGCTCGCCCGAGTGCAGCGTCAGGCAGCACTGAGGGTAGCATCTGCCTACCGAACAGTGTCCGAGCCCGCCATCCTGGTGATTGCTGGAGTCATCCCCGTCAAACTTTTGGCGGCGGAGAGAAAGGCAAATTACCGGCGCCGTGGGGAGGACGAGGCACGAACAGAGGAACGCACCCGCACCTACCAGCTGTGGCAGGAGGGCTGGGAACAGGAGACACGGGGACTCTGGACCAGGCGACTGATACAACAAGTCCAACCTTGGGTTGATCGGCGGTACGGAGAGGTGGACTTCTACCTCACCCAATTTCTGACGGGACACGGCTTTTTCCGGTCGTACCTGTTCAGGATGGGCAAAGCCGTGTCACCCGACTGCATATACTGCCCAGGCATTCTCGATGACGTGGAACATACATTTTTCCACTGCCAGCGCTGGGAAAGGCCCCGCCTGAAGGCTCAACAGTTAGTAGGACTGCTGTCGGTGGACACGGTCATACCGATTATGACGGAGGGTGAGGACAATTGGACCTGTGTGTCATATTATATCCAGGGTATTCTCCGCGCCAAGAAGATCGACCTTGACCGGGATGCGGTTGTAGGTCATTAAGAATCGGTGCGAGAATCAGAAACGGTGCGAGCCCTGAGGGCTTAGGTCACATGTTGGCCTGACTTGAAGTAATGTGACAAACAATTCCAGGTCTGTGTCCAACAGAGTGAGGGGGTTTTTTAGTGAGTAGTCTGACAATTTTCAGGAGTCTCACACTACAGGCTGGCTACCTGTGTGCGTAAAAGCATTTTCCCTCCTCTCCCTAAAAAAAAAAAAAAAAAAAAAAAAAAAACTATAAATCTACTATAACCAATCTAGTAGTGGTACCTTTTACTATTAAGTAAGAATAGAACTAAACAACACATATTAAAATTGATCAACTAACTTTTTTAATAAGGCAAACGATTATATTAATTAAATAAGACTTTTCTAGGTGACATCCGCCAGAAACGGAGAAACGTGGTTTGTAATTGTCTAAACAGGAGTAGAGTGCTTGGATTTTATATTCTTCTGCCACTTCTCAGCATTGTTATGTTTGCATTGTACCTGTCGACCGAGATACGGATAAATTGTTTTACTCGTATACTGTATTTATCTCGCACTTTTCACGAAAAAAAAAATGTTTCTTTTTTTCCTTTGTTACATATTGGAGAAAAAGTATTTTAAATGCATCAGTTGTCAATCCCTTTCTCCGTCTTTTTATTAAACAATAACACATAGTTTTTAATTTTTTTTTTTTTTTAATTACGACTTCAAAATTAACTAAAATTGAAAACATGTGGCCTAAAGGCAAATTTTAATAGTAGTTGAAACCGCTATTGTAGAATGGACTACAAAAATCACTCTGGCTGTAAAAGGTATTTAAACCTTGATGTTATTTACTACAAGTGTGATTTAGAGACTAAAAATATAAAAATATTGTAAAACCTTTTTTAATTTCATTGCATCCTAATTTAAATGTATTGGATGTTTGGTATGTTTTTCGTTTATAAAAACATATTGGTTGCTTTAATTTGGAAACTTTAGGTATGGATTAGAATCAACAATATTTCTACCTTATATTTATAATATATTCCAAACATGATAAGTAAAAGTATGAATCTATTTGAAAAGAAATACTATACTTTGAAATTCATCGTATAATTAAGTAATATAATACTTATTACTGTAAACGTCATATTTCATAATTTTTTCCCATTTGATTTTACCTAACAATCCAACTATCTTGGGTTTCCAACATTAATGTTGTCGAAGTAATCTACCAGTCAAGTTGGTTTTTAATTTCCTGAGGAAAGTGTGAAGTAGAGTTTAAAGGTTTAAAAGTGGGTTCAAATACTTTGTCATTAGACATTTATTTAACAAACCAAACTAAATCGGATTTCCCCTGTTTAATTAATTTGTGGCATTCAAATTGACTCTTCTAATTTAGTGTTTTAACTACATTTAAATACGTCCTATCAAATTCTTAAACTGTTTACTGTAATATATTATTAGCAGTTGAATTTTGTAAGCTGACCATAGTCTGTTGAAAACCCCGTTTTGGCTTAGGTACCTTTATCGCTTTTAACTTAAATGACGTATCCAAATGTGTTGATGACGTAAATATTTGATCAAAAAATCCATACCGATTGATGTAATTCGGTTGATTCTCTGCAAATGATCGAAATATCCAGTAGGGGTTGGAGGATATCATTTAATAACATCCGACCCTTTAACGCCCACACCCAGTCAGGTAAGGGTGGGGCTGTGAATCACTGTGAATCACTTTAAACCTCAACATGACACAGCTATTATATTTGTCTCGTTTGGATTTTTTACTACTGGAAAACCTTTCTTTTGGTAGAGATCAATTACCACTTATTGCTCCGTTTTATTTGAATCTATATTTTGAATTGGCTTTACAAATGTTGTGTATTATCTAAGTTTTAATACTTCATGATTTAACGATTGATTATTAAATAAAATGTAGTCTAAGTTTTAATGTTCAATCGCGTATATTTTAATTTACCACTTTGTAAGCAGAAATCTTATTTGCACCATGGTGAATATATTTAAGGGTAGGAGCTGTATTTGGTTTAAAATTGTATTAAAAAGCACCAGACTTGTTACTAATTACTAATATTTTATTCCGTAGAGTTTAATTTGGTTCTATAGGACTCCAGTCCAAAATATTATACAAAACGATATATTTAACGCATAAAACACACATAAAGTAACACGTTAAGTTTTAAATAATTAGTAGCATCATTAAAATGCTGTAAGATTTTCAAACTATATTGATAAACCATTACAAGAACACATATTTGCCATTTAATGGGATTCACCTTTAAGTTACAACTACTAACTTTAGATTCCAACTACTAAATTTCTCCTCTAATCTTTTGTATCAATCAGAAAGTATTTGAACAATTCACGTTTAAAACATTACTATCGTTGAACGCACATTTTACGAGGAAAAGTGAAACACAAGAAGGAAAAGAAAGAAGTGGTAATACCAGCCCATTAATAACAAATTTGTGCGACAAACTTTACAATCTCTCTCACATATTTAACCAACCTTACTTCTCAACCAAACTTTAAACCAGGGAGTATTAATTTAAAAACTCTATTTAGGAGTAAGGTAACCTACTCAGCCTGTTTTTTCTTCGACCTGTTAGTTGCCCACTCATATGGGGTTAAGACAGTAGCTAGTTGAGTTTACACATATTTATTACATTTACCTGTTATATTAAATTTAAAGCTGCAAGCTACAAACGTTTATTAACTTGGCACTTTTAAAACAGGCTTAAAGCATATTACCATAGTCAAACACACTTTTAAAAAGCCGTTCACACCTTGGTAAAAATAGTAAAACCTGAAACTGCCATGAAGGGAGTTAAAACTTAAATTACCACCTACATCTTCTAATGGTAATGGTAAGTAGGTTGTGCTAAAATGCTACCAAAAACATAGTCCTATTTAAAAAATAAAATTTTACTTATTGCTGAAACATAATTTAATCTCTAAAAAACATTTTTTTCCGAGAGTTAACCACCACAGTCTAATACAATAACATAAGAAAATGAAGGTTTAAAGCGAGAGAATAAGGAAGAGAACAATAGTCCAATAATGTTCATGTTCAACGTCAACAAATTCCCTTCTGTCACACATATGTTGGTGTTCATATTTTTCTCACAAGTATTTTTCAAAGAAGTGTTATAAGAAAATTTTATAACTTTGCATTATGATTTTATTTTCCAATTGAATATTAACAATGTATTACCAAAATTTCAATAGGATAACATAATTATAAATGGTATACAACTTGTTTACTCAATATACACTTCAAGTAAGAAATAAAAGTAAGAAAAATCTCACAAACCTTGTACGGTACAGAGTTTCTCAAGAGACATACATCATGTGACAAAATGGATACGTCTAACTTGTATATAGCCATGCATTGCGGTCACGGTTGTTTGTAAATAACAACTAGAGACTGCTGTTATAATTTTCTAGGGTCGGGTTACCTTTAAAGCATTACAGTGTCCCTTATCCTACTAATATTATAAATGAGAAAGTTTGGATGTATGGATGTATGGATGGATGTATGGATGGATGTATGGATGTATGGATGTATGTTTGTGACAAGTGAACGCGAAAAATACTGGTCGGATTGGGCTGAAATTTGGCATGATGATAGCTCACATTCCCGATTAACATATAGGCATATTCTTATTTCAAAAATCCTTTCGGGCTCCGCCCCAGTGGCTCTGGAGTTTCCCATGTTAACCTTATGAGAAATGAAATTATTGAATCTTAACAGCTGTTTCAATTAAACAAGTTGGTTCTGTTCTGTGATGTTCAATAGCATTAAAGTTACAAAAATTACCAACAGGGTGCAGCACTATTATTTCTTTTACATTTATGACAACAGCTAATTTGTAGCCAAAAGGTGAGTGAGCGTAGCGAACGAACTTCAACCTGGAGGCGAGTTAGCGTAGCGAACGAGCTAACCTGAAGGCAAGTGAGCGCAGCGAACGAGCTCCAACCTAAAGGTGATTGAGCGTAGCGAACGAGCTCCAACCTAAAGGTGAGTGAGCGTAGCGAACGAGCTCCAACCTAATGGTGAGTGAGCGTAGCGAACAAACTTCAACCAGGACGTGATTGAGCCATGCGAACGAGATAATCTTGAAAATTAAGAAGTTAAACGGGGCAAAGCCCGCGGGTTACAGCTAGTTTGTCATAAATTCGATAAGTAAAACTTCTGACTATTGTTGAATAAGTTAATTATGAAACTTAAAGTATTAATATAAGCTTCAAAGAGTTCAAACAGTATTTTTTAAACGTGCTTTAGTTTTACAGTTTAAAGAGGGTATTTTGTTACAGGGTGTCTCAACTAAAATAAACCAATAGCTAAATTTTAGTATGGGATATAGAGTTAACTTCTTATGGGGCACTCCCCTTTATTTTTTTACATTTTTTCGGGTTGCAGCTTATATGGCCAATATGGCCGGCAACTTTTGTATTTCTTATGGAAAACAATACAGGGTGTTCTACAAAAGTACTATTTTTGAATTTCATGGTTTGTAAGAGGTGAAGCTTCCCAAATTGGTAAGTTGGAAGTAGTATACAGAGGATTAAATAACCAAAACACACAAATTTGTGGCTACATGGAATCCAGGTTACAAAGTTCCTGTTAACTTTCGGCTTGTTTAGTCTAACAATTCAGAGAATGCCTTGAGGTCGGTTTAGTTCGCCTCAATGGCTGGCTGAGTGGTAAAGTATTCATTTTCATTTCAATTGAAAGCCTCACTGCTCTAGATTCAGTTAAGACCATTTTTAATATATATTTTTGCTAAACCATCTTATTTTTTAATTCCTAAATTATAAACGTGTCCGTATGCATTTTTCGCAAGTAAGTAAATTTTTCTGAAAGGTTTACAATATTAATTGCGATTATTGTGAGTGGTTGTTAAGACAGTAAATTTATTAATATATTTTAGAGCAAAATTGTGCTAATTTAAAGGTATTTTTTTCGTTTAAACGTATTCTTAGAAAACTTTAAGGTAATTCTGATTGCCATATTTAATTTTTTTATACATAAATAATTAAATATATCGATTGGTATGCAAAGAATTGACTGAACATTGATTTCCAGTCCCTTATTGTATTATTATTTGTTTTTTTTCTCCTTTTTTAGTATTTTAAAGCAAGTATATTTGAATATATTATCTTTTGATTAGCAATAGCTTAAACCCGTTTCGGATTTGTGCTTACGTGTTGTGTTTTTGTACAATCTCACCATTGTAAGCGGCATAAATGATGATATATTCATTTATAGATATTGACATACAGATCAATTTTACTAACTCGTTGGCCAGCAGAATAGTTTCGATGACGCGTCAGCATTGCTAAACGTGTTCAATATATACTCTAATCTGAATTAATTGTTTCTGTTACTGGAAGGGTAACTAACTGTGTAAGTGGCAAATAAAAATTCACAAATGTTACGAATATAAAAAACAATTGCTATCTTTGAACTTATTTTATATTTTTACTTATGATTATCACGTATGTCTGGAAACCTAAAAGGACACAATGCCCAGTAAAAATAATAATATCGTATCTATTGAAGTTTTGTAACAGATATTGTGTACATAATGATACCACAATACCGCATACTATTTTATTTGCAACAATAAACAAACTTATTTTCTTTTGACAAAAATAATAAACAGTTTGTACAGGTTGGTTGGTTACAAATATTTTCAGTAAAAAGTAAAAGTTCGTTTAATAATCTGAAATCAGGAACTGACGGAGATTTGAGGAATTAGAGCTTACTTGCCAACATAATACTTCCTTAATTTAAACTCTCTCTTTCCCCTGATAGGATCACTAGGTAAACCAATTTCATTCCAAAACTACTAAATCTGGGGTTTATTCGTGGAATTAATTTGTTATACAAACTTTTAGATTTTCTTAGGTTATTCTATTTGTATACGAAATTCAAAAAGTTGGGTTTTTATGTCAATGTCAAAATCTACTAGTTTAAATTTATATTTATAGTGTTTTATGGTAATAAAATGATTTATCTCTTCCCAGCGACGACTCTGACTCTTGATCCGGCAAGGTTTTTATTTAATGCGGTTTGAAGTGCATGTTGCGTTTGGCAGTTATACGCACACACGTATCTTGTACATTAAAAACCTCCAAGCTCAAAAAAGCTCCAAAAAGCTCAATGGGTTGTTGGCCTTTGCAAACAAATATGCAGATAAAATTCCTCTTTTGAAATGACGTCACACTCACACCCTGCGTCTACTGATAGTGTAATTCCGACCTCCTTGCTAGCTATGTGATGCTGTGAACAAGAACAATGTTTGGGATTGTGTTCAATTGTTGATGAGATTTTATAAAGCTGCCGAAGGTGGAGCTTACCCTAAATAATACGTGAGCTTACCTTATCTCAAATTTGTGAAATCATTGTGAAAATTAATTATGAATTCCAAGATATTAAACTCTGAATTTGACTTATATTTTACAGTGTGCTTTATAATTTTGGCTAATGAGGTCAAGGCAAACCACAAAATTAGCAAACTTTGGTCTAAATCTGTATTTTAGGTTTTGGAAAGTCCGAAACGTTCTATTAACTTTTGCCAATTTTCTGAAGCATAAACAACTTTGGTAATAAGCCTTCTGGACATTACGACGTACGCTGTTTACTGTTTTATGTAATGTGTTTTGTTATAAAGTTTAATTACTTAAACCATCTGTGCACACTAATTACCATTTCATCAACTTGGAAAACGTAACAACAAAGCAATGTTTTGTGATGCGAATTAAAATTGTACCTGTAAATCGTAATTTCGTAAACACGATCGATTGTTTAGGCCAACAGTTACAAAAAAAGTTCTACTTTCCTTTGAGTTAGTATAAAATGGAAAAGCCAATAAAATTTAAATTTGTTTACAGGAAATTCCTGTTTTCTGGAAACGCTTTTTACAAGCGTGACAGAGATTTGGCCCGCTGCTTTGGCAAAACCCAGCTCTATACCACTTCCAAATTGAATAAACTGTTAGAAAAATGCGTAACAGATTGCGCAGAGCTTAAAGTAGATAATTAAAATGATCTTTTAGCACAGCTATAAACCAAGTTTGAACGTTGGAAATTAACGTAATCATGAGTAAGTGTCAAAATTATAGTAATGTTACTTTCTAAAAGTGTTCTCAGTATTTTACTCTTGAGAACTCAACATTTTCCGTAAATTATATTTAAAATAACTTGTTAGCTCTTAGTATATTTTACTAATTTATTTCTATATTCAAACGGTAAGGACAGTGCTTTAATCTGAGTGAGCAAAGAATAGTTTCCTGAACTCAACGGCAATTACTATATTTTGGTATTGCTTACATGCTTAAAAAAATTAATTAATATTATAGATGAATTTTCATAAAATTACTATAGGTACATTATACGATACAGATGCTTTACATGTAACATATGTATATTAAATTAATTAATTTTACATATGATAAGAACCACCCCAATAACTAGTGAATAATCTGTTTTTAAAGATTTAATAAGAAAGGAATAATGATGAGCGATTTTGGATCGAAGAAATTATTGATCTAAATCGATTGGGTTCTTAAAACAAATACTAGACAAATATGTACAAATATGTAGACATGGGAGAAATATGAAAGCCGCATACCCAACTTCACCACATTCAAAACTCCGACCGTGTAGTTGCTTGAACTGATTGGGACGTAATAGGGCTGGTTTATAGAATGATATTCTCTTGCTTTGATTTTTGACCCATTACTTTCTTTTGTCGAAGAAACCCTGCCTAAAAATAGTAAAACCCAAACAGCAGTCTCAGAGGTGCCCTACCTAAAGCGTTTATTTTGAATTGTGTATTTCATAAATGAGTTTAAATTTATCCTATTGTCCAAAAAAGATCCAATTATTTAAATATAGGCCAGTAAAATAAGAATTTTTCGAGGAATTAATTCCTAGCAAGCTGGAATAGGTTTTAATACCTTCATTTGGTCCCAAATAATTGTAATAATTGTAAAAATTGTACCGTCCCATGAGGTGAGCTTATATTATGGCAGCCTAAAATAAATAAAACTTAAGCACTTTTTCTGTTTTTTTGCTCGTAGCTTTAATATTGGTTTAATTTGATTTGAATTTATATAGTTCGACGAAAAATGAAAATAATACGTATAATAGACTAATCATAAAGGATTATAAGTACAGTAGTCTAAAAAAGATTTTTTGTCCTAGTACGCTAGGCACGAGCCCGGGATTGTTTTTCACATTACTTCAGGCTAGACCAAGGGGTTGCGGCACTATCACTTAGATAAAATCCATTGGTTATTTGGCGGGATTTGAACCCGGTACATCAGGGACTAGAGTCCCGCACTCTAACCACTTGACCAGCTCACTCCCCAGTCTAAACAAGATTACTAAAAATGAGAGTATAGATTTGGTGGTGAGTAAAATTGACAGCTAGATTGTTTAGTAAACAGGTACAATATCCAATACTTTTAGTTGGTGACAGCTTGATTTCAATTTTACATTAAAACCCTGAACTAAACAATCAAGAGGACCTGTTATAATACATTTACTGAAATAAGAAATAAACAATATGAACTGGCCACTACATTATAAAACGCCGATTAGCCTATCACTACCAACTATCGTCAACTGAGACTAGTAAAAGGACCATAAAATACATACAACAAACTTTTAATGACATGGTAAACAGTTAAACTACATAAACTGTGTCTTACTAATATATCAATCACAAACAAATGTATGTTGGATAAGAACTTGTTGATTCAACAATATAACTGAACTGTAAAATAACCAGTTCTTAAAAGACAGACCGGGTTGTTTCGTTTAAACTCGGTTGAATGCCCAGAGCAGATCCAATTATCAGCCCGGCCTTGCGCAGAATCCCCTCTTTGCCAACTGCTTTGTTAGGGATCATCACTTACTAAGACAAAACAACCAGAATGTGTTTAATAGCGGTGCTTGTCTCTCCATACCTTTTCTAGATTTGCGTGAAGTAGGTACATAATATTATGTTTAAGGAGAACTAACGTATGTTGGTCAATCGTCATCAGAAACATGTGTAATCGCCTTGTTTATAGGGGTTTAAATTACTTATTACGGGTTTCTTTTCTTTCGTCACTCATCCTACACTCATCTCCATTCATACTTGACTTAAAATACCTATCTTCGTATGGTCGCCATTTCAATTTTAAAGTATAAACCCGTATTAAAAGTGTGACATATCAAGACATTAATATTATGAGTTTTCTGATTAGATTATTAGTCATATATATGTTTATTCTTTTTTTTATAGGGAAACAATTTTGTTTTTACAGTGTTGATTTCACTTGAATACAGGCATTAAAATTGTTGAAGATAGGTACTTTCATGATTAAAGTTAAACTTTTTATCATATGGTTTAAGAAATATTGATAGACATATTTTTAAGATAGTGTTTATAACATAAAATCATCTACACAACGTTGGCGTTTCATATTCAGAATTTTCCACCATCGAGTAAAATAGGATGTATACGTTAAAAGTCATACTTTCGTTCTTGATTTGCGCAACTAGTGACCAAAGTGACACCGTTTTAAGCGAGACAAAATGGTTTTATCGAGTTTAAGAAATATACTTGTAACAAGAACTGTACATCATATTTGGTCTACAGTTTTTGGTACGAAGCTAAAATTTAATAAATGCACAAAAAGCGTACAAAATTGTTAGGATGTTCCATGACTGAGCTGCATTGTCAACGCAACGGAATAAAATATGTCACTGTCAACATAAAAACTCGGCATAAGAAAAATGCTCTCCGTTGAAAATATTGTTTATCTTTTTCGTCAATAATTACTTCTTTTTTAAACCGAAACATTGGTTAATCTTCATAAGGACGTACATTTTTGTTATTCAGTTGTCATCCGAATGGAGAAACTGAGCTATATGTATTTCCTGTGAGCAAAGTAAAATTTTTAGAAACAAGCTGTATTGCAAACAAAAAAATCAAGTAAACAAAACGCCATTTTGTACGACGATTGAACTAATTATATTATCTCATCCATGGTTATACATTCGCCATTGTTATATGAATATTATACCATTGACTGTACACCTCTAGTAGAGGTGTATAGTCAATGATTATACGTGTTTAAATGTGTATTACCATAGGTTAGTTTTAAATAGAAACAACATATCCACACAGATACTATAGATTTTCTATATAATATTATTATATAGTTTGCCAAGAATGCAATGATAGTCTAAGTATTACATCTTTAGGTTCTAGTATTTATTACATCACAGTTTGTCTAGGACCATGTGCTTGTGTGGTGTGTCTGTGGTAGATCGTGATATACCACACATTTAACACTCTGCGGCTTAGTCAATTTCGCTGTCAAGAATGCAGAACATTTACGTCAAACTAACCAAAATAGGCCTAATAAGAAAATAAGAATATCCTAGGAATCATTTGTATAAAGATTTTTATCTTACCTATTATTTTTTAAATAAAATATAAACACAAATAAATGCAATGTTTCTAAAACATTATTTCTTAAATATTTTTACCCCTAGGTATGTATATTAATGTAAAACACAGATCAAACTCTGAGTAATAAATTCAGTTAATGAACTGAATTGAAAGAAACTTTGTTACCTCTAAATTTTAATGTTTCTAAATAACAAATCCTAAGTGTACAATTCAATCAGAAAACAGAAACACAGTTGGGGGTTATATTGTTTGTCAAATTTTCGTTTTATAAAATGAAATAAGTGATAAAACATAAAATTAAAATCCGTATTTTCGTTAAAATACTAACCAAGTAAATCTGTGATTAAATACAATTTTCCTTATCGTATTAGACTTTTAAAAGGTACGGATTTAAATCAGCTAAAAGTAGTTAATTAGTCAACGGATTTCCAAACCATTTATCTTCAAAATGGCTGTCACCTTAGAATCTCCAGGGTGTTCCATCGTATCGGATATTTTCTTTAAAACTTTTTAGTAAAGCTACTGTCTTATAAGGACTTGTAGTACATGTTTTAAAAGTATGTTCGTCTTATACGACTGTTCGTTATTAACTTAGCTGTAGGGAAATTCTCAGATGTAAGAACAAAACTTAACATGAAGTATGGTTAAGAAAATATAATATTAGATGTATAGTGAATACAAATAAAATAACCACATTAAACACAAACTGTACCCAAAAAAGTATTTATTGAACAGTTTAACATTTAGGAAATAAAATCCAAATTGCTTACATTATTGCCATTATAATGGATGGAGGTTGTTTTATTCAAACAAGGTTTCAATTGCATAAGGTCCAGTAAGACTTTCATTTGGAATGCAAATGAATTATTAAACACTGAGGCCAGTCATTGTTGCAAACTTAACTGACCTCAAGATATTCTCTGAATGGTTAGTTAGACTAAAGTTATCAAACACTTTGTATCCTGCATTCCACCACAATATGGAAACAGATGTTTGGTTATTGTTAAATAATTCTGCCCCATCAACTTGTTAAGGTTTATTCCATAAACACTTTAATATTTGAAAAAAGAACGTATTTTAGTACAGTAAAAATCATGTATTTTACATATTAGTTATGTAATTTAGGCCTATACGTAATTTTTCCAACTAGGGGTGCTTTGTTATTGATTTAAAATTCTGCATTTCTATTAAAATAATTTATTCAAAAATTTTACAACAAAACAAATGTTTGATGATGTTTTACTTTACTAAATTATTCAAATATAAACATCAGTAAGGAGAAAAGAAGGGAGAGGAAGTAGAATCAAGGATTTGTTATGCTTCGTCATCTACATATTATATGCACATTCAATCGAAAATATACTTAAATCATCTACGCTATGTTTCATTTGTTATGTATTACTGTACGTTATTAATTAATTTTCAAATGTAAGAGTAATATATTTATACTATGGGTTTTAATTTATTCTTTTTGAATTAAATCGAATATAATTAATTAATATAGTTATGCAATTAGTTAACCCAATCAGATCACGTTTTGGCACGGATTTATTTACAAACTGTACACAAACCTAGTTGTGTGTCTGTGATTTTTACTAAGCGTTTTACAAACGTTTTAGATGTAAATTGCAATTTAAGAGCACTTAAAAAAAATCATTGTTTATGCATAAGATAATGATCAAACGAGCCTACTGATATTATTTATTCTAACTATTTTTAATCTGTACGTTAGCAAAATTCAACCAGTAATAATTTGATTTAACGTTTTCTAATGTATAGGTTTTTGCCGTAAAACACTATAAGTTACTTAGAGTTATGTTTTAGGGTGGACGGAATACAAAATATAGCATCGAGTCGAGGTAAAAG
This sequence comes from Macrosteles quadrilineatus, assembly GCF_028750875.1. Classification (NCBI taxonomy): domain Eukaryota; kingdom Metazoa; phylum Arthropoda; class Insecta; order Hemiptera; family Cicadellidae; genus Macrosteles; species Macrosteles quadrilineatus. The sequence goes on from NW_026542598.1 coordinate 8,638,225, forward strand.
ACACTGTCAAAGATAAAATATTCATCGTTCAGAGGAGGCTGCCTTTAGAAGTCTTTGCAAGGGCTCTTCAGTTGCCACAGAAAGGCTGAGGCTGCATTTGTCTCCAATGGTAGTGTTCGATTTAAAATACTTTTTATCTGACCTTTTTTTAGCGAAAGACATAATTTTTCATTCTTACGATGAAATTTAAAGGTTAACAAATTTACTTGTATTCATTCCTATTTGATATCCTATGAATTCTTTTTTTGTTTTAAATGTCCCGAACAATTTATGTCATGAAATGTAATAATTACATTCCATGACATAAATTGTAATAATTATAAATTGTAATAACACTGCAATAATTATTATTGCAGTGTTTTTTATTTCTCTTAAGATTTTGAAACTGTCCGTCACAGAAATAGCAAAAAAATTACATTTTTGTTGGGTAATGAACTTTCTTATTGAAAATAAATTCACTATACAGGGGAAATAAATTATTAGTAAGTAACATTTGACAGCATAAAAAATAAGGCACATTAGTTATTTTTTTATAAGTCTATTATACTTATAAGGCTACTAAAGGACATCGACGATTGATCACAAATCCAAGATAATAGTTGTTATTGATTCTTTGTCACTTTAAAAATTTTAACGGTTCTATTGATTTTTAGGAGCTACCAAAAACAAAAAACGAGTCTTAAATGGGGTGAAACTAATAATGTTGTCCTTGTAATTATATTTGACTACGTCTAATGTAGTATTTATTATTCACGTGGTTATTTATGTGAACAATTTAGTTGAGAACAAAAACGCCTATAACTAACCATTAGATAATTATTGATTGGTAACGCTATTTTAAATTTTTTTAGACAAAACTAATTAAATATTTAATCAGATCAATACACAGTTAAGATGGACAACAAACACAATCTCTCAGTTAGCAGTATCCTTCTGTGATTCAAACCCATGCAACAGCACATGTCACACAAGCATATTCCCCCGCAGTGAGAATATCAGGTCATTGATCTCTACGCCCTAGTCTCACAGTATGGGACCCTGAGCATATGTTTGATATTTCATGAGAATAATTATTGCGAAACAACTTTTTTTTATTTTGCCTATCTTTAAATTGAGCTTATTTCTAAAATGATATAATGTAAAGAAAACTTTATGTTCATTATTGTATTTTTGGATTTTTTAAAACCAACATGACCCAGTTTATTTGAGAAATTATATTTAAATATTTTAACTCGTCTATAAACATAAACCCGGAACTATAAGAGGTAATTTATGGCGGGTTCTTACTACAGAAAATTGTCTAGGAACTAGGAACAAGTCTTTTAATGTATTTAGACATTAAAAAACTTATACATTTTACGTTTGTAGACAAGCAGATATAGTCTTTAATTTAGTTTTTAATTGAACTACCTGTATTAAAACAATACTATCAACTTGCTTTAGACCCTTAGTAAAATTAAAATTAGTTTAATATTATATCAGTATTTTAATGACAAGTAGGTATACAAAAAAACTTTTGTAAACAAGTTTTCGCCATAGTTTAAACTATACCTAATACCTTCATATTTCATGCAACATAAATACGAAACAATGTTTAGTTTATTTATTTTTTCATTGAAATACCGTTTACTTACTAAACTACGTTTAAAATATTTAAAAATTTACATATCCATATATTAGATAAAATTCTAGCTGTTTCATCAGGAACTTAACATTCCGTAAAACCCGTAGGGATGCATTTACAAGTCAAATCGCATAACTAAGATAACGAGTTTCTGCTAGAAAGCTATTCGCTGTAAATTATTTATTGAACCACTTTTCTTGAGTGTTTATAAAGAAGAAATGGGCTTTTAATTTGACATAATTTCTTTTCAAAGAGATAACTTTGTCAGTGTTCTCTTTTTAAATGTAAGTGCTTGAAAGAAAATGCACAGTTAAGACTAAACAATTCCTCTGTTACATCTTTACTCAACCGTCCTACTTAACTAATTTTTACGATTGTGTCACTTCTCCCTCCCCTACGTGGCTTTATCAATTATCCCTCCTCCTTCGTTTACCGTCTAGTGTGCTTAATCTGAAGTTCCCGTACCAGCATTTAACGCACTTTTGTGTTATCTGACCTCAAAATAAAACAGAAGCTCCTTTTTCACAAATTTCGCTGTGAACCAAATGGCCATCTTTCCTTACAATAAACCACAACCGTTATATGGGGTTGGGTTCAAGTAAAACGCGGTTTTGAGAACAAAAATAAGTGATCATGTCAACAAGTGTGTCCCTCTGTCAAATAGTTGTTTTAGAGTATACACAATATGTTTACTGATGTACACAATTGATTGTGAATATAAAAGGGGGGTTCAGTACCTTATTTAGCTCGTGTAAATAAAAACTTTGTAAGTCACGACAGTTAAGAACGCCAAACCTCCTTCTGGAGATATTTACAAAAACTTCTAGTATATTACATAAGAATCATTTGACTAAATTTTATCAAAAACTATCTTTGTCACCATACACAGCTAAATAAAAGACTAATTTTAACACATTATACAAGTCTGCTGAGGAACTCTGTAGTGTTCAAACTTCTCGAAACTTATTGTTACTTGTAGTTCTTACTCTAAGTACAGTACAGTGCTATTATATTGTTTTGAGATACAACTTTAATATATTTAGTTGTTTATATGTCCCCAACTATTGAAAAAGAGGATAACAGCCCAATACGCTAACATCAAGGTCAACTGTAACTCACTGTATTTCAAGAGAAAATATCTCAAAATCCTCCACTAGGTCTTGATGATGACTGGCGTTACCAGACGAAATCTATAGCAAGCTATTGCGACAAGTTCCATGTATAGATATTTCTGAAAATTATTACTTTAAATGCTTGATTTCCATTGTGCTTGTATTTGACAAACTAACTGATTTGGATTCCTTATGTACATTAGGATTTTAACAGAGTATTACTATTTTCTGGAACAAATCAGTGTATTTAACTAATTTACTAATATTTGATTTACCTTGTGAGAAAATAACGATGGAAATCTCAAACCTAAACATTTCAGTCTGATTCCGATGCTTAATGTAAGCATTTTCAAATTAATTGGAACGGTGTGACTTGAGGTCCTTAACACGGACTTTGTTTGAGGCAGCGACCTCAATTTATTTTTAATACCACTACAGGTATTCAGTTTATAAAATAATAACGCTGAGTAATGAAAAGTTCTTGTGTTTTAGAAAATGGAGCTAAGATAACAATGAACACTAACATCTGTGTGAAATCTGTGAATTTGTTGACGACATGGACATTATTGGAATGCTCGTTCCACTCTTTGCCCACTGGTTTTTAAACCTGCCAGAAAACTAAAAATGCTGACATAGAATTGTGATAAATAAAAAAAAAACTAGTTAACATTAAAGTTTTCGAATAAAACTTTTAATTTCCTATAGTTTGATGTTTTTTTATTGACCTTTTACAGATTAATTTTCCTTTTTAAGAGGTAGATTTTAATAATTTCTAATCAACACTTTTTTACTCTCTGTCTAGGCTTAAACCTATAAAAAAAGAGGTAAACGGCTAATTTCAAATGGGCTTTGCTTTCAAACCTCCTCGTTCCAAACGTCAACCGTAGTCTTATGTCTATTTGTGAATCGTACTAAGCTAAGTATTCGTGAATGGTGGTACAGTATAAACGTATAAACGTACAAACAGTACGAATACACCATAACACAAACCCACGATATCCTTAACATGGTTTTGTAGTGAATCTGGGAGCCATCACTTCGCCAATACATTCTAATATCTACGACTTCCTTATCATTACAAAATTGGTTTACAAAAACAAATGACAATAGTAACTGCAGCCCTATACGATATGAAACATTTGTCACCTTAAATTAATTTTCAGTAAGGCTAGAGTAAGACTTAGAAAATACGAATCAAAATGCTGACGGAAACAAACTACTGTTAGTTCCATCCTCTTACATTCCATTGACCAATGACCAATGGGTAAAATACGAAAGTTTAGAAGGATACTAAGTGTACACTGTAAAATTAGAAGTTATTTAATTAAAAGCAAGCAATATAAAGATGCATTTCCATTACAAAATGAGTTTGTTAAATTAATACGCTCTCTGGTTTAAAGTTTGATTAAGAAGTAAGGTTGTTTAAAGATACTAGAAAGATTGAAAAGTTTGTCGCAAAACTGTGTTTAAAATGGTATTAATACTTGTCTCTCTTTTCCTTTTCGTGTTTTACTTTCCTACGTAAAATATAAGATTAGTTTTGTAGGAAACCGCCATTTTAAATCATTTAAATAAATTTCAGAATCGTGCGATAAATAATAAACGTAATTAAATTGTAGCAATTATTGTTTACAAATGGATCCGGGACAAATATAAATACACGTACATGATTTCAGGCCTACAAATATTTCAAATGCTTATGACAATGTTTTGCTTTTACTTTCTATGCAGTATGTGATATACAAAACATTGACTCTTACCGTTTTATCTGCAAGATATGTGTGAAAATGTAGACTTGGAGTATAAGGTAAATATCTAGTGCAAGCAATCCTTCGTTAAGCCCTAGATACTTGTAGGAAATTAGGGTAATGTTGATTAATAATGAAAAAGATCTGTCTCTCAAACAGAAGACAAAATTAGGTATATATATGCAAATACAAGTCTTGCTTTTAACATATATACGGTGAGACTTAAAAAATTGTTGTATACAATTAGTCATTTTTTAAAAAAAAAACTTAAATATAACTAAAATTACAAAAATACTAAAAAAAGATATTTAAAATCATTTTTTATATTTAAAATATTTAGTATTACTTAGATAATACACAAAGTTAGTAAAGTGAATTTACAAATCTCTAGCCGCTATACCGCTTAAAAAGATTTCACATCAGAACTTTACTCAGCATTATGTTTGTGTAATTTGAGTTCAGTAGTTTTTGAGCTTTGCTCATATAAACACACAGACAGACAGACACCACCTCTTCTTTATAATAGTATAGATGGATAGATTAAAATAAATATCTACCAAACGAAAGGCTTTCGAGTAGTAAAAAATCCAAAGAGACAAATATAATAGCCGTGTCATGTTGAGGTTTAAAGTGAACCATTCACAGTCCCACCCTCGCCTGACTGGGTGTGGGTGTTAAAGGGTCAGATGTTATTAAATGATATCCTCCAACCCTTCCTGGATATTTCGATCCTTTGCAGATAATCATTTAATAAAATCAATTTGTTTGGTTTTCATACATCAAATAGCCCCGTCATCAACATAATTGGCTGCGGTGTTCAAGATAAAAGTGGGAAAAGTGCAACCAAAGACACGAGTTTTTTTTTCATTAGACTAAGATCAGATTATAGATAAGACATATTACACTAGCTTTACAGTAAAAGAATTTTTTACAAGTATTGAAACTTAGATAAAACACCAAATTGGCAGAGTCAATTTGAATGCCAGGAATTAATTAATTCAGGGCAGATCCGATTTAGTGCGGTTTGTTCAATAAAGGTCTAATGACCCAGAGTATTTAAACCCACTTTTAATTAAACCTTTTGAATCGATTTACATTCTCCGAGAAAATAGCAAACGGGTAGTCTTGGAAACGTTTAACAGTGCTATGTTGTTTTATCATATACACAAATTTAGTTTCAAGGAAAAATAATTTAAATTCATTTACATCGTTTTCTCAAATCAGATATCAACCCGTTACTAAGTTATTTAGTAGCTAGTGAGCTTTAAATTGATTATCTAGACTTAGTCGTCATAATTAAGAGTGAATGAGTTGATTAAGAAATACTGTCAAAATCTGAGAAGGTAGGTTTTTCAATTTAAGTTATAGCTTGGAATTTAACTTGACAAGGTAAAGATATCGTCGATGTGTAACAAATAAATTAGAAATGCAGTGATGAAATAAACTCTAATGTTTAAACTCTTTTAATACTTAAAGCAGATCCAATTTAAAGCCCTGTCTTTGCCAACTGCTTTGTTAGTGTGTACGGCTTAATTGCGACAAAAAACTATTATTTGTTTAATAGTACTGTTTGTTCTATACATCCACTGCAGCTAAATAAATAGGTAAATAAATAGTATTTAGTATTTACAAAATTAATTGAGAAATAATATATTATTATAACATAATCATAAGATAAATAAAAGTAAACTTATCAAATAGTTTGCTTTTTAAGTTCACTTATGTTAGTAATTAATTACAAATATAATGTTCAAAATATGCTCATTTTTGTGCCTCTTGATTCTTTCGCAATTAAAGCCACCACTGTTTTTTTTTGTTTGCTTTTTTTCAGATAAAGTATACATCGTGAGCTAATACACTAAAACACTCTCAGACTTTAAAAGGTTTTAAGCGATATTCGAATATCATGTCAAAATCACAGTACAACTTTGTCGTGAAACGGGTAAAATAAATACCTATGCGAGTAAAAAAATATATTTAATCGACATTTATACTAACTCAGATTATATTATGTAAATATAATCTGAGTATTATATCAGGTGTGACATAATACGGGGGTATTATATGTTATATTAATAATTAATAACCGGGGGGCCCTCGTTAATTCTTGAACGGCTGCATGTATTCAAACGAGCTTCGATACACGATACAAGGGTAATGTAAAGTACTTTTTTGTGGTATTTTGAAATTCACTCCCCACCCTCAAATAGAAGTTGCTGGGGGTAACTTAAGATTTTTTAAAGGCAACCCCTATCAAGTAGCACATCAATTTAATGAGCTTGAGCTTTAAAAAAGAAAATATTAATGCCGCAAATCCGCTATTTTAGGAACCACATTAGATAGCGTTTTATGCGTAATAATAATGAACACATAAACGTTCGTCGTTAAATATATAATTGATATTCGTATCAAGGTTTCATTATAAATTTCCAAGAAACTTCCGATCACCGTGTTTCACCAGTTAATATTTAAATGAGCTTAGATCCAATTAATTTGTTTATGAAAGCTGTACAGATTTAACGTCTTTACACGAAATATGTAATCAAACATTCTTTTAAAATGTAAAGGTTAATGCACTTTGATACACTATAGAGCCTTTACAGAGTAATTACACGTCTAGATGTTGTTTCAGATTTGACTAAATGTAGCTACAACAACTAAATGTAGCTACAACAACTAAATGTAGCTACAACAACTAAATGTAGCTACATCATCCGCTTTCACTTAAAAATAATTACTCTTAGTAGTATTCTTTGTTGCTTTATTATTATATGTTTTATTATTTACAGAGATTTGAAGCTGGTATATAAAAATGAATATTCAAAGGGTCTCTATAAATTTATTTTGTTTTTATTCTTTCTAAAACCTTAATCCTTTCCATAACCTTTTTGTCGTGCATTAGTAGAAAAATATTATATGCTTTAGTAAATTATATTGTTGTTACTATTCTATAAAAAATTATTGAATGAAAAAAATACATAAAGTACATCAAAACAACTAAAATGTTAGAAAATAGGGTATATTTCTGTTTAGTTACACTATAAAAAAAGGTTGTCTGATATTGTTTTACAGTTTTACAACAAAATATCCGTACATTCATTACAGTATAAGCCCACTTTCTAGGACAAAATAAATCTTTATCCCAAAACAGTAAAACAATAAATGAATGCAAATTGGCAGAAAAAAACCATTGGCTTTTATCTTTGTTGATGATGTTTCAAATGGCTTTATCGTTCTTCCTTTTCCATTCATATTTTAACATTTCCATTAAAACAACAAAACAAAAATTTTGAATTTTCTGAAGAGAACTGTCGTTTATTTTATTATGTTTAGAGTTTTCTTCCAACAAACGCTTTGATTATTATCGATGATTTTTTTAGTGTACAAAGTATATATACTCTCACAGTTAAATTATTTTATTTACAGTCAATTGTATGTGATAAATTATCAAGAAAATATTTTAAACACATGATTATATATAATTATGCACAGAAGTATTCTAGACACGGTCTAATTATGATTTGTCAATAAGAGAATGTTTAACTCTCCTTCCAAAAGGAACAAACAACAATGTTATATTGAACACGCAAAACATTGTGATTTGTACAGTAATTTGTGCTTAAAAAGAGAGAAGATGAGATAATTGTAGACATTGCATTAACATTTAAGCATAAAAATACTATTGCTACTACGTTCTCTTTAAGACACATGCCCAACTTACAGTAGTATGTTTAAGGTTCTAGCCTAGAACCAATTTCCACGTTAATTCAGTTAGGCCTAGTAGGTGGTCACAACATTATTTGAATAAAATCCGTTTGTGATTGGCAGGGTTTAAACTCGTGACATCACAGACCGAAGTACTACACTCTACACTAAGACCAGCTTGTTCCCTAACATGCATTAGTATACTTTTATGCATTATAATATACTAAAAATTTAACGTATTTAAGAAAAATAACGTTGTAGAAATTAAAAATAAAAACAATTCTAGACTGTACATAAAATAATGTTTAAAAATCAAACGCTAAAAATCAAGCAACCATTTCATATATCATCTCTGCAAATGCTATGCGCATACAGTGTGCAAAAGATATAACGTGAGGACGCTCTGACTCCCCTGTTATTGCGGCAATTTGTTGTTTCTTTTCTTCTCTTCAACAACTGACTTTTGTCAAAGTCTTTTATTGTATAAAGTTTGACCAAACCTTTATGATGTTGATTATTATGTATCTGTACGTGTACAAATATAAATATAGATAGCTAGAATGTTTATATAACTCATAATTCATACAAATAATCTAATTTTAAACTTTTTTATAACCAAACTAGTTTTACAAACATCCATCCGTATTGATAGAACCACACGTAAAGTATCAATAATACACTAGCTGTTGGAACGTCTTTTATATAGTATAACAACATCATTACGTATATAGTATCATATATTATAACAATGTGTACAATTTAAATAAACATTGTTGAAGAGCTGAAGAGAAACATTAACTGGATAAAGAAAAATTCAGGCCGTTTTTTGTGGAAAACTCTGCATTTACTGTACAAATGTCACTGGGCTACTTATTTTTATTCGTAATATACTTTTTAAATAATATCAACACTGATCATAAGTATCTGTATGCCAACTTCCATTGTGTACCATTCATTTTAAAATTTTCATTGACAACAAATAACTAAACAGACAAGATAAACAAATAATTAATAGACAGATAATTAAACATAAATAAAAATGAACTATTACTATGTAAATCGCTACATAACCTACTTACCCCTCTACTAATCTTAATTAGACCTTAACTCTTTTTTAATATATTTGAACTGATGTGATTGAAAAACGGCTAAATTTTGGGTGGAAATTCATTTTTGAGAATAGTTTATGCTACAGATCAGTTAATATCCCCTACTAAAGTTTTCCATTACTACGTGCGTGTTACAGCGTACAATATTTGACTATTGATCCTTCCCTGGGGATGAATATTCATATGAATAGATGAAGCTTTATCATTCACTAAGACTGGATTCTAGAAACGGGTGCTTTAACGCCTTTATCGTATCGTTAACAGCCTGAAAAATCTAAAGAGTCATCATACACTATAATCACGAATTCATTTCTAAATATTTGTGGTGGACACCTTGCCTTCATATTATATTGTATGAAATGAAAATAAAGAACATGTCTTGTATCTACAAACCAGAGTAGTACATCACCTGTACATGTTCAACGTTATACAAGATGTCACAAAAGGATGTTTGGCAGTTCTGTGAACAATACCTGGACACAATACATGGTCTCACACATTGTAAATGTCATGTGAGCTTCTGTATCTACAGAGTAGGGTGTGAACGTCCAATACAAGATGTAACAATAGAATGTCTGGCAGTTCTGTGAACAATACCTAGACACATTACATGGTCTCACACATTGTAATTTTCATTTGATGTTCTATTGTATCTACAGACTAGGGTGGTACATGTACATGAGCCAACGTTATACAAGATGTCACAAAAGGACGCTTTGCAGCTCTGTAAAATGCATGTAAGCTACATGTATTTTTCTAACGTTAACCAATGTTGAAAATAATTTACTATACCTTTTTATACTATTGTATACAAATTAATATAATATTAAAACTTGGTCATTTTTAGTGTAACGGTAGAAGGGTTGGTTCTTGGTGCGAAGGTGACACGTTCAAAATTAAGCACATCCAAAAGAAATGTGTCAATCTTTGAAAGACCTAAAAATTCTTCATTAAAAACATCACTGCCGTATAGACTGATTAAAATTATAAATAATAATTGAGCACAGTATAATTTTTTTTTATTTGGATAAAAACCAAAAACATTTTTCAATGCATTTTATTAAATATTAAAGTAATTTATCACTGGTTAGGAAGGAAGTCTAATCCGCACCACTAAGCAAAGGCTAGCAGGATTTCCTCGGCATACAGTGTTAACACACTTGAAAGCTGTGAACCTCTAATATTCAATCTAACTTAAGCGTTGTCTCTCCTTTATCGCTAAAACTCCAGTAATCTTAGGAGTTGGACGCATTCCAAACTTATTTAACTAACCATTTTCATTCCAAGCTTTTATTTTATTCAACCACTTCAATTTGTTTCACAATAGAGCATATACACACGTTATAAAAGTATTCTATACATGGTTATTTTTAGGATGATAATCCAAAAATATTGTCACCATGTAGTGCTAACTTTTTTTTACACTTCTATGGAAGTGAAACAAGTAGCCTCTGTTAACTAACACATATAAATAATTATATTGGATTTTAATGATACTTAACAAAATTGCCTTGAGAGATATTTAGAACGTATGATGTTATTTTATATCTCAAATTAATGATGTAAATTTATGAGCAGTCAGATATGTTAAATGTGGACATTTATTTCAAAGTAATGATAAATACTGGACTTTTTTCGTGTATGTATAAATGTTATGGGAAATGCAAAGTCCATTTTTTTCTATTGAAATAAAAACAATGTAAACTCTAGTAATCTTAGGAGTTAGACGCATTTTAAACTCATTTAAATACATAATTTGTGTCAAGGTATTATACAAACAATTCAATTTGCTTAGCTATAGAGCATTTATACACAGCTGTGTCGTCCTTATGAAACTATTCTTGTGTGGATCTTTCGTTATTATAAGCCAAATTATTCTTATAGTGTAGGTTTTTAATCCCACTATGGCCATAAAACACGTATTCTATGACTCCATATTTAATGATGTTGGAATTTAATGATACTTGATAAAATAGTCTTGACAGATATTGGGTACGTAACTTTTTTAAAGTCTAAACTAACGATGAACATCAATGAGCCGCTAAATGTGTTATATGTGAATAACGTGATGTAAAAATGTATTCTTACATTTGTGTTTAAATGATAAGTAAAATACAATTACTATTGTTTTTATAGTCTTCTAAAATCGAAAAATCCGACATACCTCTTTTATACTGAAGAATGAGGGAGGAATATTTATATCTTGTATTTATGATTATTCTAACAATTCCCTCGGATGGTACGTTGAGGTTCATTTAAGTTGACTTTATATTAAAACTTAAGGTTATGCAGAAGTGTTTTACAAAAAAATCCAAGCCGATAACCATTTAGTTCTAGCTGTATGGTGTAACTTATTATATATTTTTCTTCTTAAAAATTGACATTTTACTATTGTAAAACATAGCAATGACCTTTGGGCTGTTATGAACCTAGCTACAGAGCCACAGGATGTTACATGAGTAGTATAATACTAACTACTACATTCATACCACAATACCAACATGGCGCTAGTCTACCTCCAGCAGTGACTTGCTTGTTGCTTACTACTTCTAAGGAGTTCTTGGTTGTCTTGACTTACACACAATTTGCTTACAAACTGTACAGATGAGATAAATACATAGATAAATCAGGAATCTGGCTGAAAGGTATTTCAATTTAATTTTCATCCTTGTCATGGACTAATATTAGAAATTTTTAATTTTATGATTGTATACAACAGGTAACGTTTAAGGATAGTTTTTTTATTTTTTTTTATTAAAATTTGGAAGATTTTCCAATGGTGTAAATTCAAAGGCACATAGTTTGTACACCCATTCTATAATAGGTTGGAATACAAATGTGTACGAGGATATTTTAAAATTGAAATAACTTCTTATCCAGGCACTATTTTATCTTAATGAAAATCTTCTAAAAATATAATTTAAAAGAATGTATTGTAATGTTAAGAAATATTTACAAGTGAATGTAGGAACGAAACCAGTACTAGGTTTACTAGTTTACTGGCAATTAAAAACACTGTAATAACTGTAAATAGCTATTATTCTTATCCTAAGAGAATATTTAGAAGTGTCGTAATATAGATTAAAAGTGAATAAAATGCATCTTCTACAAAAAATAAAGCTAAAAGACTAGTATGAATTGTGAAACTACTGAAGAAGGAATAGAACATCATTATAAAGTTTTGCCTTATTTACCCCAGAACTTGCTGTAAGTGCTTTTATTGTTGTTACGATTGTTCTATCCTTACTTTGCGCTTTTCTCCTTTTGATATATAATTTTAAAACACTATTTAATAGCACATAACTATTATTAATTATAAATCGTGTTTTAAGATGGATCAGTCATTATTTTAGTGAATTTCCCATATAGGGAATAAGCTATTGTTAATCCTGGGATGTAAAAGTGATAAAAAGAAGCTTTCAAAACGTTCTTAAAATTTCATAACATCACTTAAAAGTCCTTGGATCCTAGTCGTGCCAGCTCATAAAACAATTACAAAACTACAATGATAATTTATAATTCTATAAAATTTCTGATCTCATAGTGCACTAGATATTTAAATTACAATCACTTTGTTATTTGGAAAAAATATTTTGGGACGTTAAATAACTCTTCAGCAGCTGTTTGTAATTAATGTAATATGGCCACCAGACCCCAAGGGCTCCTAAAATATTAGTATATTCCTTTTTGATTGGCTATAAAAAATTTTAATTTTAAAAACAGAAGTAGTACAACAATGACAGTTTTAGGCTAAAAAGCAATTATTTGGTGATACCATCACTAGGGAGCTTTTTTGTGATATTAGTTGCAAGATAAATAAGGTCAAATAAACCAAGAAAAGAAATTAAACAATAATTACTACTATAAAAAATTAATTGTACTATAAATTAATAATACATCGCCATAGAATCTGCATGTGAACAAAGACAAAACATTAAACAAACAACAAAGAAAATCTAAAATGTCATGCAGTTATTAATTACAGCTAGTATCGTGATCAACTTGTAATTAAATCGTTTAATACCGAAACCTATATTCGCAGCTGGGAGCAAAACTGTCAACAAATGAAATATGGAGGATTTAGAGTAAGGTGAGGTAGGCGCAGGTGGAAACACGATCTGAAACCTAAGACTTGATTCATGCTTCATAATATGTTCTTGAACCCGTAAAATATAACACATACATTGTACAAACATATTGTATTGTTCAACATACTACAGGTACCATACATTACTAAAAGCAATTAAAATACAGTTTTAGAACTTCAACCCTTGAGAAAAGAAAGTATAAGATAAAATTGTGTGATTTTTTAACTAGACCTTTTTGCATAACTCATTATTTAATCATAATCAACGATTGAAGACACACTTCTGTAAATTGTGTATAAAATTGACATTGTTATAATTGTTGCATTATTTTGGATCCCAGAACCCTTAAAAATTAAACAAATAGATTCCTGGAGTTAATCAAGAGAAAATGGTTGCATAAGATCATCAACATCAACAAATTCATCAACAAAATATCAAACTACATGTACTAAGTACGTTCTTTATAAATTCGTGGTATACAATTGGTATTCAAATTATATATCTAGAATGCAAGCTATGTAGTTTCCATATATTTTAAAATGACATATCTTATCTTCAATAACAAAAAATTTTCAATAGTAGAAATATTATTATTTTGAATGTATAATACAAATTGCTCATCACATTTTTATAGTGTAAAGTAAAGACTTGTAGCAAAATGTGGCAGTTGTGAATAATTAATTATTTATGTTGGGCGAGCAAATTTTGTGTGATATTTTCGTAGCTCTAGCCCAGTGTTAACAGTAAGTTAATACCTCAGAACCTACTACAAAATTATATTAATAATAAACAAATTTTGATAATGGATAACTAAAGAGATGTTCTAATTGAAAGAACATCTAGGAGTTGAAGATATTGAGGTGTAGACCTCCTATATATACCTTAAGCCAACTTGCTTTATTAGTTGAGTATAATATCTAGTGTACCAAAAGAAAAAATATATGTACATTTCTATATTATTTATACTTGTATAATTTGAAATTGCTTTATTTGACTTATTAATCTTTCAATAACAATCCTTAAATATTAGTAACAATGGATTAATTGAGTTTTCTAATTGTCTAATGCTGCTAATTAGGATTTACAATCTCACGAATGTGAAAGATATAATTTTATGCAAAATAGAATTATATCTTTCACATTTTGCATAAAATTATAAACAGAATCTCGTAATGATCTATAACTACGCTATAACTTTGGCTGATCAAATTATTTATAAATTATTGAAATAACAAATTATCTTTTTTTAGCAAGGAATTTAATTAACCGTTGACATTGATAAGACCTGCGGTTTATTTATATTCCTGATTGGTAAAACTGGATTAGGCTACCGATGAAAGCGTCATAGGAAATTGATATTAGTTTTACCTTACCTTCGTTTGTTTTTCTGCCGATTGCAGAAGATTGGTTTAAGTAATTGAGTGAATATTGTTATTAGGTTGAAAATAGATTATAAATAGATTATATTCGTCAAGTAAATCAAATATAAATTATTAAATTATTCTCTGTCCATTATAAGTTAGAGGTATGAAGTTTTGGCATTCAATGTGTCCACTTGTATCAGCTGGCAATATGGCTTTCAAAAGTTTTGAAATTACACTTTTTGATAGTTTTTTTTTTTTTTTAGCTAGAACATAATTTAACAACACTATCATTATTAAATTAAAAATCGTGGTAAAAGGATTAATTAAAAGTTAAGTTTCAATTCTCACATGAAGTGTTAGAATTCGGTGTCATAAATGTGTTACATTTCGGCTTAAAATCAACGAGCGTAGGGTGAGCCAGAGTGTTTTATCTCTTAAACAAACGCCCGCAGTGTAGGGACGTCAAACTAACCAACGCAATTCTTATACAATTTTAAAAATTTTCTAGAAGAGTTTATTTAAATTTTATAGAATATCATCAGTAGAATGTATGTTTCTTTGAAAACTGATTTCGTTTAGTTTATTTCTATTCTGAACGAATTACTATTATTCTATGGTGAGGTTTCTTAGCTCTTGGCGTGTATATAGTCGATTAAACATATGTATGTATTTATTTATGCTATAACAATTAAAATTGCAATTGTAGAAGTATATTTGTGTCGTGAGTCAAATAAGGAAACGATTTATCAGACAAATAGTATTTTCTAGCTTTCAATTTTAGTTAATTATGAGGAGCCACTCCCTAAAGTCAATTACCAATCCAGTAACAGAAACAATTAATTTAGAGCAGAATGCAAATCGAGCACGTTTAACTTAGTAATGCTGAAACGTCATCGAAACTGTTCTGCTGACCATTGAAATGTGATTCATGTTTAAGCTCAATTTATATTTCTATCGATATTTACCAATTTACGTTATATCAGCATTTATGACAGAAAGGGTGGTAACAAAAACGCTAGTTAAATCATTCTTATTAAATAAATGGTGAACGATAAATTACATAACTCCTTATAGTTATTGAATGCAAAATTGATACTTAAAATCGTATTACAGAAGATGAATTCAAAACAAATTAAATGCAAATATTCAAATATTGAAGGGACTGGGAATCAATATTTGCGTCTATCTGCACACTAATGGAATACCAAGGGATTTCTCTGATTGCAGAATGATTTCTTTTATAAATCTCCACAATAGGTTGAATTTACACATAATCAATTGTTTCGAAAGTAATTCCACTAATTGAACATCATGATTGGACTCTTCCGAATGGCTGATGGATGACACAAATACCTTTTACTGGATTAAAAAACTTAATTTAAATGTGTAATTAATTTTGAATTGAATTTTGATATAAATACAAGTTAGGTTATCTTGTTCCAGCTTCCTAATTCATAAGGATTATAACAATTTTCGAAGTAGTTAACAAACTGTTTTATGAAGATTTATATTTCAAAGGGATCTCTAGAGAGATTCCTTCTCATATTATGGTTTCTCAAACTCATTATAAAAATAATGTTTCTTATATGCTGTATAAATAATCAAGATGGGTACTAAATAAACGTATTTGCAGACTTGTGGCCATGAATTAACATATAAAGTACTAAGTGTGAAAACATAGTTGAGAACAAAGTAAAGGAATAGTAATTTATAGAAAGTACTAAATGAAATCCATTCGTGAAACCATTTAATAAATCCATCTACACCTGACGAAAGGAACTATACTCTTATATGGTCACACACAAGATTTAAGTTCATTACAATTCGACAATATTTTAATATAAATTTTTTATATTCAAATAGCTTTTTAGTCTTTAGCACAAATGAAATACAAATAAACTCATCAATAATCAGCACCTAACTTACGCGATAAACATTACCTCAAGACATTCTCTAAAAAGTTATACCAAAAAAATTGAATGTTTATAAAATGTCCCTTGGATTACATTGAGCCACAAAATATGGAAACGCTTGAAATGTGTTAGGTATAGTTAACTCCTGAATACTTCTATTGTAATAACATGCATTCATGTCTTATGTGACTTACCCTAACATGCATTCAAACCATTGTATAATATCGTTATAGAATTATTTGTAGTGAAATTTATATTTTACTGTCCCTAAAAACTGTGGCATCTTTTAGTAAATTGTGTGTATTGTTTAGTGTTTTTCAGTAAAACACAATCAATATTGTCTGGTCTACCCTGATATGGTTAAAACTCTCTGGTTTTTTGACTTTCAGAAATCTTTTATATGGGTCTGGTGACTTTCCTGTTTTCACTGTTTTGAAAATACTGTTAAAATATTTAATAGTTGTTGTTTAAGAAGTATCAAAAACAACATGGTAAAGAGATATTCATAATTCAGACAAAGTCACCTTTAGCAGTTCTCTAAAGAGCACTTCGGCTTGCCACTTGCATGCTGAGTCGGCGATTATGTCCAATAGCTTGACATCCTTCCAAGCCAAAATTTTTCTAAAAATTTTTTGGGGTAGATAATATTTTTTGAAATATTTTTTAGTATCGCAGAAGATAAAAAAATAATTAAACGGAAATTAAATTTTAAAAATTTTTTCTTTAAATCGTGGATGCATCAGAACAAAATTTAACGGTAATAATCGTGCTTTTGCCAGTATTTACAATTTTATTGGTACGCATGGGTTTGAGGTATTTTGCTTTACTTGCCAAGATCAATTGTAAATAATTAAAAATTTTCAGTAAAATATCTTCATTTAGTTAAGTATTTATTATTTAAGTTAGAAATTATTCCCAAATATACAGTTAGATTATGGAAGAGATTTGACAGTTATAAACGAGAATAAGAATTAATTATGAATAGGAATACAACATGACGCACACTAGTTATAATAATTTAACCATAGGCAAAGTTTCAATACAAAGAGAATTTGGCACTCGACCAATTCGTATTGATAAGTTCATATTATAGTAGATCAATATTTAATGTCAGCTTGTAAATGTAAAAATGTATATTTATACAAAAATCTTAACGTCTTATGAAAGCAAAGAAACTAGGAATGTTTCTAAATTTTTTAACAAATGCTTGGTAAATACTGTAATTACTGTATTTATAAAGAAAAAAGAAACACAACTACCATTTTATACTTAGTAAGAAAAACGTGTGAGGAATTGTGTAAAGTTTTTATAAAATTTTTGATTTAGGTTGATGAACAAGGTCTGGAATCATATTTTTATGTTGCACTTGAAATCCACCTGTTTCTTAAGAAAGGTTTTGAACTTAATTTGCAATTTGTGATTATACTATGAACTTAAATAATAGAGGTATTTTTCTAGGTTTTTAACGCTCTATAATTATTATAGCCTATCAAAATTAGTTTGAAAAAGTATCTATTACTCCACAGTCCATACATACAACAGTCATACATCGTAGATACTGATTTATTTCGTCACACTCACATACATGAGTCCAATACTATTCTCCCGCAGTGAGGTCTTTGACCCTATCCTACACCGCAGTCTCTCTGTGTCCCTATGTAATCTTCTTAATTGACTACAATACAGTTGGCTAATGATACATACGTGATACTACCGTATACACTCAGTTATATATCAGATTTCGATATGTCTGTTTTAATCATCCATTCTTATATTCAGGATATTTATGGTTAAATGGCACTCACATAGCACATGACATTGTCAAACTGTTTAACTATATATCATTATAAACTGTCTAGCCTCTTAACTATGAATTGTAAGTACTAAAAATAATATAATTAATTTATTAAAGTTAATCAAATTGCTGAACAATTTAGATTGGCAAAATAAAAGTTAGTTCATACTTATGCACAACGTTAACATAAAACATGGACAAAAAAATGTCAACACTAAAATGACATTTGTTAAACAATTACATTGAAATGAAACCCACGAAATAACCCTCGTACTAATAAGGCTAGAATAATTATTAAAAATATAAATACAAGGCTTTCCAAACTAAACAAGCATAGTTATATACTTGTCTCTACTTTTACAGGGTAACTGAATATGTAGAAGCAAAAGTACAAACATACTCTTCACATTTGTGTTACCTTGTTCCCTCTATGTACAAACCCTGTGTTCATTATTTAAATATTGTCATATCCGTGGACGAGTTTAGTAGATGATGTTGTTTGTGATTTAATACACAGTTTTTCTTTTGATTCCCACATATAGTTATAAGCGAAAAGTCACATAGTAAAAAAATATGACTCAAGAAGAAATTAATGTTGTTGAATAGATAATACTACGATTCATCAAACCATAGGAATTAACATAAACTTCAGTAAGCTTCTATGAAGTGTACGTTTAAAATGTATGAATATCATCTTTAGTTTGTTATCACCTTTTGTCTAATGGAGATATGAAATTTTTACCATATAATTTCATCATCCATTTCAAACCAAGTTATTGTAGGCAAATCAATGTCGTATAACATTTTAAATGTACACCAAAATTATTTATTCCACGTATCGTGCATTTCTCCTTAGCAGCATGATTTTATCGTACATAAAACACATCTAGTGCCATTTACTTTGTTTTTGAGAGTACATGCCTCATATTGCAAAAACAAAAATTTTGTTATGGTGTGTGTTTCATGTCTAGTATTACTTGAGTTAGTTGAAATCAACTGATTTGAGCAACCACGTTTACTGATTATAGGGGATCTTAGATGTTGTCCCAATGAAAACCGTCTCTTACCAATGCTATGAAGTTATTCAATCTAACCAGGAAGAAAATTGTGTTGCATACTTTCAAATTGTACATTAACGCACCAAAATATTTTTTATGAAAGCTTTGCTAACACACTTAATTAATTTATATTTCACTAGTATTTCTATAACATAAACATAAAGCTTATGCATATAAAATATATTCATAAGATTTACAATAATTTACTCAAAGTTTCTGAATTAACTTAAAAAGAAAAACATTTTGAGAATTATAAAAGACTCGTAGAATTAGTTGATTAGTTTTATAAATGTATACTATTTTATGCAATATATATGAAACAACTCAAATTACTAAAATCTAAATAAGTATAAAAGACCCAAAATAAAATTATATACAGATAGCCACACATTCTCTGCGACATGAGTTAATTGAGGATTCTAAAAATAGAAATGCTGGAATCCAATAAAGCTGGAGATAAGAACGACATTTTATTGGTTATAGATCTTCGACAAGTGTTGGTTCAGACTATTTCTTTTGTCCTCCTCTCTATCATTATCCTTTACTACAAATAAGTTTTATTATACAGTATATTCACAGGCAAGTTCACTTAGCTAAGCAATTGTTTAGTTCTTATTTTATTTAGTTTATTTTAGTGGGGTATTTTGCACATACCTGTTCTGTTCTACCAATAATTTTACGTAAATTATTTTTATTGAAAATTAGGAAACATATTCCCATCCCAGAAATTTGCAGACGATATGAATTTAAGCAAGGTACTATTTTTAATATGTATACTATTTGTATTTGTAGAAACAAAGCCCGTTAAACTACTCTGAAACATATTACATAAAGACATTGGCCTAAAAATATAGTGACCATTGAAAATAATAGTATAACCTAATAATAGTATTAATAATATAATAGTATTAATAGTATAACATAGTATTAATACTATAACCTAATAATAATAATAATAATAATAATAATAATAATAATAATAGTATTATTAGAGTTGTAAATAGTACCAGTGTATTATTTTAAGGATTCCAAACAAAGTTTTTGAAATTGACTCAAATGTTATTCCGTTATGCTTTGTGACAACAGGCATGTAAACCTAAGAATTTAGGGTGTCTTATTTTGGTAATTAACAGGCCAAATTATTAAAAGCGTCGGAATAAAATGTTTGAGGTACTATATGATTTTAATAGCATACTATTTTTAACAAATTACCAGATAATTCCTTATTAATAACTATTCCAATGTTGTTACTTTTAAACGGACATTCATTTATGACTATTGATAAAACAATTGTCCATTTTCTACTGTAAGCTGTCAGATCTTGACGAGTTTAGATTTGTAGAGGATAAAGATGTTGAAACAAGATAGGACCCGGGTATAAAAGTTGTTCCATTAAGTTTGAAGAAGAAAAGAACTGGAAAAGAACAAAATGTTATGTTCTGGGTCAAGTTTAGAAACTTCCAGAATCAAGTCAATTACAAAATTATTATGTTAAATGTCAGTGTGGCTTGGACATCTTCTGTTTTAAATTGTAACTACAATTAAATATAGAAACAAGAGGATTGATAAGCTATTGCAAATTTATGACAATAATATAATATGTTTTAGTAGTGTTTGCGAATATCAATTTTACTTTGAATAACTTTCATGTTATTCTTCTTAATTGTAGTAGTTTAACACCATTTACTTTTATATCCAAGGGATTATTGTAGATTAGTCGTTTCATTATCTGAAATATGATTCATCCTTAACTAATTACTTAAAACACATTAGGATGGGTACGCAGAACCAGCTAAGGTTCTAAAAAGCATTACAGAGGACGGTGTAATATGTATGTAGCAATTCCTGAATGAAAACAATGAAAAATCCTGACTGGAAACTACTACTAGTGCAAACTAGGAAGACGAATTAAAGGTCATGTTAGAACAAGATGGTAGTTCAATATGTAGATTTTTATTAGTTTACAACACAAGAGCCCTTTATTTTGAGACCAAATAGTATGCATTAGTCCGGACCTAATAACAACTCGTGTAATGTGCCCTTTTATAAAATTTACCATTACATTATGAGTGAAAAAATTGAAATCCTAAAAGTAATAAATAGATCAATGTAACATAATGCATTTTTATGCTCTATATTTGGAAAGATGTTGAGTGAATAGTATTACCTAATCTTTGAATCGTGAAAAGATTTATGAATGACTTTGAAGTGTAAATGTTTTGTAAATACTCAACAAGGGTTACGGGAGATAATTTCCTTCATTTTCTATCACAGTCAATTTAGTTGGTGGCGAACGACGACCAATAATTAATTACAAACTACCACTAAACTGTGCCACCTCTACCTCCCCTCCACGGTTTCATCAATTACCTCTCCTCCTTCCTACATTGTCTAGTGTCCTTAGTCTGAAGTTCCTGTATCAGCGTTTAGCGTGCTTTTGTGTTGTCTGATCAAACAAAACAGATGCTCCTTTGTGAGAAAAACTGAATATTTCAATATGTGTAAATTTTGGCAAATATTTCGGTTGCCTTTTTTCGCAATTATGAGGGAGAGAAAACAATAAAACTTTGCAAATGTACTCTGTTTATGAATTTCGTGCTTTTCGAATCCTTGCTCATTACCAAGCATAACTATACATTGCTCACTCTTCCAAATGCGTAAAATGATACGGTTATCTGTTACGCTAATCAAAAACCATACATTGGTCTACAAGCTGTGTTAATCTCAAAACATACGGTGAAGAAGAAAATACTCTTAGTTATGTCCAAGCTACACTGATCGCGATGCTTATAGCAATATAAAAGATTGGTAGACCATTTTTCTCTCATGATGTAGAGACTTGATGTATGTCTACAGTTAAACCTTGCACATAAAAAACCTAACAACATGTATGTACTACTTTCATATCTCATTCGAAGTGCATATCTTGCTTCAAGACAACTTTGTATTTTGATATATGACTTGAAAACCTCAATTTCGAGGATGTCATCGTAAGAAATATAGTGGTATATCTCGTACTTTCAACTTCTAACATTAAACAAATAGTTGGCTTAGTTATAAATTGTCTTTAACTTTGCTAGATTTTCGTATTTAATAGTACAATCTGCTATATTATTATTCAATATTTTTGTGTTTATAAAGTACAATCCATATAGGAAAAGTTACTAACTTCATTGAAAAGGTTTTATACTAGTGCCAATATAAACTATGTGTCATAAGTTATTTGTCTTCCAACAACTTATTAAAATTGAAAGTAATTACAGCTTGTACATGGTGAGTTTTTTTAAACACAATCCGAATTACAAATACCGTAAAACACAAAACAATTACACAATTGTTATTTTAACGACAAAATAAGCTCACATTTTGGTATCCCTGTATTCTTTACTTTGTACCGCAAGTAAAGTAAACCAAGTAAACCATTGATGATTGGTTAGAGTGATTTGCTCTTCTTAACCAAACAACAAATTATATCATATACTGTATTTTATCCTAAGTGCTCATTTAATTTACTTTGTTTTAAAATGATGAAAATTAAAATATTTACATAGTAGTACAACTTCATTGCCAATCAACAGCCATTCCAGTTACCTATGAGTTTTAGTGTAATTGGAAATTTTTAATGAATAAGACTCTTCAGCTTAGGGTTTTCACAAGCTAATAGCAAGCAAGCAGCTAACAAGCAAGTAGGTTTTTTACATTTAAAGTAAATCATAGGTTTTATGCCAAGAAAGGTTTTAAATCTTGATTTTTCAACCTTATTTCTAAGATTTTTTTAGGTCATTATGGTTCCAGTACCTAAAAGATAAACTATTCTAGAAACTAGATATGTCTAGAGAACTTAAATACCCTAGACATACAATACATACTCTATTTGAGTAAAAAAGAAACTGTGTTGTCTTATTTAGAAGAAATCAACAAAAACACTAAACCGTGTCTATCTATTATTTTAACAATGCATGCTAGCTGATCGGTAATGAAGGAAAGTTAACAGCAGTACCATCATGTACATTAGAAGTGTCTCACGGTAGTTGTAATTATTTGGGTTTCGTAAAAAAACACTCTTTAATTGATAATATATGTTAATGAAGTATATATAACTTTATTCATCATTGCCTCCAGGGTTGAATGTTTGACAATATAAAATAGGTACATAGGTTACATACCTTAATTGCGTCATCAATCATAATTTTTAGTCTGGGTGACTAGTTTCGAAACCAGGGTTTCATCGTCAAGCCTATTGTTTTATAAAATCATTCTCACAATGTCGTCGTCAATATACAACTACTCAACACATTCATAGCTCACACAAACACAGATACGACCCCTTTCTGGGCATTTTAGAAATACAGTATATATATACAAATGGATATACTTTGTAAGTACATTGTAAAGGCCAGATGTTTACACAAGAAGGGTATCAATGCCCGTTACCTTTAACATTTACTCTGGCGACGAGGTGCTTCCACTTCCAAGAAATATTTAATGAGCAAATTTCACCCAGAATATTAAACACCCACCTTCAACGCACTGCTTTAAACATAGCTATTAGCCTGTGTTTATTAAAATGTTTGAGAAGCTTTTACTGTAGAATGTGTGCGTTTTAGGAATTACTTAAACGAGGGAAATTCTGTAATTTACCATGTTGTGATATTTGTTGCGAAACGAATAAGGAGAAGGAGATGATTGTCTTTACTGTCTAGTCAATACAGTCTTGTGAAGGTATATAATAACAAAATCTTTTTCCCCATAAATTATAGCATAAAACCTTTAAATTGATTTTACGAGGGGATTGACTATTTTTAAGACGGTTGCTGATAAGTGTAATACACCAGATAATTGTTTACAAACGAAAAAAACACTCACTTTGGTTCACGCTAATTATTACTTTTTTTACAAATAAAGCTCAGAATTCTTAAATTGTAACATGGTTTTGTAAAGAATAAATGTTAAGAACTATCAACACTCCTTGCTGTATGAGTAGTCGATTTTTTCGCAAGTAAAAATCACATCTTTATTACTACGGTTCACTAATCGGTAGTTAACTTTAATTTAAATTTTGCTGTGTCAACTGCCTTAGCAGGTCATGGTTGTTATTTTTAAAATCACCATCACTTTAAAATGAAATATTAATATTTTAATGTATGATATTGCCTTTTATTTTATTATGAGGACAGATTTTCAAATGCTAAAAGTGGGGACTCCATCCCCCACTCTACTTTAGTGAAGCCATGAAAATGTAATTTTTCTACTAGCCACAAGAGAACAATTCCTATTCATATCAGGGTAAATTAAATTAATAATAACTGAAATGCACAATTATGATTAGCCCGTTAATTAGTACTTCTTAAGTATTATCGTGACACGTAAATGAAGCAAAAAAAATAGTATAGTTTAATTTTTAACAGCGTAAAGCATGGTAGACAACACGTTTTACTCTGTTTAAAATCCTTTTACTCATTAGTGATACAAACCCTTTGTTTAATCACGTTTGGCAGAATGTTCAATAGTGTGAATCGAAGCATGACCAAACTCAGGTGTGTTTTATACATGAAAAATATATAAATTGAAATATATTTCAGTGTCAATTTTAACGTACAAATCTACCATACAATATAAGATTTGTCATATTGTATTACAGAAAACAGTTACTACATAATCAAATAGCTATAGCAACATCACAAATCATTCAATTAACAATAACAATCACTCTTTTAGTATAGAACTGAAGGATGAAAAACTGCCTTGAAACAGCATGTAGGATCCAACACTGCCATGTATTAAAGCTTTAATAGTAAAATATTATAGTTACATCATTACCGAAACACGTAGTATGATGTAACCTTTGGAAGTGTCAATAAACATGATATATTCTGAGAATATCTATAGATGATTGATAGCATCCGGTCTCTATCAAGATGAATAGCTTCTTTTCCGGCGAATCACATATGGCAGGTGACGGAATTTGGGGGGAAGTAAGTGTTTCTCGATTTATTTACCACCATTTCAAGGGTAGATCCCCTTGACACATTTACCGAAATCCTTTTAGATTCTATGTTTAAACATTTACTTTAAACGTTGAAGATAGCTGTAAAACATTATTTTAATAGTATGAACTATTTCCAATCATATAGTTTTAAAGCGTATCATGAAAATGTCTTTGTTCCAAAACTGAGAAAGTTGAAGTAAATACTAAGCTAGTAATGCTAGTAATAACGAGCTGCACTTGGAGATGGAAGAACTTTTTTCTGGGTTTGTAAGGCCACAGATAGCAAAAACCTATAACATTTTAAATTATGTTTGTACGCACTATCTTATTCAAACTTTTTTTAGGATTAATACACCCAGGGTTCATCTACTAACAATGAATGAACGAATGGATGAATTCATAAGGGCTTTATTGTTCCTTTAACATTCCCAGATAGTGCACAGGGCATCTGCCAAACAAAACACTCAATGCATTGTCCGGAAGGGCCATCGGCCAGGTTGGCAAGACAATTTACATAAAACAGCCACAACATGTTCAAATATACTCTTAAAATTACTACAGCATAATCAAAATCTACTAACAAATATTCTTCCTCTAACCAAAAATCAAAAATAAATTTATCTTGAAGAATTTTTATTTTTTGAGTATTGGCACTTCTAAACAAATATAAGAAAATACTTACCACTCATTCTGTTCACATCTAAAAGACCGCAAATGTAGGCTATAGGAAGGATGTTATAATAGTGATCGATTTATATCAGTAACGTCAGACTAAAGTTTTTTTTTTTTTTTTTTTTGGAGATACTAAATGCATTTTAAAAAGCCTTCGCTGTCTTAACTTGATCTTTGGGGTGTTTTTATCCATGCAAGAGACTATTTTAATTTTTTAAGTACCAATAGACAAAAATACACTTTGACATCTTCAAACTGATATTTGTTTTACTAACATTTATACACAACAACTTGTACCTCTCAGTCGATTTAAGAGATGCAACTATATACTTAAAACCAATAAATGTAACCTAATTTTGGTGAAAATGGCTGCTTGGGGATTCCTGAATTTAAATCATTGACTATATATACCTACAGGTATATATAGGTAGTCAATGATTTAAATCAAACTGGTAAGATTATGTTGGGTTAGGTTTCGTTATGTTTTTTGTTATGATTTGCGTGTTATTTATATATCTAACTGACATCATTTCACAGGTTACTAGTCTCTTAACTTATAGGCAACTTTCTTTAATCGTTAATACAAATTATAAATTGTCCCTTTTAACAAATTATGTTTCGCCATGACAAACTATTCGCTGGTCCAGTGGTAGAGCGCGGGACTTCGTCCCTGAGGTCCCGGGTTCATTCCCGCTAAACCACCAATGGAGTTTATCTAAGTGATAATGCCGCAACCCCTAGGTCTAGCCTGATGTAATGTGAAAACAATCCCTGGCCCGTGCCTAGCGTCCTAGGACAAAATACAATGATTTATTATTACTTTTACTTTTCGGGTGAAATTCAGGGAAAGGATCATAGAAATTGACAAACTCATAAGTATTTAATGCCTAATATTTTGATTAAATCAATATTGAAGGGAAATAAGGCGTCATTCAATTGCGATGTGCAGCGACCTTTACACGAATCACTGAAGCTTTTAGTTGATGCTTTGCACAACGAACCTTGGTGTACTTGACAAATCCTCTCCAGAAAACCTACCCGCATTTCTTGCTTAAATTTATTGTGTTATAATTATTACTATTTTTATTTTGTGCTCTATTAAATGTGTTGTTCTATAATATGACAGCATTAACTCTCGGATGTTAGGACGTCTCATTTTTATAGGCCTGCTGAAGTTGTAAAGCTCTCTAGCCTCTACTCCTCTGTAGAGGTAAAAGAAACTTACGAAAACTTTCACCAAACAAAACTTTTACTTCAAAGGGGGAAAAATGTAGCTAGGGCAGAGTACTCTCTAAATGGAGGACCTCTAGGATCGTGGAATAAGTGAACACCAGTGCAGTATAATACTATGATTTAATAAGTCTAACTAAATGTGCACACATAAAATAAGTACATAAAATAAAGAGTTAATAAAGAGTAAATAATTGTTACACAGCGATATAATAATAATTGAGAATAGCAAAAACACAAATACAATTGAAATTATATGATTGAATATTTACACCCTATGTTTTGAGTTTATTATCTGTATAATGATATGAAATGAAATATTTCCCTTGACACTTAAATGTATTTAAAATATAAGTTGTAAACACTTGCAATGTCCTATCCTAAATCAAAACCGATATCTACATACAAGTTAGTGCATCCTTCTAATAATATATACAAACTAAACAAACATTTAAAATACGTGTTTAACACCCTGATTTTTTATTATTTATACATATTTGAAATTGTCTCTTTTATTATATACACGTCTATATGTAGTCCAACTAATAGGTTTATTTAATTTGGATTCGATTTGAATCCTGTTTATTCAAATTTCAAATGGCTCTAGTTTAGGTTGACCCCTTTTAGTTTAATTAAGGGTTAATATTTATATGAACTTTAACGTAATTCTACTTCATTTACTCTGTTTATATATATTTACTTTAATTAACTTTTCTTTCTAATAGTTTATTTATTTGATTTATATATAGGTTTTGTTATATTTTAAGGAGTTTTTTTCCTCACATTTAAGTTGTGCACACTAGGACCAAATGAGTGAAGATATTTTTGACATACCACAAGACGAGGCAGTTTGGCAACGATCGAAAGGTTCCCCGGGGCGTTCCTTTGGTGCGGGCGTAGACTCCGGGGTTGCTCGCTAGGGACACAAGGGTTGATCCAAGCGTAGTCCTTCCTCTCGTCGTCGGTCGCTCGTCCTGGGCCGTCCTCTTCGGGTCCTCGCTTTGGTCCTTGGTAGCGTGGTAGTGTCCTGGTGGCCTCGGGTCTTGAAGATAGCCGTGGGGTTGTTGTGTCCTCGTGGTCTCGAGTCTGGTCGGTATCTTAACAGGCGCTTCAGACTAACCTGCTAAGTCACTGTCCCTACTCGATCCGGGACTCCCGACGGTTTCTTCTTTGAAGTTCTACTTCTTCGGACCTCTCCAAGACTGATTAACAATTTTCGTCTCCAAGACCTCCTTTCCCTCCTTCGATGTTTGGTTCTTCCCCCGATGTCTTCGGGAAACGCCTACCCTCCAATCATCGGTGGAATATCTCCGATCATCGTCCTCATTGGCTTCTCCCCTCATGTCCAGCCTCCAGAGGGCGTGGTGCTGACCGTAAGTAAAATAATTTCTCTATGCATGTATAATTTCTTGGAATCGATGGGAACAATATTGTTTCTCGTCGATTGTTCCCATCGGTTACAATTTCTTCTACGATGCATTCCAGATCGAAATTCAATCTATGCCTGGCTTGTTCTCAGCCAGGTCTTTGCCCATGAGAACGTGACTTGAACCCGAGATCTTGCGATCATCTTTACTTTTTATTTCTATGAGGGGTCAGCGAACGTTTTCTATTGTTCGTAAAGAGAAATAATTTAATAAATTTAATTTAAAATTTCCATATGTTTATAAAGTGCATTTTAATTTGTAAATTTGGTCCTATTTAATCGGCTGTATTACACATCTACTATCTTTAACTGTTTGATTTTAGTTTAGTATATTTTAATTTTCAACTAGTACCAGGATTTCCAAAGAAAGGTTATCTTATCTGACCTACTTTCCCAGTCTGCACTGACCACTCTTGCATTAGTTAACCCAGAGTCAACTTGTACTCCTTGCTCATTCTCTTGTATATAATAGATTAGATTTTGACTGTTTTAAAGTAAAACTTATAACGTTTAACATGTAATTATTAAAGTATGTGTTTTATAATATCTCCCCCTTCTAAATGTCAGAGAGTGCCATTTAATTTGTAAAAATACCAAAGTGTTGTGACTGGAAGACCTCTACATGATTTTGTGAGGAAGACCTTTTGCGGATTCTACGGCTACGCAGAATCCTCTCATCTACCCGCTCCTGGAGAAGATTCACCCCTTCAAAGACCCCTGGTGATCTTCTCGTTACCCGCTTCAGTCTACCGTCAGACATCTCCACCTAGCCCAAGGACTCAAATCTCAAATAACTGTGTATATACTCATTTAATTAATTGGTATTACTCTGACATGTTCCCATATTTAAGATATATTTTGTAAATTAAAGTTTGACTTTCGCTACTTAGTAAAATTTTCCCATTCTCTCCTTTGATCCCGCCCCCAACAATAACTATAGAACTCTACTGTAAAAACTCGCCAGTTTTCTTTTTACTTGTGTGCTCCCTAAACATAATCAATAGAAATGACAAATTTAGGACAGATCAGGATTGCACCAACAAGATTTTGAAGCAAGCACTTCACTAATCACTTATTGAATACATTCACCAATAAAATTTTATGTTTAATCATAATCGATTTTTTTACTAAATGTGAAACATTTTATCTTGGATGTAATGTCAACGTTTTCTTAGTCGTCTTGAATGTACTGTATAGTTTCTGCCATCTGTTTCATTTATAATCACACTGAATTGATTTCACGTTTATTGAATCGATCTTAATCAAACTCGAATATGAGCTTACACAAACAGGACAGAAGACTAGAAAAATACCCCCGCCGCAGCAAACCTGCAGACAAAGCGAATTTCCATTAACCTGATTAGATTTACACTAAAATGCCTCCATAAAAATAGCACATTTATTTCCTATTTAAATAGAATTAGTTTAACGAGTACTTAGGTTTGCTGCAACAGGGAGGGTAAATTTTTTTTTGTTATAAAATGATAATAGTTTAGTAAGAAATAAAAGTATTTTCCAAAATCGATCAAAATATGTTCATAAACAAGCAAACTACAACAGTTGACTTATTCTCCATAAGAATAACATGGGAATTTCAAAATTACAATTTTTTTAAATTTCCTCCGTAACAATTAGGCGCATAATAACGCTTTAACATACTAAATTATTTGTTTTTTTAAGCTCTACAAAATGGTTTAAAAAGAAATTGTGAAATTTCGTGTTTTTAGGGTCAAAAATGGGAAAAACCTATTTTTACCCCATAAAACCCCCCATAAACCCCCGTTTCCATTGTCCGATCATGCTGGTTCGCGAACTCAATCAAGTTTATCCCGCCTTACACCTTCAAACCAAATTTTATCAAAATCGGACAAAAATTACTCAAGTTATCGTGCGGATGGACACATATATATATATATATATATATATATATATATATATATATATCTATATATATATATATCTCTATATATAGATATATAAAAATTTGAACGAATGGTGTTTTTGGCCTCTGGGGACATCAAAATGAAAAAGTAAATCGGTCCCGGGCTTAGGTCTTACCATGAGACCTACGGTAATAGCTACTTCCCTATAGGGAAATTCGCTAATAAGAAATAAAACTTAAGTGTTATACGATTGTTTTTTTTCTCAAACTATGGATACAATTTTTACAATTATTACACCCAGACCTTTATATTGTGTAAATCATATTAAATGTATATTAATGTTAAATTGTTGATGTTTTAGTTTTACTGATTATTTATAGTGGTCTGTAGTGTGATGAACTGCAAAACCAAAGCAGTGATGGGATTTGCGTTTGTTGTGCCTCCACATATTGTTTTCGGTACAGTGTGTTCTTGTAGGACACCAGCTCACACTTTACAATGCCTGGTACGTTCCAACCACGTGACCGACGTCTATGTAGACAGTTACGAAGTTGAAGGAAGCCACCAATATCTTAAACATGTTTGTTTGTCGAGTGCGTGTGTTTTATTCACCTTGAATTGGGATGAAGGATCTGCAGAAATTGGGTGAACCATCTCAAAGCTTCACTTCATTAAGTTACAAAGTATAGGTCGACACATTTCTTTCCAAAGCATCCTGTGAGAAGGAAAGGATGACCGAAATTGGTCTTAAATCTCGTGACGTAATTTACAGTTCTCCTCTTAGCTTCACTAGGCTCTCACAACGCTGATGTAACGACTGCAATACTTAACTTTGAAAGATCTCGTTTGGCTAATAGTGGCCGTTTGTATTACAGTATTAGTTTTAGTTGAGTAATTATACAGGGTGAACACAAAAGAAGTGAACAACTTTAATAAAATATTACAGGAAAGTTATACTACCTAGGAGAAAGTGAAATACACCATTAGAAAGCTAAGATTCTCAAGTTTTTCCCATACATTACAAGTGCTCAATATGGGATCCTCGGCTTATTTTACACACAACTATTCTAAAACTAAATTCTGCCCAAACATTTTCAAGAATGGTCTCATTGACACTTTGTACTGCAGTAGTAATGCGATTTCGGAGCTCCATAAGGTTCAATGGCAAAGGAGGAACAAAAACTTTGTCTTTCACATTCCCCACAAAAAAAGTCACAAGTGGACACTGGTGGCAGACTGAGTTATCTCTAATTCTAACACACAAAAAGTCTTTTCTGAGAGCGTATTGACCATTTTTAAACAAATCAATAAATAACATCTTTTGTCACATTATTGTATTGTTGACAGCAATCAGCTGTTTGAGACAAAACTTAAGGTATTTTCCGACTCACTGGTACCAACCTCAGCGATGTCGGACCCGTAGTTTTCAATAAATTGATGTTCAAAGTTGTTCACTTCTTTTTAAATCCTTTTTAACCGACTTCCCACTACCAACAAAAGGAGGAGGTTCTCAATTTGTTTGTGGCAATGTTCTTCAATATTAAATTTCATATTTATTTCATATTTATTTCATATTTGTAATTATGTTCCATATCATTTCACAGATAACAGATGTGTTTAAAATAATGTTACAAATTACCTCACACTACCTGCAAAGTACTAACCACAGATATTTTATTGATTTAAAAAATATCATGTTTAATGTACGGTGAAGAAAATGTTGTTCCATCTGATTTTCTTTTGATTCAATAGTTCCTACTGACAACTATATTATACAATAACATGTTTAAGGCCAATAAATCAATTAATATGAATTATATCAATTATTTAGGATGCGGACGCGCGTATTTTAACCCAAATATAAGGGAGATATGAGTGTAGGATGAGTGGAATGATCTTGTTGTGGTGTTGGGGACTAAGGTCGACATATTCCTTAGACACAGCTGTTAATAATAGCCCAAACAGCTACTACAGCTTGTAGAGGAAACATAACCACATTATGAATGTATTTTATTCGTGTGACATTCAATCTGTAATACGGAAGTACTAATGCTTTGCTTAAATTACTTTGTTTATAAATTATTTGACGCACATAGGTTTTGTTCAATCAAACTAAATGTAACGTTAAAAAACGTACAGAGTTACTATGTTAACCATGGTAAGACATAAATAAATTGAAAAACATTAAAAGCTCAGAACTTAATGATCAACTATATTATAGACCAGATCAACCCGTTTAGAAAAAAATAAACACTAAAAACTGCTACATTTAAGATAGGTGTGAAGCATTGAGTAAATATTCTACAGGGATGGCCATGCTTTAGAATAAAAGTCATAACGGCTTTTAGCGATAGGATGGCGGCCAAAAGAGTTTTATACAATATCTTCACCGTACTTTTCTGGCTTCTCCCATCCCATCACGACAGGTAATTGAAGCTCTCTCTTTACCTTTTTAACACTCTACTTAAATATCCGGTTTGAAAACCAATCATTAAATTTGTATGATACTATTACAATTTGTCATCGTATGAAATGAAATGGCTTGCTTTACATCCTGTCTCAGCTATATATTGGTATGAAACATATTTATACTGTAGATTATACTAACAGTAGGCCTATTTGTGAATTATTATTTAATATTGATGATTTATGGGTTTTAATGGAGCTCAAGATCTTTGATTACCTAATTATGGTTCAATTTTTCATGGATTATGTTTAAATCATTGATCTGCCAAAATGTTTCTTACATTTCAACAAAATTATTTAAACTTTCGTAAAACTAATAACAATAAAAATTTTAATACTTAAAATAAACTAATTCTTTACAAACAAAACTGAATGACCCCAATGGTATTATTAGCTGATCCATTATGATAGTAATTGTTAAATATGGTATTAAGAGGTAAAATTGTGAGAAATACCTTTAGATCCTAAAACTGAAGATCCATTAGGGTTTTGGTAGAACAGGAACAAGATGAGCAGAGAAGCGATGGCTCTGGCCAGAGTGACGAGAATCGAAGGACCACAGATGAAAGATGATGTTGAGAAATGACTATTGTTGTGTAGTATGTAATTCTTCACTGATTTAAATTAAAACTCTTCTTCATTAATAAAAAGAAAGCAATTCACTACTCATGAATATTCTGGACTGTACACGAAAATTTACAACACATTTACTTTAAATAAAAATATCTTCTTGGATCCTATAAATTGACACTTGGTACTATAAATTTGGAATCCATATTTAAATGAGAAATGATGAAATAATGCACTTGGAGCGGTAAGAGAGAAAGAGAGATTAAAATATTTAATATGAACTAAACCAAAAGGTAAGCACTGTGTACTGTGAGAGAGGTGAGTCTAAACTGAACTGACTAGTACGAAGTGCTGTAGTGAACTTTGGACAGTGATGTCATCATATCAGCTGTTGTATCCTTTCAATAACTGAACTAAAAACTTGACTTGAATGTTAATACTACTTGATTAATTGTTTATATTTGACTGTATATAGTTCATATGTTATTAAATAAATATTTTATTAAATGTCCTTAGTTGAATTACTAAATATTTAACATACCGGCCCCCCCTGAACCCCTGGGTTCTGAAAACAACACAAAAAATGAGAAAATCAATAAAAAAGGGGGGTGGTAACTCCTCTTCACTATTCCATAGGAAGGACAGACACCTTTGTCACAGGACGAGAGAGGTGTCCACTTGCGGTCTTCAGGTGCACGACCCGTACTATTCCATCAGTACCAGGTGAAACGGAGAGAACTCGTCCAAGCTTCCAGGAGAGTGGAGGCAAGTTGTCTTCATGAATGACAACCAAGTCATTGACTTCAATATTCTTCTTGGGGTTGACCCATTTATTTCTCTCTTGAAGAGTGTACAGATACTCTTTCTGCCAGCGAGCCCAGATATGTTGACTGAACTGTTGGACTAACTGCCAGCGTTTTAATCGGTTGATAGGAATGCTACGCAAGTCAGGTTCAAGAGGTGTCATAAGAGGACCACCTACTAAAAAATGACCTGGCGTCAAAGCTTCTAGGTCCGAGGGATCAGAAGAAAGAGGAGTTATAGGCCTAGAGTTCATCATTCCTTCAATACGGGTGATTAAAGTCGAAAACTCTTCCAGTGACAGGGTCTGTTGTCCAATGACTCTTATTAGGTGAAATTTCACACTTTTGACGGCCCTCTCCCAAAGGCCTCCCTGATGAGGTGCATGTGGAGGTAAGAAGTGAAATTTAATATTGAAATTCTCAGCGTAGCATTGTACTGTGGAATCCTTGATTAAATTTTCAAAGTTGCGTCTGAGTTTTTCGGATGCACCTGTGAAATTTGTAGCATTGTCACAGTGAATTTCTGAAACGATTCCTCGTCTGGAGACAAATCTGGTAAGAGCGGCTAAATAGGCATCCGCTGTTAGGTCGGTTACTACTTCTATGTGTACCGCCTTAGTAGAGAAGCAAATAAATATACAAATATAAACCTTGATAGGTTGAACTCGTCTTAGTAGATGTTGCTTCACAAAGAAGTGTCCTGCATAATCTACACCAGATATGGAAAATGGCCTTGAAGGTGTAACTCGATTCATAGGTAATTCCCCCATGAGTGGAGAAGAATGAGGAGGTTTACATCTGAAACATTTCATGCATTTAAAGATCCTAGATCTTATTAAGCTTCTAGCACTGAGAATCCAGTACTTGTTTGCCAGCATAGCCTGAGTTAGAGTTGGACCAGAGTGCAAATATAAGACATGATGGTGGTCAATCAAAATATCAACTAACCTATGACCTTTAGGTAGCAAGACGGGGTGTTTGTGATCTTCAGAGATATCAGCCTTGTTTATTCTTCCCCCTACTCGAATGAGGCCGTCTTTATCCAGATAAGGAGCTAGGCGTCTAATGCGTACAGAGCAAGGTTTATTGGATTTCAAACATGAGATTTCTTCAGAAAAATATTCTCGTTGAACCAATTTACAAATCAGGTTATGAGCCTCTTTTATCTCCTGAGAAGTTAAATTCCCAATTTGTTTAACTTTATTTCTGGTGTTATGAATGAAGCGCAGCAGGTATGCGGAAACATGAAGTAGTGTTGTCCAAGATGAGAAGCGAGTGAGGAGAGAAAATGGTTCATCCGGAACAGCAGAGAGAGTGTTAACTGTGAGAATCTTAGTTTCAGGGATAGACTCTTCAGGTAAAGATTTACAGACAGACTTTGGCCAATTTTCTTCAGAGTTACACAACCAGACAGGTCCATTCCACCAAAGTGTGTGGTTAATCAAATCTTGTGGGGCGGTACCCCTTGACCCAACATCCGCTGGATTTTCTAGTGATGAAATATGTTGCCAAAATGAAGGTGGGATGTTTTCCTGTATTTCTGCAACTCGATTTGACACATAAACCTTGAGTCGATAAGAGGGCATGCCAATCCATGAAAGCACGATTGTGGAATCGCACCAAGCTGTGTATGAACTAATCTTGCAGTGAGGTGAGAGAAGTTGTATACAGTAATTTAGGAGCTTAGACATCAGGTGTGCTCCGCAGAGCTCCAAGCGAGGTATGGAAATACGCTTCAGAGGTGCGACTCTTGACTTCGCTATCAGAAGATAAGTCGATATAATTCCTTGTGAATTTACAACTCTCAGGTAAACACAACTACAATATCCTGCTTCACTTGCATCAGAAAAAGCATGTAGCTGAATATCTTTAGCTGAAGAAAGTCCCACGTAGCGAGGTATCTTGAGCATTTCAATATATGGAAGTTCATTGGCGAACTTGTTCCAAACTGATATAACGCTGTCGTCTAGGGGTTCATCCCAATCGAGACCAAGTGTCCATAAGTATTGCATGAAGGATTTGGACCAGAAGGTTACAGGAGTTAACCATCCTGACGGGTCATAGATCTGTGATATCACACTTAAAACAATTCTTTTTGTAGGAGTTTCCTTAATATTTTGAGTTCCTACAGAATAAGAAAAAACATCTTCATTAGGAATCCATTTAAGTCCTAAAACACTATGAACTGGTTGTTCGGGAGCTCGAAAACCAATAGGTTTTTCTTTGTGATCTTCAGGGATCGACTGTAAGAGTAATGGATTATTCGAAGACCATTTTCTTAACTCGAAACCTCCTTTTTTGAGTAACTGAACCACATCATTTTTCAACAAAAGAGCGTTTTCTACGCAATTACTACCCAATAGGGCGTCATCGACATAAATCTGATCCTTTAGAGCAGTTGCGGCTAGAGGATGATTTTTTCCTTCATCAATAATGAGTTGTTGAATGACACGATTTGCCAAGTAGGGCGATGATGTGAGCCCATAAGTGACAGTCGCTAGCTGATAGATTTGAAGAGGCATTTTATCATTCTCTCTCCAGAAAATAAGTTGAAATATCTGATCAGATTCCTTTACAAGGACTTGTCGAAACATCTGCTTGATGTCGCATGAAAAAACAACCGCATGTCGGCGAAAGTTGAGAATGATGTCACATATGTTGTTGTGGAGTTTTGGTCCTTGATGAAGAATACTGTTGAGAGACAGAGATGTTGATGTAGGTGCTGATGCGTTGAATACTACCCTTAATTTTCCATCTTTAAAAATTCCATGATGTGGAAGGTAGTAATGAGGATTATTTTTAAGACGTGGTGACTGACAGAGTGTCATATGTCCCGAAGACAAGTAATCTCTCATAAAATCAACATAAGTTTCCTTGAAATCAGGATTAGAACGAAATTTATTCTCCAGAGACCAGAATAGGGATTTTGCCATTTTGCTCGAGTTGCCTAATGTTGACGGATCGTCTGAGAAAGGCAAAGAGACAATATATCTTCCTTCAGGTGTGCGAGAGTGCGTAGATACAAAATGTTTTTCACATTTTTCTTCGGCTAAGGATTGCTTGCTTGTAAGAGGGGGTTCCTCTACAGCCCAAAACTGTTGGATAGAGGTGTGAAGATCCAAACTATTGGTGGTTAAGAGTGTGACTAATCCAAGAAATGAATTTTTGCAAGTTGAGGCAACAGGGGTCGATCCTAAGAGCGCATATCCAAAAATGGTGTCAATTGCTACAGGCATATTCTCACCAAGTGACAAAAACTGGCCTTTCACAGAGGAGGCAAAAAGGTCAGCTCCAATTAGAACATCAATAGGAGCGGGTTTATCAAAAGTAGGATCGGCTAACATTAAATGTTGCATCTGTGAGCGAACTTCAGGAGTGATCTTAGCTCGAGGTAAATCTGGAGTGATATTATCCAAAATGAAGACAGGGTGAGAGCTTGCCAATACATATCCACTAAGGGACTGGAGAGTGACATGAGTTAACCCTTTTGTTTTCACCTGAGCAGACGAGATGCCATTAATAAGCGTTTTATTAGCATGAGAGCGCTTAATCCATAAAGACTGAGCACATCTTTGAGTAATGAAGGTAGACTGAGCAGCAGAATCTAAAACTCCCCTACAAACTAGGGTCTTACCTTCGCTTGATTTTACCACAATTAAAGCAGTGGCAAGAAGAACTGTGTTCTCTGTATTTGTCAAACCAACAAAACCAGATTCATTTTTATTTGAGTCAGAACTTGGAGCTCGTTTGTCTGTGTTACCTTTAGACACATTAGGAGAGGGATTATTTTCAGAATCCATAAAATGCAAAAGAGAGTGATGTTTTCTTTTACACGTAGAACATGTACGCCATGAATTGCATTCCTTTACCTTATGCTTATCGCCAAGACAGTTGGTGCACAAATTTTTGCCTTTAACAAAATTATACATTTCTTGTGAAGTCAATTTAAGAAAACCTTTGCATTGATAGATTTTGTGATCTGCACCTGCGCAAAATGTACAAACAGTGCGAGGAGTTGCAATAAGCGCCGATTTATTTGAGCGCTGAGGGGGTTTTACTTGAGTGTGGTGGCCTAAGGTACCCTTAAGAGATGATCCCACATTAGTAAGATTAGCTGCTTCAAGATTTACACAGTGAGACTCAATGTACTTGGTTAACTCATCTAACTTAGGAGTTACAGAGTTATCACTTCGACTCTGTTCAAAATGACGGCGAAAATCAGAATCAAATTCTCTTAACAAGTGAGAGGTCAAAATTAAATTTTCCTGAGAAATTTCTTCATCTAGAGCTTTAAGTGCTTCAATGTTTTCATTTAAAACAGACAAAAACCTTCTAAGTTGCTTCACTGAGGGATTGTGAAGAACTGGTAAGTCTAACACATTGTTGACATGAAGAGAGATTAGTAATCTTGTATTCTGATACCTTTTAAGTAGAGATTCCCATGCAATAAAATAATTAGCATTAGTCATAGGGATGTTTTTAACAACTGAAAGTGCCTCTCCCTCAAGACAGCTTAACAAATAACTCATTTTTTCAACACCAGAAATACTATCATTTTTATGAATAGTATTTTCAAACAAATTTTTGAACGCCATCCACTTTTCATGTTGACCTGAGAAGGTACCAAGTTGAAGTTTAGGAAGCTGTACACTAACCTTAGTTGTAGCTACTTGGCTGATAGCTGCATTGGAATCATCCAGGTTTGGCTGGCTCGACTGGTTAGAGCTTGGGGAAGGTATCAAGTTCACACACAAAGAGTGAATAGACACATAGAGATCACTTATTTCATCTTGTAATGTTGAAATTGTAGTGATATTTTCACTTTCATCTAATTCCTCAGGTAAAGGCACAGTGCCGAACAACTTATTCACTAATTTGTCAAAATCATTATTTTTGGCTGTAGCGGTGGAATCCAAAAGAGTGAGCTTTGTTATAAGTTGAGGAGTGATAGGTTCCTTTTCGATAGCAAGCACTTTTGCTTCAATTGACTTAAGCCTGGCTAGCACAAGCTCAGATTGCTTCACAAAAGTTGAGAACCTCATTTTGAATAAGTCTTAAATTCAATAAAATTCCAAAATAAAAATAAATGCAGATTAAAATAAGTTTATAATGAGCAAAACTTATTTAAAGACAGCCAGGATTCATTGTATTAAATATTAATATTAGTCAACTTGAAATCAGAGAGAAATATTCAGCCATAGTATAGGCCTATAAAAAGTTTAAGTCCCAGAAAATATCTACCTGCAATTATTTCCAGATAATAAATTTGAAATTCAATAAAACATGTTATTTCAAACACAAACTGTAATTAAATGTTCAATCCGTATTAATAAACATTCTTCTGTCACTTTAATTTAAAAGTGTAAGCAAACAATTGAGGTTATGAAAACATAAACAAAGTCTTGCATAATGACATTTAAGTTTTCATTTCTATCCATCAGCAGCGCTAGTGTTGATCAGCTGTGAAGTTGGTATGACTTCCATGATTTTCTGAATATTCAGCAACAAGAGAGAAACTTGTTTCACATTACAGGGGGGAGAGAGGGGGGCAGACAGGATGCAGCCTGATAATGCACAATAGAGAATAGACAAACTATGCATGAAAATACAGGAGTTGTAGACAGTACAGTCTGAGAACAAAATTTTCTGTCTGGGACAACAAAACTTTATGTGTTATTTCACAAATTACTGCAACAATTTAATAAATTGATAATAATGTGATCAAAAATATTTAATCCTCTTGTTAATGATACTTAATGTTGATGACAGATTTATTCAATTAATTTATTCAGTTCAAATAAATACAAAACTTAATAGTCACAGTAGATTATTTTCCATAGGCTGGGAAACTTCCGGCTCGAAGGACCATGTTAAATATGGTATTAAGAGGTAAAATTGTGAGAAATACCTTTAGATCCTAAAACTGAAGATCCATTAGGGTTTTGGTAGAACAGGAACAAGATGAGCAGAGAAGCGATGGCTCTGGCCAGAGTGACGAGAATCGAAGGACCACAGATGAAAGATGATGTTGAGAAATGACTATTGTTGTGTAGTATGTAATTCTTCACTGATTTAAATTAAAACTCTTCTTCATTAATAAAAAGAAAGCAATTCACTACTCATGAATATTCTGGACTGTACACGAAAATTTACAACACATTTACTTTAAATAAAAATATCTTCTTGGATCCTATAAATTGACACTTGGTACTATAAATTTGGAATCCATATTTAAATGAGAAATGATGAAATAATGCACTTGGAGCGGTAAGAGAGAAAGAGAGATTAAAATATTTAATATGAACTAAACCAAAAGGTAAGCACTGTGTACTGTGAGAGAGGTGAGTCTAAACTGAACTGACTAGTACGAAGTGCTGTAGTGAACTTTGGACAGTGATGTCATCATATCAGCTGTTGTATCCTTTCAATAACTGAACTAAAAACTTGACTTGAATGTTAATACTACTTGATTAATTGTTTATATTTGACTGTATATAGTTCATATGTTATTAAATAAATATTTTATTAAATGTCCTTAGTTGAATTACTAAATATTTAACAGTAATTATAATATTATCCCCTAAAGCCACCTAATGTAATTTTTTTTAATGATGGGTACATTATTATTCATTCACAAAATTAAACAGTTTGAGGGGAAGTTCTCCAAATATTTTTTTTGCTTTGTCTAAATGTTGCTGGTGATTGACTGGGCAATCCCCAGCTGTTAAGCTACTGTTTTAAAGTAGAATCAAGTTGTCCCTAAAGTCACCTAGTATAAATTTTGTGAACGAAGAATAATGTTGTATGGTTTGTATCTAACTAATTGGTTAAAAATCACCAATAAGTTTATCTACTGGTAACGAACCAGTACCTTCTTAAAAGAAAGTTCTCAAACACATGCGATATTTAGTCTAATATTTCACTCACCAAAGAATCTATAATTGTTATTAACATAATCAGGACCATGTTTATAAAAGCTTAAAGATCAATGGCAGTTGAGTCCAGTTTCAAACCATAGAAAGTCAACTGACCTTTTTTGCATAGAACCAGCAACCATTTGATCACCATTCAACCACCCAGTTACTCTTGAGGGTAACAAACTCACCTGAAAACAAAATAAGTATTTCAATATTTACGTATGTTTCTGATATTCACAACAATTATAATCCAATAGTTGGTAACAGAGTGTTTATAGCACTCTCCTGCAAATAATTATGAAGAGCCCTTGTTTAATT
Organism: Macrosteles quadrilineatus; assembly: GCF_028750875.1. Lineage (NCBI taxonomy): Eukaryota > Metazoa > Arthropoda > Insecta > Hemiptera > Cicadellidae > Macrosteles > Macrosteles quadrilineatus. The sequence goes on from NW_026542598.1 coordinate 8,680,015, forward strand.
CTGAGTGGGATCATTATTGGCAGTGATATTTTCGAGTTGCTTCAGTGGCTACCGGAGCTGTTATAGGCCCTCTTCAGCTTTTAAAAAAGGTACAGATTTTTAAAGGCGCTGCGTGCTGTTCAAAAAATACTCTGTATTATTACATGTTAGCGACCTGGCTCAACTTCTGGTTGAGATAGGGTTGGTTAGTTATTGAAGGCTGCAGATGTAGGGAGTTGCTTTTGTTACACACAAAACCTGATATTGTATTTGAAAATCTCATTGGGAGTATTTGAATTGCTCAATAACCCATTTACATTATGTGTATTGATGGTCTTGTGACAACTTTTACTGTTAAGATGATATTTATTATTAATAACTACAAAGATGATAGAACAAAACGACGCTATTAAACACATCCTGGTCGTTTTGTCGCAGTCAACGATATAAACAACTCATGGATCGCTGGCTCAGTGTTGGCCGCGCGGTCTAGCTTCCCCCACCATCGACTGGCAGAAGCCGACGCAGCCCATACATTCACCATTATAAAACACACCTTTTTAGTTGCCGGTTTGTTGAAATATACAGAGATATTATGTTGCTAACGCATGTCAAACTCTTTTTACTATTCAATGCTTTATGTCTGTTTCGTTTCTTGCATAAAATAACCCATTTTATTTCTGCAAAACTAAAACATTCACTATACTGAATTTTGGATGTTATAGAACAACTACTGACATTGCTAGTTCCAAAATTTACATGGTAAAATAATAATTAATCGCAAAGCAATTACAGACAGTACAATATTTGTAATTTCAAACATATTTATTAAACGGAAACATATTACATATTAAACATTTATGAATAGAACGATTTTGTTAGGTTTTTGCCGCAGATATTTTTGACTTAAATACATACTTTTTTCATTGTGTGATGAGAACGTATCTTACAAAATATATCACAAAAAAGCGAAAGAAAAAGATTTGCGTTTACGCAAAAAAAAATATATGCAGCAAAAACTGAACAGGTTTATTCTATTCATAAATGTTTAATGTGTAGGCCTAGTACGTTTTCGTTTAATGATGGGTTTGAAATTACACATATTTTATTTTATATCCTTTATTTGCTATTACTGATTATTAATTTACCATACATAATTTGGTAGTAGCAATATCAGTTGACTACAAACATCTAAAATCAAATGTAGCGAATGTGTAGTTTTTAAGAGTTCCCATGTGTTATTTTCTGCAAGAAACTAAACAGACATAAAGTTTAGAATAATAAAAAAAGTTTAATATGCGTTAGCAATAATTTATCTCTATATATTTTAACAGACTTGCGACTAAAAAGGTGTGTTTTATAATGGTGAGTGTATGGGGCTGCGCCAGCCTCTGCCAGTAGGGAGTGGGGGAAGCTGGACCGAAAACAGTGCCCGCTACGCCACTGAGAGCGCAATCCAGTAGTTCTTTACATCGTTGGTTGCAGTAAGCGGTTATCTTAACGATAATCTTAACAAAGCGGTTGGTTGAGACTAGGCTGATAATTGGACCTGCTTTGTTTATTCAACCGAATGTAAAGAAAACAATTCCATCCCTTACAAAAAAGGTTACTTTTTAAAATATATTATTACTTAATTAACATATTAGTAGGACTAGGTGTTTTATATAACAAGGCCAAGCGCATTAATTAGGAATAATTAAGGTAGGATAGTTTCAGTTGGGTATTGGAAAGGTTTTACAAACTAAAACCGGTTAAAAGATTTGCTAATTATTCCCAACCTATGATCCTGTAAACCGTTGTGTGTTGTTTTCGTATATATATTTTTTATCATTCGCCTATTGGGTCTGATGATGATTGGAGTGTCCAATTGAAATTAGTCACCACTTACCACCTTTTATGGATATTTGCCGTCTTGTGAGTAACAGTATAAGCGTAAATATATGTTTTTAGTGTTAAAAGACGTTTCTTTTATTTACTTTCCGTAAATTTAATAACACGTACAATGCTGATCAAAAGGTTATTTTCATTTATTTTTTTTTTTAATCAAACCTATTTTGTAACTTAGCTGGATTATGGTAAAAATGAACACCTTTATTAGGACACAGTATTTTTATGTTTGTTTTTTGACTATTTTATATCAGGGTTTCTGTTTCAAATTGCAAAGTAAAGGATTTTAATTTTAAAACAAGAAGATCATTTTATAAAATCTTTTAAGCTTACAACAAATTTCAGCCACTACGTCAGGATAGAGCTACGAACTCTAATCCTCAAACGTTCAAAATTTAATCAATAAGTCACAATACATATGTATTTTGTATGTATTGGGGTTTTTCATATCATACATAAATCCCGTTTCGTTTAAAAATACGAATCGTAACTAAATACAACCTTTGACTATTAACAACGTAACATATTATGATTGTATAAGAAGTTATAATTAATGTAATTTATTCTTAGCATTTAAGCATAAAATAATTGTATACCAATAAATGAATAGTAGGGGATCCCTCACTTAAAAATATTTCACATTTAACATTTCGTGTAACTGGGTTTGATAATTATTATTATTAAGCAAAAACTTTTTAACATTACTCTATGTCCAAAATGCCGAACTTCCTATTGAAATCTAGAAATAAATGATTACTAAATATCTAGAAAACAAATTGTGTTTGAGAATGTATTCCTAAAAGAAACTTATAAGGAATTTCGTTTTAGATTTTACCTGATTTTGTGCTGCAAAGTAAAACACGTTACACCAACACGAGTAAAATACTAATACCAGCCCATTATTAACAAACTTTCCTACTAACTTTACAATCTCTCTTGCATCTTTAAATAACTTGATTATCCAAACTTTAAACCAGACCTATTAACCTAACGCGTCAGCTACGGAAAATAACGTGCTGGTAAATTTTATAATTTTGCCACGCAAAAATTTTGTTCAAAACTTTTTTAGGACGTTTGCTTTTAACCAGGACTGAACATAAAAATTTCGTGTACTTAAATTATAACTTACAATATTCTTGGACAAATGGATAGTATGCTACGATAGCAGTTGATCTAATGATTTACAAAGCGTACACTGTATTATTCTAGCAGGTATATAAGTTCAAAAACATTGTATGACTGAATTTGTAATGATCTTTGTACCTATTCATTTTTATGGTTGATGAGAGAATGATGAAACCTCCAGTGATGTCGTTGGTTCAATTTCAGTGCTTCAACAAAAAAATTAAGATTACACGTATGCTTTAGTCACTCCTATTGGGTTGACAAAAAATATAAAGTTGAATAATAGCACAAACCTCAAAAAGGTGTAGGGGGCAAATTATAAAAACTATTTTAAGTCTTAAAAGTGTCATAGTAAGAGTTTACAATCGCAAAGCCTCTTTCAAAAACATTATCAATAACAGTAATCATAATAAATCGTTATGCATCTTTGTAACTTCATATTCACTGTTTTGGTTAAAAGACTACGTAGTTTTATATCCGCTGTAGAATAATTTACCAATTATTGGTTTACATACATATTACATAATAACCGTGTAAGCATTAACACTTTAGCTAGTGTAGTGTGTTACTTGTTTAAATATTTACGCAGGATGATGTAAGGGATATGGGTTAAAAAATTAAATTTTGTAATTTAGCAAGAATGTTATCATTAGCTGATGAGGGTTAAGGTATTAGAAGTAACTTAGTTAAAATCGTTTTAATTGTTTATGGTTGAGTTTTATTTAACAATTACATTTCGTTTGTAGGCACTACGAGAAATTTTAAAGAGCTTCTTAAAATGTTAACCATTTGCCGTTGCCGTTGAGATTCTCAGTTTTACGTTCTTTTTTAATGGGTCGTAAGAATCTTTTTGCGTCAACTTAAATGTCCTAAGGGTTATTCCTGTGGTGTCTCTTCGTTCTTAAGGTGATATAGAAAACAAGTTATTGACTCATTATACTTGAATTGTTCGATATTAGGTTCAAGTAGCCTACATTCGTCATAATTAATTGTTTAGTTTTAAAAAATAAATTTTCAAGTTTTTTTTACCAAAAATTCATTTTCAAGTTTTTAATTGTATGTACTACACTAATATTCCCAAATTACGAAGAACAATACCCGGTTATGAACAGATTACTGTCGAAATGGATGTTTTAGTAACTGAAATATTATCACAAAACTCTGAATAAAAATGTAGGTATATATTAACATTGTAGTATACATCTATAACCAAGCTATTTGAATGTTATATAGTCTTATTAATATAATTAATCTGTTTAGTTGATCTCCTTTTGTGCTATCAATCCCATTCCAGGACGTGTTTCTAGTTGCAAATGTGAGTTGAATAAACTATGTTATATTGTTATGTCTCTCGGGAAACCCTCGAAGTTAAACATAATTTTTAAAGGTACGTACACATTTCAAGCTAAATAATGTTGTCTACTAGATTACGAAGGAATGAAGGTTCAAAACGAGAAGGTGGAGAGGAGAACGAACATTCCAATAATGTCCATGTTTAACGTCAAGAGATTCCCAGCTGTCAAACAGATGTTTGTGTTCATTGTTTTCTCTCATGTTCTTAAGAACTTTTTATAGTAACAAATAAAATTCAAAAAACGTAAGCGTTATAACTTAAGTTGAAAACGTTGGTGCAAATATTTTTTTAAGGTAGTTACATGATTTGTGTAAAGGTTTCACTATTCTTTCTCATTTAGTTTTATTTTAGGTATACTACAGGTTTTTCGGTGGTACTGCAATGATTACTTGGAAACTTAGGACTGATCTATAGTTTACTAATTTGTTACAAAATTATGTTTCATTAGTCAAAAAAGGGTATTAAGTAAATCACCCCAATGTATTTGATTTGCGATGCTATGGACTGGGATTTAAATCCAAGTGTAAAAAGATGTCAGCTATAAGAAATTTAAAATACTCCATTGGTACAAACATGAAGCAGATACGTTAAATGTGGTTCAATAAACTAGTTTTGTGTAATATAAGCTATATCTGATTACTACTCAAGAATGGATTGGTAATTTTTATCAATTTAGACAGTTCTAATCTATCGTCCAAACAATGGTGTGACCTAGAAACACTAAACATCTGACACAAAAAGTTAGTTCCAAAATGATGCATAGGCACTTTGCCATGTTACTGAGATAATAACCATTTACCAAAACTTTTATACTTACGTTTATATGCGCCATAAAATAAGTTGTTCATGGTAAAATATTACTTTCAACAATCTAAGCTATTGAAGGCATGATTGGTGGAAAGGAAAACTTCATAAGTACGATTTAAAAAATAATAACCAGTAGTATGTGATTTTATATATAAATAAGTCTTTTCTAGTTGTTTTAATTGTTTCATTAATAAGATTTATTCAAAAGACCAAAATTGTCCTTGTATACAAAATATAATATTTTCAGGCCTTTCTTTACGGATTCCAAAAAAGATTGTTGCAGAATATTTTAATAAAATATATTTAACTTTATTGACAACTCTTAACCGTTTTTATTCAAACCTGTAGGTATCAATGTATCTTTAAATCATAGTAACTGGTTGGTTACATTTTTGCTAAAACCAACGCCTGCAACACATTTATTGTTGTAGGCCTACTACAAAACAACACTGTTACTTTTTTACTGACTTTTTGCGATGGAAAACATATTTTTTAACACGTTTAATTATTTGAAAAGAGGTATTGATCTGGGTATTATGCGAAAGCAAAGTGATCTATTTCGCACTTGTAAAAATCTTTGCCAGAAAACGGAAAGTTCCTGTAGACAAATTTTAGTTTTATCAACTTTTACTTATTCAAATTCACAAGAAAGGTAGAAAGATCTTCGTGGTAAGTACATGCCAATAGTTCCGTATCAAACTTTGTTATTTCAATTCAAATACACTATTTTAGTCCATATTGCTTTGTTTAATTTAATATTTTTAAATTAATATTAATTTTATTTTATATTGCTATATTAATTCATAATCGCTTTGTTTGTTAAATTTTGAAATTATAAAACAAGCATTAGCGTAAGCAGATGGTATAAGCAATAAAAGTTTATATTAAGTCACCATAGGACTACAAACAGCGAACGCTGTATTGTTCAGAAAGTTAAACGCCAAAGTTTTTATGATTCCGAAATTCGGCAAAAAGCAATTAAACCTTTGAACGTTTCATAAAATACAAGGTTGCTGACGTGTTTTTCTAACTCTCTTAAAAATCAAAGGATGGTTTACATTGATTAGACCTACTCCTGAATCTTACTGAATCTTTTAATTTAGTTAACTAAATGTACTCTAAAGGATTTTGCTAACTATTTTGCAAGCTTGTAATAACGTAAGCTCCAAAATTATTCCATTATTTGCAGCTTTGTAGAATCTCATCTACAATTGAACAGAATCACAGCATCACAGAGCTAGCAAGGAGGTCGTAATCCCGCTATCAGTACGCAGGGTGTGAATGTGACGTCATTACAAAGGAGCTATTTTATCTACATATCCCTTTATATGGTCTGATAACCATGGGACTTAGTTACAGGCTAGCAACACACGAATATTCAGATATAAAATAAACCTTGCTGTATCAGGATTCAGGGTTAGATGACACTCTTTGGATTGTGGATTCAATTCTCAAAAGAGACTAACATTTTATTCAGTATCCAAAAACGATACTGACAAATATTTAAAAGGGGGCTTGTTAAAATACTGTTGCACGGTCTTAACTAGTGTGTGTAAATATTGTATAAAGTTGAATATTAACAACATTTGATATGCCATACATAACAACATTATACAAGTATACATGGATACCATTACTTAAAGGGTGACCCTGGGTACGGTAGATGATAAAGACATAAGTAAACTAACTTAAAAAACCACCAAATGAAAAGTACTTTGTAAAAATAGGATGGCATACTTCAATTGATTGTTAATATTATAATTTAATTGACATTGCAATTAGTAAAAAGAATGGCAATTATTACGAAGGTGTATTGAGTTGATGACAAATAGGTAAAGTAGATTATGTTTAGAGACTGCAGAGAAAATGGAACAATGATATTCAGCATTCTTAAGTCGAGAGAGTTTTCTGCCAATGTTTCCTTTGCTTTCAAATCTTGAATATCAAATATGGCAAAGACGTTCTCCTTTTATTCACATTTCTCAGATATTAAACAAAAATAACAAAAAGTGCCAGTATTAAATAAGTAATGAATTAGCAGCATAATAATAATGGTTCGGAGAAAAATTGGCATTTTTATTTACATTTATTGACGTGTTTAATATACGATAAGTAACTATAAAACTAAAATTTTGGTGTTCATCTGATTTTCTTTTATTTAAGTTTTCGTGTTGCAAAAACCAATTATCAATCATTGAGATGAGTACAGGTGCGTATTTTAACCCAAATGAGTGTAGAATGGAGTGAGATGATTTGTGTAGTTTTGTCACTGACAAAGATCAGCAGTTTCCTAAGACAGGATCATTTAAAGTTCAATGATCAGGAATAGCTGGGTCCAGTTTCGAACCATCAAAAAGCTACCGACGTTTCTCCTGGCCGGCCGCACAGCACGGCACGGCAAGGTGAGGCGAGACGTCTTTACCTCGCCTTGCCGTGCCCAATGGAGATTTGAGATGCATACAGCACGGCACGGCAAGCCGACTTGAGCACCCACATGGTCGATCCCATGGTTTCAGTAAAGTGAGATACTGTGTGTTATGAGGTTGTTTGTACATTTTGTGACACGTTGTACTACACGTTTTGTGAGAATGGATGCAGAAGGCAAAGAAGAGGCTGCTGCCATCGCTGCTATATGGTACCTAATGAATGTAATGGATGATCTCCCTAACAGAGAATCGTGGGTGCATCCCATATACCAAAAAAGGAACTTGAAACCACTCATTGCAGAACTAAGAGCAGATCCGGAAAAAATCATAATTACTAATCGTTGGAAGTGAACACTGATTTTGACAGGGGCTGTCACTGCGCTGAACGTGGTGTCGATCCTCGCGCATGCGCACATCGTTTTGCCGTGCCTTGCCGTGCCCCGATGATGTGTGCGGCACCCCCATTTGAAATAATAGAAAACTAGTCGCATAAGGCGCCTTAAGGCAAAACGTCGTGCCGTGCCGTGCCGTGCCGCATCTGGTGTGCGCCCGGCCAGGATCAAACCAGAGACCTTTTGACTTTTAAAGCCTATTAGACGAACCATTTTAATGTTTTTATGTGGTTTGTATACGTAATAAGGAAGCACTTTTTGTTTGAAAAGATGGTTTGACTAATATATTTATATATATATATATATTTATATATATATATATATATACATTTTCAAACCTGATAAATATGTAAATCTTGCATCTTTTGTTATAACTTGATTTACTTGAACAAAAACACGAATTTGCTTCTATACTTTGAACGCTAACATTGAACGTAAGATAAATCAGCCACGGGAATGAACATTCTTTGGAATAGACTTGGAATAGAACCAACAAATGAAATCAGCAATAGAGAAACTGAAGCAAAGAGTAGGCCTAAGAATGTAACTACTAATATTACTACCGAGAATAAAGCCCAAAACGCACTGCCTACCAAAAACAATGTAAATAGGAACGAGCATAGGGGTAGCTCTTCTAAATCCGTAAGTAAGAACGTCTCCTTTAGCGATAAACTGAAACAAAACACCATGGTACGTGAATATGACTCTGTTACCCCTGAAAAGGAAATTCGTAGACTTCCACTAATTATAGGTGACTCGTTATTGACTGACACCTCTAGAATTATTAGTAAGTCAGAGCACAAGGCAAATGTGAAAGTAATCCCCGGCGGAAGAATACAGGATTTCAGTAGATTCCTCTCTGAGCAAAGGACACTTCCAAAAAAGGTTATTGTAAATTTTGGTTCTAACAACATGTCATCAGCAAGAACCCCGAACCATGTAATGCGTCCACTCTGGCTGGCTATTGAGGCATACAAGAAACTCCACCCAGGGACGGACTGGTATGTGATGTCAATACCATATAGATATGACAGTTACCGTAGATTCATAGAGGAAACCAACAATGCACTACGATTCATGTGTGCGCAGCTGAAAATAAATTTTATTGACAACACAAGCCTATTAGGAGAAGAACATCTGAAGTGGGACGGAGTCCATCTAAACAGCGAAGGGGCGGAGATCCTGACCAGACGCATCATTGACATCATCGGACCTGTTGCAGAGGACGTAGATGAGAGCCATGATGAAAATCAAGAGCACCCAAACTCCAAGTCACCGACTTCCCCGCAGACGACATAGCACACCGGCCAAAACCCACCCCCCACCAGCCTAACTGTCATATAGTACTCATCATAAAGAGACATTGATTTAATAACTCTATGCTGATGTATGTTTACTCCTTGTTGAGACGATGTCTCTATGATTTGTAAATTAGCTTAGCTCACTCTCTTGTATTAAATATGTAGAACGAGATGGACGTCTTTTTATTAGACTTGACCTACAATACTTCTTTTGACATGGCGCAGTCCAAACTAAAATTTTAAAATTATGTAGTATAAAGTGAATCAGTATGTTATAAAGTTGAATGATGTTGCAATTTAATGTAAAATTCAAATTAACTGAAATACAAGAAGCAGAAATATAATGGCTGGAGATGAAGACGAGGAGAAGAAAGGTAAAATTGAAACTCCGATGGCCAAGCCTGCAGGATCAGGTAGTACACCTACAACTATGTCTTGTTCAATTTCAAATTCGAACATTAAAATTCCATCAGAACTAAACTGGACTGGAAATATGGCAGAAAATTGGATTTTCTTCAAACAGAAATTCAATATTTATTTGTTAGCAAGTAAAAGCAAATCAGAGCCTTCAGAATATCAAGTTGCACTTTTGTTAAGCACCATTGGTGATCGAGCACTTAAAATATATAATAACTTCACATTTACTGAGGATCAAAAGGGTGATGACATTGAAACAGTTTTATTAAAGTTTCAAGAGTATTTTGTTCCTGATAAAAACGTAACCTACGAGAGACACATTTTTTTTCTCAGGGAGCAAAGGCCTGATGAATCGGTGGACACCTATGTCACTGATTTGAGAGATTTGTCTTCCACATGCGACTTTGGCACATTAAATGATTCTCTTATTAAAGATAGGCTAGTCCTAGGTATCAAGGACAGATCAGTCAAAGATAGGCTACTTAGAATTAAAGATTTATCTTTAAGCCAAGCAATTGAAGTCTGCCGTTCTGCGGAGAGAACCAAATCTCAATTAGAAGATATTTGTTCGAACTCTGAAGGTAAGGAAGTCAACAAAATAGGTGTAGGCCTAGGTAAAAATCAACAACACAAGAAGCGAGCAGCTCTAAGTGGACCCAGTGCCAGTGGCAGTTCTAATAGAAATAATAATAGGCCTAGTGGTTTTTCTAGTCATCCAGTTAAAGGTCGTACTTTTAAATATAACAATCCAAGTAAAAGCTATGCAGTGACTGGCAGGAAATCTCCTTGTTCAAAGTGTAATACATTCCACGAGTACTACAAATGTCCAGCTTTTGGCAAGCGGTGTTTAAATTGTAATAGACTCAATCATTTTGCTAAGGCATGTAAAGCAAGTAAAACTGTAAATATTGTCGAGCAGGAAGAAGAAGATGAAACTAGCGCGCCTAATAGTTCTTTATTTATCGGTAGCGTTCATGTAGTATCGACTAAATACAAAGGTTCGGGTAAACACAAACAATGGCACACTGATCTTCAAGTTGAAAATGCCACGGTCAACTTCAAACTAGACTCAGGTGCAGAAGTGAACATTATTTCAAGAAATGTATTTGATTCCTTAGATGTAGGCCTAGATGATTTGTTAGTGACAGACACAAAACTAACTTCCTACACAGGACAAAACTTGAAAGTAGCAGGTAAATGTTTACTTAATGTTACTTACAAAGGTTCTAAGCATGTTTTAGAATTTTTTGTTGTGAATTCAAAAGCTCCTTGCATACTAGGGCTTAATTCATGTGTTGAGCTAAATCTAATCAAAAAAGTTGATTCTTTAAAAATGATTAGGCCTACAACTCCTAAGCCTAATCTAGGTACAAATGGTAAAGATCTTATTTTAAGTAAATACAAAGATCTGGTAACTGGTATTGGTTGTTTGGAAGGAGAGTATGACATTAAATTAAGAGAAAATGTTGTACCTAAGGTGCATGCACCAAGAAAAATTCCTATTACAGTTAGAAGTAAACTTAAAGATGAACTAGACAAACTTGAAAAGCTTAAAATAGTAGAAAAGGTCACAAAACCTACAGAGTGGGTAAACTCGTTAGTTGTTGTTAACAAACCAAATGGAGAGTTAAGACTGTGCATTGATCCTAAAGATCTGAACGAGGCAATTTTGCGGCCTCATTATCAAATCCCTTCATTCGAAGAAATATCGTCTAAGATGACAGGAGCAAAAGTGTTTAGTACTTTAGATACAAAAAGTGGTTTTTGGCACATTAAATTAACAGAAAGATCCTCGGACCTTTGCACATTCAACACTCCATTTGGCAGGTACAAATTTTTGCGTTTGCCATATGGGGTTTGTTCAGCCTCTGAAGTTTTTCAGCAACGTATGAAACAAATCTTTGAATCCATAGAAGGTGTTGAAGTGTACATAGATGATCTCATAATATGGGGTCGTGACAAAGATGAACATGACAGTAGACTCAGGTTAGTTTTGGAAAAAATGTATTCAGAAAACATTAAACTTAACCTAAGTAAATGTAAAATAGGGGTAGATGAAATCAGGTATTTAGGCCATTGTTTTTCACACAAAGGTATTTCTGTAGACGATGAAAAAGTCAAAGCGATCACTGAGATGCAGTGTCCTAGGGACAAAAAGTCATTAGAAAGATTTCTTGGTATGGTGACCTACATAAGTAAATTGATACCTAATGTGTCAGAGCTAACATCTCCTTTGAGAGCAATTTTGAAAAAAAATGCGGAATTTCAGTGGTCTTTCGAACAGGAACAAGCGTTTGTAAAAATAAAGTCGTTTCTTGCGTCAAAGCCTGTTCTACAGTATTTTGATAATGAAAAACCAGTTTTGCTGACGGTTGATAGTAGTCAAAGCGGAATGGGTGCAGCCCTAATTCAGAATAACCTACCTGTTGCGTATGCATCTAAAGCCTTAAGTGACACCCAAAAAGCCTACGCACAGATAGAAAAGGAGATGTTGGCAATTGTTTTTGCGTGTGAACGATTTCACCAATTTGTCTATGGCAGACATTTCACTGTTGAAACGGATTGTAAACCCCTGGTATCTATAGTAAAAAAGAATATTGAACAATGTCCTCCCAGATTGCAGCGTATGTTATTGAAACTGCAACAGTATAACTTTGATTTGTTTTACAAGCAAGGTAAGGAACTTTTCATCGCAGACACGTTGTCTCGAGCATTCAATGTTTCAGACGATTCAGACCTTGATTTAGACACTAAGGATATTGAAGCATATGTATCTTCTATTGAAGCTAACATAAATGTGAGTAATGGTCAACTAGCTAAGATAAAAAACCTTGTAAATATTGATAATGAAATGTGTGTGCTAAAAAGGTATCTTATTGGTAATGTGTGGCCTACTCACAAAAAACAGGTCCCTGATTGTATTAAACCTTATTGGCCTGTAAGACATGAACTCACTCACTGCAATGGTTTGATTTACTATGGTACTGCAATCGTAATTCCTAATTCCCTAAGAAGTGAAATGTTAACGAGACTGCATTACCCTCACTTGGGTATCACGAAAACACAACTTAGAGCTAAGAATGTTATATATTGGCCTAATATGTACAATCAAATTGCAGAAATGGTAGGTAAATGTGAATCATGTTTGTTGTATGCAAAAAATTATCCTAAGGAACCGTTGTTGCCTCACCCTGTTCCAGATCTTCCATGGCAGAAAATAGGTATTGATTTGTACCAGTATAAAAGTAAGTTTTATTTGTTAGCTGTAGACTATTTTTCAAAGTTTCCTGAAGTGTTATGTGTAAATAGTATATCAAGTGTCACAATCGTAACATGTTTGAAATCAATCTTTAGTAGGCATGGTATACCAGAAACTATCGTAACTGCTCATGATTCTTGTTTTGTAGGAGAACTATTTAAAAAGTTTTCACATGATTGGGGATTCAATCATATTTTAACGAGTCCTCATTTCTCGCAAGCTAATGGAATGGTTGAAAGAACGATACAGAGTATCAAAAATCTAGTTAAGAAATGTGAACATGGCCAAAATGATCTGTTTTTAGCGCTTTTAGAATACAGGAACACTCCTGTATCTTCCACTTTGCCTTCTCCTTGTGAGATATTGTATAGCAGAAAGGTAAGAGGACTACTTCCTCATGACAACAAAGAATTAAAACCTAAAGTTAATAGATTTGTTAAGACTCATCTGTTACAAAGGCAACTATCGCAGAAGAAGTACTATGATGTAGGCTCAAAAGAATTGTCCAATTTACATGCTAATGAAAATGTGTTGATGAAGTTAGATGATAAGAAATGGGTCAGAGGTAAAATTGTTAATCAAAGAAATGTACCTAGATCCTATGTTGTAAAATGTTTTGCAAATGACAGGTGTTACGTCAGAAACAGAAGGCATGTTCGCCCTTACCTAACAGGTTCGCCAAAGGCAAATGAAAATGAATGTAATGTTAGCCTAAGTCCAAAGGTTACACAAACAAAACCTACCACCCCAAAAAAACCTATCCTATCCCCTCCTTCTAGAGGTTCATCGTCTCCCATTGGTCCTTCTCCGACCAATCCTGGTTCTTCGCCTAACATCACTCGAAGTCCTCGATTATCTTTACCTCATACCATACCTAATGAAGACCTACCTCCTGTAACTAGTCCTGAAACTATCACCAGAAGCCGCTACGGTAGGATAGTCAATCCTCCCAAGAAACTGAATTTGTAGTAGGCTAGGAAATGAATAGGCTAATAGGCTATGAGTGAATTTATTTGTAGTCGTCAATCACAATTTTTTATTTAAAATGTTGAATATCATTTTTCAGTGTGTATTTTGTCTTTTATAATTGATGGTACTTAAGTTTCAAGAAAATGAATTTGAATTATATTTTAGGTTATATTATGTCTTTTCACATCCAAATGGTTCTTATGTTTTGTAAAGTTAAACTTGAAAGTTGAAAATTATTTTAGGTTAGGCCTATATTGTGTCTTTTCATATCTGATGGTACTTAAATTTGTTTTGACTGGAAAATTGTTTTAGGCTATATTTTGTATTTTTAAATCTAACTTTTCTTGTAGGCTAGGTGAAACTTGATTATTGTACAACTTTGAGTAATAATGATTTTTTATATTGTTAATAAGGTAAAATGTGAATTTTAGTTTAATTTTAATAATCTTGGAGAGAGGGTTGAATCAAAGAAGAAATGTACTTGATTTGTTTAATGACTTGTTCTAATTTTTAATTGTATAAGATGTTTTTAATTTTGAGCTAGGCTATATAAAAAAAAAAAAAAAAAATGTATTTCTCATGTAGTTCTCAAAAATGATTTCAGTTTTGTAAATTCTATTTTATTTTAAGAAGGGAAGTGTCATATAGTACTCATCATAAAGAGACATTGATTTAATAACTCTATGCTGATGTATGTTTACTCCTTGTTGAGACGATGTCTCTATGATTTGTAAATTAGCTTAGCTCACTCTCTTGTATTAAATATGTAGAACGAGATGGACGTCTTTTTATTAGACTTGACCTACAATACTTCTTTTGACACTAACAACCAACATATCCGACAAGTTTCCAACACACAGCACAATATTAATTTCCACAAACCATTAACTATCTTCCATCTCAACATACAGCGTGGACTACAAAACAAAATTGACAGATTGCTTATAGAGGTAGACAAAATTAGGCCTGACATCTTGATCCTGTCGGAACACGGTCTAAAGAGTGAAGAGCTCGCAGTTACAAATATTGAAGGATATGTGCTGGCATCACAATTCTCTAGAATCCATCACATGTGGGGTGGTGTTGCACTTTACCTAAGAAATAATTTTCATATCGACTCAGAAGAAATTAAACTCCAGGAACTGTGTACGGCAGAAGAACAAAAATTTGAGACTGTTGCAATCAAACTAAAATATAAATTCTATAACATCATACTGATTGGTACATACAGATCACCTGATAGTACTACTGAAGAGGATTTTCTAACAAAACTGGCACACGTCTTACAGAATTACACCACGAAAAATAACTACTGCCTGATCCTAGGCGACGCCAATTTTGACATTTTGAAGCCTGACAATCGGGGTGTAAAAAATCTCCTATGCCTGTTGGCTGAATATGGGTGTTACGCATATGATATTCCTGTGACGAGAAAAACTCCAACATCTCTCTCTAGTATTGACGGATGTTACACCAACTTACAACCAGATGAAATATCTGTACAAGCACACCTGACCAGTTTTTCGGATCACCACTATTTAATATGTAAAGTTAAAAATAAGAATTAACACCAGCCAGCTACCTATAAATACTCAAGAAATTTTTCTAAGGCTAAATTGAAAGAGTTAAAGGAAAAACTAAGTACAGTGGATTGGGCGCCTGTTTATGCATTGAGATCTGTGGATGAAAAATATAACAACTTTCTAAGGATTCTTCGACTCAACATGGACCACATTATGCCTAAGGAACCAAAGAGGGTCTCAACAACAAACAAAAATATTTTTTGGGACAAGGACATCTTGGAACAAAAAGCAGCTCTGCAAATTGCCCACAACAAATATCTGCTCACTGGTGCGGAGGACGACAAGGAAGGTTTCCACGACATAAAGAGAGCTTACGACCAACAAGTTAATAGTACACGAAGACGCCACACTGCAGAAAAAATAGCTCAGGCTGACAATAGAACTAAAGCTATATGGAATATAGTTAATAATGAGAGAAAGAAGAGCACTACACAACAAAAACAAATTAGCCTAATGCAACATGGCAAACTAATACATGACCCTTATTACGTGAGCAATATTTTTAACAAATTATATACACAGCCTACCCTGGAACATACCACCAACCAACCAGAAAATGACATCAAGCTGATGGAACCTGACAGAGGAGTGCCACCGTTGTCTTCTTTCAACTACATATCTGAACGGGAATTGGATAAACTTTGTAGCAGTATTAAGCCTAACAACTCTGCGGGATTTGATGATGTCACAGGGAAGATTCTCAGGTTCTGCAAGGAAGAGCTATTAAAGCCTGTTTGCCATATTATCAATAGCTCCATTCAACAAGCCACAGTGCCTGAGAAGTTAAAGATAGCAAAAATCTACCCTGTCTTTAAAAAGGGCGACAAACATGAACCCAATAATTACAGACCAATTTCAAATCTGCCAGTCATATCTAAACTGCTTGAGCGTGCTATTTATAACCAATTATCCACCCACCTTCAAAACTACAATCTTTTATCTCCATGCCAACACGGTTTCAGAAAGGGTCATAGTACCAACACGGCAATAGCTCATCTATGCAAAACCATAAATGATCTGTGGGAAAATAAGTGTAGCGCTTCAGCTCTTTTTTTGGATCTACAAAAAGCCTTTGACAATTTAAACTGGGAAATTTTTCTTCAGAAACTTAAACTGTTCAATATCACGGACCTAGCTCTAAATTGGGTTAAAAATTACCTTGATGACAGGCAACAATTTGTCGAATTAGGCTATCAGCACCACAACACAATTGGAACCGTCAAATCATCCTTAATGAAAACAGTGGTAGGAGTCCCACAGGGATCGATATTGGGTCCTTTGTACTTTTTAATTTATATTAATAGCCTACCAGAGTCACTGAACCATAATCTGAGAACCATACTCTACGCAGACGATACAACAATAGTAATCCCTACAAAGTACCATGAGAACAATAGCAACATAGTCAATTCAACCCTGGACGAGGCTACCTCTATCTGCAAGTCTCTTAAACTCAGCATTAACACCACAAAAAGCGTTCACATAAGTTTCAAGCCAAACAACAGTAATAGAGCTGATGAGGACTGGCAAGGATTGAAGATTCCCGTTACCGCATCAACCAAATTCTTGGGAGTTATTATAGACCAAAACTTGAGTTGGCAAGATCACACCGACCATCTCTGCAAAAAATTAGCTACGGTTCACCACGTAATTAGACGCATTAGAGCTATAACTGATGAAAACACTGCAATTCTGGCCTACCACTCACTTTTTTCTTCCCATCTGCGGTATGGAATCGTCGCCTGGGGATCCACCCAGGAGAAGAACACAGACCGCATCTTGGTTCGGCAAAAGAAGACCCTTAGAACAATACTGCGCCTGCAACCCTCGGAGCACTGCAAACCATTTTTTACCCAACACAAAATCCTTACCGTCTATTCCCTCTATATCTATGAAACCATAATCCTGGCCAGACAACAATCCCCAACCCTACGACAAGAGAAACATTCCTATAACACTCGCAACAAACACAATATTGACCTACCTCAGCATAGACTCCAAAAATTTAACAAAACCCCAACCTATTCTGGCTCATTTTTCTACAATCTCTTGCCTCAAGACCTAAAAAATCTACCACCAACACGCACATTCAACATAAAACTTAAACAACACCTTGCTGATAGGCCCTACTATAAAATCTCAGACTTTGTGTCTGACCACACTTTCTCACGTCTCGCCTCGTGAAGAAAGAAGACCCTGCAGTTTGAATTGACGATTCCCCGATCGGCTGATCGTGGAGAAGACGCCGGATGTAAGATGTAAGATGTAAGACTCCAGAACAGCTTACTTAGCGATAGGATAACAGCCAACTGAGTTGTGTACAATATCTTCCCCAAGCCTTTCTGGCTCCTCCCATTCCATCACGGCAGGTAAATGAATCTCTTGGTTTTTATCTCAACACTCATCTATCTTATGTTTGAAACCCAAATATGTATCTCATGTTTTAAAAATCAGAATATAAAAGTACCTAATATGTTTAAACTTCCGGTTTCTGCTTTATGTTGGTATGACAACTTTTTTACATATGGTTTTAGCAGTTTTTAAGAGTTATAAAATATTTGTGGTAGTTATAAACACTTCGCGCCTCTAGTATTTTTTGTAAGTTTTTGTCAATTGCCCATTCAAAAGCATAAAATATTCCGTTACAATCTGGATAGGAATTAGGATTGCATCTTAAACCATACACTAACTAACACACAAAAGGGATTAATTTTTCACAGAAGTTAACGTTTATCTATTGGAGCTACACCATGTTGAAAACAAAGGTTCTATCTAAACACATGCATTATTTTTTATTATTATTTTAGTTACCAAAGAATAAATCAGATTAATAACGTTATTGCGGTCTATATACTTACTTTAAAAACAAGTTTGTCATTTTTTTTAGTAAGTTATATTAATCATTTATCAGCTATTAAAATGCGACGGTTTTGGCAGGTCTGTGAGTAGCAATTGTCTGTAAATCCGATGGTTACATGTTTCGTCCTGAGTGCGGTCGTATTTGGTCTCTATACCAGTTTTAGGAGGCTATTGACTGATTAATGATATGTGAAACGGTAAATGGAAATCTTTATAAAACCTCTCTTATGTAATTTCAATAGAAGTTTAGGTAGGCCTATTTATTTGATTTTTATAAATATTGAATATAAATGTTTAACACAGTACATGTTTAAATGGAAAAACAGTAAACAATGGTATGACAAATCAAACAAGCTAAAACATGTATAAAAATATTTTATTTTAATCAGAAGAATATTCTAAACCCCTTTGTATATTTTGTCGTGATGATTTCAATCGAATGTGTTCCATCTCCAAACAATAATGAGCCAGCTTTTTGTTTAACATTACAACCCATTAACCATACGGCTGTCAGACTTCAAATGGATTCATCGTTGATCATGCGAAACAATAAATTAACGATTTTTCTTTTAGAAATTGAAACGATTCACATTTAGCGTTGCTATGACTTGCATTCGTCTGTATTAAAGTTTTCTATGGAGAAGTAGCATTTACCTCGGTCGTGGGTTGAATCTTGTCTTATGGGTAATTTTCCCTGTAATCGTTATAATTTTCAAAATATTTTGTTGCTTAGTTCAATTTAAAAATGATTTGTAATATTTTTGCAATATAGATTGCCAATTTATAAATGTATTTTTATTAACATTTCCAAAACATATTTGATTGTTTTTCAAGGAGCGAACCTAAGTGGCTAGTACCATAGATAAAACATACTCCCTGTATGTTTTATCTAAGTTAGTACCTAGAACCTAGGTTAGTACTTAGGTTATATTTCCATACGTGTATCTTAAAATAGATTTGACTTTTCTTTAGGATGTGAGTCGGTAAAAGTTTTAAAGATCAACCTGTACCCCAATTATTTCGTTTCGATTAAAGCTTTAGTTAAAATCGTTACAAAAACTAAAGATTATAAAATAATATGTATATTTATGTGCTATTGTCCCGTTATCTATTTTAAAATAATTAAATAATAACTCAAATCCACTCAAAAGTACTTTTTATCTAATATTAAGCGGACGGGTCCCTTACCAACATCTTTAAGCGAAGAAAGTTCAATATAAGGACTTTTTCATTTAACCATAACAAATAAATAAAATCACGTATAACGATTTGAGTTATCATCCAAATATGCCCTGAAAGTAACAGTAACAAGTGCTTGATTATTCCTTACTTAAATGTTGAATAGAAACTTGTGAGCAAATATTTGTACAGTGTTTCCTCATCATAAATAATAATACAAAAAGTGTAGGCCTACACTAAAAAAATACCGTTATGACTATTTAATCAACTTCATATTTACCTCCTGAGAGAGAAATGCTGCGCAAAAAATCAACAAAATCCAGAAAAGTGTTTATTTTTTACCTCAACATCAGATTTTCACAAAACTTATTTAACTAATTTGTAAACCCTTAAACGAACTAAACGAAACAGAGTTATTAAAAATACATTTGAAATATTCAATATGTTCATTATGTTTTAAATATTTAAAAACCCTGGAACTGGAATGCAGTTTAGTTTGAGCCCCTTATGAATAAAACATGAGTTAGAATGGAAGACATTGTACTGTCTCTGGCTTCAAACCATCAATAAAATACACACACAGTCTTTGATATAAAATTGATTTTTTTATCAAGCCTTGTAATTTTAAATTCAAGTATGCGAAATACATTGAATAGTCTTTATGTCACAACCACGCCTAAACAGTCACTTGGAAACAATAGTTTTCAGGTTTGACAGTGAATGTTGGTGACACATATTCAATAGCAGATTGTTGCTAAGGCCAGTAATTCAGACCATACCACGAAATATTGAGTTACGTAAACCTTATCGCTACGTTTGCCTTACATCAGTTTATTGAATTGGAATTCAAGTAGAAGTTTTTGGGGATTTGTATTTCGTTTTGAAAAAAATCTTATCGGTTAAACTTTACAATAGCCTACTAAAAATATGAATTAACTTTGTATTTAAATGTGGATTGTAGTTGTCAATCCATCGATACTATTATAAAATTGAGCTTGTGTCTGTCCGTATGTCTGTCTACTCTCTGTCTGGACAACTGTCACGACTAAAATACCTGAAATGCAGCCAAGATTAAGCACAAAGATGATTGTACACGTATCTAGGGACGTCTTAGGTTTATTCACTTCCCTGAGTGCATCTCGGGCTACGCCCCTTAGACATCCAAAGTTTTGAGGTGAGGTTTTCAAAAGTAAATATTGATTGGTTGCCATGGAAGCATGAGAAAACTCAGAATTTTTACCTTTGTAATGACATTTCAATGTAACCAATCAGAACTGCCGAACGCTTATTTTGCCATTTCAGACAGCTGATCCAAACAAATCTATCTATATATCTAATTCCGTAAGCCCAAAATTTTACAATGAAATTGTGAGCGAACCGGAGGGCGTAGAAAGCTGGGGGAGGTCTCATTTTAAAGGTCTGAGCATGAAATTTTGGGGAAAATTATTCATTTTTCTTAATCTGCACCAAAATTTTGTGACGGAATAAAATAATTCACATTTAAATAACATGGGAATCTAGGTCATGTCTGCTTTGTTTACATGAAAACATGTGGTTTAACTTTATTTAAAGCATATGGTAATATGTAATATGCACTGTAATATGTATACTAACCCTTAAGAGAGGTTGAACATACCAATTGACTATATAAATTTAATTGCACGATTTGGAATGCCACCACACAAATTAGTTTTAAAAGTTGGTTCAATAGTGATGCTCATTAGAAATATGAAGCTAGGGTCGGTCTGGATTAGTTAATGGAGTACGATTGGTTGTGTTAGGTATTACTGGAAAAAGTGTTAAGTTAGTAGTAATTACTGGAGTAGGCAAAGGGAACATATTTTCCATGCCAAAAATAAAACTAATATCCACAGATCCTAATATGCCGTTTAAGTTTACAAGGGAAATTTTCACAAAAATTGGCATGTATTTGAAAAATTTATCTCCATGTATTTTATCTAAGTGAATTTGTCTATTCAAAGAAATTTATATACATTTATTTAATAGTCATGAAGATTATCATTGAAAATTGTCCTTAGTTGTATTATGATTAGAAAGTTTATATTATAAACACACCGCACGAAAAATCCTTTGTAATTTTTATTTTTAACAGAGCAGACCTCAAATGCATTATGCAGGTATGTAATAACTATTATACATATTATAATATAACTTACAATAATGTTAAACGATAATCAAAGTAGGGTAACCCATGGGACTAATAATTTGTACAAAATAATTACTACAGTATATACATAGGGGCTACTGCCCCTACAAGCCACTAGTTAAATATAATCCTATTTAATATTAAATGTGAAAGTATGGATGTTTGAGTGCAACTCTGAAGTTCCATCACGTGCTTAATATTTTGTATAAATCTGGTAGCTTTTTGATAATACATTTTATAAACTACTAGAATTTGAAATTTTTGTACTCATGCCAATATCATTTCACGAGATCTATTTCAACCACAATGTATGATGTATTCACAATAATCATGATTTGTAATTTCTTCGGAAGTTTCTCAAGTTATTTAATTTATCTCTTATTTCCAACAAATAACCAAAGCAGAACAATACAATTTAATTAGTTAGTTCCACTTAAACCATTAGGCTAAAAAGTCTTGTGGAACTTAGCCAAAAAGCCTGTTTGCGGGGTTTACAACGAATACACAGATATTCCTGAAGCAATTTTGTTGCCATGGAAACGTTTTTTCAGCGGGTGATGCGTCTTGCGTCTTGTCCAGAATTGGTCAGTGGGAAAAAATGTAGATTCGTAGTCTTCGTCCAGCTTAAAATATGTCCAACATTTTTATAACTTTTTATGTGATGAGCTACCATTAGTTATGGCTTGGTTATATTTATAATCCTGCATAAGGCTTTGCGATATTTGCTTCGTAAGGGTAAAAAGAAGTCAATTAAAACAGTTATTTTGTTAGTACATAGAATGAAAATCTAATAAGGCAAAGGGAAATTCGCTTAGTCTGCAAGTTTGCTGCAGTGGGGATATTTATGATATTAACTTATCTTGTTTAAAGAGAAATCATCAGATAAAATGAAAGCCCAATGGGAATTTAATCGTACTGCAGATTTGAAGAGAAATGTTTCGGAAAAGGAATCCGTAAACTAATTATCAACTTGAAGATAATTAGGAATCCATACAACTTTGAAAAGAGTAATTATGTAAGGAAAATTGTGTCTCAAGATAACAACTTTGGATTTAAGTATTTAAAAGCCGTGGAGAATTTAAATTTTTATATTTTATTAGATTATGTTTATGACGTTACACCAACTTTTGAGGCTATTTATAATCTCTCTATCGGTGAATTGCTCTGTTATCATTTAAAAGGGACTAGGGTTCCTTAAATATATTTTAATCAAATTTTATTTCGAAAATACGTTTAGTATTTGAAGTCTGCAGGTGGATCGGAACACAAATTTTCCCAGTACTTAAATTTTTGCATGTTTGCATTTAATTTTGTTTTGAATTAGATTTAAATACACTAAAATAATTATTTGAGAACACGGTTTACATTTAACTTATTGGTCAGCAAAAAAGTTTTTTTTACCATTTCTACATTACTACATTTTAAGCATGGTCAATATTCATTCCACATTCAATTATTTATTTCTGTTTCTATATCGGCGATTAGTCTTAAT
The DNA here is from genome assembly GCF_028750875.1 of Macrosteles quadrilineatus. Classification (NCBI taxonomy): domain Eukaryota; kingdom Metazoa; phylum Arthropoda; class Insecta; order Hemiptera; family Cicadellidae; genus Macrosteles; species Macrosteles quadrilineatus. The sequence goes on from NW_026542598.1 coordinate 8,703,211, forward strand.
AGTTATTTGTGCAACTAGTGAGAAAAGTGAGCAATTGACTCACTCGAGAGAAATCCTTACTCACGAGCCGTAGGCGAGTGAGGAATGGTTTCTCGAGTGAGGCAATTGTACTTTGAACTCGAGTTGCACATTATACTTTTCCTACAGTTACCATAAAACAAATAAATTGGTGAAGAAACATAACCTATTTTTACACAGAAGTGAACTTGTAATATAACATTTAATGTGAAATGACAAATACAACAGTACAACAGCTGACCAGCTGATTTACAGCCAGTGCTGCCAACGTATTTCGTGCGCATACGACGTTGCCTGCATGTTACGCGCTCACTATTTCGTGCCTTCTCGTTGCAAATCTGGAGTGAGACAAAGTAATTAGAGTGAGACAATGTTAACATTGTCTCACTGATGAGCGAATTGGCCACTTTGCTTTCTCAAATCAGTGAGAGAACATGTACATTGTTAGTTAACTGTAGGAAAAATCTATTTACTGATGACTATTTATATATAGCTTACAAATTTGTATTCAGTTTATTCAGTTATCGAGAAGTTTTATTCATTTTACTCACTAGACTAAAGTCTCAATCCCATGGTCATTTATGCTAAGGTTTCTTGCATTAAACACGTTAATTTTCAAGTGATTAACTTATCAATTTAAAACAGCTTTTTAAAACCAAATCAATTAAGATATAACTAAACTTTGTCACAGTCAGAGAACAACAAAGTTAATACTTAATATATTGTATTTTTGTCAACAGCGTCTTACTATTTGAAGGGGATACGATAAAAATTAAGACTAAATTGAACAGTTGTAGAGAATTTTCAAAATGGTGGTAGGAATTTCGTTTGACGTCCTACACTGCCTTCGTTTGTTTAAGGGATAAAATACTCTGGCTCGACCTGCGCTTGTTGACTTTATGCTGAAACATTGCAAACAGTACTTTGGTATTATACCGATCACACCTAAATTGGTTACCCTTAGGTTAGGTTATCTTCCGGTTATCTTAACCGAACCTAGGTATGGTAACCTAACCCAATCTAGCTTTGATACCAAAGTACCCAAATTTTTATTTAGAAACTCAAAAGATTCAAAGATTGAAATTACGATTACATTTGTATACTAATTGAAGAATCTTGTATTATCATTGCAATCGATCTGTTTTCTAATTTTCGTACTTTATCTGCTAATCAATGCAATGAATCTGCAGTTATTATACTAAAATTAAAATATTAAATTTTTTAACGTTTAAACTAAAAGCTAAATGTAATGAATAAATGTATTTTGTATAAAAAAAAAACATTATGAAATAAAACTGCTACATAAAACATTGTATGAGTTGTTTGCTACGGTGCAGAGCTGAATGCAAAAGATAATGCACAAGTACTGTTATTGAAGAGATTTGTTGTGTTTCTATTTATTTTTAAAAAAAGCTGCATTTGTTGAATTGGAATACTTTGATAGAGTGAAACACGGACAAATATTAATTAACAAATAAAATAGGTATTCCTTAAATTTTCAAAGGCTAAAAATACATATTACAATATTTAATTGTAGTTTATTTCATCATAGATATTAATTTTAGTTTAGGTTTAATTCTTCTTGTTGTTTAATGTACGAGTTTCAAACTTATCGTCGTATTTTATGCTTTAAAAATTAATTATAAATCTAAAGAATTACTTAAAAAATATTGTTGTTAAGTAATCCTTATACCAGTTAGTGACATGTTTGTTCAATAGTTTTATTAAACTAAAATAACCTTAAAATCTTTCATTGCGGGATATACATGCAGACAAGAAATTATATTAAATTTGGAGACTTATTATTTTTTTCCAAATTGTAATTTTTCTCAACTTATATCTTGAGACTCCAACCACAGACTATAGAGTAAACTGTTATGTTTTGTGTTTTATTTTCAAACGCAAACTTGAAACAACCGTTCATATTTTGTTGCCGTAGCTATATGGAACACTAGGCCTTATGGGGCCTTTGAAAACAGTATTACTGTGGACCCTAATTTTCATGCAAGGGGTTTTACTGTGACATTATAATATGTATTATTTCGTATAAACAAAAGGTATACAAAAAGCGATGCTACTAAACACATCCTGGTTGTTTTGTTAAACGAGAATCCGTAACAAAGCAGTTGGCCGAGACTAAGCTGATGATTGGACCTGCGTTGAGCATTCCACTGAGTTTAAACGTAACGATTTATTCATTTCGTCATTGAGTATACATAGATTTAATAGTTCTACTGTTGATTGTGACAGCAAAGTTTTATTTCACAATGTATTTTAAACTCATTAGTATGCATTTTAGGACACAGTTAGGAAATGTTTTGTTGAGAAGTGTAAATAATGTTTGCCCCTGTAATCCAAGGATTGTTTCATTCTAATGTATCCCTGTAGTTATTGTTTTTTAGTATTATGCAAAACTAAGGCTGCCAGTTTGTGGAATCGGTTGTTGAAACTGTTTTACTTATCAATATCAGTTAAAGCCGGTTTTCAAATGGCAAAAAAGCTACAATCTGTTATTAGTATTTTTACTACTTATAACTCATTCACTTTTTGAACTACACAGTTTTCATTGAATGTCATTACTTGAAATAAAACGGAATAAGATGAAGAGCTCAATAATATGTAATCTTGTTTTGTCCTATCCTATTCGTGTTTTTAAGCTGAATTCCTTAATCAAATAACAAAGTAAAGGGTTTAAATTTCAAAGAAAAGAATATCATTTTACACACCAACCCTTTTACGCCCACAACAAATCCAAGCAACAACGCGGGGGTGGAATTGTGAATGTGGTGAAGTTTAAACCTCAACATGAAACTGCTATTATATTCCTCCCAAGTATAGACATTTTTACTCAAACCTTTTTCTAGCCAACATGTTGTTGATGATATAAACTAAAACAATTAAACATGTCCGAGTTTAGATTCATTTTTAATACTTGCTTTGAATCGTATATCAAAATTGGTTGAATTTAGTGTATGTTTCGTTTAATCCCATTAGTATTTGTAGCACTGTGACGGGATCGAGTCACCCAACACCCAAACACACAACACCTAATCATATAATGTAACATATTATAATTTCATAAAAAGCTTTTTAAGATTGATGTTGTATTTTTGTTCATTTGTAAGCATAATTGTTTATAATTAAAAAAATAAATGATATACCTCACAAGGGACAGCCTGCCAAAAGATCGTCACGGACACAAAGTAAGCTATAATTAGTCTCTTAATTATGGTTATTATGTGGCAAAGAAATTTAACTTTGTACTAAGTGACCAAGTCCCGCATATCCAGTTCTAATATTGAGAGAAGGATATCGTAAATATTTGGATAAAACAGGGTTCAAGAATTTATCCGTTTAAAAAATTTAAAAAGTGTTTATATGATATTTTACATCAATTTCGCCCTGTAGTTCTATTTCTACGATGTCATGATTCTGAATTTTGGTGCCTCTACAATAGATTTATCATTAGGCCTACAGTTTATTCTTGAGCTTAGAAGACATGTACTTTGCCTTACGTCTATTTAGTTGTCAAAAATAAGTTTATAAGACGAATACCTTAAAATATTATAAAATTCAAAGTATAAAAAACATTACAAATATGAAAAGTAAACCAAATAGAAATCCATTTTAAAATCTTTATAAGAGTTGACATACGTAAAAAAAATTAATTATGAATATATGAATTCATATGAATTCATGAATTATGAATATATGAATATATTATGATATACATTATGAATATATGAATTATGAATTCAAAATTTATGGCGGCCATTTTCCAAGATGGCGGCATGTTGCCCAAGTGGGATTTTTTTGGAATTTTAGTATGATGATCCCAGCTGTACGGACAACATTTACACAAATTTTCAGCCTGATAAATTAAAATTCTGGAATCCAACACTATTTTCCTGCACTAATTGTGTAATTGTACATTGTACTATCGATATGTCAAAGTTTTCAGAGGCCGTGCTATAAGGCGATAATCGAACACAATTGATTAAATAATCGATACATAAATTTCATACATGCAATTGTGTTCAATCGAAGTTTACTACTGAGTTGACAACAGTTTAGATTTTTGAAAAATGCTACTTTATACCCACATCTATTTGAGGCTGTTTTTGCTGCAATATGACGAAAACTCTTAAAATGTCGTCCATTAAACTGGATAATATGTTTTAAGACAGTAGTGAAGTAGTGTAACGGACTGTGGAACCAAGGCAGCGTAGTCGTGGGAACGTATCTCGGCGTTGTTACTTCGAATTATCGTTATTCTCAAAACAATTATTTTAGTATCACTCCTTGCTTTGTTTCATACCACAAACAATAGAGTGACCACAGATAATAGAGTACATTAATCTATTGTCTGTGTTCATAAGGTTCACACAAGATATTGAAGCACACACGGACGAACAAAGTTCAGAAGACACCAAACTCTTAAGAAAATGAAAGTTTTGATACATACAGACAATTCTAATCTTTTATTTTTAACAACGTCATGAGGAGTTAATTTACTAACCTAGTAAAACACCAAACTCACTGAAAATAGTAGTGCAACATCCCAGAATGATGCATAGGCACTTTGTTATGTTACTAAAACAATAACCATTTACCAAAACTTTTATACTTACGTTTATATGCGCCGTAAATTAAGTTGTTCAGGTGCATACATTACTTTTTACAATAAGCACTATTGAAGAGGCGAGAGCACTATTAAGAGAAGAACTCAAATAATACTTATAAAAAATAAACGTTGTGTGTGATTTTATGAATAAGTGTTTTAACTTGTTTTTAATGTGTTTTTCGTGTGATTCGTACAAGTCCATGCAGTATTCAAAGCGCAAAATATAATATTAACATATAAATATAAATATAATATTGTAAAATTTTTCTTTATTATTTTAAATAATAATATTTTCAGAATAATTTCAGAATAATTAATTGAATACAAATTACTTGACTTTATTGGCTACCCTTAAAATTTTTTAAGTTATTGAAATTGCAGTTTTATAGTCATCGTAATTGGCTAATAAAATGTAGCTAATACCACTGCTTGCATTATTGGATTATAAAATACATATATAATTTTCTATTGACCTACTATATAGTATTGACAAAAGTGTTTTTGACCCGTTTATTCATTTTATAAGTGGTACCGAGCTGGGTTCTCGCCAAAGCATCGTGCCAAATCGCTGTCGTGCTTGCAAAAAAACGTTGCCGAAAACAGGAATTTCCTGTAAATAGATTTGAGTTTTATTGAGTTTTACTTTTTAGCGAATTTGTCAAATAGGGGAATAAGCTATGTCCGTGAGTCCTATTGTGAATCTCGACTCGGGGGCCGATTTAATTTTCGTTATGATGTCCCTAGAGTCAAAGATTCATCCGTTCAAATTCATATGATATATATGATATATACGTATACGTGTACATCGAGGTTTATTACGAGTTCACCAACCAGCATGATTGGACTATGGGAACAGGGAATTTTACCTTATAAGAGGGGTTTCGTAAGGGGTCTTTCGGGATATCTAATTTCCATGCCATTTTATTGAACTTATAAAATGTACATGGAAGCATTTTTGTACGCTTGATTATTAAGGAAAAGGGCTAGCTGTAAATTTTCTATTATTATGTTATCTTATTGGGAATAAGCAACTTTAGTAGTTTGCTTGCTTAGGTTGGCAAATTGGTTTATTACACATTCAACTATTCTATTTTAATGACAAATATACTTTACTATCATACCTGAGGCAGCGAACCTAAGTATTCGTTAAACCTAATTGAATCCACACGGGGAATAAATTTAACATTTTAACGAATTATTTTTTGTGAAAACCTAAGTAGGTAAATGACCATTCGCTTAGTCCGCAGGTTTGCTGCGAAAGAGGGAATCTCTACATATTTTATAAAGTATTTAATTCCCTGTGGTAGGCCACAACATTCGAGTTGTTGTGTGTTACGTAGAAGTATGATTTATTTCACATGTTAATACATTGCTTTGTTTATAACGTTTACCAAACTGACGAAATGACATTATTGTGCACAGATGGTGTAAGCAATTAAAGTGTATAACTAATTACCTCCGAATAAGACTATAAACCGGGAATGTTTGATGAACAGAATGTTTATTACCAAAGTGTTTTTATATTTCGAAGATTTGACAAAAGGCAATCGAACCATAGGAACATTCTAAAATGTACCTACCATTTTTGGAACTATGTTTGTTAATTTTCCTGTTTACAGCATAACAAACTATTACTTTGAACAAGTCTTTTAGTTTTATTCCTAAATCTGAATTCGTTTTATAAAGAATTTAAGTTTTTCATTGTGATTTTGCAAACCTGTGATAAGAGAAGTTCGCTCATCAGCTTTGTAGAACCTCATCAACAACTGAATAGAAGCAAAGTATTGCTCACAGCATCACACAGAGCTCTTAGCAAGGACTCTTAAACCACTAATAGTAAGTAGGTTTTCAATGTGTAACTCTAATTACTGTTTCATCTGAATACTTAAGAGTGACACTTATTTGTGCCTTTTTGTCTGCATAAGGTTTGATAACCCCATGTCCTTTTGGGGGGATATCAAAAGACATCTATTTTCTAACTATTAAACGTGAGGTGCAATTCAAACTAGGGTAAATTAAATTAAGAACTTTGCTAGATCATGGGTTACGGCCGTACATTTAGAAGAGATAACTGGTTCAATTCAAGTTTCACACTACGGTTCTTAAGTATTCAAACACGAAATTGATTAAATATTTTACTTAAAAACGAATGCTGCAAAGTTTGCAATGCATGTGCACACTTATTTAACTTACTGTAATTAGCTTAATTAAACTTATTAGGCAAATAAGTGGGAAAACACCGCCATTCTTTTACTAAGGAGTACTTAGAAGAATATAAATAGGGGATTATGTTGAGAGTGCTGAAAAGAAAATGGAACAATTGCATTCAGTTAGTCGAGAGGTTTTATTGCCGTTTCCTTTGTTTTTAAACCTTGAATATTAAAGAAGCCAAAGGTATTATCCGGTTGATCGCATGTCGAAAACAGTAAAACAAATGGTAACTAGTTAACCATAGACTAACTAGAGAACTAGTTAACATAGCAGTAACTAGTTAACTGCTGGTATGTGTAAGATACTTATTTATATAAAATGACTATTTGACTTTTATAGTCCCCACGCTAATGGCATTATTAAGTAGAGAGTATAGTATGTAACCATAGTAATAAGGCAAAACTTTTAAGGGAAAGCACACTATATGTTTTATGAATATGCTGGAAATCGAAGCAGCCCTTCCAACCTTAAAGTCCGACTCTAACGACTGGATAGCAACATAGTTAATTACTGATTATTTAGTACTACTTTATTTCATTTACATATTTCCTATACAATAAATATAATCAAACTAGTATTTTGTTTTTACATTATTATCTTTTTGTTCAAAGTCTCCCGCTAACAAACTTAATTATCAAACTACATTCAAAAACCGACAATCTATACTTATTTAATACGCAAGCAGGTTTTTTGTGACAATTACTCCTCCGAAACTACTGAACCGATTGGCATGTTTTTAGGGTCATTGGAAAGAGCGTAACGTGAAGTTGTGCAGGAAACCTTCTTTTTAGGAAAATAATTAGAGAGTGAGGCATGGGGACCCTTTAAAGTTTCGTATTTCTCCATAAGATTATTATGGGAAAAACATTGTTTTGAAACTACAGCTGTTGTCATAAATGCTGTTCTGCTATTTAATTTAATTTGTTTACAAAGAGAATTGTTTCTTGGTGCCATGTGGTCAATGAATTATACTTTTGCATATATTTTAATTGCTATACACTATATAAAATGATAGTACTGTAATACATTAAGAGATCCTAATTTAAATAATCAATAAGCAGGATTGAGCTTTTGCCTATATGTTTCCTGGTAAGTGTGTTGTAACTGTTTCTCATATTATATTATAGTATCTTATAAGTAAAACCGAATTATTCTTTTCTGCATTCTCACCCCGTAGCGAAGCACGGGCAGATCAACTAGTATGTTTTTAATATCTTATTATTTATGTGGGGTTTATAGAGTACTACAGATATACTTAAGCTTTGTAAAATTCATAAACTACTTTTAAAACTGTGTTTGATGATGATTTTAAAACACAACCGTCTGTGTTCAAAAACATTAATTTAAAAAATGAACTTTAAAGTTTCAGTAAGGAAACCCCTAAATAGAAAAATAAATTTAAAAATATATAAAAAATGTATTTTTAATGGTATATCTGTAAATAAAATATGAATATCAATATAAAACATTCGAATACCTAACACGTTAATTTTCAAAACATGTATGAATCTTTGAGAAAAATTCCCTGCGGGGATGATTATGCTTTATAATAGACTTCTTAACGACTTTTAGCGATAGGATGGCAGCCAAAAAGAGTTTCATACAATATCTTCTCCACACTTTTCTGGCTTCTCCCATCCTATCACGGCAGGTAAATGAAGCTCTTTCTTTTCCTCTCAACACCCTACTTGTATATGCTTTTCTTAAAAAATAATTCATGTTAATTCAATTATTATCAATTACCAATTATTTAAGATGGTCATGTATTCAAACTCAAATATAAGTGAAGGGTGAGTATAGAATTTTGTCAGATGGCTTTGTAGCTATGTGGTCAGGATCATTTATTTTAAAGCCAGTGATTAAAATCTTATAGTATAAGATAAAGCTTATTGACCATCATAGGTTATATATTTTGGATTAAAACATACTATGGTATAATTATAAATTATAAAAAAATAAATACCATAAGTATTATATAAATTTATAGTATATAAATTTCACACCTGCACCTGCAAGATTTAAATTTCTATAGATTGAATCTATTAACCATAATTTGGTTTTAAATTACCCATTAAAACATCAAATACGTAGTGACAACCTTTAGTATTGCTTCTTTTTATTTAAAGAACGTTAATTAGAAGAAAGAATTTAAAGGGTTGTCATGTGGTTTTGTAAGGCTGTCAAGGGTGATCATTATATTTCATCTTTATAGTTTTATGTCAGGAATATCATAAGAATGGAATGCATAAACACACCTAAAACAATAAACAGTGTCTATAATTATGAATATTGGTTTTTTTCCTATTCATGAAACACATACGTGTTCGGTATTAATTTCCTATAATTGCAGCTTGCCATAAAGCTATAATTATTAAAAAAGAAAAAAGAAAAGCAATGGATACACCTAAACACATGCGATACTAATCTATGATTTCACTTACCAAATAATATAAGTATACGACTACTAGTATTCTCGCAGTTCAAAACTCACCTGAAAAAAATTAATTATTTTATTACAGAGGATAACATTCTTAACTAGTTCATGATATATTTAAATGTTACAATCTAATTGGGTTAGTAGCACATTTCTTCAAATCAATACAAAGATTGCCTAAACTATTCTAAATGTACCAAGTTCTCTATCGTTATTCCTTATTGGACAATCAACTAAATGAGTTTCCCAAAACATAAGTCGATGTGAGTCTGTAAAAATACTATGAAATGAACCAAAACTATTTGTTTCAATTAAAATGGTTACTTTGAAAACTAAGTTTGTCTTATGATAATCAAATTTCATTTAATTAGTAGTTTATTTTTTTCTTTCAATAAAAATTATACTATACTAGCTGAACCCGGCAGACGTTGTCTTGCCTTTGACTATTTATAATTTAAGTACCGTAACGTTTAATTGTCTTATTGTATATGAAGTGCTTATAACTAAATTAAAATACGTACGACAACTAATGAAACACATATAGTACAAAGAATAACCGATTATTGATTATTGCTCTTATATTAATGCTAGGTTATGCTAGCTTAGTTATTAATGGTTATTTTCATTTATGGTTATTAATGACAGTATTTTCAAGATGATCTCGTTCGCATGGCTCAATCACGTCATGGTTGAAGTTCGTTCGCTACGCTCACTCACCTTTAGGCTTGAGCTCGTTCGCTGCGCTCACTTGCCTTCAGGTTAGCTCGTTCGCACGCTCGGATCGTGACGTCATTTGTTCGTGTTTAACTGTTCTAATATCCGTGGAATACTCGTATATCCTTAATATATTTTGCCGTGATAATTTCAATCGAATGTGTTCCATCTCTAAACAATAATGAGCCAGCTGTTTGTTTAACATTACAACCCATTAACCATACGGCTGTCAAACTTAAAATGGATTCATCATTGATCATGCGAAACAAAAATTTTTCATGAATAAATTTACCCCATTTTCTCTCAAAAAATGAAATATTCCAAAAAATGCTTTTAACAGAAGATAAATCATTATTTGCATTTAGCGTTGTTATGGCTTGTGAATGGCTTATGATCAGGAACTATGAGGAGTTTCCGGATTATAAAAAAACACCTTAAGTAAACGCTATAGTTATTTGTGTAACTAGTGGTGAAAGTGGCACTTTGCTGCACACGAGAGCAATGTTTACGAGAGGAATGATCTCGAGTGCAGCAAAGGCCTTTTTCACTCGTGTTACACATTATACAGGGTGTTTTTAAAAGAATGCCGGGATTTTAAATGGTAATTGCTTGGATACTATTCAAGGTAACTTAACGTTGTATACGTCAAATTGAAGTTAAAATAACTAAGTTTTGTTTCCCGTGCAGCAAGGGGAGAAAATTTGACCTTGGTATGCGTAAAACAGTTTAGGCGTGATAGGCCGCTATTGTGGCTCATATGCCTGATGCCAGTCGCTAGTACGACGTTTACGGCGCAACAGAAGGCACAAATTGTAATCTGTAGTTCGCAGAGGTTATATCCATTGCAAAATTAAACTAAATTTTAATCAACTTGATGATAAAGAAACTTGAAGCTGGTTTAATGAGTTTCGTGGCACCGAAGTGTTTTGAAAAGACATTCACCCGGCCGGCTAAAAACAAACAATGACATAGTCGAAGAAATCCGACATTTCTGCATCATAAGCCCAAAAAAATCGATCGCCCGACGAAGTCTTCAGTTTAAAAAGCCTAAATTGGTCACTTTATGTTCTTATCTGTAAAAGATAGAGTCTTTGTGCCGAAAAAGATTCAGTTAAGACATCAGATAAACATGTCGATTGCCCTAAGCGTACAGACTTTGCCAGTTTTACGCTCATATAAGATTGTTGAAAATCTGAATGTTGTTAAATCATTCGGCATTGTATGAAAGAATGAGGAAAAAACTTTATTCTTTTCCCTTCAATTTGACGTTGAAATGGTGTAATTATCTTAAATAGTCCCTGAGCAACGACCGTTTGAAATCCCGGCATTCTTTTAAAAACACCCTGTAATTTTCCTACAGTAAGCACTATAAAGCATATAAATAATAAGTCTTTCAAACACTATACAACACGGTTTTAGGTTCAGCTGGCAACAGAAATGGTGCCCTAGAGAAAGTAGTACCCGCGGTCCGTATCACTCCGCTATTTTTCCTCGGCAAGAAATGTGCGCCGCGTTTTGAGAATATAGTTCCGTATGTTTTTGTAATTTGAAGTGGTTTCCGCGCCTAAAAAAAATGCTTTAAAGGTATTTTCTCGTTTATTAAGATCGTAGGAATGTTTTAAAAACGTTTAAAAGAAAAGTGCAGTAAGTTCAGAAATACCGAAACTATAAACACGAAATGACAGGTTAAATCGTAGTTATAATAGTCAATCAGCTGCTCATAGTATTATTACCTTTAAGTGTTGCCAACCTATTTCCAAGCGTACACGGATTACGTGCATAATAGAACCACGCTGTTTTGTGTTGTTCAGTTGGAATCCTGATGTGCGGCAAAGTATAAACCGTACGACAAAGTATAAACCGTACGGCAAAGTATAAATATGCAGCAATTAGCAGCTTTCTGTACTATAAACAATACAAGGAAGCCAACTTTGTCGGGTGACTGTAGGAAAAAATAATTTCTCTCCTTGACCATCATTCCATATACACCACCTAATAGTGCAATTCCGTGGGAATAGTAAAGAAAATCCTGATTTAATGGCTTTTCCCACATATTTATATTAGGCTTTCACCAAACGTATTTTCATAATGCTGTAAACCGTTAACTGACAATAAGAAATATTATGGGGTATAACCTTCCCGTAGTAGAAAAATATACATTTATAAATAGTCAGAATGCTTAATCTGTTTTGAATATTTTAAAATCGGCCTGAAATTCCGATTCCGTTTAGATTAAGCCAAATATGAATTAAACATGAGGTAGAGTGGGAGGACTCTGTTGTCTCTTGTAGCTTTGTGACTGACTTAGAACAACTAATAAAATATTACGTTGAGTCTTTGATGTTAAACTTAGCAAGTTTATTATGCCTTATGAGAAAATTAAATGTTTTTTGCAACCCATCTAAACCATTCCTTGGCAACTACATTTTTCACGTACAAGGGTAAAAGTTTATTTTTATAATATCAATATTATTTTTCGAAGTTATTATAATGAGGAAGTGTTGTATGGTAATCTGTATTTTATTTTACAAATTCAGTTTACTTTTCGAGAAATCATGAATTTTTATTGATTTCCGTACAATAACCAACCTTAAACAACTTGTTAATTAATAATGACCCAATGTAATTACTAAGTAAATTAAATAATTACCGTTACTATTGAATTATTATAATGTTGTAATCAATTCTTCGGATATGATGGATGTATCTTTTCGTTTTTGATATGTGGATCTATAAGTGGCCTCCAAACCATGGAGTCACTGAACAATCATACAGTAACAGCAATCGAGTATAGGCAGAACGTGAATCTCAACCTAAACAACCAAAGTCTCATGCTACCCACTTCATAGTCGCAACCCCTGATGTTGAAACAAATATGTTTAAGTCAACAATTTTGATAAACCATTTGCAGCATTGGTAACAGCATTATGTTGAACCTTTAAATTTTGAAGGGTGTTTCAAATGTGTTGTGCAGAGGGTGTAATGGGAGAAAGAGTGATGTGGCGAAGAGTGACCTAACGGGGGGGGGATGGGAGGGGGAGATGAAAATTTCACAAATGTTCATGTTCAACTACATTCCTTTGTCACACATCTGTCCATCAATATTTCTTTTTTAATTATTCATCTTTAAAATATAACTAACTAAACGATTGTTACCAAGATCAATTTTGTACTTATTGTGTCGTGTATTAATGATTTACTGTTTTGTTTACTTATGTGATATTATTGAGCTGTGAAATAATTATTATGGACTAATCTTCGGCCACCTCGAAAGGTAATGTTCTAATCAATATATTATTGCATCTTTTTGCTTAAATGTTTTGAAACAGAGAAATAAAAAAAATACTCGTCCTACAAGATCTCAAATATACTTTTTGTGAAGTGACACTTTTAGGCAACAATTTAGAGCTTAGTAACATAACCCCTTTTATCAGCAGTAAACATTAAAAAGTTTTAATTTCAATTATTTCGGCCTCTCAAAAATGTCACAGTACTGTACCAGCCATGCGAAGCGGTTTCTAGTTGTAGGTTGTGCTCTGAAGTTACATACTGGCACGAACTTACCATGATAAGAGACTATAAATAAAGTTTGATAAACAAGTTTTTGTGTTTTAGTGATCATCGGATCAAAGTCTTAGTCGTAACTTATTATATATATGTACTTACTATTTTGTAAATGTAGAAAAATTACTTTGGATCCATCGGAAAAGGTTGGTATACATTATTATAAGTAGCGTAATAACTCTAATATCCACTATTACGCAGATCAAGATTTTGTAATAAGTCTCTGTTTATCTCTATCATCTCTGTTATGCTGTAAAAAGTCTCTAATCTTTGTCCACGAGGAGCAGCCATTACATAATTGTTACAAAACAATATTCATAATATGCAGCCAATACGTATGGTACATTTTATTTCGCAATACATTCACTAGAATTCTAGATTCCTAATATACGTTTCCACCGAAATACAAAAGCATAATAGTTATTACTAGTGTTCATCCAGTGGTCAAAAACTTTACTAAAAATATGTAATTTACAGGCTTCTCTATTTTCACCCCACGCTGTAAATAAAACATGTGAATGTAATTTCTTCCATGTGTCTTGATTTTCTGTTTATATTTCGTTGTTATTTCGTCACCAGCATGGCAACCCATGAGGCCCATGTTAATGTTTTTTTTTTTTTCAAAATCTATTTTTTTCTTATTTTTTAAAATATTTGAATTTTTTAAGGGGTTCTGCACGTATACAGGAATATGTCTTTCCAACAGTATAAGTAAAATTTTCCTTCGATGCACACGAGCTAAAAAAAAATATGTCAGAGAAATATGCTTCCCTATTAATATATAGATATAAATGTTATTGATGAGCCGATCAAATTGACTACCATGTATTACCACTTTATGAAGTTCATAGGTGGTTCATAAACCGAGAAACACTAGATCTATAAACGGATGGAAAGGTCAAACGTTTCAAACAGGATCAAACCCACGTGTTGTGTAGGCATTTCTCCTGAATGGCGCACCAAATATCAAAGCATATCCTTTCACAAGCATGCAATATATCGACAATGTTTCGTTACGAACAGAAATTAGTTGTTACAGTTAGAAATAATCCAATTAAACGTAAGCTTTTTATGGCTTTTACTAGAAAATTCTACTTTTAGATTAGCATATTTACATGTAAGTTTTACCATACGGATATAATAATATACACATTCTACACACGCATTTACTGTAAAATAAGGCAGGTAAATATACAGGGCTATGCAAAAAAATGGACCCAATTTCATTACTTTGTATCTCAAAAAGTATAAGACGGATAGACAACAAATTTTACACCATTAAAAAGATCAAATTTCAAGGTTTTTTGCCCAAAGTTCAGTAAACGACCGAAAACGTTATCGCAACAGTAGGCAGCCATTTTTTACCACCTGTTGTTATTAAGATGTCTATCATGCAACACAAGATTTTCTGTTTGGCAGAGTTTGCAAAAACTGAGTCTCCTATTACAGTGCAGCGGGCTTTTGGCATCCACCAACTAGAAAAAGCATAGCTTGTTGGTTTAGACAATTTCATGAAATTGGTGACACAACAGATGTCTAGTGTGTGGGATGAATTCGGCTATAGCTAAAATGGTTGCCGTGCAGCAAAGGGGAGACACATTGAGCAAATGCTGATTACAATTTGTAATCAATGTAAATAAAACTTTGAAAATTTCTCTTCCTAACGGTGTAAAACATATTTGTTTCCGATTTATACTTGTCGAGATACAAAGTCCCTAAAATGGGTCCATATTTTTGAATAAGGTCTTATATTTAAATAATTTGTATTCTTTCAGTCTAAGATCGACATGATGATGTCCGGTGTGACGGACAAATACTATTCCACATTGTCGTTTATATGTATTTAACGTCTTGTTGGTGTTTACACTATTAGCTTGGCTGTTTTAAGAAGTTTTAGAAAAATTATATTATCATATTATTATATTATTATATTATTATATTATAATATAATTATATCCACCAAAGAGTGACAGTTACACACAGTTTTTAATTAAACTACAACCCTTCATTGTAATTGAGAAACATCTCACTGTATTCACAATAGCATCGCTACCTCTATGGAATCTTTCCACACTGAGCTTGCTTCATTATTGCTGACTTCATTGTTAGAGATGATATTTATACTTCAATATAAGAATAGTAACGGTTTATTATTATTCTCAATTTTAACACTTACTTATTAAAAACATAACTAGAGAATTATAATCTTATGAAGATGCTAATAGGATTGTTTTTCAGTTTGTGACAAGTCAAAATTCTCGTAATACATAAACTTGTTTTAATTTTCTAAAATAACATCGAACATAACCATCTTTGGTCACAGAATGTTTACTACTCATAACCCTTCATAGTCATTGATTACAAAATGTGGCATCCTAATGTGGTAAATCCTAGTACTAGTTCAACAGTTTGTAATCATTTTATTCATAAGTGTTTTTTTCTAACCGCACTTCCAGTTGCATCGTTAAATCGTTGATTATTTGAATATGCCCTTATTTAAAAATATACTTTAACTCTCTAATCTATAACAACTCTAGTCAAATTCTAAAAAAAGGTTTGTATTTGTAAGGACACAGCCCATATGACATTTAAGCTTTGGAATAATTTACTGAAAACAATTATGTCCATAACCAATTAGGCCTACGTGTAATGTACGTGTGGTGTAGTTTATTTATTCATCTCATGTATTAATTGAATTGGAAATTTTAAATTACGTTTTGACCTATCACTTCACGCAGTGCTATTAACAATTAAAATAATAGTTGTCATATTTGTCTAATAAGTCCAATCATCAAACGTTCAACTGATGTTTGCTAATTTGCATTAATTTTACTCTCATGGTACATTCCCATTGTTTTGATTGTATTAGTATCCCTGTTGCAGAAGAAGCTCTGGCAATTAACCATTAATTGAATCATTTATTTGTCTTCTTAAAAAAATATATATAAATAGACATTTTAGACATAGGCATAACTTTTTTTATGTTTATTCTCACAGCATAATACATTTTTCTTGGATAAATTCTCCGGATTAATTTGATTACAAAAATTACTTTTAATATCTGCTTTAGATCAGTTTGGAAATCGTCGGTAGCCTATTAATAACCAATTACGTTTTCTTAAACCATACTTAACTTTTTAATGCAGATGGAATTTTTTAGATTCAGAGGTAAAGAAAGAATCTCATTTACCTGTTACAATGGGGTGCAGGCATCGAGGAATGTGTCAGAGGTATTATATAAAACTCTTTTGGCTGAAATGTTATCTTTGCAATCCACTCGTCGTCTCATTTTGTATTTGGGTTTTAATACGTTAACGGAATTTTAAAACCATAACAGTATTTCTCTTCTAGGCTATATAAAGTTGAATAATAAGTTTCGATCCTTTAAACTTCGTCAGGTCATTAGTAGTATATATTAGTAGTCGTCATACGAACAACTGGGGTGGGATAAGGTAATTTATTTTATCAATAATATATTCCAACTAAGGGTCACAATGAATAATAAAGTAAGTTAATCTATTTTTTTTATTTGATTAAAACTGCTAGATATACATTTACACTATTAATCTAACATTTAAATTTATTAATTATTTGATTTTTTTATATTCGAGATTATAAAAGTTAAAGTATTTGTTTTTTCTAGTGACAAATTGATTAGACGTAGTGTTAATACTAGCACTAGACTTATTACCTCTCCAATCGTCTTATAGTATGTAAAAATATTAATAATTTATTCTACGCAAACAAATTATTTTGCGTTTACTTTTAATGCACCTGTATTGAAATAGTGAAACATTTCGCTGCTTTACAATTTCATTAAATTTTACAGCTCAAATGTATCTTTTTTTCAAGAAAATAAGTTGAACTACTCGGGAAGATTAAAGGGACACGGCATCTAACGTTGTTAAGGAGCCCGGATATTCTTTTGGAGCTCATCTGAAGTTTTATGTCCATCAAGTAAATATTAAAGATCATTTAGCCAAGAAGAACGTTCACGTTAATAGAGTTCCCTATTTACGTAAATGCGTTCAATGGTGAATAGGGCGATACATAATTTGCAGTCCTAAGTGTGTCATTTATCATTTTGTTTGAATAGTTTTAAAGTAGTCTACTTTTGTTTACAAAATCCTGAAATCTGCATGTAAAATATTAAGGATACTCTTAAGAACTGACACTAAGTACAGCAAATAATTTTGGTTTGCTATAAAATTACCACCGTTAAAATCTTCAGGAATTAAAGACTTCAGGAATAATTCAAGAAAATGTAACGTAGGTAATTGTGTAATCAATATAAAAACATTAGTCTCTTTATTTTGTTGTGTTCTGAATAATTGAGGATTAGATTAGTAGTCGAACTACTAAATAAAAGTAAATAAATAAAGGTTAGTTTTTAACCTTTATTTGATGTATTTTCTGCTCTTTACCGGTTTGGCACATTAAAAAAAACGACTCTGTACAAGTCCATGGTTGCTCGTTGCAGCGTCATGATTATTCGTTAAATACGAATTGCTCGTTTGGTCCAATAATTTAAGTCATAATTAGTCTACTCAAAAGTTCTGCAAATGGAAGGGAGGTAAAAAACAAACGAAACACTTTTAAAAAGTTAGATTGAATTTGTTATACAACAAGAAAGCAGTCGTTTTCTCTTTAAATTTATTGTATTAATCCTCATTGCTCTGGCGTTTGTTAACCGTAAAACCATGAGGGTATTAAAAAGAAAACTATGGTTTTCTTTTTGTACAATAAATTCAATCAATCTTTTAAAGTTTTCTGTTTATTTTATAGAAACATTTGTAATTAAATCCTATTGTAACATTCATTAAGATAGATCTGTATGGATATTATTATTCCTTTCATTACACGTTTTTTTATGATAGCTTTGACCTATGAGAAGTTCTAATGTAGGTCTTAAAATGCATTTATTTGTATTTTCAATCAAATAAGTCCCTTAGTCATTGTGATCACAGGTACTGGTGTGTTATACTTCAGTTCGGCAATTCGTATTTAGTCATTAATAATTTATCGAATTGCAATCATGGTTGAAACATTATTTTACCTACGACAATTTTTTAAAGTAGCCGTTTCAGTACAGTTCTTAGAATTGAAAAGTATCTCATAACAGCATTGTTTACATTCATACAGCATAGTTTTACTCATAACAACACGGGTAACGGACCAATGAGGTTCAAGGATTGAGAGAGAAGAAGCAAAATTGTAATGATTCGAAATTCAACGAAGGCCAATTTAATTGTTGATCAGTGCAATTAGTATTTGATACAATGTTTCGTTGTATCAATGTCAGTGGCAATTAGAGGTTATAAACAAAAACATAACCTCTCTTAGAAGTTATGAGTAGTGAATTTTAGTAATTAAAACTCCGTCGTAGGTAAAGTAGTGTACGCAACTAGCGTAAATAGTGTTAACGACACTCGTAGAAGTTTTTAAGGCACTCGCCAAGGCTCGTACCTTAAATTTTCTACTCGTGTAGTTAACACTATCCTTACGCAATCGTTGCGTAAACTACTATAACAGTACAGTAATTAATTTTCAGACCCATTTGGAGCCTTAATGTATAATTAATTAATCATAAATGAATACCTCTCATACAAACACATACAAGCATAAACCACATCCCTCAGCTGTTTCCCAATCCCTGCAACGCTATTGGCTGATTCAATAATTCATTTATTATGCGGAAGGATTAATTACCATGTTTAACTGCGTTCTCTAACAGAACGGAAACTGTTATGAATTGTTCTGCACACATTATGTAGGTGATTTGGACTGTTTAGTCCATTGTTACAAAGTGAAATATATCTTGTTTTGGGTTGGTGGTTCATTGTTTAATAACTAGAAATCTTTAAGATAAGCCTTTCAGAGTTTTATCATTACGTTAGATTATTGTAACATCAACTTTCATTTTCATATTTAAAAAAATAATTCTGAAAAAAATATGAACATATTGTTTAGGAGTATAAAGTTTAAATATCATGTTGTTCCATCACACATTTTAGCTGTCCATCTCAAAGACATCAGAGATAGGTGCAAGGTATTATTTAAGGTAATATTAGTAACTGTACTCAATGGAAATTAAAATATTTTAAAAATATTTTAAAATGTTGTTTTCTGAATAATCGTATATAAACGAAGAAGTTTGATCTTTTATTTGCTGTATGTTTTAAACGTTTTACGATACATGACAATATGCAAGTACAAAACTCCTCATTGCAGTACTGTGATATTATTCGTTAAAAACTAGTCGCTCGCTAGGTCAATACTTTTTACCAAGCCAATGTGTTATCGACTCAAAAGTTTCTAACCACTAGCCCACACGGGGACTTTTTATTCTACCTTAAGTTGGGATTTATATCTAAAATAATCCTTTTCTGAATTAATAAAGCGTATATTTATCAAGTTTAAAATTCTACATATAGATCATATTTTAATATTTTGGAATGTTTACAATACTTCTTCTCAAGTTTTTTGCCATAATGGGTTTGCGAAAGATAATTTCATCTGTCGGAATAATTTTAGATACAACCTACCCACTATTATATTTCATTTTTACTATAAATATTGACATTTTCTTCTTTGATTGTAAATTCAATATATGATATTAAGATTGTTTACAGCTTCAAATACTTGTAGTAGTTAAAAGCAAAATTCATACCTAGCATTCATCACAAAATAGTTTTTTTAATTTTTACTTATAAACTTAACTTTTAGCTGTCATGATTCTGTAATAGCTACTTACAAACGTTAGCCAAATAAAAGGTAATTATACATTTCAAGTGGAAACCATTGACTTGTTTGTTGTACAGTAAACTCAAGGAAATATTGTAAAAAGGGTGACCCGTATATTTTATAGTAACACCTAAGACACCCCACTGTAAATTGAATTAATTTTGCATTTGTTATTGTAGATTTGTAGTTTCAATAGTTTCAACCCATGAAAAAAAATTAAAGCTGAAAAAAACATTTATTCGTTTTTCTAATCAAATTAGTTCCTTGCCATGGTGGTTACAGCCACTAATGGTGTCTTAACTCTTTTAATCCTAAACTTTATGATTCATCGCTTTTCAATCATACTTGAAAAAAGTTCAGCACATTAAACAATTATAGACCCATTTTTATAACTTTTGGGATCAATCATATTATAATGGTACTCTGTCATACACTCACACACAAGCATAAACCACATCCAACACAGCTGTCCCAATCCCTGCAACGCTATTGGCTGATTCAATAATTCATTTATTATGCGGAAGGATTAATTACCATGTTTAACTGCGTTCTCTAACAGAACGGAAACTGTTATGAATTGTTCTGCACACATTATGTAGGTGATTTGGACTGTTTAGTCCATTGTTACAAAGTGAAATATATCTTGTTTTGGGTTGGTGGTTCATTGTTTAATAACTAGAAATCTTTAAGATAAGCCTATTTTTTTAAGTTGATGAATTATTTGATAAATTAGTTTCAATTTTATAATAATTTTATTTAGTACATTTTGCTGATTATGATATGCAACAATGAGTACTAAATATCTGGAAACTTCCTCCATTGTAGATAAAGAGTGTTATGTTTAAAGAAATATTCTCTCATGTTGTAGTTCAGGAGAAAAAAAAATAGTTACAAGAAATGTATATTGCCAGTTTGTGTACTAATTTGTATTCGAAGGTCAACACAAGTTTTATGGTTTTTCAACAATTTAAACAGTATATTAAGTATTTTATCTCAAAATAAACGTATTAATAAACCATTGAAAATTTTAAAAAATCTTTATAAAAAATACGCCTGATTCCGTTATGACAAGGTGTTGGCCATTTTATAATAATTAACATTAAAATTAAATCAAATGAACTTCTGAAAGGCATTCTCGAATGTGTTTATTGTACAATATGAAGCCGTTGGTTATTCTTACCACTCTTTTTCCACGAACAAAGCTAGGAATTTTTTTACCTAAACATAATTAAACTTAAACAAAGGCATGAGCTCAGGACTTAAAATATCCCCCAACCTCAAAGTAACTGCTTTGTATTCTTCGCTATGTTGATAGGAAGCTTGGGAGTAAACAATTGTAGTTATTTCCTCATTCTAAACAGTGACAAAAGTGAACACTAAAATAGTTTTCTTCTTTAAATATAATTTCATAATTACCTTTTGAGTAGGTAAATCGTGTGCGAAAAATCAACACAAATCGGATTTAGAGATTTTCTTTTCTCACATCAATATTGGAATGTCATAATACCTATTTTCCTAATACGTTAAATCTGGAACTATTAATATGAAATATTATGAGGTACAAGCGTCAAATAGGACACAAAAGTAAGTATTATATCTTATCCAATGTTTAACCTATTTTTAATATTTTTTAAATCTCTCTCCTACTATAGCGATGCGGCTTAGTTTAAGGCAAGTATGAATTAAACATAAGGGTAGAATGGGAGGTCTGTGATGCTTTTTATAGCTTAGTTACTGACTTTCTGTAAAATTTGTCTAACCCATAACTTGGCAGTAACCCATTTTGTGGTTAATGCTCGTGACATATTTTCCATGGATCCAAGGCATGTGATTCAGACAAAACCTACAAGTTACTGAGTATCGTCAACTTTAATGCTAGGTTTGCCTTACAACGTTTAATAAGATTGGAATTTATATACAAATTCGACATGATTTTACATTTTGTTAATAATTATCATAATGTGTATACGCTTGGTTTTATAGGTAAATGCAATCTTAAGTAGATAAGTAATTGTTACTAAAATTTTGTTTGCTACGATGCATTGAAATCCTCTGTTCTAACTAGCATCGCCCTTTTACAGCTGTTAAAAAATCAGTATTTAATAACTGGAAGTAGCTTAATGTAGGTTTTTTGCCTTGAAAACTAATTTGGAAATTGATTGAGCTACAACTTCCTATGCTTTAATAACATGCCATTTACTTCACTATTTTAAAACATTAGGCAGGGACTTATGGGTACATAAACTGAGTATTGTGTAGTCATTCATAAATTAAAAACACAACAATGTCTGAAATTGTTATAGTTGAGGTTTTTTTTAAATAATTTAGATTTTATAAGGTATTTTCAATTGAGATGTATTAGTTTTTTTGCCGAATAGTACATTTCACACTGATTCAGGTATTTTAGTTATTGAATACCTCTGGCTATTTACACAAATAACCAAGTTGAACTGAAATTAATTAGTTCCATTAGTCCCACTTAAGTTATGAGGCAAACAAAAGTGTTTTGGAGCCAAGCCAGAAGGCCTGTTGGTTTTTACAACAAATATATATCCCGGTTGCTATTGTGTTGTCATGGAAACGCCTAAGAGAAGTTGTTTTTACAGTGGGTGATGCGTCTTGTTGGTCAGTGGTAAAAATGTCGAGTCGTAAATTGTCATCTTCCGGTATAAAACATGTCCGAAGTTTTTATACCCCCGCCACAGCAAACCTGCAGACTAAGCGAATTTCCATTTGACTGATTGGATTTACACTGAAATGTCTACTTAA
This sequence comes from Macrosteles quadrilineatus, assembly GCF_028750875.1. Classification (NCBI taxonomy): domain Eukaryota; kingdom Metazoa; phylum Arthropoda; class Insecta; order Hemiptera; family Cicadellidae; genus Macrosteles; species Macrosteles quadrilineatus. The sequence continues at coordinate 8,726,289 of NW_026542598.1, forward strand.
AAATATAACATTTATTCTTGATTTAATTAAATAGAATTAGTTTAACAAGTACTTAGGTTTGCTGCATCAGGGAGGGTAAAACTGTTTTTTTTTTTTTTTTTTGTAAAATGTGAATAGTTAGTAAGAAATAAAAACATTTTCCAAATTTGATCAAAATATGTTCACAAACAAGCAAACTATAACAGTTTACTTATTCTCCATAAGAATAACATGGGAATTTTAAATTTACAATTTTTTGGAATTTTCTCCGTAACCATTAGGCGCATAATAACGCTTCAATATACTAAATTATTTGTTTTTTTAAGCTCTACAAAATGGTTTGGAAAAAAATTGCTAAATTTTATGTTTTTTGGGTCAAAAATGGGAAAAACCTATTTTTACCCCATAAAACCCCCCGTAAACCCCCGTTCCCATGGTCCGATCATGCTGGATCGAGAACGTTTGTACCAAATTTCATCAAAATCGGATCATTTTTGCTCGAGTTATCGTGCTGACGGACACATATATATATATATAAATATATAAATATATAAATATATATATATATATATATATATGAATTTGAACGGATGGTGTTTTTGGCCTCTAGGGACCTCAAAACGAAAAAAAAAATCGGTCCCGCGTCCAGGTCTTACCATGAGTACTACGGTAATAGCTTATTCCCTATATGGGAAATTCGCTAATAACCGTATGAATGATACACCATTGGTAATAGTTGGCGATATTATGTGTCTGTATTTATGTGTATTTGTCTGTATTAAGTGTATTTAAGGGTGGCCCATAACCAATCATTTTTACACAAATGTCAATAAGAGAATTTTCATTGTTGTATTAAACAACAACAAATGTCATGCCATTTAAGTAATCATGGATGGACATTACATCACCGTGCCTTTTGCATTGAAGCCTATTTTAATTATAAGTGACATTATAAGGCGCCCCAGAAAGTTTTCTCCTTCAATCAGCTGAAAGAGTCTTTGACAATACATCAGATGTAACCCAGGGTTACCTTGATTGAGCTTCAGTGCTCAAAAATTTAAAATTTATTTAAATTTAAAAGAATTTAAAAGAACAACCAAGCCAGGAAAAGTGTACACCAGCTAAACTAACACACAAATAAAAGTTGTAATTTATTGGAATGTTAAAAAATGAATAAAAGTCTTTCGCTACTATTCTCCCTAAGTTTTAGGAACTATAACTATTCCGAAGATGATTTTTAGGACACCTCAAGTTTACTAGAGCAAGATCGAAACTATGAACATGTTAGCCATTCTTCAAACATATACTTATATGAAGGTGCTACTCCTACAAAACATAATTCCCATGCTATGCTATACCCACTTACTAAATAGTCACAGCTCTGAACGCACTGTAACCAATATGTTGAAGCTAACAATTGTTCAAAACCTTTTAACCATTGGTTCTTTTGGCATTTCAAACATTATTTCAAAACTTAAAATGTCCATACAGCTACAAAAGTGTTGAGCAGGATTAACTGTGAGGTTTTAAAAAGAGGGAGATGTGGTGATGAGTGACCTATTGGAAGGGAGAATAATGGGAGTGTTAGGGAGATGAACATTCCAACAATATTCATGTTCACTACATTCGCTCTGTCACACATTTTGTTCCACTTCACTCTTTCATCTACGTTTTCCTTAATTCATCTACAAAATTTCATAAATTTAAACTATTGTTTTAGATTTTTTTTTTATGTTATTTACTGTTTTTTCCTTATTTGGACCTTCTTGAGCAGTAACAAATTTTAATTTACTAATCCCCTGCCCTATTGAAAGCTTCCAGTATGTCACCATTAACTGGCTAAAAAGCATGACCGGGTATCTGAAGAAGTCAACTAGTTTACCACTATAAACCAAATTAAATTAAATATTAATGGTTTATGATTTAGATTTAGATCAGTCCTCTGTATTTCCGAAATACTAATAAAACAAATTGTAAATATATATATATTTTAAAATGTAAAAGAATTTCGTTTCGTCACATTGGTATAAGAATAATATTATACCGGTGAGATAGGACGGAATTTGTCACCATTGTAACATATTCTAAATATATTTTTGTACAGTATGTACAAAATAATTGTAGACCAATATTAATACCGGTAGATATTTCATCGTGTTTCATATACCCTCAACAATATGTAATTTACTGATTAAACAGCGTTCATATGTGGTTCATATCCAGAAACACTAGAACTATAAACTGTTGAAAAGGTTGAAAAGGTCAAATTGTCATTTGCAGGATCAAGTCTACGTGTGTAGGGAGTTTGCTCCTACGTTAAGTACTCAATATCAAATAATTTCTATTTTTACGAGGTATAGTTAGTGTTTTATAAACAGAATACAGTTTTCGTACAGTATTTAAACATCATGTGAATTCCCCCTGTCAAATATCTAAAAAAAATAATAAGTATAACAGTTAAATATTTACATCAAACTCGATTGTTAATAAATAGCCCCAAGGGCTGGATGAATGTTTATTTGGAATATAAATTGATCTCGTAACTGCAAAATAACAATGCTACACAGTTTTTAATTAAACGACAATACCTTTATTGTAATTGAGAAACATCTCACTGTATTCACAATTTCATCGCTACCTCTATGGAATCTTTCCACACTGAGCTTGCTTCATTATTGCACACTTCATTGTTAGAGATGAAATTTATTCTTCAATACACAAATAATAAAGATGCATCGTGGTCAATTTTCGCACTTGCTTCTTTACAGTAATACCAATTTTTGTGCAAATGTATTTTTTCTTGCTCTATTTTGAATACAACATTTTTATTAAGGGTTTATAAGCTACATTTATTATATTGAAGCTAGTTATAAGGCAATTTTTTAGTTTTGACAATTTAAGCTTACAAACGTTTATATATTTCAGCAATGTAACAAATATATCCACTATTAGTCATAGAGGGTTTTTTTATCCTGATACTTTTGAACAGCTTACAATAACAGATTAGAAAAGAGTATTGTACTACATTGCCTTACTATACTTACTGCATTACTTGTAAATTATCCTAATCCTAACTACACGATGTACATTATTTTGACAATACTTGCAACATTTCAGAATCAAGTTCATGATTACTGTGAATTCACTTAGAAATTTACATGAATTTCCAAATAATAAACAATTATATGTAATTTGGATTGAAGGTGTATATTCAAGCAAAATATAATCAAGTTTTGTAATTTTTTAAGAGGTTGGCGAGCTCTTTTAACCTTGCGTTTTCCCGTCCACATAGACTAATATAACTACCCGTGCGTGGAACGTATACAGCAAAGCAAGGGGTGAGCCGGTACCGTACAAAAGTGAACTGTACCACAGAAAACATACTACTAGTAGTATCACTAAAATCTATAATTTCCATAACCTATTACGTACGTACAATTTAAGTGCACGATTTCTTGATTTCATTTATTTATTCAAAAATTTACTGAAAAATGTTAGCATACCGTAATTAACCATCGTGTTTTATCAACAACTAATATAACGTACGATTTGTTGTATATTTGTTTAAATATATAGCTGTAAAACTAACTGTTACTAACAACTTATTTGCATTAATTTTACAATCTTGGTACATTCCGATGATTTTCATTTTACTAGTATCACTATTGCTACTAGCCCCAATATCTAATAATTTTTCTATAATATCATGTCTTGTCGATTAAAGCATAAATAAACATTTATAACTTTTGTATTTATTTTTATGGCATATTAGATTCTTGAATGAACTCCCCAATAAGAGTATAAGAGGTTTTTTAAATATCCGCTTTAATTCAATTTGGAAATGATTAAATCGTTTAAAAGAATATAAACGTGTTTTCAGTATGCTTGGATTTTTTGTAATGCAGATAACACTTTTTTGGATTCAGAGGTGAAGAAAGAATCTCATTTACCTGTTATAATGGGGTGCTGGGATCCGGGTATGTTAGAGATATATAAAACTCTTTTGGCTGACATTCTATCTTCGCAATCCACTCGTCGTCTCATTTTATATTTAAATTTTGTATTTGTAAGGTATTTAAACACACATAAAAGTTTTTAATGAATCAGTAAATACTGTTTTATTGTATAACCTTTCAGAGTTTTATCATTTCGTTAGATTATATATACATCAACTTTCATTTTCATATTTAAAAAATTAATTCTGAAAAAAATATGAGCAATATGTTTAGGAGTATAAAGTTTAAATATCATGTTGTTCCATCACACATTTCAGTCGTTAATCTCAAAAACATCAGAAATAGCTATAAGTTAATAATTAAGGTAATATTAGTAACTGTACTCAATGGAAATTAAAATATTTTAAAATATTGTTTTCTGAATAATCGTATATAAACGAAGAAGTTTGATCTTTTATTTGCTGTATGTTTTAAACGTTTTGCGATACATGACAATATGCAAGTACACAACTCCTCATTGCAGTACTATGATATTATTCATTAAAAACAAGTAGCCCACTTGGGCAATACTTTTTATCAAGCCAGTGTTTTATCGACTCAAAAGTTTCTAACCACTAGCCCACACGGGGACTTTTTCTTCTACCTTTAGTTCGGGTATATATAAAAAATAATCATTTTCTGTATAATTAAAGCGTATATTTATAAAGTTTTAAATTCTACATAATGATTATATTATAATATTTTGGAATTTTTACAATACTTCTAGAGTTTTCTTTCCATAATGGATTTGCGAAAGATAATTTTATTTGTAGGAATAATTTTTGATACAACCTACCCACTGTTATATTTCATTTTTACTATAAATATAGACAATTTCTTCTTTGATTGTAAATTCACGATATTATATTAAGATTGTTTACATCTTTAAATACTTGTAGTAGTTAAAATGCAAAATTCATACCTAGCATTCATCACAAAATAGTTATTTTATGTTTAGCTTATAAACTTAACTTTTAGCTGTCATGATTCTGTAATAGCTACTTACAAACGTTAGCCAAATAAAAGGTAATTATACATTTTAAGTGGAAACCATTGACTTGTTTGTTGTACAGTAAACTCAAGGAAATATTGTAAAAAGGGTGACCCGTATATTTTATAGTAACACCTAAGATTCCCACTGTAAATTTAATGAATTTTGCATTTTTTATTGTAGATTTGTAGTTACAACAGTTTCGACCCATGAAAAAAATTAAAGCTGAAAAAAAACATTTATTCGTTTTTCTAATCAAATTAGTTCCTTGCCATGGTGGTTACAGCCACTAATGGTGTCTTAACTCCTTTAATCTTAAACTATATAATTCATCGATTTTCAATCATACTAGAAAAAAGTTAAACTCATTATACAATTTTATACTCATTTTATAGCTTTTGTAATTAATCATATTATAATGATACTCTGTCATACACTCACACGCAAGCATAAACCACAACCAACTCAGCTGTTTCCCAATCCCTGCAACTCTATTGGCTGATTCAATAATTCATTTATTATGCGGAAGGATTAATTTCCATGTGTAACTGCGTTCTCTATCAGAACGGAAACTGTTATGAATTGTTCTGCACAAATTGTGTATGTGATTTGGACTGTTTAGTCCATTGTTACAGTCAATTATATCGTTGTTTCGCGTTGTAGGTTTAATATTTGATAGTGAAAAGTCTTTGTAATTATTTTATTTCCGAAAGGTTTCTTAATTATATTAATAAAATGGCTAGAATGTGTATTTAATAACTTAATACGTTTTTATATTTTATTGATATATTTTCATCACTTACATGAAAGAATATAACTATTACCTTGTAACTTTCTTTGGGAGATCAATTTTAATAGCAATTCTGTGGGTATTTTTTCTTACGAGCATAATAGTTCAAATATTTTTTTATAACCTTCTATTGAAAATTATCAAATGGATTTTCATGTTCGTAGCTCAAAAGGGGCAGTTTTTTTACGGATAACAGAAGATATCTTGCTGGGTGTACCTTCAGACAATGATGGGTTTCAAACCACCGAGTCATGCTTTCATAATGTTGAAATTTTCAATTAGTTATTGGTGATATTTTATCCAGACCTTCAAAGCAGACGTCTAGAGTTTTAACCACTATATTGGCCATACCTATAGCAAAACCATTTCCAAACATTAATATGGCTTAAATTCACAAAATCTTAAAAATCAGAAACAATAATTCTACCTTTTACGAAAATGAAGTTTGTCAGATTTCACAATAATGCTGCACTGCAATCACAGTCAGTGTAATGATTTCATTTCGACCTGGCGTAGTTCCGGATTTCTTTGTAAGCAGAATTTTCGCAAACAATAGAATGAAGAGCTCTCACTCAGCCCGGCGGCAGTAACAAGCAGCTCTCCTAGCGCATTATGTTGCCTAGTGAGCTCTTTGCTCCTTACTTGTATGTGAGCTATTGATTGTGTAACTGTTTTACAATAGAACAGTGTCGTTGTGTGTATAAGGGTTAAATGTATAAGAGCATAAACCACAAATGGTTTGTCTGCACTAAAATTATTTTTACTTAGATATTATAAAAAGTTTACCAATTTGGGCCAGGAGCAGCAGTTTCGTAAGTCCATCACTGGTCCTCGAGAAATTAGTAAGTTACGTTTCGTTGTAGCTAGGTGGATTCTTAGGAACTTGTATATTCTGCAAAGCTGTACTTAAGGCAAGATACCAGAAACAACCAAAATGGTAAAGGTCATAAAGGAAATTATACATTTCGCTATTTTACGATTTTTAAAAATAAAAACGCAAACCTTACCTAAAAATTTAGTTTTGTTTAATTTTATTGTGAATTTGTTTTATTTCATTTTTTACTTACTCGGTATAGTGTCAAGATAATGTTTAGGTATACCTTATAATCTGATTTTTTATTATTTCAATGGCGATCCAAAAAGTGCCTTATAAAACACCGAGAAAATGTTTTATGTGTTTTCATTAGCTGAATCTCATGGTAATTAGAGTGATCAAATCAATAAAGTTTCAGTTACATTTCATTGTACCCTATGTATCGAGTGTTAAATCGACTCAAAGGTGGGGGTTTTAATTTGTCGACCTATCGTCTTTCTAGATGTGTACCTATTTTTCATTCACGTTACAACGCCTTTAGGAGCAACATTTCCAAACTACTTACTTGGAGGAAATAGTTTATCTCTTAATTTTTTTCATTTAAAATTACATTTTTTAAATCCCAAACTCCTATTATTTTGTGTAAAAAATTATATCTAATTGTAAACATAGAACATCTTGTATGAACTGAAAATTTTTATTGGTCTCATAACTGTGTATCATAATTTAATTCAAACAGCTGTTTGGCCTCCCGATTACTATGTTATACTTAAAATGGTTTACAATACCTATATAGCAATCCTTTGTGGAAAAATTATTACTATAAGCAGGTATTGTAAACCATTTTAAGTATAATTTATTTGAGACGCACGAGACACTCTTACTTAATCGTTATTTCACTGCCGTGTGTGGTGACTTTGACGTCATCATTTCCTCTGTCATGTAGAGCTCAGTGGTTACAATATAAGCTGCTTACAGTCACCCACCCACGGTACAATTCAGTACCACAACTTGCTCTCTATCAACATCTATATCACACAAGGGGCAGATCTTCAAAAACTCAAATCACAAAATATAAATTTCCTATATAGTCATTGTATATTTTGTACATTTCGGAACGTAGCTATCTTCTTTACAGTTTGAATATTATGTAGTCATATTAGTATCTTATTTTAATTAAATAGTCCCTGTTTGACTTGGCATTCATAATTTATTTGTTGCAGAACCACTTTATAACCCGCTGCAAATTCCATATTTTATCTACGGACGGGCAATCCCTGGAGCAATATCAAATGAACGACGGTGGTTTATTATTCCTGACACATTTTCAATAGTAGCTCCTTTTGTTGAACTTTCCTCGCTACCCTTTTCTTGAATGCACACTTTTTACTTCTATCACTTTCATTGAACGTGAGGTCGTTGAGTACTTAATCTCAGCTGGTATTCAAATATTGATTTCAAAACTATCAACATTTTGTAAAAACTCCCACGGCTAGCATTTACAACCTACACACTTTGACTATTGATACAATATTGACTTCAGTATCACATAGTCAATGTTACAACACAGTACGCGTGTATTTCAAGTGGTTTTTTTTATCACACTTAGAAGCCATTGTCTTTCATCCCGTTTACTATGACCACGTAACGTATTGACGTAAACGTGGTCTGAACATAACATTTTTTCGTATACCATGACAATTTGTTCAGAAAATATATATTTTCCCTAAACTATAAAGTTTAGTCGTATTTTTAAACATAAAACTTTTATTATTCAAGATTTGAATTCCAATTAGAGCAGCTGGGTTTCATTTTCCAATCACCGACGTAATTTGTTATGTTAAAAGATAACAAAAATTGCCCCAAATATTTTTTTGTTTTAGGAATTGTGACATTTTTCCCATATCTTATATGTCATCCGGTTCTTAGGCTAACAGGATTTTGCTGTACATTAAATCTGTAAACTCTGCTAATATTTTTATTTTTCGTTTATACCTAAAAACTAAGACGGTTTTGCTACTTTCATTAAAACAGAAAATATAATATTATTGTATTTAGATTTGTTTTCATCTAGAACAATGTCTCAGAATATTAAGGAGAGTCCTAAACTCCCAGGTATCCCAATTTATCAGACTTTTAATAAATAGCCCTAATTCAAGACACAGCTGCTCTTAGTCAGTAAAAACGCTACGTTGATCCTCTTACTCAATTCTACAATTGCTGCATTCATGTTTAGCCTAAATGAAATATTTAGGTCCATCGCTTTTTCAAGCTATAAATAACTTTCACGTGCGGTAGGCATATCTTCCCTTGCAAACCTACCATACTCCAGTAAAAGTAATTGCATAAAAGATTTAGTTTTTTATGTATAAATCAATTATAGCGCCGTCACACTAGGATGTGTTGTTCAAACTATTTTGAACCATACTCCAGTAAAGAAATTTGGCCGAATCTTACTACACCTAATTGCATAAAAGATTTAGTTTTTTTATGTATAAATCAATTATAGCGCCGTCACACTAGGATGTGTTGTTCAAACTGTTTTGAACCATACTCCAGTAAAGAAATTTGGCCGAATCTTACTACACCTAATTGCATAAAAGATTTAGTTTTTTATGTATAAATCAATTATAGCGCCGTCACACTAGGATGTGTTGTTCAAACTATTTTGAACCATACTCCAGTAAAGAAATTTGGCCGAATCTTACTACACCTAATTGCATAAAAGATTTAGTTTTTTATGTATAAATCAATAATAGCGCCGTCACACTAGGATGTGTTGTTCAAACTATTTTGAACCATACTCCAGTAAAGAAATTTGGCCGAATCTTACTACACCTAATTGCATAAAAGATTTAGTTTTTTATGTATAAATCAATTATAGCGCCATCACACTAGGATGTGTTGTTTTAACTATTTTGTTTTGTATGAGAATGGAGTTACTATAAAATATTGATGTGGTAGTTCTGGTATTACAACTAAGATTTACTAAGGGTAACTTTTAACATCCAACGACTACGGACGCTTACAAACCTGTAGGTTTTGGATTAACAAAAGAAAACAACTCTGTCGATGACTCAATGCATAACAGAAAACGATGTTTATACAAACGATGTTTACAAAACTTTGACGCTTTGAGTGAAAATTGCTTAGCATTTTCTAGGAGAAAAACTTGTAAGGTTGCCAAACTCCTTCCGTTGCTTTTATCCTCCAAAACTATACTTAGCCTTCGGCAAAATAGCCTGATTATAACACACTAATGAAATTAAACTGAGAGCCCCTTGTGGTTTCAATTACTGAATTACATTAATGAAAATACTTTTTTGCTTGGTAACACAGTTTTTCCAATCAGCAAAATAGAGCTGTTACGGTACTTTCTATTTCCCATTTTCCAACGTCCTACTATAACTACTTTATCGCCAAACTGAAATGGGTTGTTGCATCACAATCAGTGGCAATGAGAGGTTATAAACTAAACCTCTGGGGACCTCTGGTCTCTTAAAAGTCATAGTATCTCTTATAAGTTATGAGTAGTGATTGGTAAGTCCATTAATCGGTGAAAATATTACGGATTTTTACAATTTTTTTTTTCAGGCTAGGCAAATATCGTACGTCATTCTTCCAAAATCATTCGACTTCGTCTTGTGGCGGAACAACCATACTCGTCCGGTAAATACCCTGTTTTCCGGACCAGTAACTTAATATACCGATACAAATGAGTTACGATAACTGATTATTTTAAAATTCATAAATGTAACCGATGAAAAAGTTCTATAATATTTGAACGTCGTGCCAATATCTTTTTCCTACAGTCACCCGACAAAGTGGGCTTCCTTGCACTGATTATAGTACAGAGGGCCTTACTTTGGCGCACAGTTTTTACTTTGGTGCACAACAGTATTCCAACCAAACAGCACAAAACAGCGTGATTTTATTATGCACGTAATCCGTGTACGCTTGAAAATAGGTTGGTAACACTTAAAGATATTACGACTATGATCAGCTGGTGCAGCGTTTCCCATTTAGTTCAATCTTTGGATTTAACCTATCCTAAAATTGTGTTGTACAGTTTTTGAAAGACTAATTATTTATATTATTTATTTTTTGTAACTGTAGGAAAAATTAATGTGTAACACGAGTGCAAACTGCTTTCACCCACTAGTTACACAAATAACTTTTTTTATAGTTATATGTTACGTTAAAAAAAACCTTAACGTTGTTATTTATAGTTATTTTTAATAATTTATAAATAAACAACTTTTTTAAAACAAAACATTTTTAAACGCATTAAAAAGTAGAAAATAATTTATAAAATGTAGATAGCATAAATACTTGCAAGATTTACAACGAAAAACGTGGGGGGGCATGCAATAGATGATTTACAATTACCTTCACCTATTGAACTGATGTATTATTATATCAATTGCACGCACCCCACGTTTTTCGTTTTAAATCTTACAAGTATTTATACTATCTACATATTTATAAATTATTTTCTACTTTTTAATGCGTTTAAAAATGTTTTGTTTTAAAAAAAGTTTTTTATTTATCAATTATTTTCTACTTTTTAGTTTTTAATGTGTGTGGATGTTAAATTTATTTCCAGCATCTATATCAGATTAAGACAGAGGAATGCGGGAAACCTAAGGTTTATTGAGTTTTCTTTTCATATAATTATGCATTAGATTGAATGTATGGCCTACCTACTAACTATAAATATATCAATCTATTTAATTTATTGTTTACTTTATAGAGTACTAAAAACAAACACCTTTATATCTGCAATCAGATTGTTTATTTTTATTTTGAAATGTTTGTTTGTATAAAGAATCTCTTGGGAGCATAACCTGTACCTCTTAACTTCTGCTCTTCGAACTGTCAAATTTAAGTATTTACAGCTGACTTAAATTAATTGATATATTTACATTCTTTCAAAATGTAAACATGGAAAATTTGGTTGCCCATGGGGCGTAGCCCAAGGGAAATATGAAAATTAAATGATATAATAATGCATTGTCGTCCATTTGTGACCTATGTTTCAAATTTCAAGTCTCTACCTCATCAGGAACTTCGTTTAAAATTGATATCAAAATTTGTAGGAAAGCGAGCTAATAAAAACAATCCCATGGGGCGTAGCCCAAGGGAAATATGAAAATTAAATGATATAATATTGCATTGTCTTCTATTTGTGAGCTATGTTTCAAGTTTCAAGTCTCTAGCTCATCGGGAAGTTAGTATAAAATTGATTGCATAATTTGTACCGGACCAGAAAGCGAGCTAATAAAAACGTTTTAAAATAGCTGCCATTAGATTTTTACTGTTAGTAGTTATTTTCGTATAAATAATTATCTGTTTTAAAAAAATATTGGTTAGGTTATATTTTATTCTATTTTTTCAATCTTAAAATATAAGCGCCGCAATTGTAAACACACTATATGAGCTAATAAGTATAAACAACAATAGAAGTTCTGGAACACAAAGTAACATGTTACTGACGTAACTGTTATTTGAAAACATGTTGACTCTGTAAGCTGTTGTTTACATCGTTGGTATTCCTTCGAAAAACAAAAAGGAGAATTTATTTTACATCAGCAATAATCCTGTAAGTAAAAATACAATACTATTATAGTTATGTAGAACGATTCTTGCTATAATCAACAGCGATACTAATGCATTTTTTTTACTAAATGTATTTGTATTTATTCATATATTTAAGTTGAAAGTTCATTTCCGATAAAATCTGTTTAAAATGTTACAGTGATATCGCTCGCGTGTTCACCAAAGGTAGAACACTTTGAGTCATTTTTTTCGATATATGGATTGAGTTTTAAATCTAGTGGTTAGAATAATAATTCAGTAAAAAAATGAAAATTTAAATATTTTATTGTTTTCCATCAAAGAAAATAAAATGTAATTATGTTGTTTTTTTATCAAATTTAACATGCAAATAAGTTTTTCTTGAAACCTACAAATTCAAAATTTGTTTAAATACGACCAAGAATGACCTAGATAGTTTTACAGGGTTTTCATTGAGTCGTGGTTTAATAGAACTTAACACTACAATAACAGTAAAATCATAAATAGTTTACAACTTTTAGGTGCAAGCGATTTTGAACCCTGGTTTTATTTTGGGACGCCACAGTCCTTTTATATATAGGCCTACATATACTGTATTTAATTTTCCATCTAGTATTACTGTCGATGAATAAATTAATTGCATGCGTTCACGATTAACCTATAATAAATTAGGATTGGCATTGTAGGATTTAAAGATCCTTTGCAAAAACACCAACAAAGAACAAACGTGTACTTTATCACCCTACATTCAAAGATCTCGCCATTTTATGTTGCTCTTCCTTCTAGAACCTGAAAAATTGCCCCTCTGTGTATTCCATTACTTTCTCGAGAAATACCGAAGGGCAGTTTGTCTTCTTGTCAAACTGAATCTAGAATATTGTGTAAATAATGGCCTTCGTTTACCTCAAATGCAAAGTTTATTTTAATTGTGTGTTTTTTTCATCGTGCTTCTAATCGTACACAACTCATTTTATTCTTTGTGCTTTTCTGTTTTCCAACCGCTTCTATACTAATTTTACTGAAAATCGTGTTAAAATATTTTACAAATGTCAGTTTTTTATACAAAAATTTGTTATACAATCTCTACGAAGATCCTTATGAGTCATTTGTGTAATATTATCCAATAAGAAGTTTTTAGATCCAAACGTCGATAATTGTGGTGTATTACAATGGAAATCAAATTGAATCAAAATTCCATCATTCTCGAACGCTTCTCAGTGTAATATTGGTTTAAAAAATAACTCACGTCACTAAAACTAAATATTTACAAGTCATATCAAAAACAAATTGAGTACATAAACAAATATACAACAATTACAAGCCATATTTACAATTACTTTTAACCTTTTTAAATCTAACACCGAAGGCTTTTGAACAGATAGGGGAGGTCATTTTAAATTGTTGGGCCAAAATAGGAGAACCTCCTCCTCCCTATTTACAAATTAACTTTTGGAAAGTGGAGGAGGGTGTCCTGCCTAGTGCCCCGTCAAGCAATTGCTCCACGTGTCACAAGTCTCTCCATCAAGTATTTTGGTTCTCTCTGAGAAACATTTTGGTACAGTGAGAAAACCACACAACATAATTCATTATATAAGTTATTTTATGACTGAAATTGAATTGAAGAGTAAAACTGTAGGTCTTTTTGTATTTTAACTACTTACACAATACAAAATAAAAAGTCACGATAAAATGTTTTTTTACTATGATAAGCACGATATAAGCAAAGGCTCCAAATAACAACTTAACGTTCCATTATCAAAATGAAAATCTGCTGTTGTTCAGTTTCAGCACCGTTACATAATAACTTTTGCACAGTTCCCTTATGCATCAGTGGTGTTCTTAATCAAAGAAGAAATACCGGTATTCTACTAGTATGATGATTTTAGGAGTTTTCTTGGATTTTTGTAACTCAGTATCATAAATATTCTTACTGATTGACCTTAAATGGAAATAGTAAAACACTTCCAGTAACGCTATATTGTCAACAGTATAAAGTTTATTTCGTTTAAAATAAACAATTTTTAAATTTTACATAAACAATTTAAACTGCAATTGCTCAAATAGAAATAAACTAAATTATCCCCACATGGGAGAACCCCTGCGTGGGAGATAGTATAACTAAAGGTCAATAGCATGACGTATTACAAATCGCGTATTAATATCGACAAAGTGATGTGCCTAAAGAGTTTCCCATTTTAAGGTTTATGAGATTATGTGGTACTTACGTATTATACGGAGGCCACCCTTACACAACGCGCTGCGGCGGTTAGGTTTGGTCATCATGAAGCTTTTATGACTTGTCTGGTTCGATTCATAACGAAAGTAGGAAAGTCCTACAAACATATTTATAATAGACCAACCTAACCTAACCACCGCAGCGCGCTGTAAAATAAGTGGCCTCCGTATAATACGTAAGTACCGATTATGTTGAGTAAATCTTTATTTTTCAAACAGATATACGTAATAAGACATGGAGAGATACATTGGGAACAAGGTTCAAAAAAGAAAGTATATATTTGCTTTCTGCAGTATATGTAGTATACATATATACTGCAGTATATATATATATATACTATCTGCAATTGTCTTTATTTGCAAGCGTTAGAAATTAGTCAACGAGCGAAGAGGTAACATATACTGTAGCTCTTCCCAAGATAAGGAATGTATTTTATCATGTAAATATAATTAGTACAATGTCCTAACTCATAATCTACACAGTCTAAACTATAATAGATAGATACTTTAAATTTTGGGAATGTATTCCAAACTTTGTGTAGTAGCCGTATAAAGCACCGTATAAACTGACCCAAAAATAAACAGTTTTTTCAACGACCTCAGGGCTCTGCCACATTATCCTTCAAAGACTCCATGTTATTTTTAGAGATTAGAGATTAAATCTGTGTTTTTTCTATGGATAAATATTTTACATCTACAATATTTTAATTTATTACAACTTAGGAAGACAGGTGTGGATATTATATCATATATTATATTATATATTATATATATATAGTAGATATTAATCTACTAATTTTAAATCCACAACGATAGTGTAAATGTCTTATTTATCTGTGACAGTTTCAGTAAACTATTATACTATACAGTAAAACATCGAAAATAGTAAAAATTCATTATATTTAAAGACTTAAGGCCTGCCTACTTTTTCTTTAGTTTTATTCCTAATAAACTATTAAATAAATTTATTGAAACCTATTTCCTAAATATGATCGAGGTTTCTCAAAAGAAGAAAAGAAGAAACAACAATTATATTTACTTGGTTCGCTTTTTTGTTTTCTTTTAGAAGGAAAGGACACTTTATTTCCCGTCGCCTAAAGGCATTGTCGTCATGACGTTGTTTGAAATAAATTCTGACAAGCAGTATTGCTGAGACTACTTCAGGATGTTAACATTCCGGAGATAAAAACCTTGCGTCCTCTTACTGTGTATTGGTACAGAATGTGAGCGTTGTCTTGTGATCAATGTACTTTCGTGTTTATTCATGTTTAGATATATTTAGAGCGTCTCTGTAATACTTAGAAAGTATGCAAAATGTATGTGTGCTTACATAGTCTTTGATCTAATTTATATTTGGTTACAAATAAGTCTTCAGGGTTAAGTCTTTCAGGGGTCTTAAGGTTTCAGGGTTAAAATATTATGTTTAGCACGTTACAGACTCAAAAGACGTGTGAGTCTGTGATTAACTTTTGTAAATGTGATTTACATTTTTTTAGAATCGTTCGGTTAATCCCCTCTTACAGGTTTTATGTGTAAAAATAAAAAAAATATCAAATCTGTAACGACGTAACTTTGAACAAAGTGAATCTTTTCATCTTAAATACAGTACTAGTAACCAAATCCACGCTACGCTAATACTTAACGTACAAACATGATATCAGTATTTTTGCACAGAATTCACTTTGTCAACAGAAGAATAAACTCGATACTCCCTCTTACGTGACTACAATGTTTATGAACTCTCTGACAGTCTTTTGCCCGTGGTTGTGGTTCACAAAATGATTCCTACAGCTTAGTTTATAGATCCGCATTACATTGACAGTCGCAATTTATTTTTTATTTACATTCATCTTCAAATTGTTTTGGGTGGCCCTCCCTTTATAGTTAGTAGCTCCAGTTAGAGTATATTATAGCCTAGATCCCATATGAATAGGAAAGGATCAAACTAAAAAAGGTCTTCATGTTGTTAGCCTCCGGATATCTGGTATAGTAAATAAATAATGGTTGAAATACCGTATACTGTCAAAAACATTCCTAGTAGTTTGTAGGCTACTGCAGTTTCGTTCCCAAGGGGAACTCCTTCAGGCTGTATAGGATATTAATAAATTAAAATCTATCGAAACCACATTAACACAAATCACCCGATTTTTTGTAATACTCATTACATCACAAAGGTTTAATATTCACAGGATATTTTGCAGAACTATTTTATGCGGATTTTGTGAATCTGAAATAGGTGAACTTCTACTGGGCTGAAAATAAAATGAGTAGGTTTGCTATACATAGTACATATATATATATAAGGTTTCATTAATCATGACGAAGCAAACATTCTGAACATCGTCAACCTTCACCACACTACAGAGTTTGGAGCAATGTTTCACAATGTAACCAGGAAGTAGGGGAGAATTAATTGTAGTGCGGAACTTAACGTGGCCTACCTCTACAAAGTGAGCATTACGTGTAAGTAGGCCTACGGTAAGTACTCGTAATAAAGTTTACCCTGGAAAGTATTAAATTATCTTAAATTCTAACACACAAACTTATTCTGCTGTTTAAATATTTTAATGTAACATGTACCTTAACTGTAACCCTTTAGGCATTTGAATTATTGTATTACTAGTTAAGTTTTTTCCAAGAAAACTTGTTTGTCATAGTATTATTTATTTATTTTTACGAAAGGATTAATATGAAAAAATCTATTTCTTTACTGACCTGTATTTTATTTGCGACCAAAAAATGTGAATGGACATCTATTTTTTTAGATTAAAAATTAGTCATTCATAAAATTTTCGAACGACATGTGATCTTTGAAACGTGTGCATTGTATTAAAATAATTTATTTTCCTTAAGGGTGGGTGGGTCTTGACTAATTTAATGCTAACCATTTGCATAGGAATCAACTAAATGCGTAAATGTTTTGTTAGAATTAAAGTTCTTCTACTTCTACCCTGTATGTTAAGTTTGGGAATTAGCTTTAGTTTTTCTTTGAAAGTCTAATTCTGCTAATAAGTCTTTTTCCCTCTAGGCTAAAATTAGCCTTACGCTATCAATACCGTTTGACTCATCGTGTTTAATGGAATCTCTTATGTATATACTGACCAACAATTAAATAAAATAAGTATATAGATTCTATTGTAACGTTAATAAGGCTTAAGTATACTTTCTAAAACCATTCTATAAAAGCGTTTCGTGCTGATTCCGCCTATGAATTTATTCCGTATCAATATTCCACTTGGATATAAATATTTAGATATTGAAGTACTTAACGAAATATTTTCAGGTTTGTGATGTAGAAATCTTTTAACCACAATACTCGAAATTTCAGGATTTATAGGATTGCACAAAATTTTTTCATCCAGTAATCATAAAACAGTTCATAAAATAAATAATTATAAAACAACGTACAATGATTTATCATGTTACACAAATTATTTAATTGCTAAAGGATATTGACCTAGCTTAAATATGATGGAAGGTTGATAATTTCCGCCGTTTAAGCGGTCGTAGAAAGTATAAAACGCAGAAGCTGCTTTAGACACAACGATTTAATATTTTAGCGGAAAATATCGCCAGGAAATCCCTCGAGCGGTATCAAATAAACGAGGAAGGTTTATTGCCCTTGACACATTTTCAATATCAGCTCTTTACTCTGCTATGGCGCTATCCACCCACGGTGGTCCGGACATTCGTTCATTTAGGTAATCACTGGATGGTTGATAGCTCGATTTCAGTAATTTACCAAAGTTTTCAGCTACGCTTTCCGTTCATTTAGTCAAGTTGATAGCTGGATATAAATAAATTGCCATGGTTTTCTGCTACTTCATATTCACAATATAAATTAATAACCGGATGTTTTATATTTTGAATTTTACTATATATTATAGCTCGATATTGGTAATTTCCCATAGTGTTCATCCATGGCTTACAATTCTAATAAATAAATTTACCTCATACAGCGTAAAATAAAAAATAGTGCTCAGCAATATTTACACGTAATTATAAACTGATTGCTCAAGATACACTACCCAATCCTGCTTAGTTAGCTGATGGAGGATTTATTGTGAGGCACAAGTCAGAGTCAGGGATTGTTTTTCGCATTACTTCAGCCTATACCTAAGGGTTAAGGCATTATCAATTAGATAAAAACTATTGGTCATTTGGAAGGATTTGAACCCGGGTCCTCAGGGACTGAAGTCCCTGGCTCTAACCACTATACCAGCTCGCTCCCCGGTTGAGCGAGAATAGAAACATTTAGATCTATGCAATTAAATGTTCTGAATCCAATAAATGTTTACATCCATTAAATAGCAATATGTTAATGGAGATTAAACAGTTTACACAATTTGAATTGAGTTTCTGAGACGTAAAATTGGTGACGTAATTTAAATCCCCAATGACAAGTTCTAGTGACAGGGTAAAGCCCTTCACCAGCAGACTTCTGGTCCTGACATGTCTGATAGAAATAACACCTCTCATTCTACAGACTAAGCCTCTTCTGGGCAATGTTGTTTGGTCCGCTTACACTACAGTAATGTTACTTCTTTGAAAAAATACCATCGCATTCAATTACAATTTTTAATTGATTTAATTGAAACAAGACTACCATTTGGACCCGAGAAGCGTTAAATACTGCACAGTATGTATGAAATCATACTAAAACTAATTTTAAAATTAAAAAGGGTAGGGACTTGAAAAAATACTAATAAAATGTTTTATTTGAGTGGGTAAGTCCTTCAAGGAGAATAAAGGTAATTTTTATTGACTTTTTTGTATACCATGTACTTGTTTTGTTATGCTTTTGCCTGGATTTTGTATTGTTTGGGTTTTTTACCGGATAGAAATTGTGTGCATTATCCTCTAATAAATCCATGCGATGAAACCGTCCGTAAACGCATCTTAATTAGTGTGCGGCTTAAAGCTCTGAGCCAATATGTGGGATCATCTCTTGCCAAGCTGCGATGGAGATGAAACCCCCTCCGGAATCAGGTAAAGTCGACATATTGCTCACCTAATAATTGTACAACGTATAATCAGAAACACGTTTACAAAACAAAAGTATATTAAGTATGCTATATTACTAGAGAGCAAACCATGCATTGTAAAGATTATTCCTCAAACAAGAGAGAAACATTTAAACTTCAGATATACCATCAACCAGATATTGAGCATACAAAATATAAAATGATTTTCATTTTGAATAAAGTACGAAGTCTACATGCAGAATTTAAAATCAACTTGTCAAGCCACTATAAATCTACGTATACGTGTACCAAAACAGATTTCAAGTTAACAAAAGGTCCAGCAGTCTCTGAATATGTTTTCGATGGATCAACGTAAGATATTAAATCTTTAAACACTTTATGTACCGATATAATATTTAAAAATACTCTACTACAGTTTATGTTTGAAAACAGTAAATATTTAGCTTAAAGGTGAAGAAATAACTGTACCACACCGTCTGTACCCCACGATAAAATGTTTTCAAAGGAAGACAAGAATATGTAAAATGTAAAATCGTTGAATGCGCAAAACATTGCCTACATTATTCCGGCTACTACAACCATTAAAGATCCGTTACTTGCTTTATCTTCAGCTTAAGTCTAAGCTGTGTTTGATAGGCTAGGGATAACAAACTCTCCTAATTGTCTCTTAAGTGTTTATTTACACATACGTACAATCTGGTGTACCAAAACAAGCCTTTGAAAAAATTCTCAAGTGACTAAAAAATACAGTGTATATATTTTTCGTCATACAAAACGGTCGTTTTTAATGCATGCGTTGCGAGTATAAAGTAGTTTTTTTACTCCCTAGGAGTAGATATAATAGGACAATATGACCCCACTTTCGGCGTTTTAGAGGCACTTTTAGGGCACTTTTTATAGGGGAAAAATGAGAAAAAAATGGAAGAGCTTTTTTTGGCCACTTTTTTCAAAGACCCAGCTCTCGACCTATACACCCCTATATAAATTTTCTACTTTTGTTAATACTAAAAATTACGTCTGGAATATGGCTCATTTTTTGGCCACTTTTTTAAAAGACCTGGATCTTGTCCAATACAAGCCTATATAAATGTTCAAACTCTATTAAAATTTCAAATCCACATCCATTCCCATGTATATTTTCAAAATCATGTGAGGTTTGTGCGTTTGGCTTATGACGTGCTCCCTTGGACATCCTTAGTGGAAATCCATGAGTTCTGGCTACTTGGGAACCCAAGCCATTTGACATACAACGAATCACCCTTTCTCCTAATTACCTTCTCTACCAAATACATGTCCTTATACTTGGTCTTTAACAACTCCTCTGTATAGAAGCCTCCCCTGATTATATTGCCATTTTCATCTTTCAAGATATAAGTCACAGGCTTTGTATTCTTAACTTCTGCTATTGTAAATAGTTCCCCTGTCCAATTTGGAGTATAACCTTTACTAAAAACATGTTTATACTTGGAAATCCTTACGCTATCACCTACCTTATATCTTGGCTTTTTAACTTGCTCTACTTTAGAAGTCAACCTCTCATGTACATATTTACTATTCTTAACATTTACTTGGTTAGGCTTCATTCCTATAGATCTATGCACTTTATTATTATATTTTCGAATTAACTTTGGAAGTAAATCTAACCATTTATAACTCCCCTGAGCACTAAATTCCCTATATAACCAATTCTTTAAAGTTCTCTGAAACCTCTCCACAATTGCAGCCTTAGTTGTAGAAAATGTGTGATAGTGATTAATATTTAATTTTTTCATAAGTTTGTTAAAATATTGATTAAAAAATTCTTTTCCATTGTCAGATTGAATGTTTTTAACCCCCTTTGGTAGAATGGTTTTAATGGCTTCTGTAACCACTAACCCTGTCTTATTCTTTAGTGGAGCAGCATAAGCTTTTTTAGAAAATGTATCTATTAAAGTTAAAATATATTTATTGCCAGAATTTTCTCTAGCATAGTTTTGCATATCAATTAAATCTATTTGTACGGTTTCATTTATACCTAATACTTTGAAAGACCTTCTAATGAAATTCTTTCTTGCAGGTTTATGAAGTTCGTATGCAATTTCATTCATTTTTTATAACATCATCCTTTCCTGTAACTCTAAATACATCACCATTAGCCCCAATCAATAGATTATCTTCCATTCTTTTAAATACATAGTTTTCTGGTATATATGGTCTATTATCTATATACTTAAATCCACTCAAAGATGTGGGGTCAGCAACTAATAAATCAGGATTATATTCCATCAAATTAAAATTTTTTTCTCCATACACAAATTTCGATCCATCATAACGCATAGATTGTGACATTAGACAAATATCATCCAAATGTTCCCCCTCTGGTAGATTTCTTATAAATTGTTTTTTGGCATCCCAACATTTTTCTTTTTTATCAAAAGTTATAGTCTGTTCTTTTATAACACAGTCAGTGTCATCAATGGCAGGTTTAACACGTACTAACCTTTTACTATTAAAACTCCAATAGCCTGCTTCCATTTTTGGAACTTGTGAAACATTCACAGCATCTTTACTATCTGTACCTTCCATCAAATTACTAATTTTCTGTTTCTTTGCATTCCAAACACCATTCTCTGATTCTAAAAATTCATAATTATTATCGTCTTGTACAAATTTACCATCTTCTTTTCGTATTAAAGTCTGTTGTAAAGTGGGCACATCATCTAAACTTTCACCCTTTTCTACATTAGTAATTTTCCGTTTCTTAGCATTCCAAATACCATTCTCTGATTCTAAAAATTCATAATTATTATTGTCTTGTACAAATTTACCATCTTTACGTATTAAAGTCTGTTGTAAAGTGGGCACATCATCTAAACTTTCACCCTTTTCCACATTAGTAATTTTCTGTTTTTTAGCATTCCACTTTTTATTCTTAGATTCTAAAAACTCATATTTAGTTTTACCTTGTAAAAAGACATCACCTTTTTTAGTTAATGTCTGTCCTAAAGTTGATACATCATCTACAAACTCCCCATCTTTAACATTACCAATTTTACGGTTTAAACAATTCCAACTATCATCTTGTAAATTTAAAGTAGGTTCACTACTAGCCCTGGGTTCTACAGGCTTATTATATGGATTATATAAACGATAAAATTTATCTATAAACATATTTTTATTTAATAAATAATTCCACTTTCTCTCAATTCCTCAATAATGGAATCTATTTCATTATCCACTCCTGAGTTACCGGCTTGGCGACTTAGCCAAAGAAGTCTTAACCTATCTACAAGCTCATTAGGATCATCCCAATAAATATAGTCTATTTTCTTACCAGTCACTTGTCTCAAACCTTCACCAACAGATTTAAAAAGAGGTTTAATTATATTAAGATATTTAGTATGTCTATTACTTGAAATTGGTGCACCATCTTTGTAACTCTTTAAATGTCCATTTGTAGCTTCCAAAATTTCTTTATAATTTTGCAAATCAGCCGGAGTATAATCCTCAGGTTCTTTTAAAGTTAACAATTGCCACAAACCTTTTGTCCCCTTGTAGGTTTTATTTGCAATTGTAACATCATCATTGGCAATATCAACTTCCTTATTTCCAATAAAAAATTTATTTGCTTCTCGTCTAATACCATATGTAGTGTCTGTCATACTACTTTTACTGAGGTAATTTCCTAAATAGTCTGATGCTAAAAGACCAAAATCTAATTTCTGTGGAGTAGATTGTTGTAATGGTTGTAATCTTGGTATTATTGGTATTCTAGATGGAGTCATTGGGAGAATCTCCATTCGAGGCCTCTCTGTTTTGGCGATTTTTTTTAATTCTTGTAATGGCTCTATTAAAGGTTGGAATGTTTGGAACCTCTCTTCAGCCTCTAGAAACTTGCCACGTTTTAAAGCTCTATATTTCTCTCGTATTTGATTTGCAGAGTCAACCAATTCTTGTTGAATGTTTTTCATCTTTTATTTACATTTTATTTATCTCATTTGACAAAGGATTGTACTCAAACACTTTATCATGTATTATCAAACAATATGCAGATGTATTTGCTGGCACATTTTCTGCAGTTTCAATCTCTAATTTAATATCAACAATTCCTTCCTTCACTGTTTCGTTCTGTCTAGAACAGTCTATTACAATTAGTGGATATTTCTTCATAAACTCAGCCCTACTAATCATAGGATCTGGGATAGTATTATAGTAAGTCTCTCTAAACCTCATAAACATCTCATAAGCTTTAGAGACATCTCCATTTTCAAAGTCGAGATTTAAATCACTATAAGGATAATATTCAGAGTTTAGAAATACTTTGAGATTTTTTAACTTACAGTGATCAAATTCATCAGTTCTTTTTCGTGCACTATTATCCCTAGCTGTTTGGAAACCAAATATAATATACCTAGGCTTCTCCAAACTTGAAGATGTCTTTACTGACCATGTATGTCTTGTAGTATTGGGATATGATGGAAGTTCATGCAACTCTAAGCTTCTAAATGCAATTTGCAAATTTTTATTTTGCAGTAACATCTTTTGTAATTGTAACTTCTCCCCATCTGATGGTATTACATGTGGCATCACCCATTGAATTGAGTTAAGTGTAATTTTAGGAATCATATCAGCAGTACCACTGGCTGGAGCACTAGTGGTTGTTAATATACAATTCAAATCATTTTTGGATCTTTTTAACACCAATTCTTGTTTGACATTTACTAATACCTTATTAAAATCCTCAAATACACCCATTAACAGTTCTAATGGCAAACAAGTACTAAACTTGCCACTTTTATGGAACTCTTTTAAATTCGTGTCAGAATCAAATGCCACATTTGACAATTTAGTAGTTTTATTGTAAGAGCTCAATATTTTCATAAGACTAGAAATTCCTGGGTTTCTTACAATGTCTATTTCTTTACCTGCGACTTCATATCTAATTTCATCAAATAAGAATGCAAATGCATTATTTATAAAATGACCTTTATCATGATTTTCAATTTCTCCCTTAATATACAGATAACTCCTACACGGGAGAGTTAGCAAATCTTGATTATTAATACATATTCGAATTTCATCGGAATTATTTATTGCCAAAGTGTTGTGGGGAACATAGGAGTGATTTGTAATTTTAACCACACTATCGTCGAATTGGGATTTCCCTGTAACGTCTAGAAAATCTTCCATTTTTATTAATAGAAAATTTTAACTTTAGTCCTATTGATTGTAGGAACCTAGCATTTTGTACACTTATAGATAAATTCTTATAAATTCTCATATCTTTTTTATATGACAAGTAATTGTAGTTTCTTCTCCATTAAAGTCAATTGCCTTGTCATGCTGATCGGCAAATGTAATACTGACAACATCTAAACTTCTCTTATTTACAGGAAAATATATAATATTTCTTGGAACTTCAATAATTTTGTAGCCAGGAGGAGCTTCTGGATAAAAGCTATGTATGGTGTGTGATTTGTTTCCGTTTAAATAGGACCCGTTTGCAATATTACATTTTACTCTAATCACATTTACATTATTAATGTTTATTTTATTTGTAGATTCAAACTGAACACCAGGAGTAGAAACACCTTTAAATCCCAATAAAACAGACCCTAAACATGGTTTTGTAAAATCAAACACGTGGCTAGAAAGTAATGTCGCTTTCATAGTTTTATTATTAGCTGTAAGGAAAAAGTCTGGGATTTGCTTTTGAATTTCCTTTGCAAGCTCAACCACCTCATATGTTCCTTCAGAAATTTCTATTGTAACTGGAGCTTTGTGGTCATAATAGAAAACATCATCACCTTCTTCAATGGTTAATTTGTTGCCTTTAAGTTGATTTAATTTTGGAATAAGCCCTTTGAATAAAAGTTTGACTTTAGTATTAATTAATGCTTCTCCATTCTTATGTATTATAACTTTAAGTTTACCATCTAATAACTGGTTTAAATCATCAACTAAGATCTCTCCCTTTGGTAATGTTTTTTTCTCTACTTTGTAATATGTTAAAGTATTAAGTGGTTTTTTTACATTAAATATAGAATTATAACTTTGAAAATCTACTAATCCAATTACATAATCATCATTTAATTCTATGGGAGGAAAGAACACTGACTTTAGCTCTGGCTCTGTACCCGAAAATGTTATAGTAAATGAATCCATTTTTATAAACAAAAATTTTTTATGAATGATAAACATAAAATTCCACAAATAGAACTATTTAAATCTTGTATTTGATCGGTTGTATAGAATATTTTATGTCCCTCAAAATATTTAATTACTTCTTTTGGAGGTTGGATTCCAAATGGGTCAAAATAAATTACAATATCTTTATTTTTACGATAAGCTGTCCAATGTGTGCCAGATGAACTGTCTAAATTAACTATTCCGCACTCTTTTACTCTTGGTGTTAGATTTTTTAGCTCGTTTTTTAGGTACACCCCCCTGAAGTGAGGCACGTCTTTTGCGGCCTCTAACAGCTGGTAGTTGTCCATATTTTTTATTAAATTTTAATCCCATTCCCATCTTTGCTTTTGCCTTCATCAAATTTGTCACGGCATAAGCAGCTGCTCTTTCAGCAAGATTTGCATCCTTGGCCGTTACTCTAGTCCAAGCTAAGTCTGCTAATCTCATGTCTGCTTTGTTCCGAGCAGCGGTATCGGGATTATTCATGTAGAATATGTCATGCTCTTTACAATAAGAGTCTAGCTTATTTTTTGGAGGTACATTTTTAGCTAAATTCTCACGTATATTCGTTCCAGGTCCACAGTACCGATATGATGGTATGTGAAGTGGAAATGGAAGGTTATTTATAAGAGTATTCAATAACCCTCGACCCCTATAAGGCTTTAGGAATAAACCTTTGCCCTTTTTACATGTTTTCTTATTATTTTTTACCATTTTTATTATATAAAAAATGTCTTTTATTCAACAAAAACACAAATTTAAAATAGTACATACTAAGGAAAATATACCAAAGAAGTTGGGTCTTTTTCCTACCAATATTCGATGTGTTATTTGTGGTCCAAGTGGAAGTGGGAAGACGGTTGTAATTTACAATTTAATTGTGAAAAAGGAAGGATTAAAATTTACAAACTTATATTTAATATCTAAATCTTTAGAACAAGAAAAATATAAAAAAATAATTGAAATATTTAGTTTGTGTGACGAAGTGAAATTACACACGTTTACTGACTGTGAAATCACACCAAATGATGTCGAATCACAGTCAGTTGTTGTATTTGATGACATAAATAGTCAAAATATTACACAATTTTTTTCAATGGGTCGACATAAAAATATAAACTGTTTTTACTTGTGTCAATCTTACAGCAAAGTACACAAACATTTACGTGATAATGTAAATTTCCTAATATTATTTAAACAAGATGATTTGAATTTAAAACATGTATATAACAATCATGTTGGTAATGATTTTTCATTTAACCAATTTAGAAATCTCTGTCATCAATGTTGGGATAAAACTAAATATGGCTTTTTTGTAATAGACAAAGAAAGGTTAAAGAATAATGGCAAATATAGATTTATGTTTGATCAATTTTATAATGACCAAGTGCAAGAGTATTGATACCATCTTCCAGAATAAACCTCTTGTCATCGTCAAACGATAGTACTTTCTTATTCATAGTTAAGGTTTGAAGATGATGATTTGTAGATTTAATTCTTGTCACATTCTCATAGTAATCTTGCCCAGTGGCAAGACAGTTCAAATAATGTTGATGTCTAAGGAGATGTTTAACTGTAGCACCATCAGCTCCTTTAGCTTTCTTTACCTCTAAAGCTTGTTTGTCTTCTTCATATAACCATTTTAGAGGAATATAAGAATATAACTTTGGTCTTAAACCACAATATTCATACATAATATGACCATCTAATTCGTCTTTAAACTTGCCTGTGACTTTTTTATTTTTATCAGAGTATAAGAAATGGTCTTTACTATATCCAGAGGTATCAAAATAGTGTAAGTCACATTCTATTTCCTTGTAAAAATCCTCTGTAACTATAGAATACATTAAAGAATCTGTATCTGTCATTAGAAATCTTTTATTCTTAAATTTTGACATATAATTATAGTGGAAATCATACATTATTACTTTACTAATATCCAAAATGGTCATTCCCAAATATATAGGTTTATTAAACTTTACAACTAATTTATTTAAATGTATAGCATGTAAATTGTTATCGAACTTTTTGCTACAGTCAAACCTTGGATTAGTGACATATTTAGTTAATAGTGACTCATCCTTGAGATATATATCACGAAACTTGCGTTGGTTCATAATTGTTCGACCAAAAAGACTATTATTTAACAATTTATAAAAGTCTTTTTCAAAATCATTTTTAGCACATTTGCGTTTTTCAATATTAAAATTAATATAGGGTGCAAGCCATTTGGACTGTCTAAATTTTAAAATTCTATGGTATTTTGTAGCAACTAAACCCAATTCCTCATATTTTTTTAATGCTTTATAATGTAAAATATATTTAGTTTTGTCATTTAAATTAGGTATTAATTTGCCATTCATTTTCTCAGGTGCTAATGGATAGTCATTATGTAAATCGTGTAAGCTTTTATCATATTTTAAATCAACTTCTAAAATATATCCAAACTCATCATTTTGATTGTTTTTGTATATTTTGTAGTCTATCTCATTCGTCCAACAAAATCCATCCACGGGTAGTGTCTCACACATAGCTGTTGAGTATAGCGAGTTACAATCTAAATAAATTAAATACACACTCTCTTGATTGGGATCATAATGTTTGCCCATATATCTATTATTGGCTTTAGCGTAACGTGTTGAAATCATACTGACTCCTCCTCTGATTGCACTTTCTATGAACAAATGCATGTCAATATCTTTGAATAATTGTAATTTTATTCCAGTCATTCTAAGACAGGCCTCCCATGTTAGTCCTGGAAGTGAATACATGTGTACGGGGTCAAGTTTGTAATCCTTTAAACACAGGTCTCTAAATGTCTCAAACACATCAGCCAGTAGCAATACATCTGTTTTAAGATATAAATCATGATATTCTTGTAAATTATGTATATTAAAATGGGTCCAGATATGTTTTGCATGTTCATATTCGATGGGAGAGATATGTTCTTTAGTTAAAGTACTGTAAAATTTTTCAATTGGAGGTAGAGACTCTGCAAACTTATCTGGTCCTGTCATATATTCATAGGGAAATACACCTTTACGTTGTAGTAGTGGATTGTCTATAAATCTAAATGTATTTAAATTGGAAGCTAATTTGTATAATGGAAGGGACAGAAAGTTATAGGAATCTAAAAATACTAAATCATCAACAGAGAATGAAATGTACTTTTCCATATCTTTGGCTATGCAATTTAATTTACGATTATATTTTCCCAAGTGTTGCATTATTAAATGTCCATCGTAATTTTTCAAGTTATGGAAGAATACTGGTATTTTCTTTGTTACTTTATAGTTTAAATTACAATCATTGTGGGCAGCTCCACGGTATTGGCCATTTGAATGACAATGTTCTCGTACCCTATCAAAATATAGAGGCTTTTCACAAATATGACAATGTGTTGAGTTTTGGAAAGATGCCTCTTGCTCAGGAGTCATTACAAGGGGAATATATATCGCCATTTGACTTTTAATAAAATCATAAGTCTCAAATAATCTTTCAAAAAACACATCCATAACATTTGCACCACTATATAACTCTTCAGAAATAATCTTAGAATCTTTTACTACGACAAATGCAAATCCCGATGGAATATGTATATTGGAGTTTATAAAGCACTCAAAATCAGCATAAATCACAAATGGGGCTTTAAGTTGATATTTATAATTTTTAAATTGTAATGTATCTTGTTTAGACATTTCCACTCTTTGTGCATCAAAGTTCTTACAATATGTTATATGACATTCTAATTTATCTTTGGTGTAAAAATGTTGTAAACAAAACTTGCAAAAATACTTCTTGTGGTCTTGTTTCGTAGAGTAAAACATTAACCTATCAAAATCACGAATTAAACAGTAATGTGATTTACGACCTTGTAGTAATAATAATAGATCTATGTGAGCATTACTATTCAGTTTGGTTCTTCTTAATGGATATATAAATTTTTGGTCTTCAACTCCAAATACATTAACACTTATATTATTTTGTCTTTCAAATTTATCTATATCAGATATTTTAACAGGATACTTTATGTTTGTCATATTTAACTGATTTTCATAGGGTGCATATTTCGATACCCTTTCAGCATGTTTAGCATTCCTTGGATGTAAAGCTGCTAAAATTGACCAAAGGAAGCATTTATTATCAGCATTCTTTATATTTAAAACTGCTTTTGTCAATTTAATACTTTTTGGTGTGGGGATATATGACTTTGGAGTTAGGGGCTTATACTTGT
The DNA here is from genome assembly GCF_028750875.1 of Macrosteles quadrilineatus. Taxonomy (NCBI): domain Eukaryota; kingdom Metazoa; phylum Arthropoda; class Insecta; order Hemiptera; family Cicadellidae; genus Macrosteles; species Macrosteles quadrilineatus. The sequence continues at coordinate 8,756,057 of NW_026542598.1, forward strand.
AAACGTGCAACTGCCAATATTTAGTATGGTCATAAATCCATCCACTGCCTTCGGCTTGATATTTGTGTATGGAAGCATCAATCTTTAAAAGAGCATTTTCAATTTGAGGCTTTAAATCTCTCTTCTCAATGGTTAAGGTAGTAAGGCTTCTAAAATCTGCAATACATTCTTTCTCATTAACTAATTTTCCGTTTTGATCTATTGTATATTTTATAAATTTGATTCTCCTTACTAAAGTCCATTTTATCGGTAGAGGACAAGACTGAAGAGTACTTTTAAGTTCAGTTTTAATCGATTCACCAACAAATTTAATCATTGTATATGGACATTTGTTACAAGAATTGATGTGTCTTTTAAAATGACCAACAACATTTCTTTTACAGAAATTACAAGTCTTATGAGTTTGTAATATATGAGATTTTAGAGCTATGTTATTATCACAGATTATATCACAAACTTTGCACAGTTTCACCTTCATTTTATGTATTACCTTGTAGTGGCGAATCAGGTTGCTTTTTTTGGAGAGCGATGCAAAACAATGTTGACATGTGGTCTTCATTTTTATATATGAAATTAAAAAATAGTTTGGCATCTTCTATATAGTAGAAATTACATTTTGACAATTTCAATTAATGAGAAATAATAATTTGAATTAGAATTTTATATTTTAATATTCAAAACAATTTCATACAATAAGATTTGGCAATTGTAATTTTCTAAATCAAAACTAAATCCAAAATCTTAAATAAAAAATACTTTTTAGCAATTCAGATTGCTGAGTCTACATATATACAGAGTGAGTGTTACCTATTTTAAAGGGGACTTGACAAAATTATATAGTATAATTCAGCTAAGTTTTTAAATAATAACTTGTACACACTTTAGACTCAAAGTCCCCCGGTGCATAAAATTTGGCTATGTTTTTAAATAATAACTTGTACACACTTTTGACTCAAAGTCCCCCCGTGAGTGAGTTTGGCTAAGTTTTTAAATACTAACTTGTGCACACTTTTGACTCAAAGTTCCCCCCGTGAGTAAATTTGGCTAAGTTTTAAAAAAATAACGTGTACAAACTTTTGACTCAAAGTTCCCCCGTGAGTGAATTTGGCTAAGTTTTAAAAAATAACTTGTATATATTTTTGACTCACTTAAAAATAGTAATAACAAAATAAGTTACTTTTTTGGATAGAGAAGCAGCACACAGTTGACATGTAACTAAAAAAACTAAGTTAGCATGTTCTATATGGTGGAAATTACATTTTAGACAATTTCAATTAATGGGAAATAATAATTTAAATCAAAATTTTAAATTTTAATATTCAAAACAATTTAATACAATAAGATTTGGCAATTGTAATTTTCTAAATCAAAACTAAATCCAAAATCTTAAATAAAAATACTTTTTAGCAATTCAGAATACTGAGTCTACATATATACAGAGTGAGTGTTAGTTATAGAGAAGACTATGTTACCTATGTTAAAAGGGACTTGACAAAATTATATAGTGAGTATAATTCGGCTAAGTTTTTTAATAATAACTTGTACACATTTTGACTCAAAGTTCCCCAGTGCGTGAAGTTTGGCTAAGTTTTTAAATAATAACTTGTGCAAACTTTTGACTCAAAGTCCCCCTCATGAGTAAATTTGGCTAAGTTTTTTAAAATAGACTTATATACATTTTAAGTTCCTTAGTGACTGTTCAAAATACTCTAAGTGTTTAAAAATAGATTTATATACATTTTTATAAGTTCCTTAGTGACTCAATTCGGCTAAGTTTTTAAAAATGGACTCGGGAAATTAGCTACACTCCTAAGTTAAAAGAAATACAGAGTATGAGTAGCCTACAAGCATCAATTACGTCACCAATTGATCCCATGACCCGACACGCGACAACATATTACATTAGTCTAGCTTAGATGTCAAAGACTTACCATAACAAGAAGATCCAGGTGGAAGAGTTAGTGATGATTCCGTAGAATGCCCCCCTTATATACCACAAAATTGTCTAAATTAATTTAGAACTTAACAATGGAAATTGAACAAACTGAAATTGAACAATTGAATAATTGAGGTCAATCAATCAAACATATTTGGCAATTGTCTAAACCTGCCCCAGACAGACTGGCGCCAGACAGGCAGAGAATGTTGACAATTGGTTTTGATTAGGGTCATTAGGTTACACTCACAGTCATTCATTTGAGTCAGGCATAGTTTACGCATAGCCATAAGCATGCCCGAGTTCACGCACAAACCTCACATGATTTTGAAAATATACATGGGAATGGATGTGGATTTGAAATTTTAATAGAGTTTGAACATTTATATAGGCTTGTATTGGACGAGATCCAGGTCTTTTAAAAAAGTGGCCAAAAAATGAGCCATATTCCAGACGTAATTTTTAGTATTAACAAAAGTAGAAAATTTATATAGGGGTGTATAGGTCGAGAGCTGGGTCTTTGAAAAAAGTGGCCAAAAAAAGCTCTTCCATTTTTTTCTCATTTTTCCCCTATAAAAAGTGCCCTAAAAGTGCCTCTAAAACGCCGAAAGTGGGGTCATATTGTCCTATTATATCTACTCCTAGGGAGTAAAAAAGCCTTTTTAGTCCAAATGGAGTAAGAAGCATTTTTATTCCCCAGGGATGAAATATCAGCAGTTTTTAACTCAGTTGTACATTTTGATTGAATCAATCACAATATGTATTGAAATGATATATCTATTGATTTGGTCGATTGTAGCTTATCGTTATGTTGCAATATGACAAAAAATATAGTTCATCACACAGGCATAAATTGTCTTTTCAACCCTCATTGATTTTCCTACCTCGGCTTCGCCTCGATCGTAAAACTTAGCTCGAGTCGCGAAAAGAATTACTTTACGCCCTAATGGTGAAATATACTATACAGGGCGGCTGAAAAGTAACTTGCACCCCTCTTAACTTTTCAACTAATGGGTTTGCGGCAACCTTCTTAGTTATGAGGGGCTACAATGATGATGGCTAATTTTGAAAATTTTGCCCTTAGGGGGTAGCAGGGGAGGGAGTAGCTCAAAATTTTTAAACGGCAAGTATAGTCGAGTATGGTATCATTTTTCAGTCCTTGACAAAACTAAACAATTAACATAAAGAAAACCAAAATCGGACTACTAATAACAAAATGGCTCCCTAAAACGTTTCAAATCAAAATAACCATGTGGTTGGCTGAAAATAAACTTGCTCCCCCCTTAACTTTTAAGCTAATTTAAGATATTTGAAATCAGTTTTTGGCAACCTGATTCAATATGAAAGGCTACAATAATTATGGTTAATTTTGAAAATTTTGCTCTCAGGGGTAGTGGGGGTGGGGGGTAGCTCAAAATATTCAAATAGGAAGTATGGTCGATTTTGGTATCATTTTACAGGACTGACAAAACTAAACAATTAACATGAAGAAAATAGAAATCGGAAAACTAATAACAACATGGCAGCTAAAAATGATTAAGATAGTTATTAAAAGTAATTTTAACTTTTTTTAATGCCAAGTAAGTAAGTAATTTGTAATGTCATCGTAATCTGAGAAAATTAAAATATCGATACAGCATCATTGCCACGGTTTGTGCGCGATTCGAACAATAATACTAGTTGTGGTAGCCTACTCAACTGTTTTTATATTATAGTGAGTAATCAGATAACCGAGTAATTTCGTGCAAGATATTAATTTGTGAACAACATTCTCTCACCATTCTTCATTTAGCTTTCATTCATTTTCATTATAGATAATAATCTACTTACGTATCACGTATGCCAGTAGGTGTCAATTATTAATACTTGATATGCTGTACGTCATGTTTCAAGCCTAAATACGGCTCATCTTCAGCAGCATTTTTCTATGTACAATTTTCACATCGAGAGATGATTGTCGACTATATACAGACCACATATACACACAAACACAGAACGTTTTAGCATGCTATTTTTATTATTTACATGTGTTTTTGTAGCGTACGCTCGTTAAGATAATACCCGACCGGACGACATTTGTAGGCCTACTGAGGAACACGAACACGGTCGGGTATTATCTCAACGAGCGTACGCTACAAAAACACATGTAAATAATGAAAATAGCATGCTAAAACGTTCTGTGTTTGTGTGTATATGTGGTCTGTATATAGTCGACAATCATCTCTCGATGTGAAAATTGTACATAGAAAAATGCTGCTGAAGATGAGCCGTATTTAGGCTTGAAACATGTACAGGATATCAAGTATTAATAATTGACACCTACTGGCATACGTGATACGTAAGTAGATTATTATATATAATAGCATATTAAAGGTGTCAAGGCTGATTAATTTGATATTCATTTTCAGCTTTATAAACACACATATACATGGATGTGCGTCGTTGTTCTATAGAACTGTAATGGTAATTTTAGAGTGTTATTTTTTACCTATCGTGAACAACATTGACAAGTTGTTTGATGAATAGTTATTTCAGGAGTGCATGTACAGAACAAAAATGTTTCCTGTTATTTATATATGTCTATTTGTAATTTCACCAGTCGGTAGAATTTTTTATAAAAACGCATTTTCTAATGTTAAAAATAATAATCACTGATCCTAACATCCATATTTCAACATCTAATATTGGTGTTATCTAACAACCAGGGTTTGGGCCGTTCCCTTGCAAAATTACGTAAAAATTCCAAACACAATTAAAAAATAATTTCCACTCAACTTCTCGTTCCCGTCGTGTTATCCCTGTCTATTAATTGTTAGTTGTTGCACGCTATTCTGTGCGTTTCGACAATAAACTCTTACTCACATCTTAGTTTGAAGTTCTCGACCGTATCCAAGAGTACATGGCCCGCCAAAACTTCTCCCGCGTAGTACATCTCCCGCTCCAACCGGATGTCAAACTCCCGGATATAGTCCATGGTTACGTCCATGCAGACGACACACGACTGGTGGGACGGCGGGAGTGTTACCACTCAGCGGATCAAAATATCCCTCAAGTTAGCGTGAAAATCCCGATTCATCCCGCAACGTAGTATATAAAGTCCCACACTATCCCAATGTTTCTATTTGGGCTCATTGAGTAAAGTGATAACAGAAAGTGTTAACAGACTACAGATATACCATTAGCTAGTAGGGTTAATTTTGGTTAATAGTGCAAGTGTAAATGTGTGGGTAGAAGAGTCGTTATAGTGCTCGCCTTCAAATCTAAAGGTCGCCGGTTAGATTCCAAGCCAAATAATGCAATTTGTCTATAAGCTGTCAATTAATGATGCTATCTAAAAAAAGGTAGACTTTGGATGATAACTAGACCAGGGTTTGGACCGTTCCCTTAGAAAACTAAAAATTCAGTTTCGAACCATACCTAATCGTAACTACTTTGTCAAATGTACGCCACTTGATCAAGATTAGACTGTCAATGAACTCATATAAATGTAACTAAATTAGGTATTACTTTGTTACGCCAACCTTGTTGCCATAGTTTGCTGTGAGTTATGGAAGAGTTTTGCATAATATATATAACAAATGTGATGACATGAATGTAGGGCCTTCATAGATAAAATAGTAAAACTTACAATCTATTTAAACCCCCAATGTTGAGGACAATGTGCAAGAACTATTTTAGGCGCATATGCGCCATGGTATTCTAGAATGAAGAGTAAACTGATTCAATTTCCAATACATTTTCCGGTCCCAGGGCCATACATCAGCAATAACGTGAAAAATATGCAATTTTATTCTGTTGTTGAAAAGCTTCAGAGTTTCAGAAAATGGGATGCCATGCTACTCAGGGATGGTTTCCATCAATTCCCTGCTCTATTTATTTACATACATGTGATGAACGAATAATTTGGGGACTATAGTGGTACAGTACCACCTTCACAACCATACGACTCTCATCAATGTCTGTCAATCAATCAATTCTGTGCGAACGCATTACGACCTTTGTCAACTCCGATGAGATTATATATGACGTGGAATGTTACATACATTGTTTCATTGTTGATATGCGGTCCCAGTTCACAATAAAAGGGGAAAAGATTTAGTTTTCAAATTACGAACCTTGCGAATCTGTTAGCTTAAAATTGGCAGTCCGGAAATAGTAATAAGGAGCTTAGGAGTTTTAGCGCAGTTAGGTGGCTGATTTGTTTGGACCACACAACCTAAAAACACCTTATGCTCAAACTCAAACTAAACGAATTTTCTTCTAAAACCTTAAATAATCAGACTAAATTTAGGAAGACTGATGTTACTTTTTCTTTCTTCGGTCTGATAAAAAAGAGTTTCAACATTTTTTTTTACTGGTATTCTTCATAACAAACTAAGTCAAATAAAGATGTAACTAATAACCGAAACTACGATTCTTGAAACTCTATAGTAAACGTTTAAGGTGATTTACTTAGCATAAAATAATTTAAATAATAAAATACTGTACTGCACGTGAAATTAAAACACTTAAAGGTTAATGTTTTCAAACTAAACAATTTTATTTGACTTGTAATTTCTAGTTTTTAAAATATTTAGCTATTTTAAAAACTTTCTGTAACTTTGCAACTCTTGACGTATACATCTAAAACCCCAATTCTATCCCATCTTTTTGAATAAATTTCCCGAATGATGGATAAAATCCCTCTGTAGAACGGCGTTACAGCGCAGGACCGGCCACCCTCCTCCCACAACCCTAGGCGACAGGCGCCGTTCACTCCCAGGTTATCCCGGAGTTTGACATTAATGGGACAGCGAGAATCAAATCAGCTGGGATTTATTGGGTTCGTTTCATTCACTCAGTGATTCTGCGATTTCCTTTATTGCCGATCGAAGGTGTTTTCAGGTCGATGGGTTGAGTTACGACCACTAGAGCTAAATCTAAACTCAAAAACTCTCAGGATAACTAATACTTTTCAAATTAATCGTGGAAGTAAAAAATTACATTTGTTTCATTATCAATTGAGATGGGGACGCCACTTATGTGCGTATTTTAACCCAATAATAATAGTGTAGGATGAGTGTTGAATGGAGTGTGATGCCTTGTGTAGCTGTGTTACTGACTAAGATCAACCGTTTCATTACAGGACCATTTTATTGAAAGCCCAAAAACCCAAGAACAACTGTATCACCCTTCGAACCATAAAAAGCTACACACTTTTTTCAGGAGCGATGACCTTTTGATTACTAGAAGAGCAAATACCTGTTAAAGTGTGGATGGAAACACATATAAATGGAGGTTTTAACTTTCTTTAAGAAAACTTTGTCAAATTTGGTTGTTTTCATCACGTCATTTATGTAAAATGCACCATAAAGAACCATGAGCTGAATTAAAACCTAAGCAATGATAACCTACATATTCTACTGTAGAAAAAATATTTTGATGATATAATACACAAGAATCAGGTTTTCTTAAACAATTGCTTTAGAAAAGAAATAAAATTGAATATTTGTAATATTCAGTTTACAGCTTGGAAACCCTCTCCTTAATTGTTTGTACAAAATTAAATTGGAAATGTTATTAGCTTATGTTTGTCGGTTCCAACAAAATATTATACAAATTGGACAGCTTTTCACTGGTGTACAGTTCGGCCAAAAATTCTGTGCGCGCGGACTAGCCGAACAAAATCTTACGGGTACACCAGTTATTGTCAGTGTTGGGGGTAGGGATGTGTGAGTAGTAAAACAGTTGGCCGAACTGAAACAATACGGACGTGTATATGTGGGGATTTGCGAACGTTACCCTCTGGAGAGCTCAGTGGCAGTTTTATAGGACCTTGTCACGCGGGGGGGGGGGTTGGTGGTTTTCACACACCTACAAGAAAAGAGGTAGGTTCAGGTGGCCTCCTGTGGAATGGACATCTTGGTAATTTAAAGCCGTTTTGTGACTTTTTAAAGCTATTTTACCATCTTATGTTCTATATCCTATGCGGTCTGCTACTCCTGAAAGATACCGTAACCTTCACCGTTTTGAAATTAGGGAAAGCCACTAGCCAGCATAGCTATAATACTCGGAAGGCCCAAGGCCTCGATCTGCCGCGGTGTAGGCTTAGCCACTCCATCAAAAGCTACCCTTGTTCAGCAATCAAAATCTTTAATACGCTGCCAAAAAGAGTGAGAGAGTTGGACAGTGCGAAGTTCAGGACAATCTGGTAAATAGAGCCCTCTACTCATTAGAGGAATTGTAAAGGAAGTGCCACTGAAAGTTAGTTGAAAACAGCACTCCAGTAGGTTAGGAGTTTTCCAGTAGGTTAGGCAATCAAATTGCCACAACACAATAAATAAATAGGTTGTTTTTGCAAGAAGTTGGTAAATATTAGTTTTAAATAATATGTAAATAGTATGTAATGTGCCTCTGACGCAATCTATCCGACATCGTCGGTCATGGGTTAAGGACACAAGTAAGTATCAAGTAAGTAAGTAATAAAACCCCTTACCCTCTTCAGTCCCTACTTTTACGAACATATTTTTTTATATAAGTAAGAATAAGAATAAGAATATTTATTTTCCTTTTGCCAAGTACATGCATTTGGAAGCGTCAGTTAAGTAAAGCAGAATGAGATCACTCTCACAAACTCTACAAATTCAAATAACATGCTTCTACAAAGCGTACTTTAACTACCACAAGTATTGAGGATGTTTAATCAATGGCTCTAGTTTTGCCAGCATTACTTAGTTTGATTTTTATTTAACCTGAATCGGTAGGCTACCCATTCTAATTTCGAGGAAGTTCAGCCGACTATACTGAAAATATTAGTTGTTAATATTGAAGTTAGCCTAATAATGAAATATATTTCAAACAAACTATTATGTAGAAAACTATAAGAAACCCCTATTAAACATCACAATTGAATTCGACTTCATAGTTTCATGATCAACTTGCGGCCAATCAAAAAAAGGAAGAATGCGTTCTTGAGCGCATGCGTGTGATTGTCTCGCTCTCTTTGACTCTCGGCTTTTTAAATATTATCATAGATTAAACATACTCCCTAGGGAGTATGTTTAAGGTAAATGCACCAGTAGCTGACAGTGCTCCAGAAGCTGACAGTTTGAGTTTCTTTACATTATAATGTGGTCTCTTAAAAATATTTACACATGATTGCATTGTTAGAAGAACATATGTTTATTCTTGATTTGTTTACAAAAAAATGAGTGAAATTTAGCCCATACTCGCTGAATGGTGGTGGTTTGAATGCGACCCTGTCTGTACACATCACATTTAGTCGATTCCCTTAATGAAATTGTTAAGAAGGTAAGTTTAGTTTTTTGTCATTTCGCTAAATTTCTTAAATAGTATTAATGAATAGGCATATTATTTTTATCAATTACACCTTTGTTGACAATTTCATGATAAAATTGGGGTGTTAGGGGTTTTGGATTCAAAATTATATCAATGTCAGGCTTTGGTACACAAAAGCCATACAAGTTCCACTAGCTGACAGGGGATATTTGCTACTTGCACAACATTGAATTGGTTTTACCCATCGAAATTTGCATGCTATTTATAATTTATGTGATCTCAACCGCACCTTAAAATGTAATTATAATGAAGAAATAAGACCCCATAACATACATTTTAATTTTTTAATTAATAAGCCAAATTATCTTAAAAAAATTTATATTTTTTAAATATATATATTGTTTTAATGTAAATATTTTTTGTTTTAAAATATGTAAAATACATTTTTTTAATAACGTTTTACATGATTTTATAATTTAATTATTAAGTTAGATTTTATTCGTCTTATAAATTATAAAACCCTTAGGTTTAGCAGCTAGTACATTTATAGTTCCAGTGTCAGCTACTGGGACAATTAACAGTCAGCTACTGGTACAAGCAATTTTTTCACTGTCAGCCACTGGAACACGTACAAAGGTTGAATTAAGTTTAAAAATGTTATAAAATACATTTAAAAACCCCTTTTTGTATGACAAATTTGAAAACTACACTAAATTTGGAATCACATAAAATCCGTAATATCTCTTTAGTTCCTATTTATTCAAAACCACAGATTATTAAGTGCGTATAGTTTCTTATACTGTCAGCTACTGGTGCGTTTACCTTAATCTATGATATTATTAACACGTTCGCTACTGCAATAGTACGAAATTTTCCATTCACATGGACCAGCGACGCACATATGCGACGGCCGGTTTCCACCCATAGACTGCCGTCGCATATATGCGTCGGCTAGTCACATTAAAACAGACTGCCGACGCATATTTGCGTCGGGGTTCTAATGTTATTAAAATGCTTATATCTTTGTAGTGGTCTATTTGAAGGCACTGAATTCCCAGCAGTGGTCTACAGAGATGTCTGACGCACAACTGCGTCGCTTGGTCTGTGGATATGATGATTGGTGACGTCATATAATAGTTGGAAAAACTGGTATTTACTTCTCTGCATCACTGTATGTATTTATGCAGTATGTATGCTGCATTATCCTGTGTAGCTTTTATATTTGTTCAGTTATAAACTGTTCTTGAATAATCTGTTTATATTTTTACTTACTTTCACTTTAAAACACAAAAAATGAACTGTCGCATATATGCGACGTTTGGTCTATTTTAATAAAACTATGATAATTTTCACTATTGTCTTCGCTGTAGACCGGGCGTCGCAAATATGCGACATTACAAAAGGTTATAAAAAATACAAAAAAAATAAGAATAATTTATTTACAAACACGATTGTAGCGTATTACAATGTAAATTATCACTGTTTTACAGGTTTTCGCCCGTGGTCCGTGTGTGTGTACTGTTATCCAAGTGACAGCCGGTCTATGTGTAAGATTCAAATGTATACCTCGGTCTGTGGCAATGACCGCGGCGTCGCATATATGCGACGCTCAGTAGCGAACGTGTTAAAATATATGAATCAATCAGATTAGTCTCTGCCTAACCTGTAAGGTGAAGTTTCAAGTTTGATTTTGATAATAAGAAGAGAGGTGTAGTCATGTAACTACTCAGAAATCACTGCGAGTATCAACGAATACAGAGTATTAATAGTTGACAACCCCGGCTTTAAATCGCGAAACCTTCCATTAGTTTATCATTTATAAATGGTACTTTAATTCAACCAAAGCTAAATCTGTTTTATGTACCTTGATAATTTAAAATTATTGATAAATAAATACACCTCTCTAGATTTAGGAGCAGAGACACCTAGTGGTGACTAGACGAACTGTTGCGCGGCTTAGTTAGAGTGACACATGTTAGTAGCGCTAGTGTAGTTGTGGAGCACAAGCACAGTACGTTGTCGATGTTTACGCGAAACGGCTCGTAGACTAATAAACTGACTTATTAATAAAATTACAGGAATTTTATACAGGTAATTGAATTTTACGTTTGAATATTACTTGGTATATTTTCTCCATAACATAAAAATCCTCCAATTCAATAGTTGAGCTCTAAATATTTAATAATGAATGAAATACAGTTACCTTAGTAAAACACTATTAATCCATTGTTTTTAATTTTATGTAAAAAAACCTGTAATATTATTTTATTAGTGTTGTTACCATTACTTTTGAACTAAACAAATAATTATATCTATCTATATCTATACTATTATATAAAAATCTAGTGGTCTATTATATTAAATCTACTTTACATTCTATTAAGTTGTTAACCGTTCTGATCACATGAAGCCTTGTGCCATTAATGAGGCCCTTGATGTGTTAATATTCCTCATCAATAAAACCACTGCCCCCTTTTATTAGTCTAATCTGTGTCTTGGAAATCCACTGACCTCTATATTTAAAAACTCAGTTGGATTTTCTAGATGGGTGTTTTCGCCTTCGTCTGTTTTCGAGGACCCACTCTTATTTCCCTTGGCATACTGACAATTAATTACCTAACTTGTCAAGTTCATGTGGTAATTCATTAATACTGTTAGTTTATAAAAAAAATTAGATAAAAGTTACTTGGCTTGGTGCTTTCATAACTGCAAACTCAAAATACACCCACAAGTAAAAAAGAATCAAGTTATTGGTTAAAAAATAAAACTATGTTTGTGTAACAACATTATCCACATGAAGTAGATGATTTGTTTGAATTGTCGATCAGCTGTTTCGTTTCTAATGAATTAATAATGTCAAAGAATTGTGATTTTAAATACATAAATTATTATAGTAAAGTTTTCTAAATATATGGTAACTTATTCTCAACTAAATTTTACTATTCCCAGCATTAAAATAAAGTAGTAAGATCCATTAGAAGTAAACTTTAAGGAACACAATCCCTGATTGAAATGTATTATACATTAACAGTCATAACAAACAGCAATTATTATGTAGTAGACTTTTCAAGTAACAAACATATGTTTCTGTAAATAAAAATTATCTCCCATGTTATCCTTATGGAGAAATACGAAACTTTAAAGGGCCCCAGGGCCTCACTCTCTAATTATTTACCTAAAAAGAAAGTTTCCTGCACAACTTCACGTTACGATCTTTCCAATGACACCAAAAACATGTCAATCGGTTCAGTAGTTTAGGAGGAGTAATTGTCACAAAAATCCTGCTTGCGTATTAAATAAGTACGAGAGGTCGTCCAGTGGTCGAAACTCGACCAAAAATATGTAATGTGCGGTGGTGGGGGGTGTTACGATCGAGAGAGTCTCGTTGGTCTACACTGACGGCCAGTCCCAACAACCATAACGATAGTAGTTCTTTAACATCGTTGCTCCCAAGTTCCAACTTATCGCTCATCTGTTATTTATTTATAAGCCAATCGTCGGTCTCAATTAACAACAGAGAGAGACGCGATTCTCGGCTTTTCAAACAATGAATCTGATCATTATACTCATCATAATAATGTAAGATATGAGTTAAGCACGGTTGTCATGTGCTAGCTACTCATAAATCCCTGCGAGTGTCGGTGGATATAGAGGACTCATAGCAAAATACAGCTACTTTAAAATCGCAAAATTGTTGTTTAATTTATAAATAGTAGTTTTTTTGTAACCAAAGCTAAGTTTATTTATTGTAGCTTAATAATTTTATATTATATATGGATAAATAAGCTATCATCGATGTAGCAACCTGTTTTAGAGACATCTAGCGGTAAATAGGCGAACTGCAGCGCACACTGGTTTACGTGGCATCTAGCGGTAAATAGGCGAACTGCAGCGCACACTGGTTTAAGCGGCATCTAGCGGTGAAGAGGCGAACTGTTGCGAATCTTTATGTACGTGACATTCCTTGTTATTTTAATTCACATTTTTTAAATTTCTTAGAAAACATATACATTTAAACCACCGAAACATGCTATTTTACATAATGTTTGTTTAGTGTATATTGTTACATTTTACAAGTCGATAAATATTGTGTAGGTATTTTAGTTGACGTTATGAAAGAGTTTGATTTCAGAATGATCTTGTTATTTTGTTAGATACTTTTTGAAACTGAGATAAGAGGCGTACAGCATTATTTTTCAAATCAGATTCTATGAACATTTTAAAATTTGATAATCAGTATGATGTAAATGTTTTACAAAATAAATATATAGCAATTAGTCCAAAAAGTAAATTTTGTAATTTTTATTTGTTATACATGTTACAGTCCTTGCCTAACAATCTAAAAATACCGGTTTGATCCTATGAAAAGTCAGTAGGTAGCTTTTTGGTGGTTTCAAATTGAACCTAGCTGTTCCTGATCATTGGTAAAACAGCTGATCTTGGCTAGTAACAAAGTTACGCATGGCATCTCAATATTACGAATATCTTACTAATATTATAAATTTCAAAGTTTGTGTGTTTGTTTGTTTGAAGTTCAATCACGCATAAACCACTGGATGGATTGGGCTGAAATTTGGCATAACGATAGCTCACATTCCCGATTAACTTACCCGATTAAGTTTTTGTTATTATTTTAATGTTATTATTAGTTTTTTAGAGGTTAACTGTAAGAAAGGACTATGTGGTCCTAAGTTCGTCTCAATAAAGAAGCATTTTCATTTCATTTAATTTCATTAACATACATGAAAAAAAAATCATCAACTAATGGTTAATACGCCTCAATAAAGAAGCATTTTCATTTCATTTAATTTCATTAACATAATGTTAATGACATTGAATGAAATGAAAATGCTTCTTTATTGAGGCGAACTTAGGACCACATAGTCCTTTCTTACAGTTAACCTCTAAAAAACATAGGCATATTCTTATCTCAAAAATCCTTTCGGGCTCCACCCCAGTGGCTCTGTAGTTCCCCATAATTTTATGAGTATTCATATTTAAAGGGAATTAAAGAATTTAGTCAGTTGTTTCAACTAAAAAGTTGGTTCCATGATATGCAAAAGCATTCAAAAGCTATAAGATTTACCAACAGCTAATTTGAACTAAAGCAGCAACTAAAAATGTTTTTGGCCTCTAAGGACATCAAAATGAAGAAAAAGTAAATCGGCCCCTTGTTACCGTGCCACCTTCGGTAACTACTCTCTTATAGGGAAATTCATTATTCATTAAAAATTGTTGACTGTATTGTTCACCCTGCACTAGTGAGGAGAACATTGATAAATTCTCCATTTACTAATCTCAATCTCGGAGAGTAAATTTCGATATAGTATAGACGATTATTATAAGCCAATTACCGGGTAACAGACCCAGTTCTCGGCTTTTCAAAGAGTTTTATAGCATATAATATAATATATTTTAATAAAAATTAATAATCAGTATGCTACGGTCAAGTGGTATAGTCAAATCGCTACTCAAAAATCACTGCGAGTACCAACAGATACAGAGGGATTATAGTAAACTATCCATGGCTTTAAATCGCAAAACTGTACTTTAGTGTAAAACTAGTAATATTTTTCGTAACTAAAGCTAAGTGTTTCTATTGTAGCTTATTAATATTATATCATTAATGAATAAATAAACTATAATTCATGTAGAAACCTGTTTTAGCGACATCTAGCGGTAAATAGGCGAACTGCAGCGCACACTGGTTTACATGGCATCTAGCGGTGAATAGGTGAACTGTTGCGAACCATGCTGGTGACACCTAGTGGCGTTTATTCGAAATAGCATAAGTGAAATTTATTGATTACTAGTTGTAACCCGCGGGCTTTGCCCCGTTTAACTTCTTAATTTTCAAGATTATCTCGTTCGCATGGCTCAATCACGTCCTGGTTGAAGTTTGTTCGCTACGCTCACTCACCTTTAGGTTGGAGCTCGTTCGCTACGCTCACTCACCTTAGGTTGGAGCTCGTTCGCTGCGCTCACTTGCCTTCAGGTTAGCTCGTTCGCTACGCTAACTCGCCTCCAGGTTGAAGTTCGTTCGCTACGCTCACTCACCTTTTGGTTGCAAATTAGCTGTTGTCATACATGTCAAAGAAATAATAGTGCTGCACCCTGTTGGTAATCCTTGTAACTTTAATGCTATTGAACATCATAGAACATAACCAACTTGTTTAATTGAAACAGTTGTTAAGATTCAATAATTCCATTTCTCATAAGGTTAACATGGGAAACTCCAGAGCCACTGGGGCGGAGCCCGAAAGGATTTTTGAAATAAGAATATGCCTATATGTTAATGGGGAATGTGAGCTATCATCATGCCAAATTTCAGCCCAATCCGACCAGTATTTTTCGCATTCACTTGTCACAAACATACATCCAAACTTTCTCATTTATAATATTAGTAGGATTTTGTCACTGCCATCAAACTACTGGAAAGTACAACAAAGTAATAAATAACACTTTTAACCAAATATCATCCCGAAATTCGGATACACACAGGGTTAAAATAATATTTTATACTCCACCAAACATTTGGTGTGAACATTTTTAAAAATAATGACTAAATTACTGAACTAATTTTAATCGATATTTTCCTTATGTTGTAAAGCACCTTTTCTGACTTCAAATGGTTTTCTATTATAGATACAAAATTCTTATAAAAAACAGGTTAACCTTTTTCAACTATAACATGTTTGTTGTGCATTAAAATGTAATCATTAGCTATCTCTGAAAACGATACCATACTATTAAAATTACTAGCTTAAGTTCAGAAGCCATAAATATTTATCAATATGATTTAAAACAATGCTAATAGTTTTTTAAACCCCGAATGGTTATTTAAACCCTTATCAAACATAACTCTTCGAATAAGAAATTTTAATAATGCAAAATTCTTAAGAATAGAGTAGCTTAGTATTTACTGTATATATTTATGTTTGAGATAAAAATAATGTGGTAATGAGAAATATTGATGACTAGGTGAAACCCTTCGAAATTGACGGATAAGTGTAAGTCCTGAAATTGACGACCCTGCATGACCCCACGAGTATTTCTGAGAGCTCCATTCATACTTGGCTTAAAATACCTACTTTGTATGGTCGCCATTTCATAGAACAGTATTAACAGTATTAACATGTCTATAACTTACAATGCAGTCTTCAATTTGTCAAATAACTCTTATACTTACAGTATGCATTTAAACAGTCCGTTTTACCAAATTTTTGGGGACGTTGGTTTAACCGGAAAAACAGACTGGCCACGGTCCCGAGGTGTCCGGATACATACGAGGGAGTTTACTGAAAGCATGTTTTGTTTTAAGGGTTACTAGGCCTACAATTAATAAAAATTTTGTCAAGCTTGAGAGGGATGAAAGTAGAATCTTGGTCATTCTTAGGTCAGTTAAGTTACTTGAGTTAGTTTTAAACTAATCTTGCTTAAAAGATATTTCACTTTATACAGGGATGGGTTTAAAACAATAATTACAACCAAACACTATCACGATAGTACAGGTCTAAGAACTGTAGTAAAGGAAAAGAGATCCAATTTTCATTCAAGACATAGGCTGCTGTCAGCAAAACAAAGAACTAACTTAGGCCTATGACAATGAATGGCACTAAATAGCAAGCGTGCACGTATTATCATTTAGAATAATGTTGCACACTCTATTTTGATTTCCGTTTTCTTACGTTCATGGCGTTTAACAAATTTAAAGTATAGATCAATCAATCAATGCATAAACTAACCTCAAAAATGGATAACATAAAACGGCTTGTTGGCCTTGTTCAATATTCTCTTCTCGTTCTCGTTCAGTTCAGAGTTGTTCTCCTCCTCCTCCTCCTGCCTGACAGTGACTCCTCTCCTCTCTTCTCTACTCCAAACAAACCAGCCGTCTCTAGTAATAAGGCCGCGGCGAGCGAAATCTGGCAACGTCGCATCAGAGGCATAGTCTAGCGGGCTCCCGCCATTAGTTTGCACTGCTACACGACGCATCACAGGTGATTAACCTGTTTGTTTTACCAAATTAGGGACACTATGGTATCTGTAGTGACAGTATATTATGCCTCATAAGTGTGTCGTGCCGGGGTGCAATAGTAACCACCCAAAATCATTAAAAACTGAGGGGTATACACAGTTATTTCACTTCCCTCTAGAAGGTCCGCGTCGAGATGAGTGGGTTCGCGCTATACATCGAGCTGACTGGACACCAACAAACTATTCCTACGTATGTGTGAAACATTTCCACAGTGATGATTTGATTACAGTTGAGAAATATAAAGACAAAGATGGAAAACTGTGTGAATATACCAGAGACAGACCTGTTTTAAGTAGCGATGCAGTTCCAAGGATATTTCCAAATCTACCCGGCTACCTCACCCGGATGAGTTAAAAAGGATAGAAGAAAATGATAAGGTAGCTAATTTCAACTTATTTTCTGAACTTCTCCCTGCTAAAATAAAGGAGACTGACTATAAATATTTCTCTAACGCAAGTTGTTGTATTATATATAAAATTGATATTTCTGACACATTTTTGGTGTTTTTAAACACCAAAAATTACTCATAGCATTAAAGTAAATAATAATCTAACAATAGAGGTTCACGTCAATGGTGGATTGATCCCCAATTCTAGTATTGTTAATAAGCAAACTGGTAGACCTATTTTGTACAATTCAACACTGAATAAATGGAGTCAATTTAACGAGTTGGTAAACTATGTACTGTAATAACGTTTAATGAAGCAAAACATGACAAAGATACTTTTATAGGAATTATTAATGATGCGTGTGAAAAGTTAATAGGAATTCTGGAAAGTAATGAAATTGAAAACAGTAAACCTAATGAAGGAAGCGGAAGTTTGATAAATAAATTGAAGTTTTTAAGGGACCAGATTGTGCTATTGTTTATGCACAAGCCTAAGTACAATTTAGACACAATACTAAGGGCTTATTTGATATATATGCAATCAGTTAAGTGTTACTCAGCTATTAGGCTAAATAATATACTTACTTTACCTCACCCCAGATTCTTACAAAAATTATCGTCATCTTTTAATGTTTCTCCAAAAACTGAAGAGGAAAGTAGTCATTTTTTGAAACAACTAGTCAAAGAACTAGATGATAATGAAAAAATTGTTAGTGTTTAAATAGATGAAATACATGTAAAGGAAAGTATAGATTATAAAAACGGCACTTTTCTGGGGGTAGCTAGTAATGACTCCAAAGAAACGGCAAAAACAATTGTAGCATTTTTAGTGAATTCTTGTTTTTCTGGCTTCAAAGAAACTGTAAGGTTAATTCCAGTAAAACAGTTGACCGGTAAATATTTAGCCGAGCAGGCAAAAAATGTTATTGAGCAAATTTTGGACTGTGGCCTTACAATCCTTTGTATGGTTACTGATAACAATAGGGTTAATAGAGTTATGTTTAGAGAGTTAACAAAAACTTCAGACAGTCCATATTATTTCCAGGTAAATGGTAACCCGCATAAAATATTTGTTCTGTATGATACTGTTCATATTTTTAAGTGTGTCAGAAATAACTGGTTGAACTTAAAGGACGTTGACAAAACATTTAAAATACCTTTTTGGGCAGATTTGCCACTATCAGAATCTAAAATTGTAAAAGAGTCAGATGACTATAATGAAGTTACAGAAGCAAAGTTTTCAGCCATAAGAGACCTGTACAAAGCTGAATCTTCTATGTTAATACGTTCAGCCCCTAATTTGACAAACAAAACTGTATTTCCATCTTCTTTTGAGAGACAGAAGGTCAATTTGGTTGTGAATATATTTAATGAAATGACCGTTTCAGCTTTAGAGAAGTGTGGTTCACATAACACTGCATATTTTGTAAAAGTTATTTTTACATGGTGGACAATTGTTAATATTAATCGCCCTTTAAGTTATATTATTAAGAGGAATCCTTTGAAAGAACCATTTTCTAGTGTAATGGATGGCAGGTTTATTTTTTTTGAAAACTTTTTGGCTTGGCTAGAACAATGGAAACAGTTGTCCTCTAATGGTTCAGGGTTTTTGACTGTAGATACATTTAACTCACTATACCATACCACTTATGTAATTAAGGAAATAATTACTTATATTCTAGTAGAAATCCAAGCTCCTTACTTTTTAACTGCCAAGCTTCAAACAGACTGTTTAGAGTCGAGATTCTGACAATATAGACAGTTAGCGGGGGGTAACTACAACATTTCAGTGAGACAGGTTATGGAAGCTAAACATAAAATAAGAATTAAAAGCTTACTGGGCCTCCTTTCTCCGTTAATGTTTGTGAATCTATAATTGTTACACAAAGTAAGTCTAGCTCTTATTCCAACCCTAAAAGCAAGACACAGATGAACCAAAGACTTATGAGTGTATTAGATGATAACTATTTGGATAATGTTGATTTTGACAAATCAGGCCTACTGTATGTGTGTGGCTATATTAGCTTCAAAATAACGACTAACATTCAATGTAAAAGTTGTATTTCACTGGTTGTAAGCCCAATTAACACAGATGATGTTTATTTTCAAACTATTAACCGGGGTGGTTTATCTGTCCCTAGTGATTTTGTGGTTTGCATAGGTAAACATGTACTAGGTATTATCATTGACTATATACAGTATACCTACAGAAGACATCCCATAGCCATAGTGGACCTGTCGCGGGTCGCCAGCAATTTGTTGGCTAGGAGCGCTAGAACAGCGCTAGCTTGTGGTGCGATCTATCTGTAAAGGTTAGAAACAGTCTCGACGCATGCGCAGACGAGTAGATGAGTACTGTACTGAGCAGTCGACCGCTCAGCGCTCAGCTCCTCCTGCTACGATCAGACGATAGCTGTGAGGCCGTGAGGGGGCGGGAGAGTGGAGTAGTGGAGAGAGTATACATACAATGCGTCGCTGTCACTACAACAATATCCAGAATGAAAGTCAATGAGCTGAGCAAAAACTACTCTCGATCAGCTGTGGTGACACGTCACTCGCACTACACTATGTGAATGTCTTCTCACCGCGTGCCTTGGCCCTACTTTCGTTTCATAAAAATGAATTCGTGCGTTAATGGTGTTTGATGGTTTGACTAGACCCAGGTTTCATACTCTTTACATTATGTTGAGACGCACACGATATTGTTAAACAACACTATATAAACCTACTATTGGTACAATTTTTTATTTTTTTAATTTGTATTCGAAGCTTACAATTGATTGAAGTTTGTGTAATTTGTTATTATGTTACCAGCGACTAATTACTCCTTACTTTATTCAAGAAGTAATAAACCATGACTTTTTATAAGAAGTTTTTATCCTACCAACTATGTTAAATTTGTGTTGCTAGATATTTTACATGCATTTTCAGTAAAATGTAATGAATAAGCAATAACGAGGATTTAAGACTTGAAGTATTAAATAATATGGGCCCATTTTGACTACTTACACATTATGTAGGTATATATAGTCAATGGTATTAGGCAGACGTTAATATCAGAAGAGTTCGAAGAAACATTTTTACTGAGCAGTGATCACAGACGTGATCTAGTAACTTTAGCCGAAATCGGCATTCTTAATGACAACAGTATTTTAGTAGACTTAAGTAAATCTTGTGAATGTGGGCGGGCTTATGCAAAATTAGCATCAGATGTGATTTTTAAAATGTCAAATGTGCTTCTAAGTAACTACACAAAAAGGAAAAATGACAAACTAAATGTAAAATCCAGTAAAAGGAAAGTCACAATATTATCTTACGTTACTTCATATTCCTGATAATCTCTTTTTGAATAAAATATGTTTAAAATAAACCTTTCTTTTTCATTCAAACCGGCTACAATCTCTCTAGGCCTATTTTTAAGATTATTTTCTTTAATAAACTCATTAAGTTCCAAAGTGGATCAGTTTTTATTACTATGTATAGCGCTTGTGCATAATATTCAGGGTTTGGAATTAAGTGGTGAATATACGTATATATAAACATGTAGCCTATTAATTAGTATTTCGTAATACTATGTGTAACATTGTAAGCACCATTTCATGCTAAAAATGAATCTATTTAACTGGTTCCATTTTGATAGCTTTTAATGTGAATAAGCCCAGTTTTGGCGAAACGTTGCACGTTTTACCGCTGGCGGCAATACCCGGAGTTGGACCAGGGTGGGGATGAGTCGCGGCGTTGCCACATCGAAGGCCGCGGCCTTACCAAACCAAACCAACTCCACTCCGCACGATTTTTATTTCAGCTGCAGTTTTTTAATACGGACAAAATGAGAGTTTAAAAATTTTAAAAAATTATTTTAGGCCTAAAACTAAAAAAATATATATAATTAATTTTTTAATTAAACTGTCATAACCTAACCTAAGTAACCAAACTTTCTGATAATGACAAAATTGAATGAACAGAGCTATTTCTTCTATTAGTAAACACTAATAGAAGAAATAGCTCTGTTCATAAAATAAAACTATAAATGCCTCAAATTAAATTTTATATTTTTTAATTATAAAATTAAACTGTCATAACCTAACCAAACTAACCAAACTTGCTGATAATGAAAAAATTTAATGAAGGTTTACTAATCGAAAAAATAGTTCTGTTCATAAAATAAAACTATAAATATCTCAAATTCAATTTTATAAGGTTTTAATTATAAAATTTAACTGTTATAACCTAACAAAACTAACCAAACTTGCTGATAAGTAATGCAAAAATCTCAGATAAAAAGTTTGTGCTCCCGATGGGTCTCGAACTCGGAACCTTAGGCTTCGTAGCCCAGCACGCTATATACTAGACCCCCGAGGCCGACGGCTTCGAACCGTTTCATTGCGCTTGACAAAAGATTAGTATGAAATAAACAAATACCCCC
Organism: Macrosteles quadrilineatus; assembly: GCF_028750875.1. Classification (NCBI taxonomy): domain Eukaryota; kingdom Metazoa; phylum Arthropoda; class Insecta; order Hemiptera; family Cicadellidae; genus Macrosteles; species Macrosteles quadrilineatus. Next base: position 8,778,120 of record NW_026542598.1, read on the forward strand.
GCCGCAGCAAACCTGCAGATTAAGCGAATTTCAACTTGTCTGATTACATTTTTAATAAAATATTTCCATAAATAAGACATATTTATTCACAATTTGGTAAAGCTGAACTTATACTACTTATGTTATATTGAACTTTTTTGCCTTATCTACCAAAATTAGACTATTTTAAGCACTTTTTACCATTGGCACTTTTGGGGGAAACGCCTATTTCACCCTGAAAATCACGTTTGAAAATCAAGAAAAATGCTAGAAATCAATGATTTTTGGGGCTTGAAAATTTTCTTTTTAACTTAGGGTGGGTTTTTTTAAATTATCAGTCCATTTTAAACACTTTTTTGGCAAATGCCGTTTTTACCCAGGAAACCAGGTTTGAAAAATCGTAAAAAATAGTAAAGTACCAAAAATTACCCCATTTTTACCCCAAATTCCAGCCCAAGTATTTAACCTCATTGCTCTGTGGAATTTGAACGTTATTTAGGGTAACTGGAGGACACGTGTCTACTTGTTGTAAAGGTTGTATGGGCAGATTCACTCGGTAATACATGAGATAATTATGTAATACCCTGAAAATCACGTTTGAAAATCAAGAAAAATGCTAGAAATCAATGATTTTTGGGGCTTGAAAATTTTCTTTTTAACTTAGGGTGGGTTTTTTTAATTATCAGTCCATTTTAAACACTTTTTTGGCAAATGCCGTTTTTACCCAGGAAACCAGGTTTGAAAAATCGTAAAAAAATAGTAAAGTACCAAAAATTACCCCATTTTTACCCCAAATTCCAGCCCAAGTATTTAACCTCATTGCTCTGTGGAATTTTAACGTTATTTAGGGTAACTGGAGGACACGTGTCTACTTGTTGTAAAGGTTGTATGGGCAGATTCACTCGGTAATACATGAGATAATTATGTAATACTCTAAGATACGAAAAAACTATAACTACATCCACGAATATTTAGAAGTACCTGGGGACCGAGCTTTGTTCGGAGAAAATCATTAGTTCACTCTGAAAGCAGGCTTAGTATCGGAGATACATAAATCTGTTCCCAAACTCCACACGGCTCGCCTTTACAACGTCCTACACCATTTCCTACGTCATGGACCTGTTTCCCTCCATTCCCATAGCACTTTAAGATTGTAGATACCTTAATCTAATCGTTATTAACAGTTCCCACACTCCGGACAGCTCGCCTTGACTACTTCCTTCACCACTTCCAACGTAGCGGACCTGTTTTTCTCCCTTCCCATAGCATTTCAGAATTGCAGATACGTTAATCTAATCGTCATAAACAGTTCCCACACTCCATACTAATCGCCTTTACTACTTCCTTCACCACTTCCTACGTCGCAAACATGTTTCCCTCCCTTCCCATTGCATTTAAAGATTGCAGATACATTAATCTAATCGTCATAAACAGTTCCCACACTCCGGACAGCTCGCCTTGACTACTTCCTTCACCACATCCTACGTCGCGGACCTGTTTCCCTCCCTTCCCATAGCATTTTAGGATAGCCCATACCCTTATCTAATCGTCATAAACAGTTCCCACACTCCGGACAGCTCGCCTTGACTACTTCCTTCACCACTTCCTACGTCACGGACCTGTTTCCCTCCCTTCCCATAGCATTTTAGGATTGCAGATACCCTAATCTTATCGTCATAAACAGTCCCCACACTCCGGACTGCTCGCATTTACTACTTCCTTCATCACTTCCTACGTCACGGACCTGTTTCCCTCTATTCCCATAGCATTTTATGATTGCCTTTACTACTTCCTTCACTACTTCCTACGTCACGGACCTGTTTCCTTCCCTTCCCATAGCATTTTAGGATTGCAGATACCTTAATGTATTCGTCATAAACAGATCCTAGACTTCGCACTGCTACCCTTGACTACAATGTCTCGAGTGATCTTAAGTATAATCAATCTTTGGTATAATCTTTGCTCAATATTAACAAGTGATGTTTTTCCTTTTGTACTGTATTTGTAATTTGCTAGTATACTGTGGGTAGTTGGTTTATTATGAACACGTGCTACAACTTCAAGTCTTTTGTTTACCTTTTCCTTGTTATTTAATTCAACCAACATGGTTACTTAGCAACCCATAAGACTAATGTTAAAAAAATGTGACTTTCAGTTTCGTTTTTCTACGTAATTAGATTTTTGTTGGCAGTTCTAACTGCATGAAACTTGTTTTTAGGCCAAAAATAAACTATTTACAAGATTTGAAGAAAATCGTCGGAGCCGTTTTCGAGATCTTTCTGCAAGCAAGCAAGCAAGCATACGTACAAGCAAACATTGCTCGTATTAGAGTATAGGATATTAAAAGTCATGTTTTAATATTCGTGACAACATCCGAAGTTGTTATGCTTGTGAGGAGGGATTCTTTTCGGTGCTGTGTGGTCACTGGTCGGTTCAGTAAAATATGTACGTGATAGATTATCACAATCTTGTATACAAACAGACACTATTCGATTGTAGGCAGGGTGATTCTTATTTCTTATGGAATGACTGGTTATACGGTCTGGGTCTAGTGAGGAGTGACTACTCAGCGTCAGCGAGTTTTAACAATTATTTGTTTATAAGCCAATCATCGGTCTCAGGTAAGAGACGGGTCTGACTTAGGGGAGGTACGATTGAGGAATTAGTTCAAAATTCCTCCGTGAACAGCGCTGTAGTAGAGAGCACTTTGGCAATGAAGGATTACTAATCGCAAAAATAGTTCTGTTCATAAAATAAAATTATAAATGCCTCAAATTCAATTTTATTATTTTTTAATTAAAAAATTAAACTATCATAACCTAACCGAACTAACCAAACTTGCTGATAATGAAATAATATAACAAAAGTTTAGTAATAGACAAAATAATTCTGTTTATTAAATAAAACTAGAAATTGCTAAATCAAAATTTTATAATGACTTAATAATAAAATTAAACTGTCATAATCGAACCAAACCAACCAAACTTGCTAATAATAAAAAAATCTTGGACAAAAAGTTAAAGCTTCCTGCGGGATTCGAACCCGGGACCTTCAGCATATCAACCCGGCACGCTAACCACTAGCCCACCGAGGCCGATGGATCCTGATCGTTTTGCTACGGTAATGGCGTTCCCTCAGCTAATAAGAAGCCCACAGCTGTCATCGTAGCCTCTTCTATACCTCCCCTGAGTAAATACCGGTAAGAGACACGACTCTCCGACTCTTTTCTTTTCTCACTGCCTGTCCCCACGGTCCCCACCTGTCACCTGTCACCAACTGTCAGCCACCACTAAACTAACCTAACCTTTCTTCAAGTTTCAAGTTTCAAAAGTTTCAAAACGAAAACGCCGAAAACTGATTATCGATATATTGTACATATTTACACAGAAGAGTTTTGTCGAAATAGATCAAAAGTTCCAATCCTATTTTAAATTTTACACTCCGTTTAAAATTTCAATGGAAAATGTTTGAATGGGTGGAACAAGACTTGCGTCATATAAGAGACGGTGAGCCTAAACGTCCTGAAAGTTTAATTGAGGTTAGTAATTTTTAATAACTTTTATTATGACAATCCTATCCATTATTTATTTATCCATTTCTTGATAACTAAAATCTCTCGTAAACATAAGTGTATGTAACTTATTTCATTATTATACAAGCTATCCAAAAAGTTGCAACAATGCCCGCAAAGTTGTCCAACTTGCTGCGCTCATGATGTGTTTTGACTTGTTAAAGAAGGCTAATTATTTACTATGGATTCCTCCAAACGAATTTTTAATTTTGATATCTTACTTTATAGTTTGCTACCTCCTGAATCCAATTATACCATTATTTTTCACAGCTAAAGAATATTTATTTTATTTCCATTCCAATGGCCAAAGACCATTACAAAAATGATTGTTAACGATTGTTATAATCTTAAATTAATTAATAAATATACAGTTTTATATTACTGAAGATGGTATTTGTTTACTTTAGGGACTTCTAACGAATTTTGAAAAAAATGTTTTTTTCTCATTATTTGGCCTATTTTGAACACTTTTTACATTTGACACTTTTGGGGCAAACACTATTTCACCCTGAAAATCGCGTTTGAAAATCGCGAACATTTTTCTGCAATTGCCATTTTTACTTAGAAAATCAGGTTTTTCCCCCCTTGCCTTTCTTTAAATGTGTTTTTATTATTGTAGTAATAAGCAGATGTATATTTAAACTAACCTAAACTAACCTAACCTAACCTTGGTTTAACTAAAAATCCGCTATTTTTGGCATATTGCTAACCTAAGCATTGTTTAGGTAGGGTTGGGTTAGGTTAGGTAGGATTGGGTTAGGTTAGGTTAGGTTAGTTTAAATATAGTTAGGTTAGTATACGTAAGGTTAAGTTAGGTTAGGTTAGGTTTGGTTGGATTTAAAATATTAAGGTGATTTTAGGCTAATTGGTTTAAATAATAACTTAATAACTAGCCATACTTTACCTAACCTTAACTAACCTAACCTAACCTAACCTAACGTAACCTAACCTTTGTTTAACTAATAATCCGCTATTTTCGGCATATTGCTAACCTAAGCATTGGTTAGGTACGGTTGGGTTAGGTTAGGTTAAGTTAGGTTAGGTTGGGTTAGATTAGATAAAGTTAGATTGGATTATATTTAGTTCTGTAGGTCCTTAGTAATAGTAAAAACACATTAACAGTAAAAAAACTACGCAAATTTTTAGCACTTTTTGCAATTTTCAAACGCGATTTTCAGGGTGAAATAGGCGTTTGCCCCAAAAGTGCCAATTGTAAAAAGTGTTCAAAATAGGCCAAATAATGAGAAAAAAACATTTTTTTCAAAATTCGTTAGAAGCCCCTAAAGTAAACAAATACCCTGAAGGTATACTAAGTTATGTGAGATAAGTTAACTTAGGTACTGAAGATATCGCTGTTTTAAAATATGTCTAACTTTTGAATAGGTAAACAATTAGGCCTAACTTAGCAAGGATGACATCTACAAGAGAAATAAACTGAGGCTAATTGCATGTAACCTAAACTTAGTTCTTAATTAGGCATATCAGGTTGGTGGGTCGGGCTTCAAGCGAATTCGGGGCTGTTTTAAGAGTTTTTAAGTTAGATTAGATTAGAAAGGTAAAGTTTAGGTTATAATGAATCGAGATGTTGGTTTGCCAACCTTAAGACTGTGTTTGTATAAATAAAACCCTGAAAAAAACTTCAAAATACTATTCCAGTTTTTTGGCGTGTTTTAATGAAAACTGTCTTTGGGTAAGTACTGTAACATAAACGACTCAATTCATTATAACCTAAACCTATATTATTTTTTGTTACCGTACTGACAAAGTTGATGGGTCATAACAGTTGCTATAGCTCTTAATAAGTCATTCCATAAGTTCGACTCCGTAAAACGCATCTTGTATTCGAGAGAAATTAGGTAGGTAGTCATTTAGATCAGCGCAATCTGTTGGTGTCTCACATCAACTAAGACGAATTTAATTAAAACTGGCGACAACTTTAACATACAGATGGAATGTCTAGCTGTGGAATGTTTTAGGCCTACTTGCACTAAAGGTACAGGCTTCTCTATTTTCACCTCATGCTGTAAATAAAACATGTGATTGTAATTTCTTCCATTTGTTTTGATTTTCTGTTTATAAGTATTTCGTTGTTATTTTGTCCCTAGCATGGCAACCCATAAAGCCCATGTTATTTTTTTTTTATTTCAAATTCATTTTTTGTAGCCTACTCATATTTGAGCCTAATTTAATTTTTAAAGGGATTCTGCACATCTACAGAAAAATATCTTTCTAACAGTATGCGTAGAGTTTCCCTTCGATGCACACAAGCTGAGAAAAAAGGTTTTAAAGAAACATGCTTGCCTATTAATGTATAGATAGATAAGCTAACCTGATAAGGAATAATTATATATTCCTTTGATATTGATATGTGCCACTGATTTCATAATACAAAATTTCTAAGTGCATTAAAGCATAGATTTTTGAACAAAAAAATGTAAATTGTTTCATAAATTCGTCATTTTGTTGAAACTATAAACACACTTACCAATTAGGCCTACCATGCAGTGGGGAATCTAAAATCACTAAATATTGCCAACATTTTGATTTTTTACAGATTCACTAAATGCTTAAAACACATGACCTTTTAAATACAATTTAAATATTAACATCTGTTTCATTAAAAGATAGTGTAAAATTATCCATCTGGTTATAATGTAAACAAATCTGTACCAGCAAAAAAGCTAAAGGTCTAAGTTGTAATAATTTTGTTATATGTCATTAAATTCATTTTTTGTTTCAGATGCCTAGTATGGTTCCTGAAGTCCCTGAAGTTTCTCTTTGTTTCACTGGTACACAAGAGAAAAATCAATCTGACCCATACCTACGTTCCAATGTTGAATATAGGACTACTGCAGTTCCTTCAGACCATCGTCATCAAAGACCCCCCCAAAATGAAATGCTCCTAAGAAATAAAAATGAATCTTATAACACTTGGAAAGCAAAAAATGCTCAGACTTTACATGACATCACTGGTGGCCTGGATCGACCCAATGATTCCAAATCTTCCGTAACAAAGAAGTCTGCAGGCTTAGTGAGAAAGCAAAACAGCGGAAATGGTATGTATTCTCCATCGACAACTTCTGCAAAAGGTTATTCTGATCAGGCCAGTAATAATGGTTCCAGTACTGAATATAGGCCTGGAGTTAATGATCATCTGCGAATGACAGCATTAAAACAGTTTGGAAATGAGCGTTCAGCAGAACATCACCTCGCAGATTACACGTCACATACGCTTCCTTTCCATCAGCACCAAGCTCAGCAGTCTATTGATAATGTCAGAAACCCATCAAGTCCATCTTCTATTTTGCGAAACCAGCATAGTTGTAAAGACAGAATTGTTGGCAACATACCTTATCCTTATCAAACTAGAGAAAATTGTAATCCTGGTTTTTGTGCTCCTAATTATTGTAACCCGCTTCAATGTTCCTGTGTAAAGTGTAATGGACCCCAAGTGAATCCTATGAATCACTGTGCAAGTGATCAGGTTCAGGAGACAAGAACTAATATGCAGTTTGTTGATCCTACAAAGGTGTTTCCTTTAGATCCAGGGCTAATCAACAATCATTTGAGTAGTTTGTTCCATTTAATAAACATTCAAAACGAACAAATCTCTATGTTGTGTCAAGAAATGAGCAGTCAGAAGTCGGCTACATCTGCCTTACATGATGATGTTAAGAAAATATTCACCACTGTGTCTACAAATAAACAAAGTAACTGTGAAAAATCTCCAACCAGGGAGAAGTCCTGCCGATGCTGTAACTGTGAGGATCAGGTTGTCACAAATAAAATGTCTGATGAGAAAGAAAGCGGTCAACTGAAGTGTAATGTTCAATCAAATAACGAACAACCACCTGCGACCTCTGATAAAATAGAAAAACGATCAGTAGGTGTTATGACAAGTTCTATAGACAATGTTAATAAAGATGTTTCATGTGAGAGAAACAAACCTCAAGGAGTTAAAGAAAAATTTCCCAAAGAAAAAGCACCCAAAGGAAAGGAGAACGTACAGAAAGCAAGCAAACAACAAAAACCCAGAGTGGTCAATTCTTCATCCAACAAGCAAACTAATCAAAAGGAAGAAAAGAGGAAATCTCACGAGTCTGTAAAGAAACGGTAAATATTGATCAGTTCAGTCAGTGATTTATTTAGGCTACCTTCTTTTTTATTATGATCAGACATGTTTTGGTGTTGGCCTATTGCTAGCCTAGTGTTACTGCCTTAGGCCTATCACTTTATCTTGTATCCAAATACTTAAGAGTCTTCCTTAGTGGTAGCCATGTTGGATTTCTTCCCCATAAGAACAATGTTAAACATTACATCATTTGTGGACACGTAACGGTGTTATTTGTTAAGATATAGCTTTGAAATTTATAATTTGTATTTTTAACATAATAGACTCGTGACTGAGGTTTTTGAATTTCGAAAATCCATTTTCATTTCCTTTCAATAATTAGCATAATTTTAAGCTAATTAATAATCAATTATTCATTATAAAAATTAAAAATTGTGAAATAAAAAACGTCAATCTCTAGAGGACCGCAATTCCTTAAATTTAACTCCTTATCCATAATTATATGACAATTTGCTGATGAGATATTTGGACCCAAAGTTAACATTGTTCTTATGGGGAAGAAATCCAACATGGCTTCCACTAAGGAAGACTCTTAAGGGGGTCGGTTACAAAACTGTTTTTTAATTCTGTGCCAAACTTATTCAAATTAAATACAGTAGAACCTCTTCAATCCGAACTAATTGGGACTGGGGGTAGTTCGGACTATTGAATAGTTCGGATTACAGAAAATATTGTTGTTTTTACATAACAATAGCTAGGGAAAAGTGAAAAATGCTTTATAAAGTAAAATACCTACATTGTTTATTTAATACAGTTGTAAACATAGGGAATAAACAGTACTGTACATTACAATTGAAATAATTACGGTGCGTATATCAATAAATAACTACTGTACTGTGTATAGAGTACAGCAATGAGGCGTTCGGATTAGTGGACGTTCGGATTACAGGGGTTCGGATTAAAGAGGTTCTACTGTAGTGCTGTTACATTTTTGGTATAAGATAGTTTAAAGATGATTTGATATGAAACCTATTATGCTAAATAACTTCTTGATCAGCGTTGTACGTGTTATTAAATTTACGGAAAGTAAATTAAAGATACGTCTTATAACACTTAAAACATACATTTACCTACGCTTATACTGTTACTCACAAGACGGTAAAAATACAAAAGCTCCGGAAATCCGCTTTGACCACTTACCATCTTTTTTGTATATTTACCGTCTTGTGAGTAACAGTATAAGCGTAAATATATGTTTTAAGTGTTATAGGCCTAAGACGTATCTTTCATTTACTTTCCGTACCTATTATGCCTACCAGATTTTTAGGTAATTTATTGGTTCTATACAGTGTAGCTTATCTATTTTTACAGTGTGCTGCTTAAAACAGTGAGAGTAGTTTAGCTTACTAATAATAATTGTATTGGCTTTTCTCAAATTCAAAGCTCAATTCTCAAAGTCTTAAGTCACTCTCTTGGTGAATTATCATCAAACTCAGGGTATGTCGGGTTGGTAAAAAATTGGCTCGAAACAGTGATGAGTTTCTTTATATTGACAATTTTCTTTACATTTAGTTTTAGTTATTTATGAAATGTGATCGAACCCAACATTACAGTTGACATTTACGTAGATACGTCCAAGTTGCTGACTCGCTCTTTGCCCTAAATAACATAACTAACTCCAAGTATGTTACATTGCCAATATCAAGTAAACAATTAAGCTCCTCTTATTAAAAAGCTGTTGATGATATATTAATTTCTCTTCACTAATAAATCGTTATCAAGATTGTCAGTATGGTACGATGAATAATAGGCATTATCACATGGTAGACTTTTAGCTACCGGTACCATTGCTTATAGGCAAAATCCTCAAAGCAGAACTAAGGGTGAAAGTGTGACATTGTCGCTGAAAGACAAGGAGGGCTGTTGAAAGGGGGGGGGGGATTTAAATATATCCTGGAGAAGTAGGTAGTACTTCTTACAAACAAAATGGACCAATTACTGTAAATTTAAAATAGTAATTACTTTTTTTAGTAACAGCAAAAAGGATGAATCTAACGATAGCTGCCAGAGTGAAGATTCATTTTCATTGGATGAAGCAGCCATTGGAATGAGGACCGAGACTGAACCAGGTGATGTTTCTCCTGATGTTTCCATCCACGTTAACATGCCAGATTATTCTGCTTCCTCGGCCGAAAGGTAACGTACTGGACTGTAAAGATTTGTTGACTGTAACTTAAAAATCGCTAGGCCTACTGCTGACTTAAGACAATGGCTTACGATTTTGAATAGGTTTAAAATTCAAACTATTACATTAGACAAATTAGCTGCATTGCTGATTTCTATGCTCACTCCAAATCTAAAGAGTTGATACTGGTAGCACAAACCACAATACAGTAGAACCCCTCTTTGGGATATACAACCTTGTGTCCGACCTTCTACGTTTTACCTGATAGACGATAGCGCCAAGCGTGTTTTGTTAACCGAAAGGCAAAAAACGAAAAATGGGTGTTGCCGTAATCGTAGTAGACGAATACCGGTTTTGTAGAAACTGCAGGACATTCAAACTAGTTTTGCTGTGATCAGGAGATGATTGCCGATGTCGCCGATAGCACGAGATATGGTCACGGGTGCTGGCGTGATCACAGCAGATGAATACCGGTGTCACCGAGACGTTTGACATTTGACAGCTAGGTTCAAATTTAGCCTAAAATTGCATAGCCTATTATCTTTGACTATTGATAATACAGTATCTACTGAATGGCTTATTACTGAATATATTACTATACTCTGTTCCCCAAATTTAGGCAGTTTTTGGGGAAGAAATCTATCCCCTCCAATTGGCCCAACCTTTAAAACAATAGCTCAACAGTGAATTTTTAACAAACATTTATTCAACCCATCAATCAGCTGTGCAACATACATTGAAAAAAATGTGGTAGGGAAAATTTCCCTCAAACCACCTAAACTTTGTAAACGGAGGGAGTATAGCTATGTTCTATTTGTCAATGGGCATAGAAAGATTATACATTGAATAAAATCACTATATGCTGTTATATTGGCACAATTTAGTATAGTAATTTTATAACTTGGAAAATGCAACAAAAATCCATTGAAAATATTGTTTTTTCCACCAGTGAGACTTCAGATAGTTTTGACAGTGAAGAAGAAGGACAAATTTCAGACGGAGAGTCTTCAGACCCTCAGATTGGATGGACATTTTACGACAGAGTTGTTGTAAGTGAATGTTTTATCTCTAAATTAATCAGTGCTTGTATTGTGTTTACAGAGTTCCTATATTTGATATAGGCCTATGTCTTGTGTACTGAGAGGTTTTCTGAAACGAATTATAAAGATATTTAACAAGTTTTGAAAGAATAAGAATATGTATATTTATTGAAATAGTAATGTCAGATTGCTTCAAAAATGAATCAGCACAATTAGGTAAAGGTAGGGTACCTTTTCAGTTTGATCATAAATTAACTAAACCTATATTTAATCAAAGTTGAAAAATGAGCAAGCTCCCGCTCTCACTCCCTTCGGTCCTCTGTGTCACTCATCCTTTTAGCGAATTTCCCTATAGGGAAGTAGCTATTACCGTAGGTGGCACGGTAAGACCTAGACCCGGGACCGATTTACTTTTTCATTTTGATGTCCCCAGAGGCCAAAAACACCATTCGTTCAAATTTTTATATATGTATATATATATATATAGACATATATATATATACGTCCGTGAACGCGATAACTTGAGTAATTTTTGTCCGATTTTGATGAAATTTGGTTTAAAGGTGTAAAGCGGGATAAACTTGAATGAGTTCGCGAACCAGCAAGATCGGACCATGGGAACGGGGCTTTACGGGGGGTTTTATGGGGTAAAAATTGGTTTTTCTCACTTTTGACTCTCAAAACACAAAATTTCCCGATTTCTCTTTAGACCTTTTTAAAGAGCTTAAAAAAACAAATAATTTAGTATACAAAAGTATTTTTGTTCGATTATTAGTAACGGAGAAAATTAAAAAAATTGTAAATTTAAAATTCCCATGTTATTCTTATGGAGAATATTGTCAAATGTTGTAGTTTGCTTGTTTATGGATATATTTTGATCAAACTTGGCAAATTTATTTATTTTGTACTAAGCTATCAATATTTTACTCAAAAACACACTTTATTAGTTTCCTTGTAGCAGCAAACCTAGGTACTCGTTAAACCTAATGTTATTAAAATATATTTAACTGGAAATCAATTCAGACAAATGGAAATTCGCTTAGTCTGCAGGTTTGCTGTGGCGGGGGTATTTATGTTTTGTGGGGATTGTGACCAGGAAAATGGTGTGTATCAGTTCGCAAGTTGTGTATTCGTTTCAGTCTATTCTATGGAATAGACACTACTGTCCTTTGGAATAGGCCTAGTCACTTCTATTCTTTCAACATCATGATGAACTATACTGCTCAATTCCATGTTCACTAATGCTGTAGCCTACAGGGCTTATAAGAGATAGCCGTGCTATCAACCTTATTTAAAACATCATGTTTATTGTCATGCGGGTTGCACCAACTGAAAACTGCAATGCAATCCAATATACCAACACTCGTACAGAAGTTAAAGGACATTTGAGTTATTTCTGTGGCTTTTTGCTCATCTAAGATTGATGGTGTATTTTGACTGAATGGCTTAAAATTTTGACTTTGGTATAGTCAAAGTTATTGTAAAAAAAAGTAAAGAAGGGGTAAAAATTAAAGCAGCATTTCAATTGTCCTGATGTTTAGTGCGGCTAATTGCAAAAACTTATAATTTAAATTCTTGGCTTTGACTGGTTGTTCTCCACAGTGAATGAAGAACGGAGGAAACTCTTTTTTCTTTTACATTACAAGATTTTTCTAAAATTTCAATTTTGGACATCATGACAATTTTTTTATTCTCTTGCTTTTTTTTTAATTTTAGATTATGTTGTTACCTTTTTCATTAGGCCCAGTTGGTTTTGGCCATTATGATACTAATAGACAGTACGGAACATTATAAATTAATATTCGATCCAATCTATTATGATATTTTAGGGGCAAGTAAACAACATGTTAAAGAAATCATCAGGGGATCCTAGACAAGAATACACTCGTTCTCAAAGAAAGAATGAAGGAAATGTCCTTTACCAATGCAATGGAGATTACGAAACTGAGAATAATTGGTCTAAAAGGTAAGTGGTTAATGAGTACAATATAATCAATATAATATTAATTTACGCAACGATTACGTAAAGATAGTACTAACAACACGAGTAGAAATTTAAGGTACAGGCCTTGGCAAGTGCCTTAAAAACTTCTACGACAGTCATTAAGACTATTTACGCTAGTTACTTTCACTACTTTACCTACGAATGTTTTTTAATTACTAACAATCACTACTCATAACTTGTAAGTGAGGTTATGTTTTTATTTATAACCTCTCATTGCCACTGACAGTGATGCAATGAATCATTTGTATACCAAACACTAATTGCACCACTCATTAACAATTAACAATTAAATTGGTACTCAACAGCTGATTAGTTGAAGTTCAAAGTATTACAATTTTACTTCTGGTCCATTACTCGTTTTGTTAGAACAATGTAAGTAAACAATACTGTTAGTTTAAATTAATCTTTTCAATTCTAAGAACTGAACTGAAACGGCTAGTTTAAAAAACAGTCTTAGGAAAAACAACAACTTTAATTTTTAACCCTCCGAGGGTCACGCGTCGAGTTTAAGACGCACAACACACTTTGTGTAGGGTCACGCGTCGAGTTTAAGACGCACAAACATCGTTTACGGCGAAGGCTCTATGACTGACTGAATCGGATTGAACTGGATCGAGTTAGGTATCGTTCTTTCCGTAATATTCTAAGCTTTCTCCAGAGGTCTGTCTCTAAGCGCTATTCATTTTAGTTCCGAAAATATTGTAGCAGACAGCTGACGTGCGTGTATTTGTAAACAGCTAGGTTCCCCCGGACCGATGACTGATGTGTTTTATTACGTTTATCATTGTTTTAGTGTTAAAAATCAAAAGTAGTGATATACGTGGTGCATTATAAGAAGATTGAAGTGGTTTTGAAGTGCTGGTTGATGATCCTGAAGAAGTAGGTAGTGATATTGATGTAAATTATCAGCCAGATTCCTAGCTATGGTTAGGCTATGCATTCTTAGCTAAACGCTATGTACTGAAATCCGTTTTTCGCTCATAACTTATTTATTTGATAACTTACCTCGCTATATGATTATATATTTGTAATCCTCATTAAATTTAGAACAAAGTGGCTATTTTCAAATATTTATAGGCCTATAATTTATACAATTTCATTGAGCGCGAACTTATTTTTTTTTTTGAAAATTTTTGAAATTATATTATTTTTACCTAAACATTTTTTTTTTAAAAAATGTTCCTTATGTTTTATATATAATATTGAAGCCCATGATTTTCCAAACAAAATGGTATATAGAACATTAGAATTAACATTGTTTTAAGCTTCTCAGATCCGTTTTAATAAAACCTTGCAAAGGGGCCAAAAATAGGTGGACATTAAGGCCTAAACTATGGACACTCGGAGGGTTAAATTTCTTTTTAAAAATTACATTTGGCACAAATGTAATGCCAAAAGTGGGTTATTTTCTATAGAATTTCCTATTGAACCACATCCTTAATTTGTTTATGCTGATATTTTTTATTTTATTTACCCGCTGCTCAGATATGTTTTAAATTAACAATCAAATTAAAGATAAAATGCCTTAAGAACCTGGAGCGTGAGCTAAAGAAATCAACGTAAATTAAATAAAATTAATGACAATTATTAGAGTCAATTATAGTGACAATTATTTCTTTTGGGATTTTTAAAATTTTTGTTTTAGAGGTTGAAAAATATGACAGTTTAAGTCAATATATTTATGTAGTTTGACAAAATAATTACAATTAAAATTAAAAAGTAGATATCAAATCATATCTGCGGTTTCAATAGAAAAAATGGGATATTGTATTTTGCAACTTTTTATCTTAATAAACGATGCTGTAATATGCTTCAACCCTTAACATTGCCGTTATGGACAGAAAATCCAAGAGGGTCGGCGGTCCTGCAGACTCTTAAATTATTGACCTACTATGAGAGGTAAGACCAAAGTTTTATACTCTATAACAAATTTGTAATGTTCAAGGGTGACTTTTGACGGCCCACCGTTAGAAGACAGTGACAACAATGGCTTACACATGCCTCGATACCATCAGTTCAGGACCAATCAAGACTACAGAGTGCCTGGTAAGTATTTAGTTTGACTTGGAGCACAACTGAATGTTGATTCTGTATCAACTGCTAAACACGAGGCTTTGTGTCTATTCCTGTATTTAGGGATGACTGAGATTTCCTTGATCTTAATACTTAATATTAGTAGTGCACCTTTTGTACCTTTCAAGGGA
Organism: Macrosteles quadrilineatus; assembly: GCF_028750875.1. Classification (NCBI taxonomy): domain Eukaryota; kingdom Metazoa; phylum Arthropoda; class Insecta; order Hemiptera; family Cicadellidae; genus Macrosteles; species Macrosteles quadrilineatus. Next base: position 8,793,176 of record NW_026542598.1, read on the forward strand.
ATAGTGATTAACTTCTGATCCCTTATAAAAAAGAATCATATTTAACCGTCATACGCAAGCATTTACACAAGGCATCTTCAAATTAATTTTAAAATGCAGTTTGACAATTGTTTTCCAGACTATGAAGTTATGTTTAATATTTTCAGTAGTAAGTCATAGAACTTTCTAAGACCATGTTTTAATGCATATTTATAATGTCTGTGGTAGTTGCTGGCGGCCAAGACCTGTTGGTGTGTGACTACGCCAACGGAGGCAACAACCTGTCCCTAGTCAATGGCAGCACCAACCTGTCATTTGCTACGTACAGATACTACCAGCGACACCAGCTGCTACCCCCACCACCTACCACTGGTGAGTTTGTTCTAGTGCATCCTGTAATCATATTGTGTAACTCAGGAGTAGTAACTGCTGAGTAAATAGTTAACCCTTATAGACAATAGACAATAGACAATAGACAAAGCTTTATTGTACATAACGCCTGATACAATAATTACAAAAGTAATTCCCAAGCTGGTACATGGTCAATTTATATCTAATTTATATCTAGGTTCCTTAATCTAATTATACCCTGACAAGAGTAAAAACTATTACAATTTATCTTTAAAAAACGTCTGAATTTTGTAATACGCTTTTTGGCTCAAAGTCTCTTTCAGTTTATATGTAAAATTTGATTTTGATAAAGTTCTGTATGAATTTGGTAAATGATTGTAGATTTTTAATCCCATGTAAAGAGGCCCAGTTTCAAATTTTGTGTGCGAATGTTTGGGATATTGAAAAGTTTTGTTATTATTTCTCGTTTGATAGTTATGATTTATCTTATATTTTTCAAAAAAGAAAGGATTTGCATGAACATACTTTGCTATTTCAAATATATAAAGAGAAGGTAATGTTAAAATGGAATGTTTTTTGAAAAAAGGTTTACAGCTTTTTTTAGACTTCTGGTGAAAAATAGTTCTGAGAATTGACTTTTGGCAAGTGAACACTTTCTTGGCCTCTGCAGAGTTACCCCATAGAGTGACGCCATAAGCCAGCAAAGAAAGAACATACGCATGATATACTGTCAAGCAGACTTCTAGCGGCGTGACCTTGGATAGTACACTTAGTGAATACCTTGTTGACCTTAATTTTTTATTTAGATGATGAATGTGATCAGACCAACTTAATTTTGAGTCTAAATTTAGACCTAAAAACTTAACAATTTTTGTATTACTGATTGTGGTGTCTGTAACTCTGTTTCTGAGTTTAAATTGAAGAATGTTAGTTTTACATTCATTTAATTTCAGGCCATGGCTCTCAAACCATTCATTGATTTGTTTAATTGTGCTGTCAAAGGTTAATTTAAGTTCACTTAATGTTTTTCTTTTTAAAAGAGCAGTTGTGTCATCGGCATACAAAGTGAAAGCACAGGAATTTGTGGAAAGGCAATTAGGCAAGTCATTAATAAATATAATAAATAATAAAGGCCCAAGTATAGAACCTTGGGGAACACCATATGTAACGCTGGCCCAGTTAGAATAATATTTTATTGATTTTTTTATTACTATTGTGCGCTGCTTTCGATTGAATAGGTCTCGTAATAATTCTAGTGCCATTCCCTCCAAGCCAATATTCTTCAATTTGATCAGCAGCAACCTGTGGTCCACACAGTCAAAAGCCCTGGATAAGTCACAGAAAACTCCTGCAGTCAACTGTGACTGATCCAGAGTTTCAAGGACACTACTAATATAAGTAAAAAGAGCATTATGTGTGCTTAGATTTCTTCTAAAACCAAACTGCTCTTGACACAGTTTTGAGTTACATTCCAGGTAATTTGCAATTCTAAGATGAATAATTTTTTCAAAAATTTTAGATACATTACTGAGTAAAGAAATTGGTCTGTAATTTTGACTATTATTATGTGTGCCTTTTTTTTTATTGGTCTGATTTCAGACAATTTTAGCAAGTCTGGAAATTCACCCTCACTAAATGATTGATTGATGAGTCTAGCTATAATATCAGAATTAATGTCAGCAGTCAATTTCAATAATTTAGTGGGAATCTCATCCCAACCACAAGAATTACTATTACTTAAACTTAAGATAGCATTTTTAACTTCAAATTTGTTGGTAAAAGCCAAAAACTGTAATTTATCTGTATTGTCTGATTCTAAAGAGTTTTGACTGATGTACTTGTTATTGATGAAAGAGACATTTGGCACATTTAATATTTCCTCTATGTTGGAAAATTGAACATTAAGATATTCTGCAATTTCTTTGGGTTCATTTATCACCCTATCCCCAACATCAATTTTAGTAGTAGTCTCCGTTTTTACTTGAATGCCCAGTTCTTTTTTAACAACTCCCCACATAGCTTAACTCTTGTTACAAGATTTAATAATAAAATTACTATTATGCAATCTCTTAGCCTGCAAAACTACCTTTTTATAAACACAGAATAATCGGTAGTTCCAAGTTTTCTGGATGAATGAATGAATTTGTCATATTAACTTACTGCTTATTCCGGGGCCTTCATAATTGTAGTCAATAATTAACAAGTGATAAGATACAGTACGGGACCGAGGCCAGTCCGGATAACGGGTTTTCCGGTTAAACCGACGTCCCCAAAAACTCATTAAAACGGACTGTTTACTGTGATATTCGACTTAAATTTAGGAGAGCATTGTATTTAGACACGTGATCACTGGTCTCAAATCTTTCCCACAAGAACAGTCGTTTCAGTACTGCCCACTTCCTGCCGATCTAGTCCGGTTAAACCAATGTGCTGATAAAAATTGTCCGGTTAAACAGATGTCATTTCCGCCGAGTGTAGTCCGGTTAATCCGATGTCCGGTTAAAAGGTATCCAGATAAGAGAGAGTCTACTGTAGAACTAAACTTGACATGAATACTTAAAATTTCCAACTAATGTTTGTTAATAATAGCGAGATTATACAGGCTATTTAAAGTATACCATTAGCAATGTGGAAGTTGGAAGCGAGCAAGTCTAGTTGTTAGAGTGCAGGACTTCGGTCCTGGGTAAGTGATAATGCCGCACCCCTTAGAGTTTAGTCTGAAGTAAGCTAATATAGAAAACAATCCCAAGCCCGTGCCTAGCGTCCTAGGACAAAAAAGTAATATGGGAGTGCCCCTGAATGCCAGGTAAAATACATTGATATGTTCAGAGGCATTCCTATATTGCTAAGAGTATAGTGCGGATACTACTACATGAGCTTATTGCAAGGCATGCCAGTGTTAGAGGCCGACTGTTTGAATACAACCAGAGAATGACAGCCAAAAACTTCTTGGTAAGTTGTACAGGAAATTAGGTCTGGATTAATATGGCTAATAATAACATTATTAATGTGTGTTTCAAGTTTCAACCTTTGTCTTTTTTCAGACCCAATGTTCTTCAAACAACCAATGAAAAAGAAGAAAGAATCTAAGAAAAAGGAGAAGACGCCCCCGTCACAGAAGAGTCAAAAGATGAGAAATGGAAGACCACCCTCTAAGATTTTGGACGTGTCCGCATTGAAACACCAACCTAAGTTGTTCTAATCAGACCATACTCTTAGTTGAGGAGTAGCCTAAATCCCACAGTTGGCTTATACATAACAAGGTTATCAATAAAGGTATATATAGGAGTACAGCTAGTTAATTTGAGAAAATTATAAAGATTTGAAATTAGATGCTAAATAGTGCTTAGAGATCTTTAACATGTTCACTGCTAATTGCAGGTATATGATATTTTTTAATTCACAATTTATAGGATTCAATTTATTTAATTTATATTAGCAATCCATAGTGATATTATCATCGTAGAAGAAGTCTTCTACGATGATATTATCACTGTTATGTTGTGGGACTCTATAAGCAGCCTGGACTAGGCTTACTTATTTTCTCAGGTAAACGAGCTGAAATTAATCCCCTTACGAAAACCTTAACCATAGCTTATGCAACTGGTTATGAATTTATGTAAATGCCAGCTTTGCTTTAAATACCAAAAACTATTTATATGTAAAACCATTGAATATACACCTACTAGAGTAGACTAATGGAGGCTACGACTATGGTTACCTGAACACAGTAGCTTCAGCGGTCTGAACTACTCCCCCTCGTGTATGTCGGTAATGCAGTTTGGTTGATTTTTTTAAATATTACGTTCATTGTAGGCTGTAAAATGTCATTTTTCTAAATGAAATTTGTTGGTTTGATATTGTAACAAACGATATTGGTAATTTTGTTGTTTTATAATGCATTTTATTTTAAATACTAAATTATTAAAGGGTCCTCATAGGCGCACTGCACTACCGACCGACTACCGCGACCCAAACGTCAGCGGCCCAAACTACGTCACCAAATTCGGTAACAAATATTAGCTTTATCTGTCCCTTCTTATACATGTATACTCAATGGTAAAACTGTAAGATAAACTGTAATAGCCTATAACTGAAAATGTGCCTCTTAAAGTAAATGTTTTATAGTCACTGACACAATTGATTTTAATCTCATCAAAATGAGACATGGTTTCTTTGCTATTTGATCGGCTGTGATTCAGTATTCTATCATAGAACATGACTTTTTAGGTTTCACTCATATGACTGCAACTAATGTTTGCAAAATAAAACATTGATTTATTTATTTGTAAAGCTATATTTAGTTGCTTTAATACAGTACACATTGTGTTCTACTTCTATAAAATAATTCTAGGAGTACCTGTAAAAGTTTGTAATTTGCACATTTGTAAGTTTATATTTAAATAAATATTGTATTTTCAAGTTCATAAATTTTATTCCATGCTGCATCCAAACCTTAAAAATTACATGATATAATACTCGCTTACGATAGCTCCAAGACTCAGGATTTTCCAAATTTAAGATTTTTACCACCGACCGTTTTTTTAAGTAGCCGTTTCAGTTCAGTTCTTAGAATTTTCTCATAACAGCATTGTTTACTCACATAACAGCATAGTTTTACATAACAACACTGGTAATGGACCAATGGGGTTCCAAGTTTGAGAGAGAAGAAGTAAAATTGTAATGCTTCAAACTTCAACTAATCAGCTGTTTACCAATTTAATTGTTAACATTGGTGCAATTATAGTGATTGGTACAATGAGTCGTTGCATCACTGTCAGTGGCAATGAGATGTTAAAAACGAAAACATAACCTCTCTTAGAAGTTTTGAGTGTGGTAATTAGTAATTAAAAACCGGTCGTGGGTAAAGTAGTATACTCAATTCGCATAAATAGTGTTAACGACAGTCGAGAAGTTTTTTCCTAGCTATTCCATAACTACACACCCAGGGCCGTATTTCTGTAACGCCCCCTCACATGATATTTTTGCTTGATAAATGAATTCACTAATAAGATGTTAGGGTGTTAGATTTTCCAAGATGTGAAAATTCTTCAATTTATTGTACTTTATTCTTCCGATAGCCGGAAATGTCTGAGAGTGCACAATATAAATGTTGATTTCACGGCAACTGCAAGGACCCTTACGATTTAATTGAAACCAATGTTAATGTTTTTGTTGCGATTGCAATAGCCATTCAAATAGATTTTTCCAAAGCAATTCTTGATTTTGGCCCTAGATGTGAAGGTCAAAACTTTTACCCAACCAGAAATAAAAAGTCTGTTTTCATTAATCAAATTATAAGTTTATTTGCCGATTGTATCATAGAAAACTAAGGATTGAGTTGAAGATCGTACCACATGTAATCCCTAAATCCCCTAAGCTACAGCCAGCCGAAGAATCAGAATTGGGTGTGTTGCTAGCCTGGTGGTTTAGCGTCTTGGCCTTTGTTGCGGGAGGGACGTGTTCAATTCCCGGCCCATTTACAAAACTTAAATGGGTTTGGACTGCTTTCCCTTTAAAGTATTTAAGCTTACTTTAATAAAAATGCCACTGGCGTAGAGCACACAATAAAAAAATAGAGGGCCTTTCAGGAGGAAGCTGCTACTTTTGAAATTCACACCAGTATTGTATCTCTGTCTCACAAATTAACATTAAAAAACTCTTCACTTCAGTAGGTATTAAAAATCTAAAAAAAAACACGTAAAATAATTATTTTTTGCAAAAAAATTATTTACTAAATGAGGTAGGTACTTAGAAATCTACAAAAACATGTCCCGTAACAATATCAAACTTAAAAATTAAAGATAAAACTGACAACTATGATTTATTTTATTAGTTATGTCTATTGAACTATTAACTAACAGAGAAGGCATAGAATAAACAACATATTTTCAAATAAAATATCTTTTTTATTTACTCAACACATCTATATACAAAGAGAAAATAAATATAAACAAATTATTTACATTCCCAATGCAGCTATAATAGCCTATATCACAGAACAAAATTCTATTAATTACTAGATTTGTATACAGAATCTTTAAGTGGTGAAGTTATAAAGAGAAACTCTCACCGCAGCCGCATGTCCCCTTTATGTTGGGGTTGTTAAAGACAAACTCAGCTGACAGTTTGTCCTCCACATAATCCATCTCTGTGCCTAGAAGAGTCAGCTGTGCTTTCTTGTCAATGATTACACGAACACCTATAACATTGGCATTATCAACACATCAGAGAAATGATAAAGCTACAAAAAGTACAGGAAGGCCGTAAAACACACAAACACACATAGTATTTTGTCCATGGAGAACGATGTTGAACTCTGTGAACTCTCAGTGAACACTTTTTGTCTACACTTGACAAAGTCCCCCAGGGTAGGAAACATTGTGTGTGATCTATTGGCCTACCTTTACTTCTTGTAAGGTAAGCAAAGCAACAAGCTGGCTAGTTGTTGGTTACTAAAGGCCCGTTTAATCGCTCCAATTCATCTGTGCAAATCTTATTTGCACAAAACATCATATTTCGTAACCTTTAGATGGCAGATTGGTACAATCAATTGGATTGGAGCGACGTTGGAAGGTTGGAACGGGAAAAAACCATTTATACAATTTTGCTCAAACCTAACCTAAAACCAGTGTTCCGTTTATATTATACCACTTATCTATATATATAATTCTGTAAGACCAAATCTTTACCAGAAAATTTTGGACGTCTGGTAAGTCGCAGAAAAGTGGAAAATTAAAGGTCTTGACCCCAGGGACTCGGGAAAAATAGCAGAATTCCCATAAAGTTACCAGAAAACGGGATAAAACGTTATATATCCACCATAAGAAATGCATGGGGACTGAAAAGCGTCTGCATTCTATCAGCTGTTACTTATTTATTTGCAATGTTTACATTTATTCCGAAAGTCAATGTTGGTAAATAATGTTTCGAAATGAATTGTGTTTATTTTTTTTGTTTTCCGTTTTTATAATGAGTGAAGTAACTAGACAGGGTAGGGGAAGACCTGCAAGACGTGGAAGAGCATCCAGGAATTCAACAGACTTAAGAAATGCAAACGAGAACGTCATGTAGAACTAACTGTGAATAAAATCCAGAAGCTGTTTTACAACCTGTCTTTAGAAGAACGCTGGGAAATGAGTTGAGTGTTGTTTCTCACTATCTAAGTCCTCTTTAAAGCACTTGCATGCATTGTGGCACATTTCACTTCGCAGAGGAGGCCGCAAATGGACATTTCAACGCATGTTGCCACAATGGACATTCCACAACCACAAGTAAATGACGAACTAAAAGAACTGTTTTTACACGATTCGAACTTCATAAAAACATACAACAGTGCAATGGCTTTTGCGTCGCTTTCCGCTACACAAAAAGAGGTTCCGGGGTTCCGTTTCAAAATAATTAATAATAATTTTAACCTTTACATTTGGTTCTCAAAATGGAAACTATAACAGAATTTGTAAGATTACAAAACAAATATTCAATTTTAAACTAGAAAATATGTACAATGTTTGGCTGTATGATTTCAGCTCTGATTCGTCGTTCTCCGGGCTCAGGCCAAACCGTGTGGACGTTTCCATTTGTTAATGTGTTGTGTTATTGATTTAAAGATTATTTTCCAATTGTATTTTTCATTGACACATCAGAAGCAACTAATATACGACTCCAACGGAAGGAAAACCAAGATATAAAACAAGAAACACTGTTAATTTTAAGTAACATAAAACTGATAATTTTAAAAACATATTTCGAATATTTGTATTTTTATATATGGGTTTTTATTGTAGTTAGGGGCTATGGCCCCTACAGGCCACTAGTAATCTATATAACCTCTGTACGTTTATGTGCTAATAAACATGATTTGATTTGATTTTTATTTGACTTAGGCCCGGTTTCCCCAGCTCATTTACATACACATCTTACTATTGGTAAGATGTGGGACCCCTCTTTTACTCCATACATCTTGGGCCTTACCATGTCACTGATGGTAATAGCTTCTTCCCAGTAGGGGTAAATTTGCTAAAACTAGAATTATAATACCATTTTAGGTGTAAAAAAAAAAACTTTTAAAAAGGGTCTATAGCTTGATTTAAATATTACAAAGGAACAGTCGAAAGACTTTGTAGAAAACAAACAATGTTCAGATAACCACCCTAGTTGTATCTTGTGAACATACTAGGCTACTTAAAATTGACTAATTAAAATCAAATTAGTGGCATTGTCAAATTTGTAGCTGTACTTACCATCTTGCATCACCTCTTCATCGAATTTCCCCTTTTCCTCAACGTAATCAAGAGTGTAGCTAAGTCCATTGCATCCCCTTTGTTGCACGCCCACTTTTAAGCCAATCTGGAAACAGTAAAACATGTACAATAAGTGGTGTAAAACGTAAAACATTCATCTCCTATCTATTGAAAAATAATCTAAAAAGAATGTGTACGTACACTTATCGGTCTACCATGCTCTCTTGGTAGGGGAGATGACAACATAGACCACTTTACCGTTGATCAGCCCTAACTTCATTTTGTGTTGTTTATTTTAAATCTCGTTGACAAAAACTGTAAAAAGGTTAAAAAATTAGTACTGCCTTGTGATCCTTCTACTCCAATAAGACTCTGCACCCGTAATGTGCGCACTCGTTAATAAGTGCTTACAACTTTTAGTACTTTCGTGTTAAAGGAAACATTTATTATTGATGATTTATTTTAGATATACCGGTAACATATAGATATTTTATTTTTTGATCCGATATATCGATATTAACGAATTGAAACATATCAGCTGACAACTTCGATATATAAATATCGTTCAGTATCAACAAATAATTTAAAAAATATTATATTTAAACGGAACTGTTCTAAACTAACTTTACCTAACTAACCAAACTTTCTGTCACATTTTCAAAATTCTGCTTGTTATTCCCCACATGCCTTTTCTGTTATCACACTGAATTTTGAAATGGTACATCAAGTCACAGAAAACATACTACTATAACCCAGAATGCCAACCGCATGGTAAAAAGCATTAAGCGTTTTGAGAGAGCTTTGCCTGTCAATTCGTAGGCAGCGCCACCAGCGTTGTGCTATGCTGAGTGCATGGCAACGCTGGTGGCGCTGCCTACGGATTAACAGGCAAAGCTCTCTCAAAACGCTTAATGCTTTTTACCATGCGGTTGGCATTCTGGGTTATAGTAGTATGTTTTCTGTGATCAAGTTTGGCTAGTTATGTTAGGTTGGTTTAGAACAGTTTAATTTCTAAATTTGTAATTTATATGCGTTTTATGATATTAAAACAGAAGTAATATGGATTGTAAAGAAAAAGAAAAATATTGATATATCGAAAAGAAATCATCGATAATTATGAATGTTCCCTTTAATAGGAGAGTAACCAACTTTTCATCAGTGTCTTAATGTTAATTATTATGTGACCATCCTAATGATAGTTTCATCGTTCAAAATTTTAAGGGCAGCTTGAAGATGAAATGTCAACATCTAAATGTGTAGTCCATTCTTGGAGTAGGAGAACAAGGCCTTACAAGGTATTTTAACCTTTTGCAATCAGGTCTACCACACTAATAACGCTGGTAAACCAAAAGCTTTTCAACAGTTGACAGCTCTGAAATCTGCGACCTCCTAGTGTTAAATCTAGCCCAAAATCCTGTTTTGGCTACGAGTGTATCATTAATTTACCATTATAAATATATCTATAATTAATTCAATTATAAATCAATCACAAAAACATTACACACTTTATTTGTCTCAAGAGTAAAACATTTTGCTAGTGGTGTTTGGCCCCTGGTTTACACCAAAAGCTATTAACTTAACGAATAATTTTTGTGGTGGCAAATGGGTACATAAAAAATGTCAATGGCAGTGAAACATGCAAAGAAAAAATAGGAAAATCTTAGTTTATAGGCTAAGTGACAACAATTAAATATCTATATAATTAATACGCTACATGAAACTTTGTCGGTTGAACTCCTCCGCCATTTGTTAACCGATTTTATCCATTGACGTCAGTGGAAAGAGCGTGTCGCATAGATTTGCAAACTGGCCTTACATTTTTGAAAAAGTCCCTTGGCCTCTGCCACATTGGCTTTGAAAGTTCCCATGTTATCCTTATGGAGAACACAATTGTTTACATTTTGATCAGCTGTATAATTTAATTGCTGTTATTTATTTTATTTTTCAATCCAATGAAACGCATTGAGTACATTTATTTACTGCAGTATTTGAGTTTGTGTAAACATAACCCCCAAGACGGATCGTGTTAGTATGGTTGTATCTCAAATTTGTGCATTTATCGTTGTTTTGTGTAGCTATAATTAATGTGTTTAATTGTTGTTTTTTTCTTTTAAATGCCTACGACGTGACGACAACGAAACATAGACAGGAGGCGTAATCGTGATAACGACCGTAGCTACAGAACAGTTGCGCGTAATAGGCTTAACTCATCAAGTCAGCACCTGACCCTGGACAATCTCAACTATTAGGTTACAAATGCGCCCTAACACTACCCCAAAACGACTTTTCGTTCTCAATTGGCCCTCTATCAATGACCTGTGTTGTCTGTACAGCGAGGCATTTTGAGAAGGAGAAAACCGGCCGGAATGCTTTAGGTTTATCAATAACGAAGATAAACATGGTCTGTGTTACACACCAACCGGTAATGTTTGAGTTGACTCTTTTGAACTCATTGTAAATATGACTGTTATTCGTTTCGAAATAACTCCTGTAATACTTTGCAATTGCTCGAATTCGAGCAACGTGTACACTAGTAGGAATTATTTGGCTACTCACAAACTGAGGTTTTCCTTGAAGAATCTCCTTTATCTTTGACACTGCAGCTGGCGTCTGAAACAGTGAACAGTGAAACTCAATTCATTTGGTTTTTAGTTGTTACACTATTTAAACTATTTAAACAGATTTCCTAAAAGGTAAGTTTTCATCAATGCAAACATTTTTCACCGAGTTTTTTATAGCAATGTTTAACTTAAGCCTCGGTCACACTCTGTTTAGCAGCCGCTACTAGCCACTGGTAGCATTGCTAACAAACAGCCTAAAAATCAGCTTTGGTCTCATGAAAGAAAAAAAGTCGGCATGATTTGTCTAGAAATGAACCTTACAACGAAAGAAGTCAAAGAAGAGTGGTGTAGGGGCAGGTGACGTCTACAACCTAGCGGCTATTTACTGGCGGCTAGTGGTTATAATGTGAATCCTATATATTCGCTGGCTGGCAATATTTACCAGCAGCTGGTTAGTAGCGACTGCTCAACAGCCTCATGTGACCGAGGCTTTACAGTACCTATCCAGCTAGATGTCCAGCTGAAGTCAATTATAATTTAAGTCCTGTAGTGCCTGTTAGAAATGAGTTCTTGAAATAACCATTAAGTAGGCCTATCATTTTAATGAGAGAATGACGCACAGTAGCCTAGAAAATGAAAATCACACAGAAGGCAGGGGCTACTAGGTGGCCGACACCCATTAGAAAGATGGATGAAGCGGCTGCATAATAAACGATATAGCAGTGTCAGTCTTCACCATTAAAAGGATGTTTTGATGTAGACATGGTTGTGTTAGGTCTTGCTCAAAGTGGTAGTGACCAGTAGGGTAGTGATGCTTGATTGCGAGATGTGTAAGCAATTGAAATGTTCCTTCTTGAGATTTTCCGCTTATCGATTGCTTCAATTACTTATCGAGAGGATTGTACAATCAAAATGTTTCTCTTAATTGTGGCATTCATTTAAGCCAAAACATCTGTCTGCAACCTGTCTACATTTCATGAGTTGTTACGCGGAAGTTATTTCTTATTCTAGATTTCTTATGGAATAGTATTATGTACAACATATACTGCTGACATAATTGAATAAATACTTAAGTCACTCCGTAGCGGGGGAGGGTTGAGGTTCATAAAGTCCAAATTTCACAAGGTCCAACGGTTAAAATATTAATAAACAGAGCGTTTCACAAGGTCCAAATTTCATAAGGTCCAAAACTATAACATTCAAATAATCACCGTTTCACAATGTCCAAATTTCACAAAGTCCAATGTTAAAGTATCAAATAAACAGAGCGTTTCACAAGGTCCAACGGTACAGTCTCGGCCAGAAGTCGCTGCAGAGGTTGCCGTGGTTCGGTATGTAGGCACTACACGATCTAGTGTTGTTGCCGCGCGTCACAAAACATCATTGTGGGTCCGTAGATACGTTGTAAAGAGTGTAAAGTAGTGGTATTTACCCCCTCTGCAGCAAACCTGCAGACTAATAGAATTTCCATTTCCCTTATTTGATTTACACTAGAATATCTCCTTAAAATGATCATATTTATTCCCTATTTAAATAGCATTAGTTTAACAAGTACCGTACTTAGGTTTGCTGCAACAGGGAGGAGGGTATTTTTTATGGTAGGCCCTAATAGTTTAGTATAAAATAAAAGCATTTCCAAATTTGATCAAAGTACCGGGTGCGGCAAAAGTCAGTATACCGCTGCAGGCCGGTGAGCGTCATTGTTTATCTCTCGCGCTATTATTATCTCAGTGTTATTCCTTATCTAATCTGACGTCTAGTCGTGGTTGATTTTGTCTTTGTTTATTCTTTATCGATGAAAGTTTGTTTTGTTAGTATGCCACTAGTGACAGAGAAGTTAAGTTGGTGAGTGTAGTGCTTGTATTATTAACTTCTATTATTGGTGTCTTTAATCATGAATCGTAACCTAACTTTAGAGCAACGAGTTTTTCTTTTGAAAAATTGGTGGAAATTCGATCGTGATTATACGGATGTTAGATGTGTTCTTAGAGTTGGAAAACAGTCCCACTTTTGAACAGTTGCGTCGTCGTTCGATTATTTGGCAGCAAGACGGAGCACCTCCACACTATGGCCTAAATGTTCGAGCATTTTTAAATGATAACTTCGATGAATGGATAGGACGTAGAGGAACTATTGAGTGGCCTGCTAGGTCCCTAGACCTAACTCCGTGCGATTTCAGTATGTGGGGTTTGTTAAAAGAACACGTGTTTTCGGAGAAACCTCAAAGTTTAGAACATTTAAAAGAATTAATAACAAAACATTTTGATGTTTTATTCACACCACAACTATGCAACACAATCTGTAAGTCAGTGTTGAAAAGGTGCTACAAGTGTATAGGCAATGATGGTGGTCACTTTGAGCACCTTCTCTAACAGGTACATTAAAATTATACTCTTAGAGTTATGTTTAATGCTAGCTACAGTTTAACTGCTTTTTCGGTATACTGACTTTTGCCGCACCCTGTATATTCATAAGCAAGCAAACCACAACAGTTTTTTTTATTCTCCATAAGTTTGTTTTCTTGATATATCCGATAAGAACATCCATTTCCATTATAATCCAAACTTGGCTTTCCCTTACACTCACAGTTTCAATAAATTCCGTCGTAACACTTTATTAAAAACACTTAACAAAACACGAAATACAACAATTTACTAACCATATGATTCAAACTTAAATAATAGCCTACCATAGATTAAAGGATAATCTATGATAATACGAATTAGAAAATATACTTATAAAACATAGTTATACGTTTAAAATTTTTTCATCGGTAAAATGATCTCTTCCGATATTTTTAATGTATTTTTAATTGAGAGACGGAACAGTTAAGAAACTCAGTTGAAAGCTTGAATTAAAGGTATTAAAAATATAAAAATGTAAATTTGATTTGCACATTAATGTGTTAACACATAGTTCAGTCACACAGATAAGTGTTCTTCAATCATTAAATGCGCGTCAGTAATCAGTAGTTGAGCGCCGGCGGACGGTGCCTGCTATCTGACTGGGGCAACCACTGTAGAGACTTCTGGCCCAGACTGTACCGTTGGACCTTGTGAAATTTGGACCTTGTGAAACGCTCTGTTTATTTGATATATTAACGTTTGACTTTGTAAAATTTGGACATTATGAAACGGTGATTATTTGAATGTTATAGTTTTGGACTTTATGAAATTTGGACCTTGTGAAACGCTCTGCTTATTTAATATTTTAAACGTTGGACTTTGTGAAATTTGGACCTTATGAAACGCTCCCCGGGGGAGCGAGCTGGCGTAGTTGTTAGAGCGCCTGAGGTCCCGGGTTCGATCCCCGCCAAGTCACCAATGGATTTTATCCAAGTGATAATGCCGCAATCCCTAGGTCTAGAATGTGAAAAACAATTCTAGGCTCGTGCCTAGTGTTCAAGGACAAAAAAAAAAATCACTCCGTAGTGTCAACAGCAATAGAAAATTATTTTTCAGTACCTACCTAATAAATGTTAACATAACACTACGAGAACTTTCAGTCTTGCTATAAACATTTTGATTCACGTAGCCCACAGACATTTAGGTAGTTTATAAAATATATTGTGAATAGTTTTTATTGCTTAAGCCAAATTTATTGTGGTATGTCACTATTTCATGGATAAAGAAAGTAATATCCATAAACTTTCCTCGTGTTTTAAGTAAGAAAGATCCCTCATTGGGGTACAATCCCCGGCAGATACAATAGAAATTAGATGCTTATTGCCAATGCCGTACTAAACAAAACAATTGCCGTGAACATCTTGTTAAAAGTGTCTCGGTAAGGACTTCTCGGATCTCTTTTAGACGAATACGAGAGAAATTAGGCCTATGCTCATGCTGTGCTGAACCGAAACAATCACCAAATTTTGTTAGGTTAAAAAAATTAAAACCTCTCGGTAAGAACCTCTCCCTAAGCAAAAATACAATTGAAATGCCTCGAGTGGTATAAACAATCTAAATGTTTTGAGTAGGTATCACATGTATTCCTTAACTTAGTAATATCACAAAAAATCTTTACACATTGATTGCGCCAAGATGAGACCCTTGTCACCTTCTAGAACAAGCTTGTGTTAGCTGTACCACTAGATGACAGGCCTCGAAATCATTAGCCTACCTTAGTTCTTAAGTTATAAAAGGGTACTAAGTTGAAATAACATCTAGATATTCATAATTATATAGGCTAATATAAATCAACTTACGAGACCACTAACTAGGCCTACCTATGCCCAATGTAACAAATGTCAGCAGTTGTTACTGCTCTGTTAAGTAAATTACGTATTGATAAATAAAATATGAACTTTCTGGACTTTTCTTTTAAACCTTCCCAAAATTATTCCTACGATTCTAATAAACGATAAAATAAGTAACCTTTGAGTTAAAACATTTTTTCGAGGCACGGAAACCACTTCAAATTGCAAAAATACGGAATCACTTTTCAAGGAGCAGAGCAAATCGCACACCAAGGAACACGGAGCGGAGTGATACGGACTGGTGACTAAGTTACTTACTCAGCTTACTCTTGCTTTAAGTGTAACCAGCTGATCATAATTTATTATGATTGATTAGGCCTAACTTAAGTCATGTTAATGCTTTGATTTAAAAATGAAATGTTCTAAATTAACAAAACCTAACCAAACTTACTGTATGATTTCATGAATCGGTTTCATAAGAGAAAAGGCATAACTTATGGGGAGGCCAGGCGGGGTTTATGTGGATTCGTGACTAAATTAAGTCCTTTGAAGGTAGGTTAGGTTAAGTAGGTATAAGGTTAAGTGTAGGTTATAGGCGATCGGGTTGTTTATTGATGTTAAACATCCATATTGTTTTTTGCTTACAAGCAGTTTTTAAATTGTCTTTTAATTATCATTTAAGGGGATACGCCACTATCTCCAACTTTTTTTTTATTATTTTATTTTTGTCAACCTAGTTAGTATATTTTGATTATACTAGACTTAGTTAGAAGATTTAGGTACAAAAATATTGAATTTATAACTTATTTACTAAATTTATATGCGTTTTTAGTTTTTTTCACCAACATTTTTAAGAAGTCGTTATTGAGAATAACTTTTCAACTACTGATCGGAATGACATATTCTATTTATTTCCTGATTCAGGATGAAATAATGAGTATTTCTGTGTATAATCGTTATGGTAACTAAAAAAACAAAATTTTTAGGACACCTTTTATTCAAAAAATAAAAATGCTGAAAAAAATATTTAAAATTTTTGCGTAAACATAAATATTTTTAGTAAATGTAATGCTATAGGGCTTACTATACACACAATCCTTTATTACTATATAAAGAAGGTCTGGTGAAAATTTGAATACTATAAGTATAGTACTAACGGAGTTATTCAAACTTTTGTACAATAATAACCTAAAAAACACGGTATTGAGATAATCGCAGGTGATGTAACAGGTGGTTGACAGGAGAAAAATTCCCATAACTACACTAACTTATTATTTTATATTATATATAAAAATAGCAAAGTACTTACCTATTTTGTTTTAAATAAATGTACCCTACTTTATAACTCCATAATACATAATTATGATACACAATTAAAAGTGTACATATCAGGAACAAAAAAAAATAGTTCAAAATTTTGTTAAATTGCTGGTTGCGGCGTTTTATATTTTATTTTTTTTATACTAGAAGGAGTTGTCAGATTGGCAAACAATTTTAGCTAAATGTTCACATTTAAATGACCTATCTAAAAATGCAACTTTTGGAAAATGTAAAAAAAATATAAAATATGGCCTACAGATAGTGGCGTATCCCCTTAATCAACTAAGTATTCCAAAAAATTAAAAACAATATGGATGATGTAACATCAATAAACAAGATCACCTATAATTAACCTACACTTTACCTTCTTAATCCAACCTAACTTCAAAACACTTATAAATGCAACCACGAACCCACACAAACCCGACCTGCCTTCCCCACATGCCTAAATAAGATCATTCATTGTTTCAGTTTCAACGGAAGTAGATCTGTATTTTAGGTACAAGTACCGGTACTTCACTTCTTGTTCCTAGGTGTGCAAAGTGCTCCGCACCTTAAGAAAGTATCCCGTATATTTGTGCAATTTTGGCGATTCCGTGCCTTTAAAACATAATTTAAAGGTATTATTTTATGGTTTAATAGGATCGTAGGAATGGTGTATGAAGGGTTTGAAAAGTTAGAAGATAGGCTAAGTCCAGAAAGTTCAGAAATAAGTTACTAAATTATATTTCAAATATCGTTATTAGGCTTATCAACCTTGTAGGGCCTACCTTTTCCAAAGCCAGAGAGTCATTTAGGGTAGAGTGAACTTTGTAGCCTACCTCCAAAACATTTCAAATACACAAGTTAGCTAACCAAGGGCATGTTGCAATAAAAATTAAGGAAAGCATCAGACGTTTTGGTAATATTACAGTTAGATTTTGAAGTGTCAACTAATGTAACTACTAGCTCGGTGTCATTTACTAATCTATTACTGTACTTGCTTCTTGCTTTGAACTTGAGAACAACATGTAGGCCTAGCCTGTGACCTAAGTTTTCAATGGGCTTCAAATCAATTCAGGATGAGTTTTAGTATGTTAGGTCCAACTACATTAATGATCTCTTCTCCTAAACCTAATTAGGCCTAAGTTAATAAACGCAAAAACTCACCAAAACAAGAGCTGCTCTTGGAGGAAATTTCCTTTTCACAGCCCTGACAGTGGCTGAAGCAGCTAACCTTCCAACTGTAGAAGCCATATTGTTTCTTCAGCTGAAAATGTCAAAACTTTCTTTGATTACGTATTAACTCTTGTCAATTGGCCAAGTATTAGGGCCTATTATATCAAATTTCACTTTTTAAGCTCAAACTTTTAACATTTTAATTTTAACCTCAACAATTTAAGGTGACGATGGTTGATCAATACAAGCATCATAGCAGAAGCTAGATAGATAGAAAGTACCCTAGTTCTACCTAGTTTCTACCTAGCATTCTACCTAGTTTAGGTTATTTTATACCTATCATATGCCTCGTAGTCGTAATCTCACTGTTAGTTTAGTTTCCATTTTTTTTAGCAGGCAACGCTGTTTTTTTCCGAACTTGGCTGTCTGTGGTCTGTTCAAGCTTAAATCATCTGTTTTACTTTACTGTTTAACAGCTGATTTCTCCCTCCCCGAATCAATGCTTCTTGCCGAAAACACCCGAAGAGAAACTTCGGCTGAAATGACGTCAGGTTCGTGGGTTATCGTAACAGGTCTAGCAGTTATTATGCTCCCAGAATTCCTCAATAGTACATGTCCGCCATAAGTGTTGGGTGGCTGTATGTCGGTTGGGGAGCTGTTACCTTCGAGACCAATTACGGCCTCATGCAGCAATCTCCTCCAGAGATTAAGGAAAAGTTACTGAAGGCACTCGACAGGGAATACAATGTAAGGTTTGATAATGCTTATAAATCACACGGTTACAGGTTTTTAGGAATGAAATTGTGACTACGTAGAAACACTCGTGAGTGGCGTGTACGTGTTGTTTAAGGTGTTATATTTAGTGTTTAAACAAGAAATATATGCCATTATTTGACCTAAAATCCCTACAAAAGTTACCTGCAATATCATGAGAGTAGTTGGTAATCAAGTTTTTCATCACCCAAACGGAGAAGTGTTAAAATTTGTGTATTTAAGGCTATTGTACGGAGCTATAGAAAGTGCTGCCTACCCTTGGCCCACCTCGCAGCCTCTCATACGCGGCACTGCGCTTGCGCACTGGTCTTTGCAACAGTTCCGGTCGGGAGTCGACCCATGATACTTATTATATTGCCAAATTTTGTATTTTACATTTACTCCTCACCTAGCCTCCTTAACTCTTCGTAATGATTAAAAATTTGCTCATACTTAGTAATTTATTTTATTTAGATTATTTTCCTACTGGTCGTATTATAGTTATAGGCCCTACCTAGCCAAATATTCTAATGAGAAATAGGCTTAGGCCTCGACTAATCTGTCCATAAACTTATAAATTGTAGCTAACACAAATCACCCTGTATCCAACAGAACCACATAAGTTTAATTAAAGATATCTACTTAAGTTAATCAGAAATGCCTTAACTTATAAGCTGGACTAGGCTATCCATATTTTTAACGAGAATTTAGGGCCCTAATTAATTGCCTAATAATGTGAACTTCAAGACAAATGTAGGCCTTGGCCTAGGGGCCTAGCCTAAATTACTTGTGCTTTTATTCATTCTGACTTTTTGATTTGACAAGGTTAAGTTACTGATAGGGCCTATGGTCTAAACCAGGTAAACTTAAGTTTAAAATGGTACCTTAAGTGCCTTTCCGCAAGTCTTCCGTAACAGTCCCACGCGGTCCTTAGTTAAGTTAAGTTACATTAATAATAATCCTTAAAAGTTTGTAAAAAAGTCCTAATTTTTAAGGATTTTTAGACACAAAGAAGTTTGTTGTAGTGTGTTAAACATGATCAAAAATAAAGTTAGTGAAGTAAGTTAACTTAACCTAAGCCCTAGACCCACTTAACTCATGTGTAGGCCTCAAAATCAAAATCAAAATCAAATCCATTTATTGCCATCAACACTAAAATACATGTATAGCAACGTCATACAATTACATCACAGTATATGCATTAACCTACTTAATATGTTCTACAAATTCTTTGACCTTATACACACATAAATCACACAAAATCTTTCTAATAGTAAATTTAAATTGTCGTATTTCAAGACATTTAATGTGAGCAGGTAACATATTATACAATCTTTTGCCAAATTCACTAAAGTTATTAATTGTGGTCATAAAATTACATTGGTTTGGACGGAGAAAAGTGTTTTGTCTGGTAAAATGGTTATGAACTGAATCATTTGTAGGGAAATCTCTAATATTATTTTTAACATACAGTAAACAATCTAAAATGTACAGAGAAGTGACAGTTAAAATTCCAAGTTTCTTGAATAATGGCTTACAATGTGTTTCACTGTCAACATTGAATATTGCCCTAACAGCTTTCTTTTGCAACAGTTTCAGCTTTTTAATACTACCAGAATGGCCCCACACAACAATACTATAAGACAAATGACTTTGAATGTGAGCAAAATAAATGGATTTCAACACATCCATACTAACAAAAGGTCTAAGTTTTCTAATCATAAATGTACCCTTGGCAACTTTTTTACAAATCATATCACTCTGAGAATCCCACTTAATGTTAGGCTGTACTAATACTCCCAAAAACTTAACACTATCTGAACAGGTACTTGATAAACTAAATTCAATATTCTGTGTTTTGCTACTGTTTATACACAATGAATTGGCAGCAGTCCAGTCCTCGATTACAGAGTTAGTAGTATGTAGAAGATTTTTAATTAAGGAAGAACATTTACAATTTATCAGGACAGCTAAATCATCAGCATACATATACGATTTAATATTATCATTACTTAATGCAGTAGTTAAATCATTTATATAAACAATAAACATAGTAGGTCCTAGAATTGATCCTTGAGGTATGCCTGAATGAACAGAGAGATATGAAGAGAAGCATCCATTATAATACACAGATTGATATCGGTCCATTAAATATGATTGCAAAAAATCCAAAGATGTCTGATCAAAACCATAATATTTCAACTTTTTTAACAATATATCATGTGAGATGGTATCAAAAGCTTTGGACATATCAAACCAGCTACCTAATACTTTGTTTTTAGCATCTAAGCCGTTGACACAGTGTTTCATAAAACTAACAATAGCATTACTGGTGCCCCTGTTAGGCCTAAAACCAAACTGATCATCTGAGAACAATGAATTTGTTTCAAAATACTTAATTATTTTACTATTTAACAAAACTTCAAATATTTTAGAAAAAACAGGAATTATTGACACTGGGCGATAATTAGCATAATCTGTTTTCACACCCTTCTTAAACAAAGGTACAACTTTAGACAATTTGAGATGGATAGGAAATACACAATTATCAATACACTGGTTATACAAATAGGCCAAAACCTCAACGATAAATGGAGCAGCATGTTTAACAATCAATGAATTAATATTATAAACATCCAAACTAATACTATTACTAAGTGAAAAAATTGCGCTGTATACTTCCTCTACACTTACATTACTAATAGAAAAAACAGATGAAATATCACAGGATCTCTGGTAACTCAGCTTATCAAGATAAAAAGACACATCATGTTTAGAACTAGGTATGCTATGCTTAATAGAACTCACATTAGGTACTTAGAAAGAATTTATTAAAACTATCACTTGACAGTTTTGTTGTTTGTAGATCATCTGATCCTTTATCATTTACATTTAAATTTTCTTTAATGACAGACCATATAGCTTTAGGTTTATTGTTAGCTTGAAGTACTCTATTACAGTTATAGGCTCGCTTTGCTTCTGCACATTCATTTCTGTATCTTGATTTCAGAATTTTATAAGACTCTCTGTATTGATCTAAACCAGTTTCCTTATATATACTATACATAAACAGACAATTTTCTTTAAGATCTAATAAATTCTGAGAATACCATCTAGGCCGACATTTAATATTTTTA
Source organism: Macrosteles quadrilineatus (assembly GCF_028750875.1). Taxonomy (NCBI): domain Eukaryota; kingdom Metazoa; phylum Arthropoda; class Insecta; order Hemiptera; family Cicadellidae; genus Macrosteles; species Macrosteles quadrilineatus. The sequence goes on from NW_026542598.1 coordinate 8,814,873, forward strand.
CCACCTTTCACATATTTAACAGGAAAAACAATATCTACAATATTAAGAAAAACATTTAAAAAATATTCAAACTTATCATTAACAGTACTTAAGGTATAAAGCTTTAACCAATTAACTTTACTTAGTAAGGAGATGAAATATCTCACATTAATATCATCTATTGGACGTATTATTCTATAGGAACTAGAAACATTTGATTTACTGGTAACACAATCTTTTTTTTGTAGACTAAATAAACCAACCACCGAATGATGATCAGAAACTACCGTTGGTTTAACGAACACAGATTTTACTCTATCTGGATATATTGATGTTGCTATATTATCTATGCATGTGCCTATAAGAAAATAAATCACAAGTTTCAGTTCTTAGGCTAGGCCTGCGTAACTTACTTACAGTTCACTTAGCCTAGGCCTATACTTTTTCTCAATGAAATATTGAGTTTACATTTTGGGCTAATTAAAGCTTATTTTACGTCTAACTTAAAAATTGTAATAGATTACCTCTTATTAAATAAATAAATTACCGATTTACTTAATGTAAGTTAAGTTACATACTTAGGCTACTTATGTAGCCTATTGTCTAAGTTAAGATATTAAGTTAACTTAGGCCTGCTGCATTTTCATAGGAGATTTCAAGTTTATTGTACAGTGTACGTAAGTTAGGGCCTACGCTATTAGAGCAAACGGTCCAAACCCATAACTCAAGTTGTGTTTTGTGGATGTGGCCAAAATCAAACCTGTAAGTTTCTTCTCACTGAAGTTCGAGGCGCCAAGTTAACCTTAAAAACAACATATGAAGTTAAAAGGGTCCTGTAACCCTCCAAGTGTCCATGGTAATGGTCTTAATGTCCGCCCATTTATTGCACAATCGCAGGGTTTTATTAAAATGTATCTTAGAAACTTAAAAACACTCTAAAATATACTGTTTTATATATAATTTTGTTTGAAAAACTAAGGGCTTTAATGTAATATATAAAACATCACAAAAAAAAATTTCAACAATTTTTGTGGGGTTAAAATATCTCAAAAATTATAAAAGAAATGAAAAAAATGTATGTTAATGCTCAATAAATTTAAAATAATTATAAGTTAGGTCTACAAATATTTCAAAATAGCCACTTTGTTCTAAATTTTATGAGGATTCCAAAAATATAATAATATAAGGTGAAGTAGGTTTGCAAATAAATAAGTTATGGGTGAAAAACAGATCTTGTACATTTAGCGATAGCTAAGAATGCATAGCATAACCATAGCTAGGAATCTGGCAGATTATTTACATCAATATCACTACATACTTCTTCAGGAGCATAAACCAGCCCTTCAAAATCACTTAAATGTTCTTATAATGCACCATGTATATCACTACTCTTTATTTTTAACACTAAAACAATGATAAACGTAATAAAACACATCATTCATTGGTGTGAGGTTAACCAAGTTGTTTACAAATACGCACGTCATCTGTCTGCTACAATATTTTCGGAACTAAAATGAAAAGAGTCTAGAAACAGACATCAGGGGAAAGCTTAGAATCTGCCGAAAACAACGATAGTCTACCAATCTGGATCCAGTTCAATCTGATTCAGTCAGTCCCAGAGCCTTCGCTGTAAACGATGTTTGTGCGTCGATTACGCGACGCTTAACACTCGGAGGGTACTTTCCTGTTAAAGGGAACATTCATTATTATCGATATTTTTGTTTACCGATCCATTACATATTGACAACTGATCTTGTTTAGGCTAAAATAGTCTATTATGGATTAAGAAATGAAACTGTTCTAAGCTAACCTAAAATAACCAACCAAACTTGCTGTACTATTTAAAAATTACTTTTGATAACAGAAAAGGCAAGTTGAACATGGAATGTTACCTAGCAAGTTTGGTTAGTAATGTTAGGTTATTTCTTTAGAACAGTTTGATTTCATTATTGTTTGTTGATACTGAACAATATTTATCGTAGTTGTCAGCTGATATGTTTCAATTTGTTAATATTGATATATCGAGAAAAAAATCATCGATAATAATGAATGTTCCCTTTAACAGGAATGTACCAGTTTATCATATGAAAGTAGCCTAAGTTAGGCTAGGCCAACTTACAGTTAACTTTAATCATCATTACATTTTTCACTCTTGTAAGATAAAGACCATTAACTTAATTTAAGTAAGTTAGGCCTAACTTTTTTTGGATCAGGGCTTAAGTTAAATAGGCACTAAGTTAGGCTATTTATTTATTTATTTTACCTTCCAACGGTCAAGAACCAATTTACAATGTGTTTTATAGATGACCTAATCCAACTTAAACATATACATACAAAATAATTTTTGGCAATGACATGCAGTAAGTAAATCCAATTTGATTTGAGCAGTATCGAAATAGACATAGGCTAACATAGGCTACTAAAGTTTTAGCCTCCCAGTAAATGCCAAGGAAACAAAATGAAGTACAGTAGACTCCCTCTTATCCGGACACCTTTTAGCCGGACATCGGTTTAACCGGACTACACTCGGCGTAATTGGCATCTCTTAACCGGATAATTTTTTTCAGCACATTGGTTTAACTGGACTAGATCGGCTGGAAGTGGGTGCTACTGAAACGACTCTTCTTGTGGGAAAGATTTGAGACCAGTGATCACGTGTCTAAACACAATGCTCTTCTAAATTTAAGTCGAATATCACAGTTAACGGTTGTACCTAACAAGTTTTTGGGGACATCATTTTAACCAGAAAAAACCGTTATCCGGACTGGCCTTGGTCCCAAGGAGTCCGGATAGGAGGGAGTCTAATGTAACTAACTTAAATTTTCAGTTGGTTAAAGGTGGAAATTAGGTGGTTAAAAGATTCCTGGATTTTTTATTCAAAATTTAGCTCCCTCCGGTGGCAAAAAGTGAGTAGGCCTAGCCTACAACTGTGGGTAAGGCCTCCTCTTATCTTGTTGGTATAGGCTTAAAACCTATCTCCTTTTTTTACTAAGGCTAAGTTAACTTATCCACTTAAAACAATTTAATTAACGGCACTTGGGTAAAATAAGTTAAATGTCTGCATTCGTAAATATCGTTACGTAAGCTAGAAAAATACAACTCTTGTACTCTCTAGACCTTCTAACGTTTTTTATTCCTGCTTTCACTTTGGCTAGCAATGCCCTAATTTTATCATCTTATTTCATTGTTCCCACTTCTTCAATTTACGTTTTCCGGCCAGCCCAAAGAAATCAGAGTTTTGTCACCAATGAAGCTGAACTGCGTTTAAGTTAGCAGAGAACGTTTTGTTTACGTTATTCGTTGTTTTTAGTGAGATGTAAGTTAGTTGGGGATTCAATTTTGCTAGCCCGTTAATTGTGTTACTGGTATTCCATCAGTGGCCATACCTACCATATGGCAACCCTATTTAAAAGCTTTCTAGGTTTTTGGACCAGGAAGTCTACTTGTTGTTTTGAATTTAAACTTAAGTTACATTGTTTTATTACTATCATCATTACTGTCATCATTAAATCTACAGCTGTGTAAAATAACTTAAGTTAAAGTTAAAGCTAGCCTACTTATTTAAAATAATTAAATTGACAGTTGATTTCTGACCTCTGTCTTCACGACAGATAAACTTGGTAAGTTAAGAGGGTTGGGTTGGGTTGAAAGCACTTAACTTTTTTAATTAATTGTCAGTTATTATCACAGTAAGTTTAAACTTACACTACAGTAGACTCCCTCTAGTTCCGCCCCCTCGGGACCGGACCACTGGCCGGACTACAAAACGGCCGGACTAACCGGATGTAGAGCATTTTACATAATCAAAATACAAATAATAGTATTGCGTAATCGTGATATGTTAAGTCATTAACCTTGGTTTAGTAATGAAACCTGTAACATTTAAAATAACGCTTACTCAAGCAAAACAGAAATTACACAACACTGTACGTACAATAAATCACGTAAAGAACAGAACAATAGAAAGTTTAGTACTGCAAGCTACTGCTAACGTAGTCAGCATAGGCTACTACTACATGTTATTTCAGAACATAAGAATGTCGATAAAAACATTAGATAACTCATAAAACAGCATAAAATCATAGTAATTAGTCTTAAAGATAATAACGACAGTCGTAAAATAGGATAAACATAACAATGGATGACGTAAAACACCGCTTATTCTTTCTTCTTTGTTCTTGTATTCTTTCTTTGGTTTCTCTTCATCCACACATTCAACAAGTTGCCATGGTTACTATCACCCAATCACAAACTGTTGTGAGATAGCAAGCGCACAGCAGACATCATAGTTGTGTAAACGTGTTAAGAGCAGATGATAGTCAGTCAGTGCAAGCGGATAGTTTGACCTTGAAGCTAACGATGGCTATTTCATTTCTTTGTTTTGATTTAATTTATTTTTGTCAAATAAACCGTGGTGTTTCAAACACAATAATGGGGGAACCTACCACATAAAAAATGGTCCGAAATATTTAATCATACACTGCATTTCAACATATTAGACTGAAGAAAAACTATTTACAGTAGGGCCTATAAAATGTTCTTGGTATTTTTGAGGTTATGTCAGCCTTACATAGTTTACCATGGGTAATATGCAACAATTCACCTATATAAGCACCCGTCAACCAAACTGACATGAATTGTTTACTTCTATGGCCGGAAATTAAACATTCAAGTTGAATTCTGTCGAAAATCAAACGCCCGTGACCATATGACTTGTCCCCCTAAGACCTGGCCGGACCATCCGGCGGCCGATCCAACCGAAGCCGAACTAGAGGGAGTCTACTGTACTTTGACTGATTTTGAAATGTTCATCACCAGCCTTGAACTGATTCCTTTTCTAGACACTGACGCTGTGCAATTTATGCCATTGCTATATCGTAACTAAGTTTTTCTATTTTGAACCCGTTTTCAAAAACATTCATAACTTAAAAGTAACTATAAACTTAGAAGCATGTCGTTGAAAAATAGGCCTAAGCAGGCCTACCTAACTTCTAATTAAAAATAACCTAGATGATACTGGGAGATGAGCGTACACATATAATAACTAGTCCATGAAAAATATGTTATATATATAACATATTTGACTCGATTGATTGATTGATTGATTGTTATATAGGTATTTGGTAGTGATAGTAAAAAAAATATGACAACACCTTGAAAATGAAAAAGATTTTCACATTGTCCTTCTTAAATAAATTGTAGGCCTACAGTAGACTCCCTCTTATCCGGACACCTTATAACCGGATGTCAGTTTAACCGGACAACACTTCGTGGAACATTTTTTATCAGCACATTGGTTTAGACGGACTAGATCGGCAGGAAGTGGGCGGTACTGAAACGACTGTTCTCGCAGGAAAGATTTGAGACCAGTGATCACGTGTCTAAATATGTACAATGCTCTCCTAAATTTAAGTCAAATATCAAAGTAAACGGTCCGTTTCAACGAGTTTTTGGGGACGTCAGTTTAACCAGAAAACCCATTATCCGGACTGGCCTCGGTGCCAAGGAGTCCGCATAAGAGGGAGTCTACTGTACTACAAAGATGATAACTCATAACTAAAGTAAATAAATGTAAAAACAATTTTATTTATTATTTTATGGTTGTTGTCACCGACTGGAAAAGGTTATCTTTTAAACACAAATCCTATAGTTGTAGAATTGTAAGATTGGATTGGATTCATTTGTGCATATATTATAGTTGTAAATGTCAAAGAACTCAGGATGTTAGAGAAATAATAATACTTGCATGGTCATTGTAAAATTACACTACAAGCACATCAACTACAGCTACAGCTGCACACCACACCAACACTTTGAGAGTGATGTCCAAAGGGTGACCGCGCAGATGTCTGTGATCCTAGTAGCAACCGCAGTCAACCGTGACAGCTACCGCTCTCATGCCAACTCTAGTAACTCCAACCGCACGGGAGCCCCGGCAGTTGAAAGGAAATCTACAACTGTTGCGGTTGATTGAAAGTGGGCGGTTGCATGTGACCAGTCCCATTTTCTCCTTAGTACTTTGAACGGCTGCAGTTCCCGTGCAATAGCAACCGCGGCGGCTACCGCTCTCATGTGTTCAGGGCCTAATTTATTGATTCCGTGACATCCCACTCATGGAGACAATGAGCATAGGATTGATGAGAGAACTACTATGGAATTATGAAATAAGGATTAACTTAATGCCTGCTCTATCAAAAATCTCACTGATTTAGTGTTTATAGCTCTGTAAACTTAACAATAGTTTTTTTTTTTCTTTTTGTTCTGTATTTTTGTGTATGGAAAGATATTGATTAACTCTGTTCATCTGTTAATTTATACTAGTGGTCGTCCTGTGGTCGAAACTCGACCAAAAATAATTAATGTACAGACTTCTCTATTTTCTCCCCACACTGTAAATAAAACATGTGATTGGGATTTCTTCCATTTGTTTTGATTTTCTGTTTACATTTGGTTGTTATTTCGTCACCATCATGGCAACCCAGTTGTTCCATGTAAATTTTTTGAGGTTTTCAAATTCGTTTTTTGTACTTATTTTTTAGCCTACTTTAATTTATAAAGGGATTCTGCACATCTACAGGCAAATATCTTTCTAACAGTATGCATAGATTTCCCCTGCGATGCACACGAGCTGAGAAAAAGGGTTTTAAAGAAACATGCTTGCCTATTAATATATAGATAGATAAATTCAAGGTAAAACCAATTTGCAATGTTACCGTAGTATTATTTCAATTCAGGCTGAACAAATTTTTAGCTGGATGGGAAGAATTTCTTGATTTAACGAGGTGATTACAGATTCGCTATTGATCCCTGAAGTTTTACCTTTGGATTTTATAGAATATTACTACTAAACCAACATTTAAGGTGGCCTAACATAGTATTATTATGCTATAGCCTAATTTTGTTTGTGTCGCAATCAGGTTGTGGACATGGCCACAGTGCTGGAGATTGTGTCTCTGCTGGAGAGGACACCTATCACAAAAGAAGCACTCGAGGTCAGTTGTTAGACGAGTAATTCCCATTGAAAAGTTTGAAATTTGAGTGTAAAATACCTAATCAAGATTATTCCTAATATTCGCTATTAACTTGGTAGGTATACTGAAGTAGACACCAGTATGAGCTAGCTGTAGCCAGTTTTTGCTCTACCAGAATTTTGAAATCCCTTATAATTACCTCAGCAAACTCTGTCAATGGCTCAATTCAATTACCTGCTCGCTTTTATCCTAAAACTGGCAAAAACATAGCATTTTAAATAGGAGTGTAGGTCTATGGTCAATATTTGAGTTGTTTAATCCATTAGGTATAAATTGTTGAAGAATGTCTTGTTATTTTATGGTATGATGATATTCTGTACATAAACAATTACATTTAAAGAAATGCAAAACTTGTTCACAAAACCGGTCCTAATACAAGGGTTATCCATGAATCAAGGTTTTTATTGAGCTCCCGTGGCCAACGTTGTGTTTTTGCATTATCCACTACTATTCTACCTGGATTCCACCCCTATGTGACATCAATTAGTCTAGTTATAGTAGTAGAAAGCGATGAAGGAGGAAAATCTATGCTCCTACATTAATTAGATATAACAGGTTCTACCCGCGAATTCACGGGTGTACAGAAGCCACCATTAAATTAATTTAATCAACTTTGACTTAATATTTCATGTAGAGGGCCCAAGTTCGAAAAAATTGTCATCTGAAAGGATGTTAAAAGCAGTGGAACCTTCAAACGTTACGTCCTGAGGTGGCCAAGGTGGGTACGGTTGTACCTTGGAACTCGCTTCTCTCTTTCACGACGTCTTTAATACTTTACTTTCAATGATGACCCAATGGCGACCTGTTAAAGATCGGTGACAACCTCTTGGAACGAACAACATACACGGTTTAAATGTTAATCTCATATTCATCGTGTATCGGACACCTTTAATCACTCACTTGTATCAAACCGCTAGAAATAGCTTCACTGTCCATTCACCGCACTTCTTTTAAGAACATAAAAGTAAATAATAAAATAAGTAAAGACAAAAATGTAAACAAACAAACTATATTGTCAATTGCATTGGCCAGCTGTTGTTCACTAAATTAATCGAATGACGTTAACTTCCAAAACACGCAAGGCGTAGCCCTTTGGAAATCAGCCTGCGGGGCACAGCCCTAAGGGAGATCGTCCATATCAATACTTTTCGGCAAATCTACAATTTCTAAGCTTCATTTTGATATGCCATATGCCTATATTTTTATTTGGTAAATGACCTTAACCGTTTACATAAAATTTTATTGTATCACTTTAATAATATAATAGATACATGTTATAAGGTGTCATCCGCTATTGGAAGTTTAACATCAGTTGACAAATTAAATGGAGCTAAGTGATTGCACATAGACAATTTGTATGAGAGGTAGAGCGAGTTTGCTTTCGGCTACTGTGATGAGACTAAATTGTCAAATGTAGTTGGAATATAAGTTCTTAGCAAAGATATCAATGTTGGTTTCAGATTTAAACTCGCTCTTGGCTGGAGATTTAAGTTTTTACTTTTGTGCATGACATAAGCTCAGAGGAGTTTCATTGAAAAAAAAAAAAAAAACAAGAAAACATGTCCGATGAACTACATTGCATTACTTGAATATTTTTCTAGCTGCTGTACCCATGCTTCGCAACGGGAAGATGTACATTTTTTACCATAATTTAATTCATAATTGCCTAACATGGGACCGGTACTATAATACCTACTCATATTTTCACAAAATTAAACTAATTGCCACAATTTTCAAATCACTGGGCATAGTTTAAAAGTCTGTTGTACTAACAACTAGCCTACTATCAAAATGTTTATCAGTAGATCTATAGTCAGATAAAACAATTGAACTGGACATACAACAGACTCATCAAGTTGGTCAAAATTTAGTATTATGTTTCTAAGAAATATAAATTACCATTACCGTTAATTAACCAGCCATTACCGTTTTATTATGTATTGGCAGGCGCCACCTAAATTAAGATTATTTCCACAGATGTAACAAAATTAAACTTGTAGATTGCACAGGTAAATAAGCAGCATGGGCTTCTCAGACAGCCCACATTTAAGCTGGGAAGAAAGAGTGCTTGCTAGCTCTGAGATGGAGTAGTTCCACCCACCTCCCCCTGTGCCCATGATAGGGACCGAGTGACAAAATATTTCACAGATAGACAAAATATTTACAGACAAAATATATCGATATCCACCACCTATAACTTTTGGGTTAATCACAACTTCATTTTGTTATTGTTTGTGTGTTTTTTTAGACACTGTTCACACGAGCGACTTATCTAGCTGACTAGTCTGTAACTAGGTAAGCAGGACTAGGTAGCAGACCAAAGATCAAATGGAGCCGTTCACACGAGCGTAAAACGACGGCGATCGAGCTTGCTGTCGCAAACCATCGCCAGGCCCCGTTCCCTAGCCCAGTGTCGCGACTAATCGCGGCATAGCAGTACACGTAGCCAAATGGGAGCGTTCAATCGTCGCTCTGCACCTTGCATGTTTACCTTTGTTTTCTTTGTACGCCAGTGATAGTTCCGAGTGGATGTTGATATTTTTATTGAATCGGTGAAGCAACGCCCGTGTCCTCGGAACACTTGTCTTTGGGAATAGCATGATAAAATTAAGAAGACAATGCAAGGAAGGAAGTTTGTCGTGTTTTGTACTCAGACTTATTGATTTGATCGTTGTTGATTGAAAGAATATAAGCAATGTTCTAAATTTCATAATAGTAAGCATCGTTACTGTCCAAGACATCAATGCTACAAAAACATCTTTAACTTACGATCACTGCAAAAAACATCAAATATTGATAACAAAAACATTGACTTATCAAAAACTTTGTTTATCGATGCACATTCATTTACGTCGCGCTTGCAATCTAGTCGGTGGACTCGTCGCTCGTGTGAACTGGTGTGTCGCCGGGTCGCTAGGAATGCTAGTCAATGTCAGTCAGCTAGATGTGTCACTCGAGTGAACCCTGCATCTATCTGTTGTATTCCAAGCTTGTGTTTTTCCCAAAGGACTTTTTTCTTGTTTAAAGATAAGTTGGTAAAAATATTAGCCTAACTAAATATTTTACTTTGGAACCTTAAGTTTTGTGGTAGTTAGAAAACAAGACAAGGTGACTTGTTGTTGAGGTTTTGCAATAACATTAACTAAGGGTAATAAATTCAAAGCTACTTCAAATTGATATTTTTTATCAATTGCCACTTGTTTTTCTTAATGTTGTAAGGAAGTATTATTTTTACTTAACATTTTCAATATGTAAAGTAGTTCTTTGAATAAAATAAAATTCAAAAACAGCAAGGAAAATAATTCATTATGTTTTACTTCAGAAGGAGCCTAAATTTAAGCTGTAACTTATTGTACCGGTATTTCAAAAATGTAAACCTAAAAAACATTCCAAATTGTTCTATGTTAAATTACTTACTTGTAATATCATAATGTAACTAATTGTTATGTTTTCAGACTACAAGGTTGGGGAAATACATCAATGAGCTTCGTAGAAAAACAAAAAACGATGCTTTGGCCAAAAGAGCCAAAGATTTGGTGCGGAGATGGCGTGACATGATTCTGCCACAAGCGGAAACGACGCCTCAGCATAATGGGTCGGCAAGACTACCAGCCTCCTCCAACAGTAGTAGTAGACCTCCCAGTAGCTCCACCCAGCCAAGGCCAGGCGTTATATCACCAGCAGTGTCCATCCCCAGCACCACTACCAGTCCTGCCCTCTCACAACCTAGCCGGGGCGAAGCAGTGCCTAAAACACACGCATCCAACAAGCGTCTGCGAAAAGACACTTCTCCGAGTGAAAAACCTCCTGCCAAAATGCCTAGACTCAACGGTTCGGCGTTCAGGCCGGACATCGGGGAATGTAGTCGCGATTCTAGTGACCGAGCTTCGGACGGCTGTGAAATCATTTCTGTGGTGACGAAAACTAACGATCGACCGCTCAGCGATAAAAAGAAAGGTCGTAAAAAGGGTTCCAAAAACCACTTAGGGAAGGAAATTAGTCAAGCTTCTAGTGATGATATAGTTAAGGAAAAAATAGCTTCAATCGCAAGGACTCCTAGAGTGAAAACTACCCAGGAGTTACTCGCTGACCTCAAGTCAAAGACTGACGGAACGTTACTTGTGGAAAACCGACCAGAGAACTGTGTGCTGCCAGGTGGGGATGAGCTGACTCGGAATAAAACCGAGCACATCGCCAAGTTCCTCAGATCGCAATCCGAGGTAGTTAACGACGATTCCATAGATGTTATTAAACAAGAAGAACTGAGGCCTGGTACAGAGTCACTTCCTTCCCACTCAACTGTCGGTCCCGCACAATCCTCCCGTGCCTCTTCGACAGTGCCTCCGTCTCCCGCGCCTGAGGAGTCTATCGAGCGGACCGTTGAGGAGATTTTATCTAGGTTACCTCCGTTGGACCCGGAAGCTATCCAGTGGGACGAGTGCCAGAGTCCCCCCTCCTCTCCCCCTCCTCCGTGTTCGGTAACTGAAGCAGACGTTCTCAGACTACATACCGAACAAATAGAGTGTTTAAACGGTTGTGCAGACCATTCTGGCCTAAAAACTAGTAAAGGTGATGAAGGCTTTAGTGAATGGCACGAAGTTGTATCTAGAACGTCTTACAATGGCGAATTATTACATATACTGCCTTACTGTGTAATTGACTAATAAAATGTTGTTATTATGTGATCGTGTTCCACAAAATTTGTTGAAAAGTGTTGTTGATTGTGTGTTTAAGGAAGGGTGGGGAATTTTAAAGTGCATTGGTTTTTTTGTATATTATGACCGTAAGTTGTATATTGGCATATGAAGAAGCAACAAATTATCTTTGGAAATATTGGGCTGACTCATCTTAATTGAGTAATATTTGTTAAAAACTGGCCATCTACATCATTGAAATTACCTGTTTCTCTTAGTCCAACATCTATTTAAACAGTATTTTTAACAAAGAAATTCTTATGTATATTGAGTTTTATAGAAGGCCATTTGTTGTGTTTTGTTTTTATGGCATATGAAGACCTTTTGTTACCATTTGCCCTATTTGTATATTAATGGTTATTAATATCGAGTGTAAACAATATACTCTGTACATTTTCATTGTTAGTACCTAATGTTAATGTTTATCTACATTTACTTATGTAATTTATTAATTTATTTTTCCACTTTTCTTGTTGTTAAATCTGTTATAAGGTTATGATTGTATATGTTTTCTTTTTACACTTCGTTTTTCTATTTGAAGGTCTCAACAAGTTTCTATTTTTATTTCGACAAGGTGTCAACATATCCTAAACAATAGAGTACTTCTAAAAGGAGAAATAAATCATTACAGTATTACCATGTTAACATGCCTAAAAAACTCAATTTATCAAAGCTTATGCCTATATGTATTAATTTAGGAACTGTGTAAATAGAAGGATGGTGAACAACCTAGATTGATTTTTTTTCCAGTTATAGCATAACGAATATTGATTCTGTTACATATTGCATAATGCTACTAAAAGTCTCATATCAAATGTACTTTTTTATTTTTTTTTTTTTCAAAAATAATAATTAACCTTACTAATTTCAAATTTGATATTTGAGAGTTTAGATCTAATGTTATCGCATTTTGATTTTAAAATATAAAGACTAGCTTATGAAACAATTATTCTAAAACATGACTAGTTAACAACCGCAAAAATTTTTTACTTATCTTTCTTAACTGAATAACCTTACTTTTTTGGAAGATTTCACTAAATTAGTTTTCAGAACAGTGGTATTATAAATACCACCGCCATAGCAAACCTGCAGACTGAGCTAATTTCCGTTGATGTCAGATTGATTCCCTAATTAAATAGCATTTTAACAAGTACTTTGGTTTGCTGCTACAGGGAAGGTAATTAAATGTTATTAAGAGGGTTTTTTTTATTAAAATACTAATAGTTTAGTATGAAATAATTTGATCAAAATATGTTCATAAACAAGCAAACTACTTACTGTTTTGCTTATTCTCCATAAAATCACATTTGAATTTTCCATTGCTCCCCAATGTTCCATATACAAAATTATTTGTTTTTTAAGCTCTACCTGGTGGTTTAAATAAGAATATCATATTAAACTGTTTTTTCTTTGATTCATTTTTGCCCATTTGTACTGGGAAATGGGCCTTTCTGTTTAGACTCAGTTCCATGATTGCTTTTGTGTAAGACTTAAGTGAAATACACATTCCATTTATTTAGCTAAGCCTACAGCAAAACATCTCTGTAGAACATTTTTTTATTACTCAATACAGAGACTAGCTATTTTCAATAACAGCTGATATCAAAGAAATTAAGTAATTGTTTCCCCCGAAAGTGAAATGCTATCAGCTGATTTTCCCCTGTTCTCAATCAGTTCCCAATTTTTCAACTATACACACTGGTGTTTTTTTTTTTTTGTTTATTTCAATTATTTTTATTGTTGAAACCAGCTGGTTTTGTTGTTTAGCAATACAAATGATTACTTAACAATGATTACTGCACAATGAACATAACCTTAAAAATAAAATTCATATTGTTATCTAGGTTTGCTATAACCTAAGATTCCTATATTAATATTGTTAGTTCTAAATTATTAATTTTACCGAGGTCTGTAATTCTTTATGTATTTTTGGGCAATAAGGATTTGACTTTGGTAAAAGTCAATGAGAATATTAATTAACAAAAGCTCATAAGTTAGATGGTTGTATGACTAGTTTCAAAAATGTAGACCATTTCAATTGTATTGTTGAAATTTAGTAGTGTTTATTTTTTATATATAGCTGGACCTGGCAGTCTATTGTGTTTTATTTAATATCTCTAATTTGTGAGTCTATGACAAAAAATGACAACTTAAGTTGTATCAGGATCTTTTGGTGTTTTTTTAAATTTTTTTGGAATCTGGAAAAAAAATATTTTTTACAGCTTTGAAATCATGTAATTAATTGTAAGTGAAGATGTTATCAACCAAAAAGTATATAAATCTTTGTAAAGCTCCATTGTTTCATATCAAATAGTAGAGCCAATGATAAGAATCACCATTATATGTCATATACCTTTATTAAAATCAATTATTTTATATTAAACCTTTATTTGTATTCTATAAAAAAGATTACCCTGTATTGGTTATTCCATGATTGGAAGACTATGATTTTTTGTAGGAAGCAATGTTGTGCTTATTAACATTTGGGAATATCTTACCTAAGTAAACCTTCCCAATAAGAAATACCCCCGCCGCAGCAAACCTGCAGACTAAGCGAATTTCAACTTGTCTGATTAAATTTTTACTAAAATATTTCCATAAATAAGACATATTTATTCCCAATTTAAATAACTTTAGATTTAACGAGGGCTTAGGTTTGCTGCTACAAGGAAGGTAAAAAGTGTTTTTGACCATACGTCAACAGTATAGGATGAAATAAATAAATTTGCCAAATGTTATTAATATATCCATAAACAAGTAAACTACAACAGTTTTCATTCTCCATAAGAAAAACATGGTAATTTTAAATTACACTATTTTTGAATTTTCTCTATGACCGTTAGGCATACAACAGCGCTTCAATATACCATATTACTTTTTTGTAAGCTCTACAAAACGGTTTAGAAAGAAATTGCAATTTTTTTTGTTTTTAGGGTCAAAAATTGGAAAACCCCAGTTTTACCCCATAAACCCCCATTCCCATGGTACGATTATGCTCGTTCGCAAACTCATTAGAATAAATGTAGGTTAACACGTTTGTACCAAATTTCATCAAAATCTGAATATCTTTGCTTGAGTTATCGCGCTAACGGACATATATATATATATATATATATATGAATTTGAACGGATGGTGTTTTTGGCCTCTAGGGATCTCAAAACAAAATTAAATTGGCCCTGGATCCAGGTATTACCATGAGTACTACGGTAATAGCTTCCTATATGGGAAATTTGCTAAAAAGTCATTATTAGTATTAGGAAAGACCAATAACTAATTTTGTACCCTTGAAATGGATAAAACTCTATAGACACTAATAATATTACAGAAATTCAATTTATATCCATCGGAGTGATTAACTAATGTCTTTTTATTCAATTTGGCTCTAACAAAGTAATTTTAAGTGTGGTAAACAACAACTAAATTGAAGTATATTTTAATCTGCTTGCATCTTTGAATGTTAAATAAAGTCGAGCCTTACAAAATATGTATTAGCATACAATTAATTATGATGATTGTTTTAAAATAATGATGCCAAGCCTCCCCATGTTACAAACCAGCTTTTCTTTGACAGCTTCTACAGATTTCCAATAAGTTAGTTTAAAACTCCATAAAATATTACAAATTGTAATTTCATCATCATTACAAAAATTATTATTACGCTACCTACCTTTGCTATAAAAATATGCAATTGCAATACTGTATTTCAAACTCTTAAAATAATATAAATGTAAAAAATGTCTGAAATAAGCTGTGTTGGCATACAATTTTTCTGAGGGCTACTTTTCTAATATAATTAGGGTATTGTTCCAAAAAACTAAGGTTTGTAAAATCCAATTATTAAGTAAATTTTTATTTAAAGTAAATAGTTGTTATTTGTGTTACTTGTTGATATAATCTACTTTTGAATTGCTAGTTTTGTTCTGTAAATCATATCCTTATTTATGTGTTTTGGGATAAAAACTTGTCAGTTTTTTTTTTCAAAATCTGATACAGTAATAATTTTATTGTGCTAATTACCTATTTACTTACTGTCCTTGATTGATGAAACACATACTTAAAAATTATCTTTTCTGACAGTGTTATAGTATAGAATTTGAATATCCACCCCCCCCCCCCCCAAATTTATTTTATTTATAGCAAATAGATAAAATCTTAAATTTTTGTAATTTCTACAGTAGGCTACCATAATCATTGTGCAATTCATAAGAGACTGTAAAAATGTATACACAACAAAATATACTTATTCAATAACACGGTCATAATTTTTAAGAAGAAATTTAAAGATAAAATAAACTTGAAATAATATTAGCCATTGATGCCTTTATTCCAAAAATATCTAGTCAGTAAGTTTTTTTTAATAAATATGCAAGCAAAATTTAAGCTGCTTTATATAAAACTGAGCAGTGTACTAAGAGTTGTGTTTTTTAAAATAATTTTCTAATTGGTCCAGGGAGTTATTGTTTGAATGAGTGTGTGTGGCTTAACAAATTTCTAGCCTTAGAGTAAAATACTGTAAGATAAGTCAGTATTTATATGTGCCAAAATCTAAATTATGTTCACATAATTTTATTTTGTAATATTTACTTTGGCTTATTGTTTATGTCATATATTTTTTCTCCTATATAATCTTGGTATATAATTTTATAAAAGCATAGCACTTTGTGTATTCATATTTTTTCCTATAGGGGTCAGCCCCTTGATTGTACAGCAGTCAAAGCTTATCAGTCAATATTCTAGTCTTGTTACTTCTTCATATAGCCGCTCGACACAAGTATCCCTGTGCCTTCTTCTTCCTCTCTGAGCAAGTGGCCTTCCACTTTCCGTAATTTGTTATCGACTTTGTTAGTCTTTCCAAAGAAACATTAAGTTTGTTTATTCAGAATTCCTGCAATAAACCCCTACTTCGATGGAAAGCCTTGTCCTAATTTTAAGCTTATTTCTTGTACAAAGTTTTAATTTAATAATCGTTGAGTCAGAGAGGCCATCTGCTTCATTTTGGTTTTACATTGCGTCAAAATAGTGTGAATTTTGAGGCATGTTATAGTGCTAACTACATTTGTACATATACATTGATAATATAATTATATTTTATGATTTGTTTCATTTTGTACTGTATATTATGAACCATTGGTCTCATGTAAGATCCATGCAGACGATAAAATTATTATATCAATTTTAACTGTTGCTTGATTTCTACCTAATAACATGTTGGTAATATGTGGTCAAGCCGAAAAACTGTTTTAAATTAAAATTTTTATCTCACACTCTTTTACAAAAGTGTGTTTTGTACTGTACTCCTGGTTGCAAGTAGGCAACATATTGTTAAAAAAAATTAAAGAGGAAATCAAAAGTGCCAGTAGTTCATAGCAGAATTTATTTGTATTTGTATGTAATAGAATGAAGCTACGTAAGGCATATTATTCAAAATTATCTAAATAACTCCGAAAATTAGAAAATATATTTACTTTTGTCATGGACAGCCTAAATAATTTCAAAACTTCAATTGAGAAAATATGTTTGACTCTTGAAAACTATCAAAATCAAAACTTTGATTACTAAGGTTATTAATCAAGTCCATACCTTCTCATTAATGTAATGCATTAATGGTCTTTCAGCCTCTCATACGAATAAATAAGGTGTTATGTTTAAGATGATTTATCACTTAGGCATAATAGTACAGGTAAAACTCACCTAAGAAAACATAAAAATTAGTCCATTCATGAAACTTGCAGGAAATTTAGTAATTACCATTAGGTTTTGAAATCTGAAGAGTCCCTAGTGATTGTGGGGGTGGAAGTACCATTTTATGGGGGTTAAAGTTTATGGGGGTAGTGATTTTGAGAAAATTTTTATTTATGGGATCCAAGCAAGTGAGGTATTGTTTTCTATGTTTCTTAGGATGCACAATGGATAAATAACAAAATAAAAGCAATACAACCAACAGTTTATTAGAAAAAGACTAATTTTTTATGACAAACTAAATATGTCAAATTAATTAAGGTAAAATAATCCAGTTAATATCAATTATTACAAAACTGGACATGAGTCTGTGTCACATGTTAAAGTTGTGAGAAAAAATAACCAAGAAACTGGTAGTTTCACCTCTTTAACCACCACGTGTCATATTGTTCATCAGCTACTGATGCATCTTCACCATCCATGGAATGGTGAGGGTCTCTAACTCGTTCTTCTCCATCGTCGTCTTGACTTGACACTGACAGCTAAGTGAGTATGGGTAGTAGAAAAATATTTCCGTTGTGGTGGTGATCCTGCGACTTAGGGCGAAGATAATATATGAGACCAAGAATGTAAAACCGCTCGGACCCCAATTTTTAAGGACCTTGGTCGCCCGTAGTGACGTCATCAATATGTTGCTCGTAAGAGGGTGCTGGGTCGCTATGAATTGGTTATACTGTAATACCAAAACGCCTAAACCGATTTTAATAAAATTTGGCTTTCAAGTGCTTGAATACGATATATAATCCCAGTTTGTCAATGGTCGAGTTTGATTAGGTCATTTCAAAATGGCGGCCGTTAATCACTAAAATAATTAAAAATTGTTTAGTGTTTTGTTTTATCAACTCTCTCCAGAAATCTGCAGCAATCTTTCATTTTCCTTGCAATCATAGGTTGTGATGGAAATCTCTGTATTTCCTGGAATAGGCAAAATACCCCCACTGCAACAAACCTGCAGATTAAATGAGTTTCCATTTGCCTGATTTGATTTTCAATTAAATATATTTTAATTGAATTTAATTAATACCTAGGTTTGCTGCTACGGAGAGGATAATAAAGTGTGTTTTTTTTTTATTGAAATATTAATAGCCAAGGTCAAAATAAATAAATTTGCCAAGTTTTATCAAAATATATCCTTAAACGAGCAAACTACAACAGTTTACTTATTCTCCATAAGAATAAAATGAGAATGATAAATTTACAATTTTGGAATTTTCTCAGTAGGTAACCAATATTTGTACAAAAACACTTCAATAAACAAAATTATTGGTTTTTAAGGTATTCAAAATCATCATGGTATCCACAATTGTTTAGAGAGAAATTGGAAAATTTTATGTGTAGAGGGTTAATCATGACAAAACCCAATTTTGACCCCATAAATCCCCCCAAAAACCCCGTTCCCATTTTCTGATCATGCTGGATTGCGAACTCGTTAAAATCAATCTAAAGATTTTTTGTACTTTTCTATATGATATAACATCAAACTTTAACAGCGTTAATGACTGTAGACGTGTACTTTTTTAAGTATGTTAGCACGATAACTCAAGCAAAAATGACCCAATGTTGACGAAATTTGGTAAAAACGTGTAAACCTAAGTTTACTCGAACGGGTTTTCGAACCAGCATGATCGAACCATGAGAACAGGGTTTTCTGGGGGATTTATGGGGTAAAAATTGGGTTTTCTCATGTTTCCCCCTCTAAACGTAAAATTTTCGAATTTCTCCCTAAGCCATTTTGAATACCATGATTGGATATTTTGCTAGTTATTGGTTATATTTTGATAAAACTTGGAAAATTCATTTATTTTAACCTATTCATATTTTAATTAAAAAAACACACTTTATTACCCTCCCCGTTGCAGCAAACCTAGTTAACACTAATTAAACTTTAGGTTATTAAAATAGATTTAATTTAAAATCAAATCAGGCAAATGGAAACTCACTTAATCTGCAGGTTTTGCTGCGGTGGGGGTATTTTGCCTATTCCATGAAATGTAGAAACGGCATCACAACCTGTCATTGCAAGGAAAATGAAAGATTGCTGCAGATTTCTGGAGAGAGTTAATAAAACAAAACACTAAACAATTTTTTTAATTATTTTAGTGATTAACGGCCGCCATTTTGAAATGGCCTAATCAAACTCGACCATTGACAAACTGGGATTAGATATCGTATTCAAGCACTTGTGTGCCAAATTTCATTAAAATCGGTTCAGGCATTTATTAATTTATAGCGACCCAGCATCCTCTTACGATCACCATATTGATGACGTCATTACGGGCGACCAAGGTCCTTAAAATTGGGGTCCGAGCGGTTTTTACATTCTTGGTCTTATATATTATCTTCGCCCTAAGTCGCAGGATGACCGCCAGAACTGAAATATTTTTGCTACCCATACTTAGCCATCCGTTATAAGTCAAGACGACGATGGAGAAGAACGAGTTAGAGACCCTCACCATTCCATGGATGATGAAGGTGCATCAGTAGCTGATGAACAATATGACTTGTGGTGGTTAAAGAGGCGAAACTACCAGTTTCTTGGTTAATTTTTCTCACAACTTTAACATATGACACAGACTCATAGTCATTTTTTTAATACAGTAATTGATATTAACTGGATTATTTTACCTTAATTAATTTGTCATATTTAGTTTTTCATTAAAAAATTAGTCTTTTTCTAATAAACTGTTGGTTGTATTGCTTTTATTTTGTTATTTTTCAATTCTGCATCCTAAGAAACATAGAAAACGACACCTCACTTGCTTGGATCCCAAAAATAAAAATTTTCTTAAAATCACTACCCCACCCCTATAAACTTAAACCCCCATAAAATGGTACTTCCACCCCCACAATCACTAGGGACTCTTCAGATTTCAAAACCTAATGGTTATTACTAAGTTTCCTGCAAGTTTCATGAATGGACTAATTTTTATGTTTTCTACTGGATTTTTAGTATAATTTTACCTGTACTATAAATATTTACTCTAATGCAATTTGGGTTAAAATTTATTGATTTTACAAAGATGGTAAAAATTACCCAGCTGGGCTTAAAATATGGGCCTTGTTATCCTACTTCCTACTTATAATAATCCTACTAATATTATAAGTGAGAAAGTTTGGATGTATGTATGGGTTTGTGACGAGTAAACGCGAAAAATACTGGTCGGATTGGGCTGAAATTTGGTGTGACTACAGCTCACATTCCCGATTAACATATACAGTAGACACATTCTTATATCAAAAATCCTTTCGGGTTCTTCCCATTGGCTCTAAGAGTTTCCTATGCAGTGGCTGATGTAGAACAATCACAAGGAGGGGGTGAAACAAGGGGTTCCGGGGTACCCCCTTGAAAAATTTGTGCAAACAAAGTCTCCTAAATGTCAGTTTTATACCATTTCTTTGTCCAAAGTTAGTGTGACAAATTATTTTAAGAAATGTGTATGCACTACTGTATTATACACAATGTGGGGCAGTTCGCCCCCCTTCTGGATCCGCCACTGTTCCTGTTAACCTTATGAGTATTCATATTTAAAAGGATTAAAAGAGTTTTGTCAGCTATTTCAACCACACTTGTTCTATGCCATTAAATTAATTATTTTGCATTTATGACAACATCCAATTTGAACCAACTTGCAACAAAAAGTTGTGAAAAATAAGAATTTAGATTTTTTTTAATTGTTTAGGGGCAGTGGTAGAACACTACCCAGACAGCACACTTTCTCCTCAGGACATCCCACGGATATTGCGACAGGATATGCAAGATATCCCATAGTGGTCCTATGGTCAACCTGGGATATCACAGGATATCCACAGGAATGCGTAATGTCCCCGCCCGGGGATGTCCTACGGATAAGCTCACACGCATATCCGTGGGACATCCGAGGTCATCCCAGGGTAGTCCTCAGGACATTCTCAGGACATATGGGACTACTATGGGATGTCCCTGGGATAAAGTGTGGTCTGGGCCTGAACATAAAAAACACAAAATAATATAGATTTAGTATGAAAAGCTTAATTATAAGTTTAGTAAATTGATCAAATAGTTAATAAACACAAATTTTGAAGAAAAAAATGAGAAAAAAGTTTTTGGCCCAGACGGGATTCGAACTTGGTACCTTCGCCTTATGAGCCTCTTACCTTACCTCCTGAGCTATCTGCGCTTGATGATTATGGGTGTTTTCAAGTGGTGAAAGAGTAGCCGACAGTTGCAATGGTCGCAATACTTAAAATATTTTTGATACTACAGTATAGGCTATATATGCTTCTGTTTATCTGTTTAGGCCTCAAGTAGTTGAATTGTTTTTCTAGTAGTTGGAGAGGATACTGGTATTTGAATATAGATTATTTAATCACCATTAGATTAGCACTGATATAATTGATTGTCATATGATTAAAATTAGTTTTTGGTTGTTTTATTAATTTAAAGTTAGAATTAAATTCACATTTCCCACAATTATGATAGAACTCTAGTTTTCCTGAACTCAGTGGTAGTAATATGTCAGTAAAGTAAAGTCAACCCTTGCTAGCCATAGTATTAACAAGACATATTTTCAATCTGGGAAACCTTAAACTTTTAAAATAAATTATAAAACCTCAACATCTTAATGCGTGGGAATCTTATTTTTAGAAAAAAAAACAGACCAAAATTATTTGTTAAATAATGAAGACGGCCCAATTATAAATTCGGAATTACTGAAAATAATTACATCAAGAACAACACTGTAACATATCCAAAATTCAAAAGATTAATTTTTCTTATATTATTTTTTATTTTTCCAATATCCTTTAAATCATCTGTTTTAACTTTGTTTAAAATTAATTTATTAAGTAAAAATATTTACTTTTTGTACTAGTGTAAACACAGCCTGAAGATGGAAACCAAGTTTCTGAAAGCACTAGTGAAAAAAAAAAACAAATTATTATATATTGGCCTTGTTGAACATTTAAACTTAGATATACATTTCATCAGTGGTAGTATTTTTTTTCTTCAGTTTGTTACCGGGACATTACGGGACATTACAGGATATCCAGTGGATTTTGTACATGTCCCGGGATGTCATGGGACATTCTGGGATATCCTATGGCATTCGTACATATCCCGGGACTTTACAGGATATCCTGAGGTTAACTTACAAATCCCGGGACATTACGGTATATTGTAGGATATCCTGTGGATTTCGTACTCGTCCCGGGATTTTGCGGGATATCCTGAGGATAGCGTACATATCCCGAGACATTCTCAGGACATATGGGACTACTATGGGATGTCCCTGGGATAAAGTGTGCTGTCTGGGTATTGCTATGGTAGATGGGCTATACTATAGTACCGTAAATTGAAAGAACCAAATTTGCTAACGTGTCCTCTTCCATTGCAAACACAACACACCAATTATAACTGCAATAAGCATTTTATACTTACGCCAACCCCATACGAAGAACGGGTTACTTGCTAGTATTGTTATAAAAAGTGCCAAGGTCTACCAAGAAGGTAGGTAGGGTGTAATGCAAAATTGATATTTTTTGCACAATTTACAGAAATTTCCATAATTTTGGTTGCATGTTCTTTCATTATGACAATTATCAATTTTTTTTACTCTAATAAATTGTTTGATGATAAGTCAATAATAAATCCTTTTTCTTAAAAAGGAATTAAACTTCAAGCAAGTTCTGTTTTGGTGATATTTTACCCAAAGTTCCCAGCCTAATGCCATTTTACAGGGGTAGTAAAATTATTTTTTTAATGTTTTATTTCTGAATTGGATAGGTAGGGATCAGGGAAGGAAATCATATTACTGTAACTGAGTTTTCTTTGACTCAGTGATGACTTATCTTTTTGAAGGGCTCCAAACCTCTGAATCTCTTCTAATAGGCATTATCAAATTCTAAAATCAAATTATTTGAGAGGACACTCACTATAACTCTAGTGTTTATTTTATAAGGCCAGATGATTTTTGATCAGCCAGGGCCACTAATTAAACCAACAAGTCCAATGATCAAGAACAGCTCAGCCCAGCTTCAACAGTAATGGGTTTTTTTACGGAGAGGGGAAATGTTTTTACGCATACATGTAGCCTGCCTGTAATGTAACACCCTGAATTTATCATACTTACTCACTAAATATCCCTCTTCTCTGTTTGGCACAGACCTGGGATTGTTTGTCACATCAAGCCAGGCCCCCCTAAGCACTCACCCAGTGCTCGCACCGTTTCTGGCATTCAGTTCGTCTTGACCTAGCCTGCATCCTATGATCAGACTCGATCTTCTTTCGCATGGAGAATACCGTGGGCACAATATGACACACACAGTCCCAAGTGCATTCATCCCCCATTTTCGTCGGTTATCATCATGACCATGCCCATCATCAGAGTGATACATACTACTGAGCCTCCAGGTGGCAGGCACCTTTCCCAATGCGGGGAGTGGAAGAAAGTATATAATGCTCCGCGTCATCGAGAATGCCCAGGCAGTAGGTGCAATAGGTGACAGGGCTTTGCCCGTCCTAAACTGGTACGACCCGGGAAAAGCAGGGACCTGAGTCTGAGAAACCGGGAGGAATCCAATCCACCTCTCCGTACCACCTACAAAAACAAAGGTTGGACCTGCTGAATCAGTTGCCTGGTCCAGTTTCCCCATGTCTCCTGTTCCCAGCTCTCCTGATGGGAGAGCCAGTCGTTGCGGGCTCTTCTCCGCTACCAAAAGCTAGACGAGGATAACTTCAGTGACCACCAGGACGGTGGGTCCAGACACTATGGTAGGTAGGTGGTACCATGAGTGCTTCCTGACTCTGCACCATCCTGTACCTCCTTATTGAGCGCGTCTGCCCACATTTCCGCTTTGTACATGAGTACAGACTTGATCACAGACATCAACAGCCATCTGCAACTGGACCTCTGACCTTGATCTGTCTCCACCAGTTCTGTTTACCATGAGACCCCAAATATACTTAGCTGTGGAACGATGGTTCGGACTTCGCAACGTCCTCTATCCTCAATAATATTTGGTTCGGATTCCACGACAAACTGTAGGTCCCTTGTGCCATTGGATGTGTGGGCTATTAATTAACAGCTGTGTCTAAGCATTCAGGGCCAGGGATAGTAAGCTACTATCCCCGGCCCTGTAAGCATTGACGGTCTAAGTAAGGAACATGTCGGCCTTAGTCAATAGTCGCCAACAAGATGACTACAAGTACAAGATCGCGCCACTCACCCTACACTCGTCTCCATTAAAATACCTTGGCTTTTATTATTAGTTCGACACTTGGCTTAATACCTTTGAATGGTCGCTATTATAAGACTAAAGCATGGATAAAATATACTCCTTGAGGAGTATGGTTTATCTATGATCTAGCTTTTCACTGCTATAGGCCTACACATTGTAATTTTGAAAATATTTGACATATATTTGAAGTTGACGATTTAGTAATGATGATAAATATAGAATAGGGAATTTTTATTGAGTAATAACTTATTTTATATTTATAATTGATAACATTACTTACTTACTGATAACATTTAACTTGATACTCTTATTTTATGACAGACATTAATATATTCATTGAAAGATTATTAATATTGACTCTTTGTACGATTCGACATTTTCCTACTCCCTGTAAAACTGGCATACCTAACCTACTCTATGGTACTTGTTTTGTCAACAACAACAGTTTCAACCATGAACCAACTGTCATTGGACTTTTATTCGGTTCCGGTGCTTCCTTCCTCATCGGCTGCGGCTCTTTCTTTACGCGTTTCTATTACACGGCCACGTTTATTTTAACAGAATGGGTAAGTAACTTAGATGCAATTATTAAGATAGTAGATGGGTTTTCACATATACGTAACTTGACATGTACACCGAACACGTTATTGTTTAGGCGAGTAGTTTTTATTATCTCATTTCAGTAGGTTATTTGCGATCGTTTCCACATGCGTTAGTCCATAGCCCAGGCTGTATAGGCTAGGCCTAGGTCCATCTAGGCCTAAAGATTCCTGATGGGTTGACACTTTTCACCTGCCAAGTAGGGTACTGAAAACGGCGGGTAGACTTTATAGTTTACACCCCACATTCGCTATTACTTATATATTAGGCTAACTAGGCCCCTACCAGTTGTTTATGAAATGAAACTAGGCTAATCTAGTCTAACCTAAAGCACAGGTCACACTAGGCTAGCATCCGTGGCGAATTGAGAGAAGCCGCGGTACTTGAGTATTAAACGGAGGCCACCATTACAAAACGCGCCGCGGCACTTATAGAGGGTTAAATTGTTATAGATGTTGTAGTAGAACTACAGTAGAACGTCGATTATCCGAATTAATTGGGGATTGGGGTTGTTCGGATAACTGATTTTTCGGATAATCGGTCAATGACGGGAAAAATACGGGGAACAGGAAATGACGTGAAGGGGATAGCGGCCGGCGGCGATTTGCCGATTTCGCGTCTGTGGATACTGTACAATAATATAAATTTGACTAATTAATTACCGTATAGAGATGTGCGAGTACTTGAGATTTCAAATTCGAGTCGAGTAGCCTACGGCCTTGAAACTCGAGCATATTTTTTAACTCGGCAGTTTCGAGTCGAGTTTGGTTTAAATTAGTAAAAAATCAATATTTGTTAAAATGTAACTTGTGTTTACGTGAAATACTGGATAATATTTACCACTGTAGATTCTACAGTAGGCCTAATACAAACATTTTTCATTGTAGAAATAAGCAAGAGGTAGTTGTCCTAACCTATTTTTTTAGCTGCTACAACAGAATAGGTCAACTCAAAGCAGTCGCCGGCGACTGACTAGTAACTGGCTATGAAAAACAATAGAAGGGTGGGAGGGGTTGTGCAATGACCTCGAAGTGAGCGGGCGTAACACTGAATGAAGTAGCAGGGGTTTGGGGGGAAGGGGGAGGGTCAGACCTTTGAGCTATATTTAGACTTTCACCACTTAGCAGCCGTGCGGTGGCGTAGCGCTACGGCCAGTCGTGATTGGCGCGCGATTTTATTGATTTTTGCTTCTTTCTTCCTTTTGGTTAACCTACGTTTCGGATGACCGGGCTTCGGATAATCGACGTTCTACTGTATTCTAGTATTGTTGTGAGTCGAGCGTTATCAGATGAGTCATGTGTCTACTCGCAGAATCCCCTCCAAGTAGGCCAAGGTCAGGGTCGTTGACCGGAGCGCGCGCCATTACCTGTCATCGCCTGTCACTGTGTCTGGTCAGCTATATCAGTTATAAAATTAAACTATCATAGCCTAACCTAACCAACCAAACTTGCTGATAGTGAAAACATCGAATGAAGGTTTACTAATAATCAGTATTATCATAGCTAAGTTAAGAAACTGTAGGTTAGGTGGCCTCCGTTTAATACTCAAGTACCGAAGCCTCTACTGTCAGCTTAATGTGACCACAGAATTTGCAGCTTGCACTGTCAGCCGACGAGTAAGTTATTTGTCAGCGGCTGGCGAAGTCGGACTTGTTCAACTAGTAGCGAGGCAGCAGCGACTTAGAGGTAACGTGGTCACTTGCTGACGCCAGCCACCAGTGTAGTCTGGCCACCTCTAGAAGTGTGCCATCGGCAACCACAAGTAATTTTCGACTTTATTTTACACAAGCAATGGGTTATGAGCCACCCATGGTGACAAGAACTGAGCTTTAAACTAAGCGACTAAAAGTAACTTAGTAATTTGTAGCACCGAAATGACTGAGCTGAAGTTGTCGTGGAAATAGGTAATTTATTTCTTAAATTTATTCCAAAACTAAACTTGTGGGTGCTTGTACAGTAACTTTAGGTTGTTCCTTCAAAGATGTAGGTAGGGAACGTCAGAGAATCAGCTCATAGCCAAGAGAGTTGTTGCAAAACCTTATCTTTCTTACACATCCTTACAGTTTATAATCACTTAAGATGGTTATGAGGTGCCACGGGCGCTGATCACTAGCAGCTGGTGAGCAGCTTAGTGTGTCCCGCGCTTAACCTAACATGCTGTATGTGAGTAAATGTGGGGTGTAGGCTAAATTAAAGTGTAGGCCTAGAAAAAAACTTCTGATCTGAGTGGAACTAATGGTTAATTTCTGATTAACTTCATTTCTAATTGGTTGTGGTTCTATTGTAATCTCATATTGGTGTGAATCTGGCAATAACTTAGCAACAAGTAGTGCGCACGCTTGTATAAAACTATTGTTGGCCATTTCACGGAGAAAAAAAAAAACTGGTCACGCATCGTAATACCTAAATAGTCATATAATGAAGCACATAATGTTCACGCACACGACAGTACAATAGTCGCAGTTAGTCTGGGCGTGCGGACCCTTGTGTATTAACCACGCCCAAGCCATCAAGACAGCGCTGAGGTGCTGAGCAACCCCAGAGCCTGGCCGTGTGGGCCAGATGTTTTTGGAAATGAGCAATACATTAAACACTCCCCTCTACACCCCCCGCCATAGCGTGGCCGCGCGCCCAGACTAGCTGCGACTACTTTAGGCTACAGTATCTAGGTCGTAGTCTAAGTCATATTTTATACCAGGAACGAATTTTGGTCCTACAAAATTGGCATAAAATTATAAACCAATTTCTCATGTTAAAATCTATTGCTTGCAGTTTTGCGGGACAATACGGCCGCGTAGCGTATTACCCATATATAATCACAAGATAAAGGACACTTTCACACACACAATAGTATCAAGATCATATAGGTACCAGGAACGAATGTGGTCATTCAAAAGGGGCACATTCTTCTTCTTTCACGTGATTATTTAAGCTTTGTCCCGCGTGATATTTTTTGTTCAATCTCAAATATGTGACTTATCATGTTTGAATAGTTGAATTATGTTTTGCTGCAGTAATTAAATCAATATGGGATAGTTTTTTTTTTCTCTAATATTAAATTTAAATAATCAAACTTCAATTATCTCTGTTGATATAGGCCATCTGGATATACGTTTGCAGTAACTTAATGTCAATTAGTTAATTGGCCAAGTAAACCCATGATATTAGTGGTAGGAACACCATAAATGATTATTAGATAAGGTATGTATGTAAGTTGGCTCTATGTTTAAAAGATTTTTTACAAGCCATTGTAACTTGCAGGTAAGCCCCGTGGTTTGCGCACTGCACGTAAACACGTGAACCACCGACGTGAACAACGGTGGGCAGACAAGGACTACAAGAAGGCTCACTTGGGCACGAGATGGAAGGCTAACCCCTTCGGTGGAGCTTCACACGCCAAGGGAATCGTTCTTGAGAAAGTGTAAGTGTTTTTTTTTTTTTGAGGTTTTGAAAAAGCAGTCATCTAGACACCTAGAATTCTTGGTCCACCCTTATTCATAAATATTGAGTGATTAATCTGAATTGCTTGTTATACGTACTGTATGTTAATATGTAAAAAAGCAATTATTAATCGGCTGATCACTGTACGATTGATAGCCCCCCTATCCTTGTGAGGTGGCTTCACAAGAGTTGTCTAAGCGCTTGTATTTTTGTAAAAAAACCAAGTGTTTACTGAAGTCCTCGTATCTCTGAGAACCGACTTGACCTAATTTCATTCTACAAAATCCGTTGCGTTGGAAACTGTTCCCCATGTTTTGTTGGAATGTTGGGGTTGCTTAGCAAATCTGTGTTTCACCTCTTGTGACTCAGAGTTCCTGGTGTTATGTTCCGTAAACATATCATATCTCATGTTATTTTTTTGTTTTCTCTCATCACTTTACGTAGCCTACTTTTGATAGTCTAAGTAAGAAGGGTTTTGGTTTTTGTTTATTCCATCAGTCCAAATAGTATGTTTAAATTTAAGTTTTGCAAATCGATGTCACATGTGGATGCTTAACATAGATATTATGTTGATCACAGAAATATCACAGGAACATTTGCACTAAATAAAGGGTCAACTTTGTTATGAATACACCAACTATAAACCTAGTTCAGGTTACCAAATTGTTTGAATTAAAATTGAAAACAAAAAAGTACTATTTTTAGTCGTTAAATGCCATTTAGGCCTATTGCTTCTTCGATTACAACATCGCATTTGTCTTCCAAGATCATGGTGACACTGTGCTTTTTTCAATTTAATAACACAGGTTTAACTTTGTTTTCAATTTCAATAAATTTGTAATTTTTCCCCAACAAGTGGTTCAGATTAGTGGGACTCTTGGTGAATAGACTGATGGTTACATCTTTAAAATCTCCATATTTAATAGTTATAAATTTTCCTAAACACACTCACATTTTGCTGATTAAGATGGTTACATTTTTCTTCATTTTACCTTGAAGGAGACTTTGTTTCATTTACTCTCACAAGTACACATAACTATAAATAAAAAATAACACATTTAACATAAAAATATAAGTTTGAATCAACAATTATACGATTTTACCTTTAATCAATCAACTATTATCAATCCTTTGTCATGATTTTAGTGGAGTTGAAGCCAAGCAGCCTAACTCCGCTATCCGTAAGTGTGTGCGAGTGCAGCTCATCAAGAACGGAAAGAAGATTACGGCATTCGTCCCCAGAGACGGTTGCCTGAACTACATCGAGGAAAACGACGAGGTCTTGGTTGCAGGATTCGGTCGTAAGGGTCACGCCGTCGGTGACATTCCCGGTAAGAGAGTGTACAAGTCTTGCATCATATTGTTTATAGGCTAACAATTGTCGCATGTCATATCAACTAAAATCATCATACTATGTGTTAAGCTAATTACAAAATTGCAACTGAAACAATGCTACAAAAATAACCAACAGTTTTGCTTAACTGATGTCCATCCCACATTTTAAACTTGTATTCCTGGTTTTTGAAATCCAAAGCTGATTAATTGCACTACACCCATATGGCTCTACCAAGGTTACAGAAAACAAAGTTTGGTCGGAGCAGCAGTTTTCAAACTTGGGTCATCACTCACTAGCTTGGTTTAAAGTAAACAAACTTGTAAAATTCTATAAAAATGTATCCATAAACAAGGTAACTATAACAGTTTACTCAGAGAATGAAGTGTACAAATTTAAAATGATTTCTAAAATACTTTTCCCAATTTAGTAGGGTATGACAGCTGTTTTACAATTAGGCAATTTTTGTAGTATCCTTTTCTCACATGACGTTTACAGTTTAAACTAAAACATTTTACATGTGTATGTTACAGGCGTCCGATTCAAGGTCGTGAAGGTGGCCAACGTATCTCTTCTGGCTCTGTACAAAGAAAAGAAGGAAAGACCAAGATCATAAGTTTTTGTTACTTTTTAAAATATGAACCAATAAAAAAAGTAAAATTTTATTTTTGTTCTTATTTAAACCCTGAATACCTGGGGACCGAGCCATGGCTCGGTGTTGTTTATTTCCATTTTAAAAGCAATATAAAGGAAACTCATGATTTAGTTATAACTAATTTTGGCTTTTAGCGAATTTCCCTATAGGGAAGTAGCTATTACCGTAGGTCTCATGGTAAGACTTAGGCCCGGGACCGATTTACTTTTTCATTTTAATGTCCCCAGAGGCCAAAAACACCATTCGTTCAAATTTTTATATATGTATATATATATATATATATATATATATGTGTCCGTGAACACGATAACTTGAGTAATTTTTATCAGATTTTGATGAAATTTGGTTTGAAGGTGTAAGGCGGGATAAACTTGAATGAGTTCGCGATCCAGCATGATCGGTCCATGGGAACAGGGTTTTATGGGGGGTTTTATGGGGTAAAAATTGGTTTTTCTCACTTTTTACCCTCAAAACACAAAATTTCCCAATTTTTCTCTAAACCTTCTTGAAGAGCTTAAAAAAACAAACAATTCAGTATATCAAAGTGTTTTTGTACGGTTATTGGTTACGGAGAAAACTAAAAAAATGGTAAATTTAAAATTCCCATGTTATTCTTATGGAGAATATTGTAAAATGTTGTAGTTTGCTTGTTTATGGATATATTTTGATCAAACTTGGCCAATTTATTTATTTTATAGTAAGCTATCAATATTTTACTAAAAACACACTACTTTATTAGTTTCCTTGTAGCAGCAAACCTAGGTACTCGTTAAACCTAATGTTATTTAAATAGATCAATTGAAAATCAATTCGGCCAAATGGAAATTCGCTTAGACGGCAGGTTTGCTGCGGCGGGGGTATTTTTTTAGCGAATTTCCCTATAGGGAAGTAGCTATTACCGTAGGTCTCATGGTAAGACTTAGGCCCGGGACCGATTTACTTTTTCATTTTAATGTCCCCAGAGGCCAAAAACACCATTCGTTCAAATTTTTATATATGTATATATATATATATATATATATATATGTGTCCGTGAACACGATAACTTGAGTAATTTTTATCAGATTTTGATGAAATTTGGTTTGAAGGTGTAAGGCGGGATAAACTTGAATGAGTTCGCGATCCAGCATGATCGGTCCATGGGAACAGGGTTTTATGGGGGGTTTTATGGGGTAAAAATTGGTTTTTCTCACTTTTTACCCTCAAAACACAAAATTTCCCAATTTTTCTCTAAACCTTCTTGAAGAGCTTAAAAAAACAAACAATTCAGTATATCAAAGTGTTTTTGTACGGTTATTGGTTACGGAGAAAACTAAAAAAATGGTAAATTTAAAATTCCCATGTTATTCTTATGGAGAATATTGTAAAATGTTGTAGTTTGCTTGTTTA
Organism: Macrosteles quadrilineatus; assembly: GCF_028750875.1. Lineage (NCBI taxonomy): Eukaryota > Metazoa > Arthropoda > Insecta > Hemiptera > Cicadellidae > Macrosteles > Macrosteles quadrilineatus. The sequence continues at coordinate 8,846,949 of NW_026542598.1, forward strand.
TGGATATATTTTGATCAAACTTGGCCAATTTATTTATTTTATAGTAAGCTATCAATATTTTACTAAAAACACACTACTTTATTAGTTTCCTTGTAGCAGCAAACCTAGGTACTCGTTAAACCTAATGTTATTTAAATAGATCAATTGAAAATCAATTCGGCCAAATGGAAATTCGCTTAGACGGCAGGTTTGCTGCGGCGGGGGTATTTTTTTAAGTTTCAGTGGAATTTCAATTAACTATGATGGGAATTTTAACCCGGCAATTTACAACACATTAATTTATTTTACAGTTGATAGTAAAAATGACTTGTTTGTCCTATCAGGATTCACACTTTCTGGAAAGTCAGGGAATTAATTTTGGCTTTAAGCTTAAAAATAATACTGCAATGACAAAAAAAACTAAAGTGGAGTCTGTCCACTCAAAAAATCATCAAAAACCATAAAAAAAACTGTATACCGTACTTGTATATTTTTATGCAATTCTGTGAGGTTAAATTTCTAAGCAATGTGTTCTCAGTTTTGGCATCAAATTACCAATTTGCTGTCAGACAGTCTGCTGCGTGAGGGAAACCAGACATTTATTTAACACTAGCAGAGTACCCGTCCATCGTACGGATGTGGCAAATAAGAATAATACTTATTGCAGTTATACTCGATCTTTCCTTTTGCAATGTGAGAAGACACGGTTTAAGAAAATTAGCTGCCTCAAATTTACGGTATGCTATAGTATTATACATCTACCATAGCCATAATGTTCTACCACTTCACCTACACAATAGAGAAAGATAGATTATTAAAAATTCACAAATTATTCATGAAATTAAAAACATAACCATACTGTAAACAATCCTACTTTGACAGTTCTCATTGCGTATCACAGTGTTTTGTTGCTGCTTAGTTCGAATTAGCTGATTTCATAAAAAAATGAAAAAATAATAGTGCTGCACCTTGTTGGTGTATCTTATAAATTTTTAATTGCATATCATAGAACCAACTAGTTGAAATAGCTGGTTAAATTCTTTAATTCACTTTAAATATGAACTAGTTGAACCCCGTCGAAATCGACGGTTAATCTTGAGGTTTTATGTAAATTCAGCTAACTGCGTTGGATAGAGTGAAGTCATTAAAATCTTAGTTATATGAAGGGAGGATAAGCAATAATAAGCATGACGATTGTGTTCCCTAAAAAACGTGATTGATGAATTCGTTTAACACAATATTTCCTACCTTTCTTTTTATCGGCTTTAGGTTGCCCAAAAGGTTTTTTAGGAGTCTTATAATTGTTTGTTCATGAGTTTGTTTCATACCAAAGCCACTTTCACTATATGGGAGAATGAGTTCATATAATTAGTCTATCATGTTACGGAAAGAGTCAATATTTATTACTAACCACTAATTCCATCTGCTTTAGGAAAATCATTCAGATTGTATCCGGATTTATAAGTAGGCTAAATCTTCATCTTTTTTTTTTTTTGATAAAAATATCTAATTCTCCAGAAAGCAGTAACATTCTTACTTCGATCTCAGCAATTTTAAATCCTTCTCTTGCCACATCGACCCATGTATTTAATCATCCTGTTCTTACTTGATAATTCATTAACTTAGGGGTAGTTTTGCCTTGACCATATAGATCACATAAAGCTGTGCATGTATTTCGTGGATTGGAATGAACCATAATTGTAGGAAGTTTTATCACAAATCTTGAACATTTGCGGAACCAAATCCATAGCCTAGTCCAGCATTGGTAACAAATTATGCAAATGCGATGAGATGTGATGACACTGTTGTGTTTCCGAATGTTTTGTATGTAGTGAGGTTTAGATGCGTTGTTCAACCTAGCATGTGTACATCAAAGTAAAAACTGTGTACACATTTTTTTTAAATACCTGAATTGGCATTAGTTCACCTACTTTACCAAAACCATAGACTCCGTAGTTAGTCTATTCCAAAACTTGAACACAGCTCTCATCCTCAACGTACTCATCTATGACACAATTTTCAATTTGATTATCAAAAACTGTTATACCAATAAATGAATCTCAGGTGTTCTTTCTTGAATTTAAAAATAAATGGTGATTGAAAGTAGGAAAAAAAGGCAAGTGCCAACCTTACAATATGTATAAGCTAACCCAATAAGGAATAGTTATATGTTCCTTTGAAATTGATAAGTCACACTTATTTCATAATTTAAAATTTTCTAAGAGCAATAAAGCATAGATTTTTGAACAAAACATTTCAAACGTATCATAAATTCATCATTTTGTTGAAACTAAAAAAAACTTGCCATGCAGTGGAGAATCCATTTAAAATCATAAATAATAATGTAAACATTTAATTTTGACAGTTTCAGTAGACCTTTGAATACAATTTTAATATTAACAGCTGGTTCATTAAAAGTAGTGTAAAATTATCCATATGGTCGGAATGTAAACAATATTGCAGAGTGAACTTTAAAGGCCTCTGGGGCAGAGCCCCAAGGAAATTTACATCGTTTCTCTTTTGAGGGCTCACCTACAGACCAATACCTTTCTTTAGACACCCCTACCAAGTTTCTACGCCCAGCCGTTCTCTCAAATTAGCTGTGACAAAAACCTCGTTTTCCTCCATAAGAATAACATGGGATGGGAATTTAAAGGCCACTGGGGCAGAGCCCCGAGGGAATTCTCCATGTTTCTCTTTTGATGGCTCATCTACAGACCAGGACCTTTCTTTAGACACCTCTACTGAGTTTCTACGCCCAGCCGTTCTCTTAAAATAGCTGTCACAAAGAAAAACAGTTTCAAATTAATATATAGATACTCATAAGGTTAACATGGGGAACTGCAGAGCCACTGGGGCGGAGCCCGAAAGGATTTTTGAGATAAGGATATACCTATATGTTAATCGGGAATGTGAGCTATCATCATGCCAAATTTCAGCCTAATCCGACCAGTATTTTTCACGTTTACTTGTCACAAACATACATACATCCATACATCCAAACTTTCTCGGAGATACCACGGATTATTAGTGCCTACATACCAAATTTCATGCAAATCGGATCACTGGTGTGGTCTGTAGCTCCTGTACACATCCGCACATACAGCAATACTTTTCCCATATACTATGGTATTATAGGAGGAGAAAGTAAAAATTAATAATAGTGCTGCACCCTGTTGGTTGAGCTTGTAACTTTTTAATGCTATCATAGAACCAACATGTTGAGCTGAAAAAATCCTTTAATTCCTTTTAAATATGAATATTCATAAGAATAACACGGAAATGTTGAACCCCTCTGTATAAGCTATGCCACATTTCAATTAAAAGCATTATAAGCTGTGCCACATTTCTACGATTATAAGTTATGAAAAAAATTCCATTTCCCCTTATAGCCTAAGCTATGCCACATTTTCACGATTATTCAAGTTGAAAAAATTCTCAATTATAAGCTATGCCATTATAAGGTATGACACCCAAACGGAGTCAAAGTTCTCCATTATTGCTTGAAGCAATGAAACCCTTACACTGTAGTCATAATAAAACATACTCTGTGGTTGGTTAGTCTATGGGTAAAGTAAACCAGCATGAACATGAATAATGGAGTGAAGTGAAGTGAAGGAGGTAGGGAGGGAAGTGAAACATGAATTTGATTCAATGTTGATGCTGAAAAATATTCCCAATACAGGTAGCTAGCAAGTTAAGAGCACCAGAGAGACTTTACCTGATTAATTAGAGGTAAGATAAATTTATTATTTTGGAAACAGATCATAAAAGCATAGACTTGTAAGCTATCAGCAGTCTAACATGCCAAACTGTACAGGTTTGCTGATTGTAACATAGATGTGTTGTGAACTATAATTTATTCTGGCCTTGAGGCTTTTGGTTGCAATATCAATACAATTTACACTTTTTAAAGCATAGTATGAGTACATGACACACATACATACTGAACTCTGGTTTTATATTAGGTATTTTAATGAGTGAGTAGTATCAGATAAAATTGCATGCCAGTGCTTGCAAATAATGGGTTTGTGTTTGTAAGTTAAAGATTTGCCAAGGCATTCCTAAAGTCATCTGGAGGTAAGCTGGAAAGTGTTTTTCACAACACTATGATGTTTTTAGCTGTTTTACATACGTTAGTTAATTGGTGGCTGAAAGTTACGATTTGCTGGCCATTCCAGCTGTCATCTTTGGGGACCGAGCAGGTTTTTACATCCCTAGGGCCACAAAATCAGCTGCTCGCTTACTTTCTTAACACGTTCGCTGCTACGGACGTTCCGGAACGTCAGCCGGGCCACGGCGCCAGGAGCTAAGAACGTTCCAGAACGTCACCGTTCATTGTTGTTTAACGTTGCTATGGATAAGCCAGCACGTCACAAACGTTCTATATTTCTTTGCAGCTCGTGGGGACGTACTTTTCTGACAATAAAAAATATAGTTTCCCAAATCACCACCAGGGTCGTTTGGAACAGGGCTTTGTTTTACCTCTTTCCTGCTAGATAGCGACACTACTTTACCGACTGTAACCTGGGTAGTGCTGCTATCTATCAGAATCACTTAGTACTATATCCAAAGCCAGTTTTGTTGCAGAACATTGCCATCCAGTATAACTACTGTTGTTTTTACTGTAATTCAGTGTATCGGTGGCAATGTCACGCAGCGGCCGAGCGTTAGTTCAGCAACTGGCGCCGTCCCGGCATCTAGCGCTCAGCAGCGAACGTGTTAAAACATGAATGCATATTAAATACACAATCAGTATCCATAGCATTGCAATAGAATTGTGTTATTGTCACCGCAGTCTAACAACTATTTATTATTATTTTTGCTGATTCCTCACGTTATTTCTTCACACAACCTTAAAGTTTTAGTTGTGCTGACTGTTGTACATTATTATTGTGATGAATAGTGGTAATAGGGTATAGTGTGGTGAAAAATTGCATTTGTACCACGGACCGAAATGTTTTTGCAGCTCTCGGTCGTTTTAAGTTCTCGGAACTTAAAAAACTATCTCGAGCCGGCAAAACCTCATTTTCGGCCCTAGGTACGAAATATACTATTAGGACAGGCATTATTGTGCATTTTTTTGTCACCCCTCATATCACTCTCCCTATGTTGCTCTGATTTGTATTTCTAGATTGTAAATCCTGCAATAACTGTCAAAGTAGTTTGTTTATAATGTACCTGCTTGCTGCTAAATGTATAACTGTTATCTTCTCAATTGTAAAATGCCTGAACTAATTTAAGTCTATATTGTAAACTGGGTTATGCCGTTAATAAACGAATTGAATTGAATCAGCAATTTTAAGTAACAAGTGTTAGTCAGCTTTAATGCACCTTGCATGTAGTAATTTAAAGAAGACTCACAGGCTAGAGCAAGGCCACACTAAAAAATACCCCCGCCGCAGCAAACCTGCAGACTAAGCGAATTTCCATTTGACTGATTGGATTTACACTGAAATGTCTACTTAAAAATATAACATTTATTCCCGATTTCAATAGAATTAGTTTAACACAGGGGTGCCCACAGGGGGGGCCGTGACGCAGACTGCGTCATTGAAATTCTTGGGGGGGGCTCAAAAAATTCAAATGGGGGGGGGGCTAAAGTTAATTGCAACAGTGTTCAACGTGACGACAATCCAAAATACATTACGAAATCGCCAGATAGAAAGTGGATAATTAATGACAATAGTTATATTATTGAATTAAATTAGTTGAAATAGGATTTTAGGATAGTTTAGGATTCGTGTAGAAAGTTATTATTTAAGATTAGCAAGACGTGAGATCTAGGGAGGGAGCGCACGGGATGGCTCAACTGCTGTGATAGATAAAAGATAACGCGTGGTACAGACACGTCCAGCTACACCGCGACTTAAGCACAGCAGAACGCTTTGTTGACATAAAGCTCATTAAAATACAAACAAGTTGCAAGTAGCATAGGCTACAAAACTTTACACTTTTGTGTATACTCGATTACCTGAGTTAATAGGGAGAGGGGGGGAATGAAAAATACGGTTAATCCAATATAGTATAAAAACAGATGACAAACTCATTAAAACGCTCTAAACAGCCATTAAGTCACGATTTACATTTTTATAAACGAAATTCAATATTGCACAATTATTATTATTGTAAATTTCAAATCATTTATCTTGGTTCAGTTGTACAAACGGCAACGTTTAAAATTGTAGCTAACTCAAACTCAACTAATCACTAGCCAAACATTACATTGCTAACAATAACGTAAATATTAAAGGAACCTTTAGAAAGTGTTATAAGGTACTGCTCATGATAGACGGGTAGGCTACCGATAGGTGCTGTGCATAGGAATTGATATATTAAGTAATAAAAAAGTGTAAAATTATATTTGGAGATAATTATAACACTCTTTAAAAAGAATGTAACGAGAACAATCTTGTTATTCTCTTTCTTTGTTCTTCTGTTCATTAATAGGTTTCTCTTCAATTCATACACAAATTCAACAAGTCGCCATATTTAGGCCTACTCATTGGCCAATCACAGCCTAACTAAAGTTACCATGGTTATCACTCAATCACAGTGTACTAAGCATTATATCGTCATCATTCCCCAGCTGTTGTATCTGAATCTGAAATCTGTTGTATTGTAACATAGCGCACAGCAGACAGAAGTGTAACGGAGCAGACGATTTTGTTGGCGCAAACGTTGTTTCCATTTCATTTTCATCAAAGGAGCTGTGATGTTTTTAAAGGAAGGGAGAGGGGATCGTTATATCGAGAAAGACACTGACAATTCGTTATGGATATTCTGTGGCAATAAAAATTCCTTAAATTGAGGTGACTTATAAAACTCTAATTTTATTTATATAGAAAGATAAGTTTTCTAGTCCTGTACAACACTGATTCACGGTCTTTGCCCTGTAATCAAAATTCAAGTACAACTTGATACACACAGAATCTCCGGTTCCCGACCTGGATGAGGCTAGTTATTTAATTTAATTTACAGTTACATATTAGTACTCGTGATAAATCAAACCCGTTATGTAAGCCAAAGCCACACGGTTATTAATCTCACTTGGTTTTGGATTTGCTTACAAACGTGATCGGAAATGGTTAGGGCCTACCTACACAGTATTCTTAAAGAACATTTATGTAAACATATCAGTGACAGCTAGGAAAAGGAATCTTTATCAAAACAGCTGTTCGTAATTTCATATATGACGTGTTCTCTTAACAGATTATTAGTATTTCATAAATTAATGACGTATGTAGTAAACATGGAAAAAATAAACTAGAAAAATCACACAAAATTGTATTTTTGATCGTCCGTTATTTTATTTCCAAAATAGTGAGGCCATATTTTAATGGCTATAAGGTCTCTCTCGCCAATCCTGTGGATACAATTAAACCATTAGAATCATAATCGGCACTCTAGTTTTCTTCAGAGTAGGCCATGAGTAGGCTGCATAAAATGCCTTCTGGGCCGTGACAGACGGACATAAATGGAGATAAGGCATGTTTCAACTTCTTCAATGTATAAAACATAAATAACCCAAAACATGTATAACTCTGAGCAATGTACAGACAAAACTATAACTTTATTGATATAGATTAACTGGGTTTGAATTTTAAATATCTAAACAAAATTATAAAACTTCTTTTTACAAATAGTGCTGGGCGGGGGAATAATGTTTCTCATTTGTTGTGTACATCATTTATGGGGGGGGGGCTGTTGCTCAATTGGGGGGGGGGTGCGTCATGAGTCTAGGGGGGGATGGGCACCCCTGTTTAACAAGTACTTAGGTTTGCTGCATCAGGGAGAGTAAAACTGTTTTTTTGTGTAAAATGTTAATAGTTAGTAAGAAATAAAAACATTTTCCAAATTTGATCAAAATATGTTCATAAACAAGCAAACTACAACAGTTTATTTATTCTCCATGAGAATAACATGGGAATTTTAAATTTACAATTTTTTGGAATTTTCTCTGTAACCATTAGGCCCATAATAACGCTTCAATATACTAAATTATTTGTTTTTTTAAGCTCTACAAAATGGTTTGGAAAGAAATTGCTAAATTTTATGATTTTTGCGTCAAAAATGGGAAAAACCTATTTTTACCCCATAAAACCCCCCGTAAACCCCCGTTCCCATGATCCGATCATGCTGGATCGCGAACTCGTTCGAATAAACGTAGGTTTACACGTTTGTACCAAATTTCATCAAAATCGGATAATTTTTGCTCGAGTTATCGTGCTGACGGACACATATATATATATACTAGCTGACCCGGCGAACTTCGTATCGCCTAAGTTATAGGTTTCCCCTGACAGACCGATGGAAAGAAAGTACCGTTACGTTTAATTTTCAAGATGATCTCGTTCGCATCGCTCAATCACGTCCTGGTTGAAGTTCGTTCGCTACGCTCACTCACCTTTGGGTTGGAGCTCGTTCGCTACGCTCACACACCTTTAAGTTGGAGCTCGTTCGCTGCGCTCACTTGCCTTCAGGTTAGCTCGTTCGCTACGCTCACTTGCCTCCAGGTTGAAGTTCGTTCGCTACGCTCACTCACCTTTTGGTTGCAAATTAGCTGTTGTCATAAATGTAAAAGAAATAATAGTGCTGCACCCTGTTGGTAATCCTTGTAACTTTAATGCTATTGAACATCATAGAACAGAACCAACTTGTTTAATTGAAACAGCTGTTAAGATTCATTAATTCCATTTCTCATAAGGTTAACATGGGAAACTCCAGAGCCACTGGGGCGGAGCCCTTTTAAGAATTTCGAAACGGGAAATAGTTTACGTCCGATTCGCATACCTACAGAATTTACACACCAAATTTCATAACGATCGGTGAAGTCGTTCCGGAGGAGTTTGCAGACAAACACTGTGACACGAGAATTTTATATATTAGATATATAAATATATAAATATATATATATATATATATATATATATATGAATTTGAACGGATGGTGTTTTTGGCCTCTAGGGACCTCAAAACGAAAAAAAAAATCGGTCCCGCGTCCAGGTCTTACCATGAGTACTACGGTAATAGCTTATTCCCTATATGGGAAATTCGCCAACAGGCCGTAATGCTCGTCAAGCATGACGTCACGATAGAAGACGGCAATGACGTAATTAAGGTTATATTTTTGTTTTCGGTGAAAAGACTAAAACAAGCAGCTGATCACAAACGGCAAACATTACGTCATTGCTAGAGCCATAGACTAACCTCAAGTAGACATCTCATCCCATTTTAAATTTTGATACTCGTTTTTTGTGTCCGTTGGCACTGGGCGTTAGTGTTGACGAAATTTTGTTTTTATTATTTTAGGGTTAATTTCATGATTTGTGGTTTACTGTTTGGTTATATAATTAGGGTACGAGCTATTGTTTATGATTAGATCATTTTATTTTGTTAAACGAGGTTTTAAATGACTGAAATAACTGGAAACAAATTTTAAACAAAAAATTACCTCTATTGTGCACTGGACATAACTAACAATAAAATTGGCTTCAGCTGTTCCATAAAGATGAGAAATCTACTAAGGGAGTATGTTTTAGCGAATTTCCCATATAGGGAATAAGCTATTACCGTAGTACTCATGGTAAGACCTGGACGCGGGACCGATTTTTTTTTTCGTTTTGAGGTCCCTAGAGGCCAAAAACACCATCCGTTCAAATTCATATATATATATATATATATTTATATATTTATATATTTATATTTATATATATATATGTGTCCGTCAGCACGATAACTCGAGCAAAAATGATCCGATTTTGATGAAATTTGGTACAAACGTGTAAACCTACGTTTATTCGAACGAGTTCGCGATCCAGCATGATCGGACCATGGGAACGGGTGTTTACGGGGGGTTTTATGGGGTAAAAATAGGTTTTTCCCATTTTTGACCCAAAAAACATAAAATTTAGCAATTTATTTCCAAACCATTTTGTAGAGCTTCAAAAAACAAATAATTTAGTATATTGAAGCGTTATTATGCGCCTAATGGTTACGGAGAAAATTCCAAAAAATTGTAAATTTAAAATTCCCATGTTATTTTTATGGAGAATGAGTAAACTGTTGTAGTTTGCTTGTTTATGAACATATTTTGATCAAATTTGGAAAATGTTTTTATTTCTTACTAACTATTAACATTTTACAAAAAAAAAACAGTTTTACCCTCCCTGATGCAGCAAACCTAAGTACTTGTTAAACTAATTCTATTTAAATCGGGAATAAATGTTATATTTTTAAGTAGACATTTCAGTGTAAATCCAATCAGTCAAATGGAAATTCGCTTAGTCTGCAGGTTTGCTGCGGCGGGGGTATTTTTTTTTTTTTATCTGGGCTAGAGCCTTGTTAAACATCAAGTGAGCTCTAGCATGAAATTGCAGTCCTGCTAGATGAATTATGAGGTTTATCAACAAAATATAATTTATCGCAATGAAAACTTTACAAAAAAGAGTATAACAATCAGAATTCAACCATTAATTTTAAACTAAAAAACATTTGGAATACCAGCTCCATCTTCAAATTCCCTCGCTGACCGCTATTTCTTTCTTGTTAATCTCAGAAACATACTTTTTGCCCTTAAAACTGCACAAATTGTTCTTGATTGTATCTAAATTACCAAACTGTATGGTTTTTTTTCCATTTTCTGATAATTTTTCAGCCATAACCCTTAAAAACATTTGGAATTCATTCCCGAAATTCCATCAACACTTGGGACAAGAGTCGTTGAACATGCATGTCGTTCTCAAGCTTTTGTATACTTTCTTTTTTCATCTAACTTGTTGATGAGGGATAGAGACATAAGATGGAGCATCAGTGTCAACGAACCGAACTTGAGTTTTATAGCCTATGATGCATGAATAGTTTACAAGTCATATATTTTTTGAAAGTGAGTTTGTGATTGACATAGTTATTTTTGTTTCTTATTAGATGGAGTATATTTATTGTGATTTAGCCATTGAAGTGGCAAAATACCTCACACCAAAGGATATATCTACATGCTGTAGAGTTTCACTCCACTGGCGAGAAGTTTTTGGCAGTAATGAGGTAACTGTGTAATTTTGTGTTGTAATTTCTTTAAAATTTGTGTTTTGCTTGACGCACAAAACACCCCTGCTGCAGCAAACCTGCTGAGTAAGTGAATTACCTGGCTGGATTTGAACTAAAATATCCCCTTTTAAAATTGTCACGTTTATTCGGAAAAATATAAAATAACTAAATTTGAAGTATATATGGACTACTCATTGGATCAAGAGGAACAATTCCTCAACAAGTTGAGAAATTTTGGAAGAAATTCAATTTGGAAAATCAAGTGTTATATTTAATATCTTTAACAGCCATAAAATCTTCTATTAATATTATAAGAAACCACCTATATAACAATTATCATAATTAGGTTTAAATAAACTTGCAAAATTTAATGTCATATTATTCTTTGTTCTACAGCAGACTACAATGTGTAGTAAGATTTCAATTTTTAAAATAAATTTGAATTTATATGAGTGAAAATTTAAAAACGTACGTTTTCATGTCCCTGGCCTTTTACTTCGTAGATACTGGATTTGTAGTTTATTATTATGTGTTTTAATATTTTTTGGGACGGGGGCAACATGTTACACACATTTATTTTGTTTTAAATAGGTTCTAGGTATTTTTTTCATATTTTTAAAGTCTCGAAATTCACGACCATGACGTGTCCTTAGGGTACATTTTCCAACTTTCACGCTGTTTTTAGACTATTTATTCATGCCGAAATATATAAAGCCATATTTTTATGTCATCAATGGTTATTAAACTTACAAAAAAGGAGCATATTATAATTTTATTGTCATTACAAACTGACTACCATGACAAAATAAGTCTGTCCCTCGATTTGGCGTCACGACCATTTGGGAAAAAATTTCAACTTTGGAGCCTGACAGTGGCAAGCCTGGCGTCGATGGAGTCAGTTGGTTTTAGAGACTAGTTTGGGGTGTATGTCAGGATTGTAGTGCCAGTCGTTTCAAGTTGAAAGGAGGAATTGCAAGATTAATAAAGGAAAGATTGTGTTTTTTGTAATTTTGGTGTGTCCATGACCGTACGTAGTCATTCAATGAAGTAGACATGGTGTTAATTTTTGTTTATAAGATATTTCAATTGCTAGATTAACCTAGAAGTCCACTTTGTATCCTCGAACATGAGGTGCAGGGCTACCGCCAGAACAGAGCCAAATAACACGTAATTTCACGACCATCGCGGGTTTTTTCACGACCAATCCAGCCTTATGGATTGTAGTGTGTTTGGTCGTGACAATAACTTTAATATAATTGTAAATTGAACAGTTTAGTTCAATTGAAACACATATTTTTATTATAACTAACAGGATAATTGAAGGATTGTTTAGAAAGATTTAGATTATTCCAGACAATTCACGACCGTACAGCTTGTCCCTGACCATCACGTTTATGATTTCTATCATAAAAATTTCAAAAATTAAAATATCGTCATATTTCAACGTTTTATACACAAAAGAAGCACACCTCTATACAAACATAACGATTTTTCGGGTCTCAGGTAAGTTTTTTCGGAGTTATACAAACTTAAAAAGATTTTATTGGCTTTTTTTCAATTTTTTGAGTTTTTTTTTTAGCGAATTTCCCTATAGGGAAGTAGCTATTACCGTAGGTCTCATGGTAAGACTTAGGCCCGGGACCGATTTACTTTTTCATTTTAATGTCCCCAGAGGCCAAAAACACCATTCGTTCAAATTTTTATATATGTATATATATATATATAGGTATATATATAGATTTATATATATATATATGTGTCCGTGAACACGATAACTTGAGTAATTTTTATCCGATTTTGATGACATTTGGTTTGAAGGTGTAAGGCGGGATAAACTTGAATGAGTTCGCGATCCAGCATGATCGGACCACGGGAACAGGGTTTTATGGGGGGTTTTATGGGGTAAAAATGGGTTTTTCTCACTTTTTACCCTCAAAACACAAAATTTCCCAATTTTTCTCTAAACCTTCTTAAAGAGCTTAAAAAAACAAACAATTCAGCATATCAAAGTGTTTTTGTACGGTTATTGGTTACGGAGAAAACTAAAAAAATGGTAAATTTAAAATTCCCATGTTATTCTTATGGAGAATATTGTAAAATGTTGTAGTTTGCTTGTTTATGGATATATTTTGATCAAAGTTGGCAAATTTATTTATTTTATAGTAAGCTATCAATATTTTACTAAAAACACACTACTTTATTAGTTTCCTTGTAGCAGCAAACCTAGGTACTCGTTAAACCTAATAATGTTATTTAAATAGATCAATTGAAAATCAATTCGGACAAATGGAAATTCGCTTAGACGGCAGGTTTGCTGCGGCGGGGGTATTCTAGAAAGACCAAATATACCAAAAGCTCAGTGACCTTTTTATTGTATAATGGTCATAAAAGTAAATAAGTTTATAGCAAAACATGGTTATAAAAATGATATTAACTATTTTTAATATTCATTTAAACGTCCGTTATGGTCGTGACAGGATTTTGTGTTTTTCCACTAAAGATGCTCTTTTAAAAAGAAACTACCAAAGATATTGCGTTACCATGGACATTTTATGAAACTTCAAATGTTAATGAAATAAAAATAATAATAAAAGTTTTGAAAAAAGAGGAAAAGAATTTGCAAAGTGCTTTTACTGAAAACGTACGTTTTTAAATTTTCACTCATATATTTAAATAGGTAACATTAATTGTATTGAATACTACTTACAGACGTAACTAGGAAGGGGTTACACTAAGGGGCCAGGAATACTCCCCAGGTAACGGGGGGAATCTAGGGGCCCTCCCCTGGGAAAAGTTTTTAAAATTATACCTGCTAACTCATGTTTTAATCACATTTATAATCTGGCTATTTATAATCATATTAAACATATTTTTATTATAGAAATAAAATTATTGTTGTAAAAAAAATAATTTTTAAAGGATAGATGGGAGTTTAAAACACATAACCCCCTCCCCCCCTCCCGGATACGCCACTGAATACTTGGGTTTGTTTAGTGCTACAGGGAAGGTTTTTTAAAATTACGGAAAGTAAATAAAAGAAACGTCTTATAACACTTAAAACATATATTTACGCTTATACTGTTACTCACAAGACGGTAAATATACAAAAAAGATGGTAAGTGGTGATCGATTTCGATTGGACACTCCAATCATCATCAGACCCAATAGGCGAATGACAAGAATCTTTTAAAATTAAAATGTCGATAGCTTCCTTAGCATGAAAATGAATGAACAAGTTTGCCAAATGCAATCATGATATCCACAAATGAGCAAAATAGGTACAACAGTTTATTTTGTTAAATATATTCCCTAACTGACTGTAAATAGTTATAACACAGATGATACTTTGTTGTTATTATGTAGAAATATAATACTTTACCTACAACCGTTTTTTAAAGTAGCCGTTTCAGTTCAATTCTTAGAATTGAAAAGTTTCACATAACAGCATTGTTTACTTTCATAACAGCATAGTTTTACTCATAACAACACGGTAACAGACCAATGAGGTTCAAGGATTGAGAGTTAAGTAAAATTGTAATGATTTTAACTTCAACTAATCAGCTGTTCAGGCCAATTTAATTGTTGAGTGGTACTTGCATCACTGTCAGTAGCAATAAGAGATACAAGTGAAAACATAACCTCTATTAGAAGTTATGAGTAGTGATATTTAGTAATTAAAATACTGACGTAGGTAAAGTAGTGTACGCAACTGGCGTAAATAGTGTTAACAACACTTTTTGAAGTTTTTAAGGCACTCGCCAAGGCTCGTACCTTAAATTTTCTCTTGTTGTTAACACTATCTTTACGCAGTCGTTGCGTAAACTACTATTTAGTGGTTGAGAATAAACAATGGTATGGTCAATTGAATATACTTTGCTAAAAAAAGGTAAGTTCACCTCAAATTGTAAATATTAATAAGCAAATTTTTAATTTAGACTTTTTTTTAGCTTTACAAAACAGTTTGGATACTACTATACTATTATATATATACTATACTACTTACTTACCCTACTAGGGCCATCTATAGAAGATTCATAATTTTTTTCAGATGTTGAATGTTTTTTTCAAACTGCCTTCTTGAACATGGGGTTAGATTTAAGATCCTGCAACAATGTGAAACCTAGTCAATCAGGAGGCAATCATAAAGCAATGTCTTGGTTTAATTAGCTACAATGTACAAAGGTGTTTTCTTGTGAGGTAAATAGAAATCAATTACTTGTTTTCGACAGGTTTGGCAGCGTCTGTGCGACTCTGAGATAGAGGAGTACCTGAGGACAACTCCGTGTGTAGTGGAGCCAATATTTCAACTCCCTCAACATATTGGCACTTCACTACCTCCTCTGAGTCAATGGAAAGCCGCCTTTCTACGAGAACAACACTTGTGGACAAACTGGCAAAACCGGAACTTCAAAACTGTGGAATATGATTTGGGAAATGAGAAGAATTCTACAGAGAAATTTGTAACAAATGATTTGATAATGAGGTTTCTTCCCAATTCAGTGGAACTGTGGGACGTAAGAGCGGATCGTCCAGTTCTAAAGGACACAATATCATTCGGAAAAACAAGATGGTACACTCCTACGGTTTTAGAGAACGGGTTTGTTACCCTCAAGGGCTATTACAATAATAATGGTAATGATCGCTATTTTACAGAAATTTTCAAGGTTAATCAAAATGAACGCTCTGTAACCCTAAAATGGTATATTGAACGAAATGGCAAAGAATTGTCTCTCAGACCGGGGTGCAGCGAGGAATCAGTTAAGAAAAGATTTTGTTCCGTAAAAGAATTGAATATAGTTATTACTCCAGGGGGGAAGTGCATCGGATACCTCAGCTACCCCTCCTCCAATCCCTCGTACCCTGGTGGTATCATGCACTCATTTTGTGTGTGGGATTTAGAAAATGGAGTAGAACTCAGAAAAGAATCCCTATTCCTACCAGATTGTTTTTTGATAATTGAAGGATGTAAATCTAGTGCAAATCAATGTGAAGATGTGGTAGTCATTTTACCTTACCCATTTAGCACCCCTGATAGATCAGGGCTTGCTTTTGGTACTTTAGAATTTCAAGTTTATAATGCAAATAATCTTAAATTCTTTCCGTTTAAGAAAAGGTGTACTTATATTGATCAGGTGGCAGAATCAGAATATGAATCAGATTATGAATCAGAATATGAATCAGAATATGAACCAGATTCAGAAAAAAAATGTAGGGAAGATCGAACTTTTTGGGTTATAACTGATGGGTTTTTGGCCCTTTCGGACTGTGGCCGTGAAGGCCGTGAAGCCAAAGAGTTCATAAGAATTTTCAACTACCAAACTGGTCACGAGCTGTACAAGTTGGAAACAAATGATTATAACACAGCAATTGAGGTGATTGGGGATACATTCCTATTCACGAAAAATATATCTTTACCATCAAGCTACACTCCGGGAACAATATGCGACGATTTATTTTTTGCAGGAGATGAAAAAGATAAGTTGCTCTTGTGCTCGGTTTCGCCTTCTGGAAGAGTTTGTGAAGATGTATTGGGTAGTAGATATATAGAAGAATTCTATGTCGTTGGAAGGACAGGGTTTATACAGGTTTTATATATCAGTGGTGTTACTAAAGTTTGGAGAGTTGATAGATTTTTCAATTTTCAATTTTCCTTTCCTGATGAAGGAGTTAATGGAGCTTGCACTAAAGTAATTACAACAACAGGTCCTCCAAACACATTGGGGATCTCATACTATTGGTAGTACAACAGGGTCGACAAGTGTTAGTAGATGTTGCAGAACTGACTTCTATTGAGAGTCTAAGGACACTTAAACGTTTTTGAAATAAACAGCATGGATAGTGAATAATGCTACTGTTTACTTAACATAGTCAACAAAGACAGAGATTACAGTCCCCTCAAGTTTGAATTCATGTGAAAAAAGTTATAGAAATTACGCATTAATTCTACTGTCATGGGTACTACATTATTGTTATCTCTGTAACTTTGTTCTTCGTCTAGTCTTTCCTAAGATTCTTTGTTCTGATTATTTCTTATCCATATATCAAATCATTCAACTACCTATTGAAATAATAATCAACACTATAATTATGAGGTATAACCTATAGTCAATACAGTGTTCTAAATGCTTAGTAAATCAATGCTGTGCCAGGCAAAAACAAAAAGGTTTGCATTCTGCAGTATTTATGCACCAAATCATACTATATAATTTTATAAATGCATGTGAAAGTTTGTGTGTTTGTTTATTTGTTTGTTTGAAGTTCAATCAACATTAATGACTGGTCGGATTGGGTTGAAATCTGGTATGATGATGGTTCACATTCTTGATCTCAAAAATCCTTTCGGTCCCTGTCCCAGTTAGAGTTCCCCATGTTAACCCTATGAATATTCATATTTAAAAGGAATTAAAGAATTTTGTCAGCTGTTTCAACTACACAAGTTGGTTCTATGATACTTTTTGGTTGGTTCTATGATATTCTATAGCATTAAAAAGTTACAAGGCTTACCAACAGGGTGCAGCACTATATTATTTTTTTTGCATTTATGAACCAAAAGCTGTGATACACAATGAGAACTTTACTTTTTTTATTGTTTAGGTGCAGTGGAAGAACATTATGGCTATTGTAGATGTGCTATACTACAGTATAGGGTAAATTAAAAGAACAACATTTTCATAAACCGTGTCCTCTCCCATTGCAAACGCAAAGCACGAGTATAACTGCAATAAGCATTTTATACTTATACGCCAACCCCGTACGAAGGACGGGTACTCTGCTAGCAAAATATTCTTTTTTTTTAACTATTCTTACAACCTCATTTTGTATTTACAATTTATAATAACATTGTACATTTAAATTTGCAATTACATTTATAATTACTATTTATTAAATCCTAATAAACCATGTCATAAATATCAACCACCCGCAAATACAATTTTATTCACCTTCAACCTATAAAGGTAACAATATAAATACAATAATATTTTTTGAACAATATGGATTCATCTGATAACAGTGGTTTTATATGGTACTAGCTGGCCCAACAGACGTTGTCCTGTCCTAATGTGGTTTTATGTCAAATGTTAGTTCATTTTCAGAGCTCATTCGCATCGCTTAATCACGTCCTGGTTGAAGTTTGTTTGCTACGCTTACTCACCTTTAGGTTGGAGCTCGTTCGCTACGCTCACCCACCTTCTGGTTGCAAATTATAGCTATTGTCATAAATAAAAAAAAAATAATAGTGCTTCACCCTGTTGGTAAACCTAACTGTTAATATATATTGAACATCACAGAATCAAATTGTTTAGTTGAACCAGCTGTTAAGATTCTTTAATTCCATTAAATATAAGTACTCATAAGGTTAACATGGGAACAGGCAAGGCCACACTAAAAAAAACAGGCCGTAATGCTCATCAAGCATGACGTCACGATTAAAAATTACGTCATTGCCGTCTTCTATAGTGACGTCATGCTTGACGAGCATTACGGCCTGTTTTTTTAGTGTGGCCTTGGATGATGGGAAACTCCAGAGCCACAGGGGCGGAGGCCTTTGGCAGATCTGCACCAAACTTCACCCAAACCTTCCCGAGGGTGTTTATAACAACTTCCCAAATTTTCATCATGATCGGATGGCCAGTTTGGTAACGCATAAAGGACAAACAAACAGACAAGCATACATTGGATTTTATATACAGGGTGAATTTTAAATGAGTTCCCTCCCTACTTTTTTCTGCATTTCTTAAGATATCATCTCCGGACCACGTCAGATCATTGTTGAGTAGTAAGTACTTCATTTTGACTTGGTATACATTTTTGGCCGCCATCTTGGATCCGCCAAATTGGATACAAAGTTTTTTTTTTCCAAATGTAAAGGTAGGGTTGTGACCCATTATTTCAAACCAAAATTTTACGCTGATTACAATGCCGCAATTATTTAAAAAAAATCTTGATCCGTTCTAAAGTTATGAGGACTTTTTATAACTTTATTTTTAGCGCATTTTAACATTGTGCATTTACAAACTAAGGCCATAATCTCAAAATAGTGCTAGATAAAGATAAGTATACACCACCATTCATTGCCGACATATTTTCACTTGGTTATGACGGATGTAGTTTTTTCAGCCGCCATCTTGGATCATTTTGAAATGTGATCAATTAATTTAAATATGAAGGTGGTGTTGTGACCCATCATTTTGAACTACTTTTTTATACTGGACTCAATGCTGCAATCCGTTTTTGGTTATCAAGCTGTCTTGATGAAATATTAAAATAGTCTTATTTAAAATTTCAATATTTCAAAAACCAAAGATGCAAATGAAAAACGGATTGCGGCATTGAGTTAAGGGAGTATGTTTTATCTATGGTAATATTTTACTTATATAATTGATACCAGTGTGCCTGTTGCTCAAAATCAAGCAATTTTTAAGTACTGGTATTATACAGGAGTTATAAAAAAAAAAACAGTCATCTTCTATGCGTGCTCAAAATTGAGCAATTGACAAGAGTACCGTTATTATACAGGCGTTATTTAAAACTGCAGTAATAACAGTCATAATTTTCAATTTCGATAAGTTTATAAGACTAAGCTTATGTAACTAATTGAAACACTCACGCTAATAATAACGGGTTGAAATAATGAACACTTGTTGTAAAAATATTTTATCATTTTTTAGAAGCCGGCCTTATTTTTTAGTGTTTTATACAAATGTGTCCCGACTTATAGCTGTTACCAGTAAACATTTAGTGCAAGTATTCGTTTGATCTGACATTAGGTAGGTTTTATTTACAAGTGCAAGTGTTTTGCGAGATGAGAAGGTAGATAAACTTATCGATGAAGTGGAGGCACGGCCCCCTCTTTATAATCTTTGAAAGAGTATTTCGACATTATATTAAAGAAAAAGTTATGGGAAGACGGAAGAAGTATGTGAAGCTGTGGTGGACAACTGGGGTACACTGCAAACAAAGGAAAGACGAATTAAGGTAAGCTTTGATTAGTAATGTTGTTTATTATCAAACACTATTTACAAAGCAAATTACAATAAATCCATTATAAACGTCCAAAACTTCTTCGTGTAACAATATGCTTTACTGTGTGTTGTAGGGTATTTATGATGGATATTATAAACAACTGTTGTAATTGAAATGAAATGAAATGAAACTAAATGAAGATGATTTGCCCATTTAAACAGGCAAAGTTAGGAATTCAAATCGGTCACAATCAGTTACATGCACAACTCCAAACCTTGTTAATATGAACATTGAAGTGTACAGTTTTTTCAATGTCAGAGTACTTTGTGTAGTTTTTTTGTCCTAGTCACAAACCCGGAATTGTTTTTCACATTACTTCAGGCTAGACCTAGGGGGCCTAGGGGCATTATCACATAGATAAAATCCATTGGTGATTTGGCGGGATGTGAACCCGGGACCTCTGGATCCGAAGTCCCGCGCTCTAACCACTAGACCAGCTCGCTCCCCCTCTAGTACTTTGTGTAGTAGAATGGAATTATTTCCATGAATTTGCAACGGCATTGTTGTCGGTATTATCTGGCTGGGAGATATAATGGTTCGCTGTAGCGTTGCCAGCAGCGCGGTTTCTACCTTGACGGTAATGGGGTAGCGGATTTTTATCCCCCTGGAATTTTACCCCCTGGAATTTTACCCCCTGGGCAAACGTGACGTCACAAACCAGGGGGTAAAATTCCGGCCGCGAACTTTTGAGTTTCGCGACATCAGCTCGATGGATTAAACGCGGAATTAAACATATATTTTCACGGTTGTGAGTTTAATTAGAACACATCAAATTATAAAAACCTAGAATGTACGGCCCGGATTTTTACCCCCGGAATTTTACCCCCCGGAATTTTACCCCCTGGCCAGATATAAATTAGTGAGAATGATTAATTATCGTCATTCAGTTTTAATTTAATGGTAAACATTTTATTATTAAGTAGCCTATCTTAATTTATATGTAACATTAACTAATCGGACAGGGTTTTAATATAAATTTTGAGATTCGAGTGTCAGGATTCGATCTTTGAAGCCAACTGTTGGTTAATATGATCAAAATAAAACAGCGAATTCTGTTTACTTAGTTGAGGTTACAAAATAAATAAATAAAGATAGGCTACTAAATAATGAAATGTTTACAATTAATTAAAAACAGAAATAAGAAAATCAATCATTCAATTTCTAAAATCAGCCAGGGGGTAAAATTCCGGGGGGTAAAATTCTGGGGGGTGAATTCCGGCCCGTACATCTTCAGTTGCCTAAACGCTAGTTATATGGACAGGGGGTAAAATTCCGGTTTTTATCGCTAATCTAATTAATCACGCTCTAATAAATAAATAAATAAAGATAGGCTACTAAATAATGACATGTTTACAATTAATTAAAAACAGAAATAAGAAAATCAATCATTCAATTTCTAAAATCAGCCAGGGGGTAAAATTCCGGGGGGTAAAATTCTGGGGGGTAAAATTCCGGGGGTAAAATTCCGGGGGGTAAAATTCCGGGGGTAAAAATCCGGCCCGTACATCTTCAGTTGCCTAAACGCTAGTTATATGGACAGGGGGTAAAATTCCGGTTTTTATCGCTAATCTAATTAATCACGCTCTGACAAATTTCATTAGACTTCCAAATCCGCGGGGGTAAAATTCCGGCCGCGAACAAACTTTTGGCCACTCAGGTTACTACGTCATAGTGACGTCAGCTTTGCCCAGGGGGTAAAATTCCAGGGGGATAAAATTCCGGCGACCCACGGTAATTACTACCTTTACAGAAAAATAAAAACGTCATTTTCGGATTCAGCGTAAAATTTAGGTCATTATGGAAAACAAATCTCACTTTTGCGACTAGTCATGACGTCGGAATAATTACCCAATCTGAGACTGAAAGACAATATAGTTCATACGTTTCAATCAACCCATCTTACAATATAGATTTTGTATCAAACCAAGGCCCACTAGAAAAAACAGGCCATGCTGCAGCATGGGCAGCGCAACACCACGTCACAGTGGTGGATAGTTGTACTAAACTCTTACCATTAAAATTCAAAACCTTACAAACAGCCAGCTTGTTTTTTATTTGGGTCGCCGGAATTTTATCCCCCTGGAATTGTACCCCTGGTCAAAGCTGACGTCACTATGACGTAGTAACCTCAGCGCTCAAAAGTTTGTTCGCGGGCGGAATTTTACCCCCGCTGATTCGGAAGTCTAATGAAAATAGACAGAGCGTGATTAATTTGACTATCAAAACCGGAATTTTACCCCCTGTCCATATAACTAGCGTTTAGACAACTGAAGATGTACGGGCTGGATTTTTACCCCCGGAATTTTACCCCCTGGCCCGATTTATCAATTATTAAGAATGATTGATTTTCTTATTTCTGTTTTTATTTGATTGTAAACATTTTATTATTAAGTATCCTACCATTATTTATTTATTTTGTAATCTTAACTTAGTAAACATAATTCGCTGTTTTTTTTTTTATGTTCGGGTTCGGGATTTGCGTTTGTGGCCAACTGTTGGTTAATAAGTACGAGAGGTCGTCCAGTGGTCGAAACTCGACCAAAAATATGTAATGTACTCGCTTTTCTATTTTCACCCCACACTGTAAATAAAACATGTGATTGGAGTTTCTTCCATTTGTTTTGATTTTCTGTTTATATTTCGTTGTTATTTCGTCACCAGCATGGCAACGCATAAGATCCATGTTAATTTCTCAAATTTTTAAACTCATTTTTTGTGCTTATCTTTGAGCCTATTTAAATTTATATAGGGATTCTGCACACCTACAGGAAAATTGCTTTCTAACGGTATGCGCAGATTTACCCCACGATGCACACAAGCTGAGAAAAAAGGTTTTAAAGAAACATGCTTGCCTATTAATATATAGATAGACTAGATAGATAGATGTAAAATAAACTGAGCTGCTCATTTAAATAACAATAGGGTGAACATTTTTCTTAAACGATTTTATTGTACCACCGTGAAAAACAATGTATTTCGTTTCTGTTGTACAATTACACAAAACAAAAACATCGTTTTACCATCCTACTAATATTATAAATGAGAAAGTTTGGATGTATGGATGTATGGATGGATGTATGTTTGTGACAAGTGAACGCGAAAAATACTGGTCGGATTGGGCTGAAATTTGGCATGATGATAGCTCACATTCCCGATTAACATATAGGCATATTCTTATTTCAAAAATCCTTTCGGGCTCCGCCCCAGTGGCTCTGGAGTTTCCCATGTTAACCTTATTATTTTTTTTTAACTTTATTTTATTTTACAATCTGTTCAGTACAACTGTGAACAATTAGTAAAAGGCATAATATAAGTAAATGACTTGACCAAGAATCTCCCCAGTGAAAGATTTTGGAAAAATAAATAGTCATATCATATGTAACTAAAACTATGCAAATCGGTATGGGAGTTCAAGAACTTTCACAATTTTTAGTCTGTTGGGAAATTCACCATTGTCCAGCAAGTTAACGGCTAAATTGTTCTGGTGGGTTTCGAGTTTTTCTTGATATTTCTTGCTAATTCTCGTTATTTCTTCAATCACTGTAGGTATTTTTAAATCTCCATGGATTGTTTGATTCGAGACAAACCACGGAGCATCAACTATTCTTCGCAGCGCCTTTGACTGAAATCTTTGAATAATTGCTAAGTTGGATTTGCTTGCCGTTCCCCAAAGCTGTATTCCGTACGTCCAAATAGGTTTGATCATAACTTTGTAAAGTGTGAGTTTATTGGTCAATGAAAGCTTTGATTTTTTGCCTAGAAGCCAGTTGAGTTTACGAACCTTCAAGTCCATTTGTTGTCTTTTACACCAAATATGTGTTTTCCAGGTTAATCTTTTATCCATGTGGAAACTCGTACGTAAACTAGACTTGTTTTAGTAAAACCATACAATTTTGACTTTGAGGGGGGGTAGGGGGGAAAGCACCGGGGGATTTTTCGAGACTTTTGGGGAAATGTATATCTAGTTGGGTACTAACGATTGGTATATAGTTTTGCCTGTCTCTAATTTGTTTCGACACAAAACCTTTATTGACTGGGCTAAAACGATCGGGAATATAAACTTTGGATCAAACGATTTTGGAACATTTTTGAAGATGGTAGCAACAACGTGGTGGTGGTGGCAACAATGACTGCGTGATTGGATTGGATTGGATTGAACATTGAAGTGAAATGTCAGTGGAGTGAGTGTGAGTGTGAGCGTGTCATCGTCTCATGTCTGTCAGCAGAACTGGCCCGTCTGCTTGGCTACTGTCACTCCTCAATCTTTGTCCCGTTTGATCTTAGGTTATCAACATTTTAAAGCTTTGCGTTGGCTAATTTTTTTTTACAGAAACAGAATAAATCCAAATATCTAAAAATTGTTCTTTAAAACCCAAGATTACCAAAAAATGTTGCTAATGGTTAGGCCGATTGTGTTTGTTTGTTTTAGAGGTTAAGTCCAATCCCCTCTTTAAAATGGAAACCCTATTTTCTAAATATGTGCACATCACATTAGTTGTTGCTTTATACTGGTAAGTTGTATCATACATTTTGTAAGCTTACCGCCAATAATAATTGTTGTGCGTTAATTCAAGGAACTAGGCTAACTTAGCCTAGGCCTATATAAGTTATTAACTTATTTGCAAAAAAAAAAATTCTTATGGGTAGGCCTTATACTAATCAACATTAAATACAATCTCCCTAACTTGTAATTTCCAATTTAAAATTAAGTTACATAATACTTTATTAAAATAACTTAAGTTAAGTACAAGGGCCGTTTTTCATATAGCTCAGAAGTTTGCAAATAGGCCTAACTTAGGCCTACAAATTTGTGAATGGCAAAATTTGTGAACAGAATGACCCTATTTGCTGCTTTGTAGCTGACAAGTAAACTTATGCTTCCCTGTGTTTTTTTTTAATTTAAATTTTTGAATCCCCCGCACGTGTGGTGTTTTTGACCACACGAAACATATCCGATGCTGACATTCATCGCCAGACGGTTGAAGTTTATAACCCTAATGCAAAAATAGTGGGGAAAGTGTGGAAATAGGCTCTAGGGAGTTTAAAAATGGCCGTGAAAATGTTCATTTTAGAAAGAATTGTGTTATTCGTCGGTAACCAGTTTTTCAGAGGACCAGAAGGGAAAACGGATTTCACGGGCGTTTGCACTCCATGATCCATTTCCGGAAACCCTCACTCATTGCATTAGGACCCCTGCATTAGGAATATGATTTACCTCGGGTGATGAATATCTGTTATTTGTTGATGAATATCTTCATCCGATATCTTTTATACGTATGCCTAATCAAAAAAACATATTCACTGACCTTATCTTGCATGCAGCGGGAGATGTGATGGTGTACAAAATTTTAAAACACACAGCGAAGTGTATTTGTCAGCTACAGAAATGCAAATGGTGTCATTCTGTTCACAAATGATGCAAGTTAGTGGTGATGAGCCTCATCGCAGCCTACAAGAGAACCACAGATTTATATACTCAAAAACAGCCTTTACTTAAAAAACCATCCTGATATAAACAATTATATATTTTCCTATTTAAAAATTTTTTGTTTTTATAGGCTGATTGTTACTTAAGGCAACTTAATTATTTTGAAGAGGTGTTATCATGTTCTCAAAAAAAAAAACTAGCCCATTTAATTTAATTTATTTATAATTCTATTCGTCTAACCACTTTACTATGAGCTGTAATATGAGAACACCATTCAACTCTCATTGGGACAACAATTTACAACTGATAAAAACTAAATTGCTCAACTTTTACCTAAACTTTTATTGCGTAGTGTGCAAACAATTTTAGGATGCGTTTAAGGAGCTGTTGAACAATCTTTTGAGACTAAATAGGCATAGGCATATTACTAGGCTAATTATTCTTATTTTACAGGGTTGTATCAATCTTTACTGTATTCATAAACAAAGCCTTGTTGAGTGGAGACGATGTGAAGTTAGAAGCACCGATTTTTATAGCATGGTTCCAGTGTGTCGTCTCAGCACTGATATGTTTTATTTTGGCTCGAATATCAAAGCGTTTTCCACATCAGTTCAGTTTCCCATCAGGAAACCCCTTTGATCTAGATGTGGCACGACAGGTAAGATTGTATAGTCTGAGATGACATGGTACATGTTAAGCAGTAGCCTATTACTGTAGACTGTAACTTTATAAACGAAACAAACAATTTATAGCTTCAAAATATTGACAGGTAGGCCTACTAGTTTTAGTGTGAATGTAACTTAACTGTCATAAACATTGTACCAGTACGGTATTCACTAATATGTTTGTAAAACTATTAGTTATCAACATTAATGTTTAAGAAGAGCATTAATCATCATGCTCTTTTAATCATTGCTTAAATATAAAGTACTGGACAGGTTTATTTTAAGAAAGAGCAGCAATTTTTTATGATTTGTTCCTGTATTGTTAATTTTTATCTGTAAGCCCACCCTGTGCTCAATTTATAAAAAAATTAGGTCCTGGAACTGAACCTATTTAATGTTATTTGTACCTATTTATTCTAAAATTTTTATCTTTCTGAAAGAGAGGTTCCGGAAATCCGTTCCTCCGCTTTCCCCCACAGATCGAGCACTGAGCCTACCTAATGATTAAATACAATTATTATAAAAACATAGGCTATTTTATATTTTACATTCAATATCTCATTTTTTAAACATTAAACTTAGGCATAACTTTATTCCAACAAATGATTGTACCCTAATTATTGTGAACACCGACTTTAGTTGTAAAAATGTTTCAAAACATTGCATAGCTGGATTTTATTGATCCAGTTGGAAGGAATTCATTTTTGTAGTTGCTGGAATATGGATTTAATTTTATAACATAGGGCTAAATGGTTTGAATCTGCCTTGAATGTTTTAAGCTTTTATTAGACCACAAACCTTTGGTTGGTTTCAGGTGATTCCTCTATCTTTGTTGTTTGCTGGAATGATCTGCTTCAACAATCTCTGTCTCAAATATGTTGGAGTGGCATTTTACTACGTAGGAAGATCGTTAACAACAGTGTTCAATGTACTTTTTACGTATTTAGTTTTACGTAAGTAATAGAACAAAAAATATTTATAAAGTTAGTTATCCTGTAAAAAAGAAGTAAAATATGTACTGTAATTTAAAATAATCTTAGTAAGGCTATGGCTATCTTGGTACGGCTATGGCTATCTTGGTAAGGCTATGGCCACACTTGGTGACTTGTTTGCTGTGACAAAAAAAGTGCGTAAAAGTGCGTACCGGTAACATTAAATTAGGTAGTACATGAAGACGGACTCTCTAAGAGACTCGTGACCCCTGGCAACACAAAAACAAATGCGTCCGGGAGCGTGTTTTTGTTGCGGCAACCAATACGCTTCACATGTTATCTTACAGCACGACTACAACACTTGGTGACAAGTCGCTCCTTCAATCACTCAGTTCCTGCACTGTTTTCATGTATATTGTTCAATTTTGGTCTGGCAGTGGTAAAATATAGAAGATATGCATCTAAAATACAAAAGTTTTCATCAACGAAATAACCCCCATGTAGCACAGATAGTTGGGCCAACGTTGGTAAATTGTGGAGCCACACAGTTGGCCATGGGTAGAAATGTCACCTCTTTAAACTGTTTTCCAACGAACCATTGTCCAACAATGGCCCAACCATCCAAAAATACTGATAGCCAACTAACTATAACACAACTGATATCCAACCAACCGTTTTATTTCACACAAAATAATAAATATTTAGTATGAAAAGTATAATTATTAGTTGAGTGAATTGATTAAATAGTTCATTGAAACAAATTTTGAAAAAAAAAGCTAGAATAAAATTTTTGAGCCTAGACGGGTCTCGAACCCGGGTCCTTCGACTTATGAGCCTCTTTACCTTACCACTGAGCTATCTGTGATTGTTGATATAGGGAGTTTTCAAGTGGTGAAAGCGTAGCCGACAGTTGCAATGGTCGCAATACTTAAAACATTTTTGATACTACACAGTATAATATGATTCTGTTTATCATTTAAGGCATCATAAGTAGTTATTATTATATATATATATATTTTTTTTTTTTTTTTTTTTTTTTTTTTTTTGGGTGGATCTAGAGAGGATAGGTACTGGGTTTGAATAAAGATTATTTAATTACCGTTAGATTATTAATGCTATTATAATTTACTGTTATGTGATTAATTACTCTTTCCCCATAAATTGTTGCAAATAAGTTAAAGAATATTAATTAAAAATATTATATTTGCATTATTATAATTATGTTGTGAAAGCTAGATCCAGAGAATGAAAGTCGTGTAAACTCAACTATGGACCATCGTTGGTCCAACAAAAGTATCTTTTGTTGGTCCAACGGAGTGAAAAACGGTTGGCTTGATGTATGATACCCAGCAATGAATATTAATGTATTTCATTAACAATGAACCAATGTTGGTCCACAGTTGTAAATATTGGTTGGCCTAACTATGAGATATACAGTTGGACAACGGTTGGTTGGTTGTGGAAGCTCCAACCAACCATCGACCAACTGTCCCACAGTTGGCCAACGTTGGCCCAGCCATCTGTGCTACATGGGCCTTGTGTATATGAGATGTGCTTAAGGATTATGTAGGCCTACCATAGCCTATATTCTCTTCTGATGCAATTGAAATCCAAAACCTTGTGTATTATTCACAACGTCATGTTTCATCTTCAATGTAATTTGCTCCTCGAAGCTATGGTCATCCAAAAATACTACACACAATTTATAATTTGAAAATCATTTTATTAGGGTGTGATGTTAAACTATTTTTCAGGGAATTTATTCCATATCTCCAGTTCCTCTTCCTTCTTAGATATTTAATAAATAGCAACAGGAAGTATTAGACAATTGTGACGTTCGCAGTTGGTTTCAGGAACAAGATTTAACTGTACCATTTATTTTTCTTCCTTTTAATTCCAATTATAAAGCCATACCGTAAATCACTGAACCTCCAGCGACAAAGTTGTTAATTGTGGCTGTAGTCTAAAAGGTTTACATAAAGATTATTCAGTAATTTAGACTAGAGGTCGTCCAGTGGTCGAAAACTCAACCAAAATATGTAATGTACAGAATTCTCTATTTTCACCCCAATCTGTAAATAAAACATGTGATTAGAATTTCTTCCATTTGTTTTGATTTTCTGTTTATATTTTATCGTTATTTTGTCACCAGCATGGCAACCCGTAGGCCTAAGGCCCATGTTAATTTTTTTAAATTTCAAATTCATTTCTTGTGTTTATTTTAGAGACTATTTTAACTTATTAAGCGATTCTACACATCTACAGCAAAATACCTTTCTAACAGTATGCGTAGATTTTACCTGTGATGAACACGAGCTGAGAGAAAAGGTTTTAAAGAAACATGCTTGCCTATTAATATATAGACTAGAGGTCGTCCAGTGGTCGAAACTCGACCAAAGATTTGTAATGTACAGACTTCTCTATTTTCACCCCATACTGTAAATAAAACATGTGATTGGAGTTTCTTCAATTTGTTTTGATTTTCTGTTTATATTTTGTTGTTATTTCGTCACCAGCATAGAAACCCATAAAGCCCATGTTAATTTTTTTCAAATTTCAAATTCATTTTTTGTGCTTATTTCTGAGCCTATTTTAATTTTTAAAGGGATTCTGCACACCTACGGAAAAATATCTTTCTAACAGTATGCGAAGATTTTTCCTGCGATGCACATGAGCTGAGAAAAAAGGTTTTAAAGAAACATGCTTGCCTATTAATATATAGATAGATGGTATGTTTTATTGTGTGTTACTTCATATTATGATGATCATAAAATCCAAATAATTTTAGAACAAGTTTTTGCTAGAGAGATACCCACACACGTAAAAGATTAGCAAACAGTAGCAAAATGACTGGTTTGAGATGTATCTTAAAAGTTATTCACCCATCCTGCCAAATCCTTCCAGGGTGTCCAATCTCAACTGGTGGACCTCTTCTCACTATACCTTCACTATACCTGACTGAATGGGATTCAAGTAACCCATAATCTATGGCTCTTTATTATCCAACTGGAGAGGCAAGGTTGAAACTGGACCCAGCTGTTCCTGATTATTGGACTTAAATAAATTATCCTCTGGCTAATGAAACAGCTGATCATAGTCAGGAACAAAGCTACACGAATCATCACACTTCATTCTACACTCATCATTCACTCATAATTGGGTTAAAATACGCACCTGAGTTGCGTTCCATCTCAAATGGTATCAATATTAATATAACTTTTTAAACTGCTCAGCCATTAATTAGAGCCAACAGTGAGCTAAAACACTCAGAGAGTTAAATAAAATTCATTAGTACTATAGTAGAGATAGTTATACACCATGGTATAGGATAAACACAAAAACTTATGGAAAATCAATGAAATTTAAATTTATATTTAATGGTTTTTTTACAGATGAAAAGACTTCAATACGATGCATCGTATGCTGTATCATAATCGTTGCGGGGTTTTTAATGGGGGTAAATGAAGAAAATGGATCAGGTAATAAATTTTTATCTTTATATCCTACATCAGTGGTCTCCAACCTACGGCTCACGGGCAAAGGTCTACTGAGAATATATTTTTATTTAATAGCATAAAAACCGATTATCATCTCCTGCCATCTCAGAACCACTCTTATATCCTACATTTTTGGCAATATACTGCAATTGTCACACACAATCAAGGCAACACTCGTGAGCCTCTCTTGCGTGTGGTCTTTGTGAAACCGTGATTGTCACTTGCGATCACAAAGTTTTCTTAAGCATCTCTCACAGTCTCGGTGATACCGTGATCATCTCTGGTGAACATGATTTCCTTACTGCGTTGAAATTGAACCAATGGAACGTTGTCAATAAATTGTGGCTTATTGGCTATTGGCGATCATTCTGAAATCCCTTGTCCATACAGAACTCAGATATAATTACTCTGTTTGAAAATGAGTATAAGACACTTCTTTACTTACCATGTTTTTTCTCGATAAATAAAAATTAGTTGTAAACATGTCTACTTAGTGATCAAACTATCCGAATAAAGATCTCCCAAGTTAAATGGAATTTTACATCAATCCTAAAGGTCAAATCACCATCGCATTGTAAGCCTAATTTAACTGACATGTAAATGACAACTGCTATATTCTTGGTAAAAAATATCTGTAGTTTTTAATCAAATTGATTGAAATCAAAATATATTTTATTTCAAAAGATTTACATTTTATACACAAAATTAAAACAATAAAGTTAGTATTAGGCGGTACACTTTTTGTGTTATTTTTTGTTAAATTTTCTTATCATCATTTGCAGTATTTATTTTTTTAGAGGGGACTCATGTTGCTACACTAATATATCTTTGGCCTAGTCCGCCTAACCTAAAAAAAATGTACATTGTGAGACCCCTGACCTTCTTACATGCATTGAAGTTGGAAACTGCAAGTATACCTCTTATTATATGCTCAAGACTGAAGTCTCTTTTGATTTGTGTGTTTATAACCTGTTGTCTATCATTCAGAATGCTCATACATGATTGAATCTGTTAGAATTAATTATAATTAAATTGGTTAGTAATTTTTCAAATCTTGACGTTATTGTTTCAGGCACTTTGTCAGTGATGGGAGTTCTATATGGTGTGCTGGCCTCATTATGCGTGGCCCTTTATTCTATAAATACCAAGAAAGTTTTACCAGTTGTAAACAATCACATATGGTTGTTGTCGTTCTACAATAATGTTTATTCATCTGTGATATTCATACCATTTATCATCATTTACAAAGAAGTCCCTGTAATTATTAGTTATGAGAAGTTGGATTCTTTGTATTTCTGGACCCTTATGGTGGTCGGTGGTTTATGTGGCCTAGCAATAGGATACGTTACTTCGTTACAAATAAAGGTAAGATCTCAGATTTATTCGGAGGTACCTTTATGATTTATACTTGATTTCATTCATTGGGCTATACAGGTCTGAAATGGGATATATTCATGCTACCGAACAATAGTGGAAACGCCATGTTCATTGTCAGGAGGTTTGGTCAACTTGCCTCGTGACCATTGTGAAGGTGCTAAAGAACATTTTACATCATTTCAATACAGCCATGCTTTTCTAAGATAAATTGGTATTTCATACTCAAATAGTCAAATATTAATAAAAAAGCATGGTAAAATAAATAAAACTAAAGGAGGGTTAAATAATAAATATAATAATAATAAATAAAACTAATCCCCTCTATATGGACTAGCTGCTGCCAGGTTTTCATTCGAAAATAACATAGTTCTGTGAGCCAGTCATAGATTGCACTAGTGTCTAAAATTCTATTTTTGCACTTATTCTTTGTTACCGAGATAATTGAGGGGGCACAACAGATGCTATAGCTTACAAAAAGTCATCCTATAAGTTTGAATTGGTTGAAACACCTGCATATTCGTCAGAAATGAGTGGTCAATCTGTCAGTGTGGTTCACGTCAACTGGTCATCTACAACCATTTTGATTTAAAATCTGGCGATAATTCTTACATGGTGATGGAATATCTAGTTCTATCAATATAGTCTATGGTTTACCAGTCCTGGCTGTAGGCCTACTGTATTACTTGTGTTTTCAGGTGACATCGCCATTGACCCACAACATATCAGGGACGGCCAAGGCATGCGCACAGACGGTGCTGGCTACCTACTGGTACGACGAGAGCAAGACTCGACTTTGGTGGGTGTCCAACATGGTGGTGCTAGCTGGCAGCGCAGCGTACACTCGAGTGCGGCAACAAGAAGTCGAAGAGAGGTTCCGCCGGAGGCTAGTGGTCTGAGAGAAGACTTTCTGAATTGCACGGTTTTTATTGCACAAATATTTGACAAGGTGGTCGTTATGTGAACATTTTGTTTAATGCTCACAAATGGGTGTATACTAAATGATTGATGAACAAATAATCCTGACTGATCAAAATAGTGATGCAGCTTAGAGGAGTGGTACAGTAGGATTAAATCCAAGTGGGACAGTCTTAATGTTCCTGCGACAATGTATGTATATTTATTGCCATATCACACAAAAATAGTGTGGTAATAAAACACATATTAGCTTCAGTTTACACAATTTTTTGCAAGGAGGGTTGGATAACATGAGATTGAAAATCAGACTCTCTGTATTATGAATTAAAAGAGAGTTTGCAACGAGTGTAAAGAGATGTTTCTTTTGCAATAAAATTGTTAACAACCAAACAATTAAAGACAACCAATTCAAAACTGTTTTAATCATTCCTTAGAATCAAACTACAGTAACAACATTTTGTTATTTTGATAACTATTGGAAGCATGCTAAGTAGAAATAGTCCAGACAACAAGCAAGGAGTGTGTTATTTCCAGCAATCTAAATCAGTCTTTGACACTTTGCATTTATCCAAGCCAAAGAATATGTTAAACCATGTCATTATGTAAATTTTAAATTTAAAATTAAGTAATATAAGTTTTAAACTGTAAAAACTTTTCGTTTTCTGTTGTTGAATTTGCCATTTTTAGAATACGTTGTGTTTTGTAATACAGATTTGGTGATATTTATTAAAAGTTAGCTCATATTCTTTTGTGATTTATTCCCTGTGTTTTTTTTTTTTTCAATTAATAATTTTAATATTTGTAAATATTAAATTGGTTTTATTTTGTAATAATATCAGATAAATAACACATGTTATTTTGTGAATTAGTGCGTAGTATCATTGACTATATATATATATATATATAGTCAATGATAGTATGGGCAATGCCACGATTATCTTGTAATGTGACTCAGTGTTGTTTGAAGCCTTAATCTCTCTTACACACGATCCTATTTGACTCTAGCTCTAGTATTTAGGAACGCTCGTGTTCGTGAATCAAATACTTTTTTTTCATGTTATACTCATTTTTGTTACAGGAAAGAAGTTGGGTGCATTATTCAGAAAACACAAAGAAGACAAAGTAGTTTACTCATTTGTAAATAACATTTTTTTCTATTACACGCTTTTTTTCTATTTTAATTAAGCTTAAGTCTTGTTACATCGAAATACCTGTGGTTATATAAGTCACTGTTATATGTGCAGAACCTACCACGTGCAGCACGGTACCAGAGTCAACATTAATTTATTTAGATATATAGTTCAAAATAAACTGTAAAATTTTAAATGTTTGTTTTCATCAATAATTACTTCAAAATCAATTTAAACAATTTTTTCCAGGGAAAATTTTACCTAGATTTTATAGAGAGTGAGGGGGTTTAAAAATTGTGAAAATCGTGTACGGTACGTAATATCATAGTTAAAACGTACTCTGGGCCCTTAGGTAATATTATAGATGAAGCATAATCCTTAGTAGATTTCTAATTCTTATGGATCAGCTGTGGACAATTTTATTATTAGTTCTGTCCGGTGTTTTGTTTCAATTTGTTTCTCGTTATTTCAGTAATTTAAACCCTCGTTTAACCAAATAAAACGATCTAATCATGAACAATAACACGTCCCCTAGTTATATAAACAAAAGTAGAGCACAAATTAAAAAATTGAACCTAAAATAAAATAAACAAAATTTTGTCGGCCCTAGCAATCAGTGTCACCGGACATGAACTAAATACGGAAAACGAGCTTCAAAATTTACCATGGGATGAGATGTGTACTTGTGTTGGTTAGTCTATGGTAATATGTGGACGTCTTATAAATTTAATATTGGCGTTAAACGTGATAAAGATTACATAAACAGAAGACTTAATCCAATTTCCCTATTCAAAATGTCGTTTTATTGCAGTTAAGGCAATTAATGATTCATATCATCAATAGAAAAAAAGTATGTTACCAAATTTAAAAAGAGTTGTTGTATCCATTTATTTATTTATTTATTACAACAGTTTCTCAATGAATACAATTTTGGCTAAAGCTAGATTTACAAGATGGCAGAGGTTGAAAGTTCTAAATCCATATATAAATCCCAAAGTACCCATGAACTTTTGAGAAAACTAAATGTCACGCCCCCATAAACCATATACTTAAAATGTTTGTTGAAACCTTGCGGAAAACTATCCATTATTTCTATTTCAAAAATTTCCCTTTAACGTCATAATTCCTTTCTAAAGGGAACTTTCCATATACGTAATGTTGAAAATACCTCAGCTGTACTTATTTGTATGATATGTTCTTTCAATTTATTACCTTATTAAAATCAGGTGTGATTATTTGTTTTTTTTTTACAGTATTTATTTTTTTTTTTTTACAGTCATAAGCGATGACAGATTTCAGTCATCCAAAGGCACTGGACGTGAAAACAAACAAACATCAAAATTGATGAGTCCGTCCACAATAATTTAAGAACAATGAATTTATTTCTGGTGCAATGATGACATTATTCACAGAAGTGTTAACAAAATAAATAAGAAATTAACAATAACTAGCTGTTACCCACGGGCTCCACCCCATTTTACTACATTAGTATTAATAAAACTATTGATTGGTTAAGTTAAGATGAAATAAACAAAGCAGAATACAAACAAATAATAACAGCTGAGGTATTTTTAACATTAGGTAAATGGAAAGTTCCCTTTGGAAAGCAATTACGGCCTTATAGGGCAACTTATGAAATAATGGATAATTTTGAGCAAGGTTTCTCGTCATGGCGAACATTTTAAGTATATGGTTTATGGGGGTGTGACTTGTAGTTTTCTCAAAAGTTCATGGGTACTTTTGGCTTTATATATAGACTAGCTGTTGTACCCGTGCTTTGCAACGGGAAGAGGACACAAAATAGAAACATTTTAATCATTATCTCTTGCATATAATAGTTACAGATCCGCCAACGCTTTTAGAAACAAAATTCAACTTTTATAGCCTTAATAGAAACATTTAAGTTATGATTTTTAAATCTGGTAAGTAGTGGATACCACCATTTTGGTTTTGATTAATTTTAAATCTTGTGGATGCTGATATGAGAAAAACTGACCAAATCTTCAAGTAAAACTTGAACATGATTTACCAGATTTACCTTCATCTCCCTTAGTTACAAATCTTTTAATTTATTATTGACATTTTAAATTTCAATTTTGAAGTTGCAAAAATACTAATTATTAAATTTAAATATCTTTATATTAAACCATAGATAAAACATACGTTGCTTAGTCTATGATTAAACTCTTATTTATATTAATTCACAAATCCTTTCATCTTCAGTTTTTTCACTCACAATAAATCATTAGCAAAACTAAGTCAGCTGTTATAAA
Organism: Macrosteles quadrilineatus; assembly: GCF_028750875.1. NCBI lineage: Eukaryota > Metazoa > Arthropoda > Insecta > Hemiptera > Cicadellidae > Macrosteles > Macrosteles quadrilineatus. The sequence goes on from NW_026542598.1 coordinate 8,883,215, forward strand.
CTTTAGAATTATTGCTGTGCCTTATCAATACAGTCTTTTGAAATATTAAAGAAACTATATCCATAGGTACTATAAAAAATTTCAAACAAATAATTTAGCATTAATGACAGCAGACAAAACTAATATGATTATCAAAGCATCAAGGACTAAAAAATGTAATAGCAAATACAGCATATGTTTCATTGCATCTCTGATTCTACTATACAAAAATATCAACAAACAACTTAATATACACACCAGTTCTTTTAATCAGTTCCATCGTCCATTGCCTTTACATTTTCACACTTACCATTAGGAAAACATAGTAACAGATATTTCATTGATTTTAGAAACAAAAGAACACTGTGTACTGCTTAGTTTTATGATATTTTCCTTGGTTTAATTTAATCAGTGGTGTGGCAAAACACAAACAATAAATTTATCAAATAAAGTAAAATTTGAACTGAAAGCTATGTTAAGATAAAATAAGAATATTTTGTATTACCGCACATATACAATAGATTTTAGAAAACAAAAATCAAAGACAATTTAGTTATTGATGGTATTCTTTAGTTTAATTTAAGCATAGGATTAGCAAAACACAATAACTTAATTTACCTAAATATACATATAAAAAACAATGTGATGTGCAAATTATAGTTAATCTAACACATGTGAAGCAGTTTGAATTTATTTAAAGTAGCCTCCAAATTCATACAAAACATCTATACATTGTAATTTTCATACTGTTTCCATGAAAACATATCAATAACATTATTTTCACTTAAGATTATTAACTTAAGACGCTTTAAAAAATCCAAAGCAGAGCCGGAGTTGATACAGCAACGGTTATAAAATCTTTTTTTTCTATATTCATTGACATAGTTTTAGAATAAATAATCCATGATAAAATGTTAGATCAAAATAAACCTACCTCATATTTATGGAAAATATTATGTCTTTGTATCAGCTGTCTGAAATTGTGAAATATGCAGTTTAGCAGTTCTTCTTGTTTATATTTAAATGTCAAAGCAAATGTAAACAAACATTGTTAGTGTTCTCATCACAGCCATGGAGACCAATCAATATTTACTTTTAAAATGTTCACCTAAGAACTTTTAAAACCAAAGGGGCAAAGCCTACGGCCAGTATCGAAATGTGAATAGTCCTATAATGGCCCTTGGTATGGTAACTATATTTTTGTAAAATTTAAGCCCAGTTAGTTCAGTAGTTTTTGCACCTATTAGTAATACACATACAGAAGGACACCATTAGATTTTTATATAATAGTATAGATATAGATATAGATTACTGCATTCTGTTTTGTTTATTTCAGCTTAACTTAACCACTCAATAGTTTTATTAATCTATCTATCTATATATTAATAGGCAAACATGTTTCTTTAAAACCTTTTTTCTCAGCTCGTGTTCATCGTAGGGAAAATCTGCGCATACCGTTAGTAAACTATTTTCCTGTAGGTGTGCAGAATCCCTTTATAAATTTAAATAGGCTCAAAGATAAGCACAAAAAATGAGTTTATAAATTTGAAAATATTAACATGGATCTTATGCGTTACCATGCTGGTAACGAAATAACAACGAAATATAAACAGAAAACCAAAACAAATGGAAGAAACTCAAATCACATGTTTTATTTACAGTGTGGGGTGAAAATAGATAAGTGAGTACATTACGTATTTTTGGTCGAGTTTCGACCACTGGACGACCTCTCGTACTTATAAAGTCAAACGAGCTTCCGGTAACAGCTGGTAAGTAATTCATGCTAATTCAAACTATGAACTATAACTAAATAAATAAGTAACTGTACTATTTTACCAAGAATTATGTGGATGGACTGTTTTATGTCATAACTCAAACCAAGGCCCCACTAGAAAAAAACAGGCCATGCTGCAGCGCGGGTAGCGCAGCACTACGTCACAGTGGTGGATAGTACTAAACTCTTACCATTAAAATCTTACATACAGCCAGCTTGTTTATTTACCTAAAACATATGGGAATGGTGATGGCAATGAATTTATCAATGCAATCTATCCACTAGTGTGACGTCATGGATCCTGCAGCATGGCCTGCTTTTTCTAGTGGGGCCTTGCTCAAACTCAACTAACTTTATGTACCTTTTTCAAACATAGAATAACAAATAAACATATGATTAAAATTAACAGAAATTAACCCTTTACTTCCCATACTATCCTTTTGGATACATATTATTTCTCATTTTTTACCTCTCTGTAGGTAGAGATTTGACACTGAGCTATAATTCTAACTGGAGGTAGCACTGAATGTCAAAGATGCGTGTCGCCAGCCGCCATGTTTGCGTGAGGTGGGTGTCCATAAGAAGCCATGTTATTGCTATGACAAAAAAACTCACTGCTATACAACCTAGTTATAAGAAGCCATGTTATTGCTATGGTAAGAAAACTTACTGCTATACTGTAGGATTATTGTTACCAGCTGAGTTATGAAGTATGAATCATCTGCTATTTGGTTTGTTTAGATTATTTGTTTAGTTTTTGTAAATAAATAGTTTTTGGTTGAGTTTACTTAAAATGAGTTTTAATAATTAATTATTCTATATTGGCGACGAGAAAATGCCGAGGAAAACAGACCAGTCTCAGTATAGGAGTGTAATTGACTGTAGTAACATGTCTTGCATACAAGATAGAATGAGCAGATTTTCATTTAAAGAGTATAATAGTGAACAATTGTGGGAAGACTACATAGCTCGTTTTGAGTTGACCTGCAGAGTTAAGGGACTGGGTGGTGCTAACACAGAAGAACAAGCGGCTCGGCGAGATCTTCTATTGGCAAATATCGGAGAGGAGCACATCAGGGCACTGTCGGACCAGATGTATCCAAGGGCCTGGGAGGAGTGCACCTACGACGAAGTCAAAGAGGAAGCCAACCGGTTGTTCAAGCCTACAAGGACCCTTTTTGCAACAAGGTTTGAGTTCGAAAGAGCAATAAGAAAAGATGGTGAGACATTTATTTTGTTTTATAACAGATTGAAGTCTTTAGCTAGAAGTTGTAAATATGGAGATAGCTTAGATGAACGAGTACGAGATAGGTTTGCAGTAGGAAGCAACTGCCCAGAATTTGAAGTCGAAGTCAGACAAAGATGGCCCGAGGGAGTTAATAACCGAGGTGAGCGTGTTAAGTCAACAGTAGTACTAGAGTTAGCCCAATCTATGGAACGAGCGAGAGATGAAGTTTCCAAACATTCGTGTAAAAATGAGATTTTTAAAGTAAGTGACAGTAAGGAAAAGAGGAAACCAGAGGTACAGAAATCTACTGGCTTCAATAGGTGTTATAGATGTGGGTTTACACATGACCCTAGTGAAGATAGGTGTCCTGCTATTTCTGCTGTGTGCAAGAAATGTTCAAGGAGAGGCCACTTCGCAAGAATGTGCAAAAGTAAACATAATTTTTTCAAGAGAACAGATGGTAATTTGAGAAAAGTAGATGATTCTTGTGATCAAACTTACGATGATGAGTGTAGTTCTGATATTGATGTTAGCGGAACACAAATTAGGTCTCTCAAGAGTAAGGTTCCCAGAGCTACGATAGATGTAGAATTGAACGGGTATAATGTTAGAATGGAGTTTGATTCAGGAGCTCGGGTAAGTGCTATAAGTTTGTCTCTTTGGGATAAGATCAATTCAAGTGGCGAATCTCTAAAAAAGACGTCTGATGTAATCACTGGCTATGGGAAAAATAAGCTAGAAGTTATGGGTAAGGCTTTTGTGGACGTTACTTTACGTAATCGTACTAAGCGATTGCCAGTTATTGTATTACTAGAAGATGATGTTCCATTATTTGGGTTGCCGTGGAGTGTAGCTTTCAATCTTAGTTTGCCTAGGGAAGTTAGGGTTAGGCGTATTGATAATGGAAAGACAAATAGTAAAGAGACAGGCAAGAATGAAGAAAGTTGTAGAAAAGAGTTACAAAAAGAAGTTGTGACATTAACTCAGGAGTTTTCTGATATCTTTCGTGATGAGCTAGGAACGATATCTGACTCTAATGAAGTTATCCATCTAAAAAGTGGAACAAAACCTGTATCTTACGGGGCACGACGAGTTCCATTCCCCTTAAGGGAGGCAGTGGAGAGAGAATTACGGCGATTAGTACAGGAAGGAGTTTTGGAAGCAGTGGATCCTTCCGAAACACCGATAGAATGGAGTACCCCAACTGTCAACGTAGACAAGGGTGGAGGTAGAGTCAGAATCTGTGGCGATTTTCGTACAACCTTGAATCCAAACATAGTTCCGGAGAGACACCTCTTGCCGACCTTTGATGACTTGACTTCCAAATTAACTGATGGAAAGATATTTTCAGTGATAGATCTTCGAGACGCGTACTTGCAAATGAAAGTACACCCTGAGTCACAAAAGTATCTTACAATAGCAACTCATGTAGGCTACTTTCGCTACAAAAGGTTGCCTTTTGGTCTTTCCTCAAGTCCAGCAAAATTTCAAAGGTACATGGAAAGTTTACTAAAAGGACTTAATGTTGGAGTTCTACTTGATGATATAATCATTTCTAGTAAGGATACGACCACCCATATAACCACTCTTAGAGAAGTTTTGAGGCGGCTAGAATCAAGTGGAATTAGAGCAAAACTGTCAAAATGTAAGTTCTTTCAGAAGTCTGTAAAGTATTTAGGTCATACAATAGATGGGAATGGTATTCATCCCTCCTAAGACAAAGTTGAAACCATAAGACACGCACCAAGGCCAAGAAACGTGAAAGAATTACGAGCTTTTCTAGGGGCACTAAATTTTTATGAAAGGTACATACCTAATCTTCATGCGATCGCTTCGAGCTTGCATAAGCTGACTGGTACGAAGACTAAATGGAAATGGACTGACACCGAACAAACTACGTTCGACAAGTTGAAGAATATCCTGTCATTAGAGAAGACATTAGTCCCATACGACATATCAAAGCCGATCATTGTTGAATGTGATGCTAGTGAACAAGGGGTGGGTTCAGTGCTGTTACATTTGATGCCGGATGGAACGGAAAGGCCAGTCATGTACGCCTCGAGGACACTAACGGAAGCAGAAAAAAGGTATGCTACAGTTGACAAGGAAGCACTGGCGTTAGTTTTTGCCGTGAAGAAGTTTAGACAAAACCTCAGTGGAAGACATTTCAAGGTGAGGACGGACCACAAGCCACTTGAAAGAATATTTGGAATGCATCGAGATCTTACCAAAGTAGTAAACAACCGCTTGGTTCGTTGGGCTTTGTATTTAATGGAGTATGATTTTGAGATCCAGTACATCAAGGGACAGGATAATTGTGTGGCTGATTTTTTGTCTCGGTTTTCACTCAAGACACAAGAAGTATTAGATCCAGATGAGAGAGAGATTCGAGCATTGGTTCAGGAGAAAATTTACGTAGTTTATCAAAATCATGAACTTGTAAGAGAGTATAAGAAAGACCCAAATATGAAGAAACTTATAGACTACCTGGAGCATGGGTGGCCAAAAGATACAGAAAGCTTGCCATCATCTATGAAACCATATTGGAATAAGAGAGAAGAGCTGACATTAGAAAACGGCATAATCATGCGATTAGGAAGAATTGTGGTGCCACAGATTTTGAGAGAAAATGTATTGAAAGAACTCCACAAAGGACATCCTGGAATAGAGGCCATGAGATCCCTATCAAGGTATTATGTTTGGTGGCCTAATCTGAATAAGGATGTTGAGGTTTATGTCCGTAGATGCCACCCTTGCCAGAGTAACCGATCATTTGACACAGAAGTGCCTCTATATCCTTGGAATGTGCCAAGTGATCCTTGGGAAAGAATTCATCTCGACTTCGCAGGTCCATTTGACAACCGATTCTGGTTAGTAGGAATCGATGCTTACTCAAAATGGGTTGAGATCGAAGTTATGGACCGTACGACAACTGCTGCTCTTGTAAATAGATTAAGGACTTGGTTTTCGAGGTATGGTACTCCTAAAAAAATTGTATCCGATAATGGCACCCCATTCACGTCCCATGAGTTTAAGACTTTTTGTAAGAACAATAACATATGTCATGTCACATCAGCGCCGTATCATCCAAAAACCAATGGTTTAGTGGAGAGGATTATCAGAACCTTCAAGAGTCGATATAGTGCTTGCAAACAAGAAGGTCTCAGTTCATCACTTGCACTTTTACAAGTGTTGCTTGCGTATCGAAACACCCCACAAAAGACCACAGGACAACCACCATCAGTCCTTTTCTATGGTAGAAGATTACCAACAGCTTTGGATAGGTGGAGGTGTAATAGCAGAGAGAGAATAGAAAATCAAGTGTGGCGACAGAAGTACTACCACGACTTAAAATCCAAACCAAAGGAGTTTTCTGCCAAACAAGAAGTGTGGGTTCAAAATGAAACGAAGAAGGGCTGGAGACCAGGAACAGTACAAGAAAGGACGGGAGAGCTGTCGTACACAGTTGTAGTTGGGGGAGATGTAAAGAGAAAACACGCTGACCAGCTGAGAGCAAGAGAAGGTGCAACTGATCCACCTCAATGGAAAATGCAAATGGAAACTGAAAATGATGATGTACATAGTTTCGGAAACTCAGCCTAAATTGGGTGGGGAGAAATGTAGGATTATTGTTACCAGCTGAGTTATGAAGTATGAATCATCTGCTATTTGGTTTGTTTACATTATTTGTTTAGTTTTTGTAAATAAATAGTTTTTGGTTGAGTTTACTTAAAATGAGTTTTAATAATTAATTATTCTATATATACCAACCTAACAAAATCAGCGACTCGCTTTTGACAGACTTCTGCCATGGCAGTGCTACCTCCAGTTATAATTTTAGCTCAGTGAGATTTGAGTCTATACCTCTATGCATTTTGTTTCTAGGCTTATTAGAAAGGGTTTTTAATTTTCCTAGTGTTGGCAAGCCTGCGAAAAGAAGAAAAATATCATTTCAAAGTGATGCAAACCAGGTTTTTGACACATCATGAAATTTAAGATTATAAGATTTTTTATGTTTATAATTAGTTACGAAGCTGGGAAAAATTATATTTCACTTCATTGCACCTTTAGCTACTGAAATATACATAGAATTATAGTTTTCTGTTACTTACTTTTTATATATTTGGTATAAAATAACTGAATCCAAATGGATACTATGGGAACACAGAGTATGCTGACAATATTTAAAGAGTCCTCTTGTGTTCCCATAGTATCCTTTTGGATACAGGTTATTTTTAATAATAGCTATGGTGTGTCGTCTGTGTTCCCATAGTACCCATATGGATACTGTTTTTCTTTTGTATTTTCTTCGATATAAGTCTGTTTTTTTAGTCTGCACAATGATAAATATAGGCCTATAAGTGTTGGAATGCTTGTTTCAGTCCGATATTAGAAATCATAAAATATAATCATGATGTGTTTTACAGATAAATGACGATGAAGAAATTGACGAGTGGCTTATGATGCCATCTAGTGATATTGTAGTAAAGTTTTTTACATAATAAATCTATTTGTACTCATTCTAAATTAATTTGTTTTAATTGATGAACAAGTAACTTATTTTTCAATTTGATAAAACTTTTAAGAAACTTGTATCCATATGGACACTATGGGAGTGTCAAAGAAAAATTAAAATTATTAACGTATGAAAATTAGCGAACAATGGTACTTTAGGTTTCCATGGTATCCATATGGATACATATTTCTAACTTTTAATTCTATTAGGGAAATTTGAAAAAAAAACACATTTTCAGCCTTAAAATACAAAAAAAAAAAAGAAAATTCACAATAAAATTTTTTGTTATTAAATTTCATAATTCCGGGAAGTAAAGGGTTAACAGGTGTTATGAAATAAACTGTTCTCACGATAGTAACAATTAAGAAATCATTCAATAATAATAAATAATGAACTGACAATAAATATAGAATGGGACCTAAGAACTACAATAAATAACAACAAAGTAGACTGGCTATTAATAATGGTAGGTAACAAAAAACAAGTAACAAGCAGTAATGGTGGTAACTTTACAACAATAAAATAAGACCAACAAAAATAGACTATGATAACAACTATAAACTGTGTAAAATAATAATAAGAGACACCAAAAGATTACAAAAGTATTATCAGCAATTTGTGGGAGTGTGTGTGTGTGGACATGGAAAGGACACTGTGTCAACACCATACACCATGCTAAAAAGCACCAACTTTCATGTGTGGCCCTTTAAAGGTACCACACCTATATAGCTTGCAGCGCACTTCACTGAGGTAACACCAGCCTCAAAACAAACAGAACTAAGGTTGTGCCCTTTAAAGGCACCTCTCAAACAAGCACTACACATCACACGTCCCCATAGGAAGGCAGGGAAATGCTTTTAAGATGTCCCCTCGAGTAAATATCAAATATCTTGAAGCGTCCCTCTTGAATGAGGAAGAAGAAAGCCCGAAGAAGTCAATGTAAGTCGAAGCCTCTCCACCCGCCCTCAGCAACCTGGACACCCCTTGATGGTTGGAGTAGTTTCTTGCTTGGAACCCTCTAGCGAATAAAGTTTCGGATCTGGTTCTTCTAGGGACAGAGAATTCTATACTATTCAGCAAATATGTGCAGTCGATGAGATCATCGCATTCACGAGTTTGAAGAGAAACTGCAAGTCGTAACATCTTCTCACACTGAGTTGTTGCAAATCATAGTATTTCTCCAGTGTGATATTAGGGACATCCTGAAAGTGGTACTCCAGTCGGAGACCAATCAGTCTAATAAATCTTCTTTGTATCTTATCAAGCATGTTGATGTGCAAAGACTGACACGGGGCGTACCAAAGTCTTGTAAAGAAATTTAAGTGTGAGAGTGTTCTTAAAGTCCTTTGTTGATTGAAAAATTAAGCTAAGAAGTGATGCCGAAGCTCTTTTTGCTATTTGGTTGATATGCTCAAATAGGGACTGAGGGTAGGGGTAGTTATGACGCCCAAATCTCTGAATCCATCAACCACTTTCAGAATGGCACCATTTGTGCTGTAACTTAGTTGTAAGGGGGTGCACTACAATTTCATCACACCATTTACTGATTTTATCCAGAAATGACTGGAGTCATAGTCATAGTTCTTTATTCATTTTTTTGTACATAGTTTGTACAGTAAATAGCGTCATATATAATACAATACTAAATCTAATTAAAATCTACTATTTACAATTTTCCAAGCAAAAATGAAAAGTAATAACAAAAGTATTTATATCTACAGTAGGTTATATCTGGGAAGTGGAAAATTCTTCTATGGAGTAAGGGGCCAGTTGTATCAAATATTCTTTCAGCAATTTCCTGAACTTATTTAAATTATTTTCTCTTCTTATGTTTTCTGGAATATATTTAAGAAAAGTATATCCTATGTAGGTTGGTTTCTTTTCAAAAACCTTTAATCTATGTGGCAGGATAACCTCATTTCTCTTTCTAGTATTATACGAATGAGCTGGGGACTTAAAATTGATAGTTGTACAATTCTTTGCAATGAGAGTAGCTTCAGTTTCAATAATATATTGCCCGTAAACAGTTAAATTATTTAGATTTTTGAAATGTTCTTTTGCTGATGCATCATACTCTAACGGGAGTATGTTTTATCTATGCTCTATCTTAAGCATGATCATGATTGTTCGTTTTTGCTGTTTTAATATTTTTTTCCAAATTTAACTTTTTTGTTGAACCATACAGCGCTCAGAACAATATATGAGAGTGAACATGGGCAAAATAAATATTGTTTAATGTTTTCAGATCACAGTAATAAGACATTTTAGATAATGCGTGAATTCCTTAATTAATTTTGACCAACATTTTATGAACATGTTCGTCCCAATTCAGATTTTGATCTACTGTCAGACCCAAAAAATGTATACTTTTTTCGTGTTCAATGTTATGGTTGAGTAGGTCCTGGGAGTCTGCTGAGCATGTTACCTTCGCAAATACAATTGATATCATCAGCAAAAAGAAGAAAATTGGATGATATTGCCTTGCTTATGTCATTTATGAAAATATCAAACAGCAGAGGACCCAGGTGAGACCCCCCTGAGGCACCCCTGACGGAACAGGGAACAGATAAGAGAAGCCTCCATCACACTTAACAATGAGTTCTCGATCACTCAAATAAATTCTTAGCCACAGCAGTAGAGATCCACATATTTCGTAGCCTTCCAACTTTGCTAAAAAGTAGGTGATGTATCAAAGGCTTTGCTGAAGTCAAGATATATGCAGTCTACTTGGGAAAACTAAATGCTGACATAATGTGATTTTGAAAGACTCTAGGAGGTTTGTAGAGGACAAACGACCGCGTAGAAAGCCATGTTTTTTTGTTCAGGGACGATAAAACTGTTCAGTTTGAAGAGTAAATAATAATCCAGGACAAGACTTTCATATACCGGTACTTTAGCTAAGCATGGTTGAATGGCAATTGGCCTGTAACTCACATCGTTGATACTACCAGACTTGAACATGGGCACAACCTGCACAACATAACTTTGCTTTAGCGTGGAAGGAAAAATTCCCTCATCCTCATCAAGAAGTTTTTTAAAGTAGATTGTAAGGTGTGGGAATGGGGCAGGGACTTGGGCACAATGTTGAAGAATTGCGGGTGGAATCCCATCAGGTCCAGCCCTCTTGTTAGTGTCAAGACCCTAATTCTTTTGGACATCAATCGCCGAAAAAATGCAGCCATTGATGGTATATGGTCCAGACCAAAGTCGAAGATAGGCACGTTGACGTCCATGTCACCATAAACACCGATGAAAAATACTATACAAAGAGATTACATTTTCCGTCAGCTTCGGTAGCGTTTGCTGATTCGAAGACCATCTTGAGGGAAAAGTAGGAGAGCTCTTTAGGTTTTTCACATATGTGACCAAAATGACTTTACATTGTGAGGTATGCCTTCCTCTACTGTACTGAGGTAATTGGAGAAGCAGATACTGGTTAAAACCTTGCAGTCCATTGATTATCGTAGAATACGTTATAGCAATGATTGTAGATACCAGTTACGTTTAAGTGATAGGCCTAAAAGGTGTGTTGTTTTATTTTCAGAGCTTGATAGTCGATATATATATTTTTGGTACTTACGTATTATACGGAGGCCACTTATTTTACAGCGCGCTGCGGCGGTTGGGTTAAGTTGGGTTATCATAAATATGTTTGTAGAACTTTCCTAGTTTCGTTATGAATCGAACTATACGAGATGAGTCATAAAAACTTATGATAACCCAACCTAACCTAACCGCCACAGCGAGCTGTATAAGGGTGGCCTCCGTATAATACGTAAGTACCATATTTTTTTTAAAATTTAACCATGATTGTTTTCAAAGGAATGTACAGCAAATTATATAATACAGTATATAAAATGATATTTGCAGGAAACGGGGATGATTTATCAGAACCATTGAGTATACACGTACTTCTACATTATTATACACTAGTGTACATGTTGCTCGAATTCGAGCAATTGCAAAGTATTACAGGAGTTATTTCAAAACGAATAACAGTCATATTTACAATGAGTTGAAAAGAGTCAACTCAAAGATTACCGGTGTGTAACTCAGACCATGTTTATCTTTGTAATTGATAAACCTAAAGCATTCCGGCCGGTTTTCTCCTTCTCAAAATGCCTCGCTGTACAGGCAACACAGGTCATTGATAGAGGGCCAATGGGGAACGAAAAGTCGTTTTGGGGTAGTGTTAGGGCGCATTTGTAACCTAATACTTGAGATTGTCCAGGGTCAGGTGCTGACTGTGATGAGTTAAGCCTCCTGTAGCTGCGGTCGTTATCACGACTACGCCTCCTGTCTATGTTTCGTTGTCGTCGCGTCAGAGGCATTTAAAAGAAAAAAAACAACAAATAAACAAATTATAGCTACACAAAACAACGATAAATGCACAAATGTAAGTTTCGATCATGCTAACGCGATCCGTCATAGTGACACAAAACAACGATAAATACACAAATTTAAGATACAACCATACTAACACGATCCGTCTTGTATGTGTACACAAACTCAAATAGTAAATAAATGTAGTCAATGCGTTTTGTTGAATTGAAAAATAAATAACAACAGCTGATCAAAATTTAAACAATTATGTTCTCCATAAGGATAACATGGGAACTTTCAAAGCCACTGGGGCATAGCCCGAAGCGCTTTTTCAAAAATGTAAGGCCAGTTTGCAAATCTACGTGACACGCTCTTTCCAATGAGACGTCAATGGATAAAATCGGTTAAGAAATGGCGGAGGAGTTCAACCGACAAAGTTTCATGTAGCGTATTAATTATATAGAAGATGCATAAATGTAGCGGTACGTATATACTCAATGGTTGGAACTTTGACGACTTCGACTGCAGGAAACGAGTCAGCTGACAAGAAGAATCAGCTGGTGCCTTACTAACAGTAGTACTAACTAACTATTCTAGATATCTTCTGCTACTATACAACTGTTGTGTTGTGTTTGTGTAGCTTGCTGTGCAGTGTGCGTCTGTTTTTCATTTTCTTTCATCTTTGGCTTGGCGTCGATTAGTAATCAGTATTAATTAATTGTAAGCTAATAAGAGTTTATGTCAATTTTTTTCGTCCAACAAGACAACCTGGACAGACAGTATTGTGTTGTGATTGTGATTTATGATTTGATTTATGTTAGATCTTAGATCTAAGTATCCAAATGGGTCAATAAACTTTCAAACGAATGAAACGTCAAAGGGTTTTAGTCATAATTTTGCAAATCTAAAGTAACGGGAATATTATATCCATGCAAAACAAGACTTTTTAGGCCCACTATTAATTACATTTTGAAGTTTTGAACATTATGGAACCAAGTTCTTATGAAATTCAGGAGCTCAGGAGTAAATTTTTTGAGAAGCTAGAAAATGAGTACGGTAATACTAAAGGTTTGTACAATTACATTGGGCTGCACTTTACTTGACGTCCTACACTCATTCAATTGTTTTTTCGATTCGATATTTTCATTCGATTGTTTCATTCGATATATCGTTTGGTTAGTTTTGTTAGGTTAACCTTACCTAACTAACCAAACGATATATCGAATGAAGCAATCGATTAATCGATATATCGATCGATATTTTCATTCGAATGAGTGTAGGACGTCAAGTAAAGTGCAGCCTTAGGCCTACATTGATTTAATGTAGACCTAGGTTACTTTTTGTGATAGAAATCCTAGTAGGCTAAGTTAAGCACCAAGAGGACTAAGTTAATATTTAATCGCACGCTGATTAATATTTAAGACTTTGGCTAAACACTTGGCATAGGCTATGCCTATTGGTTTTTTAGCATTACCACACCTCATAATATAGCCTAATCATTTTACTATTTTAGGCCTAAACTTAAGCTTTCAAAGTTGTAAGTTAAGTTAGGCCTATAAGTTAGCTTTTTTGATTATTAGGCTGAGATCTTGAGATATTTCAATATTGGCTAAGTTAACTTAGGCAATATTTAGTTAACTTAGGCTAATTAAAACGGTACAAAAACAAGTGGTGTGAACCTGGCAATAATGTAACTCAGCAATAAGTTAACTTAAGTAGTATGCGCGCCTTCTAAAATCTAAGTTATTGCTGGCCGTTTTGCGGAAAAATACGACCAGCAATAGATTTTAGAAGGCGCGCACACTACTTATTGTAACATATTGATAATGTCACCAGATAGAGGACACTTAAACGGACACGACAGTATCAATATCATGTAACCTGGGGAGTAAGTTAGTGAAGAAAAGGGGGGACGTGAAAGTCAGCAATAAGTAGTGCGCTCACCTTATAAAAAGTATTGCTGGCCGTTTTACGGAAAAATAGCATATTACCGATAATGTCACCGTTAGCTGCCTGGTGGCAATAAATAGAACTTCTTAGTTATGTCCACAGAAGTGGTTGCTCACAATGGAGACAGAGTACCGGTATCATTTTATTATTTTGTAATATGATTTAATAAAAGAAGATAAAAGTTGTAGGGATTATAGTTCCTGACTACTATAGTTTATAATTACAGCTCTCAATATTTTAAATAAAATATTAGGCCTAGAGTAAATTTGAAATATAAACTAGCCAAAACTATAAATGGTCACTGTCCACAGAAGTGACTTGTCACATTCCGTGGACAGATATTTTTGGAAAATTATTTGAAATGTTAACATATATGGACTTGACAAATAGGTAAATATTGATGCTAGGTAAATAATAATTTTACACTTTAAATGATTAAAAAATCGTTATTATTTTTTATATGCAGGTGACAGTGTTTCTGTCCTTATCTGGAGAATGGCCCATTTAATCCGATAATATATGTTTCATATTCTTTTGGGAACTGTAGCCAAATAGGTATCTTTTTACAATTAGGATATATGGAACCATACAATACTTTTAACATTTATATTAACATATATAACAAGAGTTAGGGAGCTGCCTGTTAATTCAATCAGATTCTTACATTTAATGGTCTTAGGGTGCTAAAAAGAAAGATTTACAGGGGTTCTCCCTGAAAATTGTTGAAATTGAAGTGTTATTAAAATTTTAATTAGGGTATTTATATTTTTTAGATCCAAACAAATAATGATTCTTTACAAATAACATACCTACCTATTGTTAGAGAAATGCAAAACCATAGTATTACGATGTCTATGTCTGTAAAACAACACCTTAAGTTGAAGATAATATGAATTTTTACCGTCTGCATTTTTTAGCATATTTCCATCCAGCTGACCTAGCACGAGTTAGCAACTCGGACCACTGGCTCAAGAGATTTCTCGTCCATCACGACATGGACATGAAAGATGCTCTTACTATGCTTTGGGAAACTTGTGATTGGAGGAGAGAGAACAAAGTGAATGGTAAGTTAAATAGATCCTTGTAGGCTATAAGCAAATTTGATTTAATTTAAATAAATATCCAAGATGTATAATGCAAATCTTGGTTTTTGAGTCCTCAGTCAAACATGAATCTATTTACAGTTTGTATTATGAGGTTTAAAATGATATTATGGTAGGTTAAATGATAGTTATTCAATTCAGTTCATATAACTTAAGAAGTATGTATGCTATGATTCTTTTTTACACCTACGTTTTTATCTCGTAACCATCATAGAAACTCATAAGGCTAATGTTGAAAATGGAAAAGTTTTGTTAGTTTTAGCGAATTTCCCATATAAGGAATAAGCTATTACCGTAGTACTCATGGTAAGACCTGGACCAGGGACCGATTTACTTGTTCGTTTTGAGGTCCCTAGAGGCCAAAAACACCATCCGTTCAAATTCATATATATATATATATATTGAGTGAGTCGGCTTAGTCGGTAGCGTCGTGGACTTCGGGCCCAAGGCAGTAGTGTCGTGGGTTCGGATCCTGGTCACTGCCGATAACATTTTATCAGTTTACAGTTCACCTTTGTACTGTACCGGCTCACTCCTTGCTTTGCTGTAAACGATCCACGCACGGGCGCTTAGTCTATGTGGACGGGCAAATGCAAGGTTAAAAGAGGCCGCCAACCTCTTTTTTTTAAAGAAAAAAAAGAAGAAAAAATATATTTATATATATATAATGTGTCCGTTAGCACGATAACTCGAGCAAAAATGATCCGATTTTGATGAAATTTGGTATAAACGTGTAAACCTACATTTATTCAAACGAGTTCGCGAACCAGCATGATCGGACTATGGGAACGGGGGTTTATGGGGTAAAAATAGGTTTTCCCATTTTTTACCCTAAAAACACAAAATTTCACAATTTCTTTCCAAACCATTTTGTAGAGCTTAAAAAAACAAATAATTTAGTATATTGAAGCGTTGTTGTGCGCCTAATGGTTACGGAGAAAATTCCTAAAAACTGTAAATTTAAAATTCCCCTGTTATTCTTATGGAGAATAAGTCAACTGTTGTAGTTTGCTTGCTTATGAACATATTTTGATAGAATTGAATATGTAAAATACATTCATTTCTTACCAAACTATTTACATTTTACAACAAAAAACACCTTTTTACCCTCCCTGTTGCAGCAAACCCAAGTACTCATTAAACTAATTCTATTTAAATAGGGAATAAATGTGATATTTTTCAGGAGGCATTTTAGTGTAAATCCAATCAGGCAAATGGAAATTTGCTTAGTCTGCAGGTTTGCTGCAGCGGGGGTATTAAATTGTACAGGCATTATAAAATTGAAATTTGTTTGTTAAATACAAGCTCACTGTTTGTCAAAATATCCCTGGTAAGTTTGGCTTCAATTTGTTCAGCCGTCATTATGATTTAATTACACAAATGGCATTTCAAATTCAATCAATTATCAATTATCAATTATTTAAGATGGGGACGCCACTATGTGCGTATTTTAACCCAAATATGAGTGAAGGATGAGTGTAGGATGAGTATTATACGATCTTGTAGTCTTGTTAGTGACTAAGGCTGACATGTTCCTTAAACACAGCTGTTAATTAATAGCCCATAGGTACAGCTAATGGCAACTAAGGGACCTACAGTTTATTGTGGAATCCGAACCACATTTTTTCCTCGTAATTAACGAATGGGTCTAATTATTAGAATAGTACTGCGGATAGTCGTAGTACTCACTGGTGCGGACGTTAATCCACACCAGGGAGCATCGCATCCACAGTGCATCCCTATAATTATCCACAATTCGTGACCTCCTAGTAGCTGGATTACAGGACGACGCCACCCGTCCCAGTCCAAAAACACCAATGGCGGATTTTATGAGAAAATTCCAAGAACACTTATTTTTTTGCATTTACAATTTCCAATAAAACAAAAAAAGTTTAAAGATAAAATACCCTAATAAACAGCGGAAAAATCACAAATTTGCATCAGGTATCAGGCTAGTCACAATGAGGACAGGCTGTGAAGATGCAATTTGATTTTTTGTATTTTTATTAGTATTGATCTTATTCTAATTTTTTATTGTTCAGTAATTTACAAAATAAATGTGACAAATTTTGCCAAAGATATTAGAAAACTGCCATAAAAATAACATATAGAAGTTAACACAACCCTTAAAACCGTTCCCTATAGTTTTGTACACACTAAAACCGTGTGGCCGTGGGTGGTTTTGTCACCTGTATTTAAGATTAGTGTAATTATTATCAATTCTGTAACTTACTCTTTATTTTTCAGACATAAATGAAAACAATGTGAACAAGGAATATCTTGAAGAGGGAAGTTTATTTCTGAAGAATCGAGATAAAGATGGGAAAAGTTTGCTCATACTAAAGTGCAAAAAACATGTAAAAGGCACAAAAGACTTTGAGGAGCTAAAACGAATGGTCATTTACTGGTTTGAAAGAGCCGAAAGGTAGGTGTATTAATATAAGATCTTTTTTTGCAACTTATATTTTTGTGCTCCATCCTTTTGTTGTGGAGCAGTTTTATTATGGTATTGAGTTGGCCCTTAGCTCAATTACTGTTTTGCAAAATAAAAGCTGTCATAGGGTCCCATAAAAAAAAGGTAGGCCTATTCTACAAGGTGTGTACAACATTGTATCACAGCGTTGGATAGCTACTATATTGTAGGTTATCCAATGTAAACATCTCTTGCACATTGGTTCTATCTTAGCTCTCTCTCGAATGACACATTTTGAACATGGACGCTCAGTGTACCTATCTTTCTTAAAAGAGTGTTAGCCCCTTCATGACTCCAGTTATCAACCCCATGAGAATAAAACCTGGAGTGGGCTGGAATGAAACGCCAACAACAAGCTATTTAACACAATTTTTTTAAAAATAATTTTATTAGCATTACCAATCCACTTGATTAAAATAATGTCTTATGTGTTTTGCTATTGTTTTAGAAAAGACAGGGGTGAACAAATCACAGTGTTCTTCGACATGGCAGAGACTGGACTGAACAACATTGAGATGGAGTATATCAAATATCTAATAAGTCTATTCAAGCATTACTATCCAGACTTTTTGAACTACATCCTGATCTTTGAAATACCCTGGATACTAAACGGTAACTAGGCCTACATAAGATTTAGATACTATATGTATAAGCGAGTAAAGTGTGTAAATACAAAAGAAAAGTTGAGTGTATAGTAACCCAAAACTCAATGTTAAAAACCTTGAATGTTTAAATATGAGTTTCGGATCTTGCTAGCCTATTGGTTTGTTTGTCATTAGTACAAAAGAGATAACTTCAATATATGATGTCACATGAATTAAAAATATGACAGGGTTTTTTGAACTTCCTCTGTGTTTTCGTACGATCTCTCTAAAAAAAGGTGTTATCCAAAGGAGTCATTTTTGTGAATGATAATGAACAAGAACTCATTGCTTTGCGTTTTGTGGTTACAGTAAAGTATTATCGTAAAGTAATTGTCGTTTATTGCGAAGATAATGAAACAAAATCTTCTCCATTGACTTCCAAACCACTATGTAGCTTTGGGTACACAAGTGGGAAAGTGGAACCAGTTTTGAACTTAACACAAAACATTCATATAAATGAAAAACGATTGAACGTAACAATCTCCTGCCTGATTGTTGGATTAGCTTACAAAACATTTTTAACCATAGAGGGAAAGTAAGGGATAATGATAAGACCAAAACACTAAACAGACTGTAGTAGTAGTGTTTTAATTCATATGGAACCAACAGTGGAAATATATATTCATAAATCTCTTTGTATCCATATTATTTTATATTTTTATTGATTTCAGCCACTTTCAAAATCATAAAGGGTTGGTTACCGACAAAAGCTGTCCAGAAAATCAAATTTGTGTCTAAGAACACATTGAAAGATTATGTTGAAGCGGACCAGGCTCTTACATGTTGGGGTGGACTTGATGACTACACTTATAAATTCATACCTGAAGTTTTGGACACACCGACAGTACGACTGGATGAATACAAGAAAAAAGTAAGTTTTAAATGGTTATCGGCTTGTTTGATTTGATTCCTAAGTGTTAAGTTGTCTGAGGGTTATTCTTTTTTATTCCAGCCATTTTTGTACATACTGTGATACAAATTACATTACACAATACAGGGCTGTCAAATTTTCCCTTCCTAGTTGCCCCACTTTATAAAGAAAAAATAAAGAAATTTAATTAAATATTGTTTTTACTTTTAATGGATTTCAAGATTCTTTTAAGATTGTCTTATATCGTAAATCAAAAGTATTGGAATTTTTAAGGGACAGCCTATAAACATTTTTACTTGTTAGAACTAGGAAGTAGGCTACTACGGTAAAGATAACCTGCATAATCTTGGTATTTGGAAGATGATGGTGTTATTAAATTTTTGGAAATACTTGCTTTTTTTAATGAGCTTCAGCAAACCATCCTAAAGACACAGTTCAATTTTACTCTGTGTGGTTGCTGAAACAACTCTTTACTCAGATAATTATAGCTTGCCCTGAAGATAAATGACTACAACATTATTTTGCTGATTCAACGAGGCTTTTCATCTTCCAAAGACCCAGATCTGATTTCTAATCATTTGTTTTACTTTTTACTATAGCATGTTTATTGTCTTGAAACAGGTGTTTATTTGTTTACCTAACCCGCCATGTTAAACTTCCCTATCCCAAGCGTGATGTATATAACTTCTTTACTTCACTGGTGAAGTAAAGTTTCATAAACTCACTCGGTGAAGTAATGAAACCCATTTAAATAACATTGAGTGTTCAACTTTAAAAAAATATACCTCTATGGAGCCAACTACGTTCAACGCTAGAAATCAGCTGTGGACTTGAATTTTATTGTTATGCTTTAAAGAATTTTCCTAACCTAGCTTTTGTTTGTAAAAGAACGTTACTGTAAGAAGATGAGTGAAATGGTTAATGAAAAATATTGTACGTAACCCCCTATATATTGTTGGGTCAGGTAAAATCTTGTATGTTACACTTTACGCAAGAGCGTGTTTACATCACTTAGGTGAATTATGCAACTCGCTTCCGCTCGTTGCACAACCTGCGTGATGTCAAAACGCTCTTACTATTCTTGTAAGGTAAATAGCTATTCATTCTATTGGATTTTTATTTTTTCTAAAATAAATTTGATTTACTTAGTTTAAATGTTTTCTTAACTATAAGGAGGAGAATCAATGCTATTTGGTATAATTTTGTTATGAATAGACAACTTAACACTGCCAAAAACGATCACTTATCAACATATTATCCATGCTTTTGAATTGAGCACTTTTGAACGCTCAAGATAGCTAAGGCCCAGAGCAAGTATTAATGTAGGGTATCATAGTGTTTTATCTATACAGTTTACCTTGAGTGTTTGTGTAAGATAATGATACAGAGTTCAGTTTTGTGCCGTTCCCTCGGGTAGAATCGTTGATTTACTCCTCATTTTTATTTACTCTTGTCAATTATGTTTGTTTTCAGGATAATGGTGTTGTTACTTAATAAACTCTGTGGCTTTTAAAAACAAAATGTTAAATGTCATGTAAACTGGAACTTTATGCTTATTGATGAATTTTGTTTTTAAAATGTGTGAAAGTAATAAAGTGCAGGTACAACCACTGAAATTATTTTTTGTTTGAGTAGAATTTACTTCTAGATTTAATTACTTTTTTTTGATAAATATTTTATGGATGCATTTTATAAAAGTAGGATTGTTGTGTTTTTTTTACTTTTTATAGTGCCATTACTTTGATACAAATCCCTTTTCTCTGTTTATTTTATTTGACTTGACAGTCTTAATCAACGTATCGAAACAAAAAGTCTGTATTTTAATGTTATTTACTTATCATTTTCTTATTTTTTACTTAATTTTTAGAAAATTACCTCAGTTTAAATATTTGTGTTTAATATAAGTTTGTGAGCTTTACGTAGTACAATTTCCAGAAGAAATCCCTCAAATATAAGTTTAATTTTTAGGCCACTATGGGACATAAAACTATTTAAATAATCTAAGAGTCAAGCAAAAAATTGAATCTAGAAATTGGAAAAAATTAATGGAAATAAAATTATTTTAGTTTTTGAATGTAGAAAAGGGATCAAAGACTTCAGATAATTCAAATTGTAATATCTCAAGTGCAATGAAGTACGTATTCTACAATATAGTCAACTTATCGTTCCACTGCTTGTGATTAAATAACAAGTTATAATCCCTGTTTTGTAGAAACTCGGTTGTTGACCTTTTCCAAACTTGGCACTAGTCAGACTGTGACATTTTTCCGTTATAGAGGTCAAACCGTAGTGGCACATTTCTAATTAACAATGAAACTTGCAACTTTCTTGTGGACAATATTCTTCGTTTGCTGATTAAACTTTTGCTAAATTTACCTGAAAAATTTTAAAATATGATTTAGTTAATTTTTTATCCAAGTACCTAACAAATCTCTAAACTGAGGTTTAACAAAAGTAAACAAAATTCATTTAAATAAATATTTTCTATTCATTTGAAGTTGGTACTTGCCACCTTTAAATCATTCCATTTAAATCGTTCATAAATGTAGACAAATATTTAAACATTTTAGCAAATCACTTGTTCTAACTCTCATTTGCAAGTAGATTTCAAAGATAGAAATAGTTTGAATTTGGACTGAACATTTGCTGAAGTAGTTAATGTAACGTATACTAGAAGTTGAAGATCTATAATTTTTATAATTATGTTGTAGGCCTACCTAGTTTGAGTATTTTATGAAATATATTTTACTGCTTGTTCACTTTTCATTATACAGTAAATTAATAGTATATTTCATACCTATGGCCGAAAATGAGGTTTTGCCGGTTTGAGATAGTTTATTAAGAGAGCCGGTTAACGATTGAGAGCTGCAAAACCATTTCGGTCCGTGGTACGAACACTATTTTTCACCACACTATACCCTATTACCACTATTCACCTTCACCACAATAATAATGTACACCAATAGTCAACACAACTGCAACTCTAAGGTTATGTGAAGAAATAATTTGAGGAATCAGCAAAAATAATAATAAATAGTTGCTAGCCGTGACAATAAAACAATTCTTCCAAAGCTATAGATACTGATTGTGTATATGCATTAATGTTTTAAGAAAGGAAGCGGGCAGCTGATTTTTGGCCCTCGGGGATGTAAAAACCTGCTCGGTCCCCAAAATACAATGAGAGCTAGCATCTTAATAGTAATATGTCAATAGAAGGCTAAGCTTAGTAAGGATGCAAGCAATAAAGTAAAAAAAATATATTAACATGGTTAAACATAAATCAAACAGCCAAACGCTCAGTTGCGTCCTCATCTTAATTCTGATAAAAGTAATCCAGGGACTGCTTAAATTGTATCATTCGATAGGGTAGAACCCCGTTTCTCTGTAACGTTAAAAGAGGGTCTCCCCGTTACACTGTTAAAAGAGGTGCAAGAGAAATGATCCTGTTTAAAATCCTCATCATGAAATCAAGGCAACACTAATTAAACAGGCCGTAATACTACTCAGGCATGAAATCATAGTAGGCGACGGTAATGATGTATTGTTTGCCGTTTGTGGTCAGCTGCTTGTTTTAATCTTTTCTTGGATAACAAAAACAAAACTAAAAATGCCTGAGGAGCATTACGGCCTGTTTAATTAGTGTTGCCTTGATGAAATATTTACAAGACTATCAACATGAATTGAACACAAAAGACATGGTCTAAATTAAGCCACAAAAAACTTTTCCTATTTATCTTAGTGTGTTCTGTGTTGACCCGTGAATCAAATTCATAAAATATTTTATGTTTTTCTCACATTTTATGTTTGAAAACATTCTTCCTGATGTTAATGAACCATTTATTTTTATCACGTGGTCAATTTGACGAAGACCTAGTATCCTCTTTCTACTTTGGACTATTTGAATGTTTTATGTTTAGGTTCATTTTGCAGATGGATCCCCCATGGTTGAAGTTGCTCCATTTTCAGACATTGATCCTGACAATCCACCAGCATCGAGTAAGTTTTATTTACTAAATTTATCTAGTACGTATGGAAATTAGTGAAACTTTGACTGATGGTCACTCTTTTTAACTGCCAATCTCTTTTGTCAAAAAAATTTCCATTTTGATATTGCAACCTACTCCTCTTTATTAATGGATTTCATAAATATAAATTTACTTAAAATAGATAATAAAATTCCAATAAAGTTATAATAAGATGTATTTAGGTTCTATAGCTTATATTACATCAATCTCATGAGGCTATGACAGTTAAATTATATTTTGGTCTCTAGGTTTTTATAGATGGGCTAAGTTTTAGATAGGCCTAACAATTTTGATAGCAATGATCTTAATCTACGGGTTGGTTCGTGCCGGGTATGAAATTCTGATAGACTAATTAAGTTAATTTATACTAATGTAGGCTAAATAATATGAGATAATAATGAGAGTCAAAAATTTAGGCTATAAGTTCTTAGTTTGAAACAATCACTTGAATTTTGTCTATTCACAATGGTGTGTGTGATGGTGGTTGGAAATTAATGGTGATTTTTTAATGTCTATTGAATTTGATACTACCAGTTTTTGTTGAATACTTATCTTCTTTCTTGATTTCTCTTTATAGGCTAATCGATATTTCTATATGATCTGAATGTTAATTTTATAGACTTTTGAATGTTTAATCACTGGAGACTTGGCTCCCACATCCATTTCCAACTATTTCACCAAAAGCACATTTCTTCCTTTGTTTTAGCTTTTTTCCAACAATGCTATTTCACACCTGGACACTGGACAGAACATAAGAAATATTTCCTACCTAGACACCATTTCATTTTAGGATATTATTTTTGAATATAGTTTTTCTTCTTCACTAATTTATATTTAATTAAATTTAAATATTTTTTTGAAAATACAGTAACTAATAAATATTGAAAGTAATTTAGTTAAAATTCACATTTGAATACATTCATGTTATATCTCAATATTTTAACCGTAGGTTGGGCTGCGGTTTTTTTTACAATTTACAGTATATGTATATATATTATGAGGTAATGTTCACTTTTAGGTCTACTGTTTTAGTGTTCATAGAAATAATTAACCATAGTACCCTTATTTTAAATATTTAAAAAAATATTTTAATAGACATTGTAAATCAAATTAAACTAAGTACTGTAATGTGTTATTTACGTGCTCACTGTTTATTTATTTCCAAAATCATTGTAAATTTTCCAAACTGTAGCAACTAATATAGCGATTTCTGTTATTGCTCTAAACATTTAACTGGCATAGTGCTAATCCAAGAATATACAGGTTTTACTGTGAGATTGGTTTGTGCAGATCTAAATCAAGCTCATTCTTGCCAGAACATTACAGCTTTACCGAACATTACCTCGTTTTGAAACCTCTTTGTTGTTGGATTTAAACATTTCCGATGTTTTTGTTCTTTGCAAATATTTAGAGTACAAAATTGACTTTGCTTGCATATGAATGTTTGTTGGTGAAAGAACAAGTAATCATCCTACAAAACATTTAGTGTAGAAATAGAACAGTTTAGTTTGACAGAGGTTATTTGTTTATGTCATTGTTCTGCACATTTACAGTGAGTAAACTGCGAGTAAGTCCAGCAGACACTGTTGTCTTCAGCCAGGACGGGGCCGATCTGACAGGAACCGTCAACCTCATGAACATAAGTGACAAGACGTTAACATACAAGGTACAGTTCCAAAGCTAAAAGAATATTCATCTTTACCTAGAAAAGGGTCAATTAATTATTTTGTTGTGAAAAGTTTTAACACAAACATCTAACATCCACATGTTTTAAATATAACTACTGGTGGTTAGCCATCAATCTGCGGTTTGGTGAGGGATATATCCTACATTACCTCAGCTTGGAGGTAAACCGTATAGTTTTAAAGACAATTATGAGTCAAATTTTAACAGATATGACTGAAGAAAGAGAAAAAACTAAATGAATATTTTGTAAAGAACATTTCTTAGACTTTCTAGTACGCATAACTAGAGTGTGAGGTAAATTTCAAACTTTCCCTCCAGATAAAGACTACCTCGCCAGACAAGTTCCGGGTGCGGCCGAGCGCTGGAGTGCTTCACCCTAGCAACTCCACCACGGTGTGTGTGGTGCTACAGCCCGGCCACGCGCCGTACTCTCTACTCAAGGACAAGTTCTTGGTCATGAGCTTCGTACTGGAGGAAGCGCTCACGTCTACAACGGAACTAGCGGAGCTCTGGAAGGTAGGATTGGTGAATTCAATTTAGACTGTTGGAATCAGTTTGGGAACACTGCAATTATCTGGACTTCGATTATCACCTCAAGGATAAAAATAAATAAATGAAGCCAGAAAAATATGTTTGCCAGTTTGCTCTTTTGAAGCTATTATATATTATATTTGACTGTGTGCCAATCGTGTCCATCATGCAGCAGGTATATTTTAGTGTCAGTGACGGCAAACAATGAGTCTTTTTCTTATTTAATTTTTCATGAAAAATGTAACCATCCCAATTTATCTGAAGTTCTATTGTACTGAAGTTTTTGTTTCAAAAGCTAGTTTTAAAAGTTATGTCTATACAGGTTTGAAATTTTTTTGTGTTAAGATTATATAGACATTAATTCTGATAAAATAATACGTATAATTGTAGATTTATTTTTTACTCTTGTAGTATATAAATGTACATAGTAAAGCCTTTCCCATCTTATAAATTAATTTTATTGTTTTTTACTAATCCCATTCTTTTTAGTATTCCAACAACCATTCAGTCCTATCAGTGTTAGATTGTTGATCAACAACTGTATTAAGGAATATATTCTGCAATCAATGATTAACTTTATATTTCTGATAGGCTGCAGATACCAAGATTGTGGATCAGCACAGACTTCGCTGTGCTCTGAGTGGACAAACAACCTCTCCGGCGCAGAACGGAACCGTCTACTCGTCCTTGGCACACGGCCCGCCTGGCGATAACGAACAAAAAATAAACCAGCTCCTTATAGGGGTAGGTTTCGAGGTAACAATATTAGCTATGGGTGTGGTTACATGTTCTAAAGATTTAAAATTCTCCTACAGTGTTAGCTTTGTGGTCAGTAAACCACCTTTCTACAAGAGTTCCAAAGTAAATTTTACTTATCAGTTCTAGTGCTTAACTTTGAGAAAATTGGTAACTGTGTTGATGAAAGTTAATAGAGAGGACTTGGGTAATAGACAGCTTGGGTGGAAATTACAGAATTATATTGGATGATTTATCTTTGATCAAGTTTCCCATATAAGTTAAAGTTTTTACTGTAGAGACCTACAGTAACTCATGGTAAGACCTTGACCTGGGACTGATTTTTAGCGAATTTCCCTATAGGGAAGTAGCTATTACCGTAGGTGGCACGGTAAGACCTAGACTCGGGACCGATTTACTTTTTCATTTTGATGTCCCCAGAGGCCAAAAACACCATTCGTTCAAATTTTTATATATGTATATATATATATATAGACATATATATATATATACGTCCGTGAACGCGATAACTTGAGTAATTTTTGTCCGATTTTGATGAAATTTGGTTTAAAGGTGTAAAGCGGGATAAACTTGAATGAGTTCGCGAACCAGCACCATCGGACCATGGGAACGGGGCTTTACGGGGGGTTTTATGGGGTAAAAATTGGTTTTTCTCACTTTTGACCCTCAAAACACAAAATTTCCCGATTTCTCTTTAGACCTTATTAAAGAGCTTAAAAAAACAAATAATTTAGTATATAAAAGTATTTTTGTTCGATTATTAGTAACGGTGAAAATTAAAAAAATTGTAAATTTAAAATTCCCATGTTATTCTTATGGAAAATATTGTCAAATGTTGTAGTTTGCTTGTTTGTGGATATATTTTGATCAAACTTGGCAAATTTATTTATTTTGTACTAAGCTATCAATATTTTACTCAAAAACACACTTTATTAGTTTCCTTGTAGCAGCAAACCTAGGTACTCGTTAAACCTAATGTTATTAAAATATATTTAACTGAAAATCAATTCAGACAAATGGAAATTCGCTTAGTCGGCAGGTTTGCTGCGGCGGGGGTATTTTGTTTTTGTATCCCCAAAAGACAAAAACACCACCCATTCAAATTCATATACATAGCCTACAGGGTGTATACAAACTCCCTGGAAATATTATTTGTATTTATTTTATTCCCTTCCGTGTTTTGTTTCTGAAGAGGTTTCCCCAGCACAAATAGTGGGCATTGGAGTGAGGGCTCGTATATTGTTACTAAGCAGAGCCATAAAACTACCAGAATTTATCCGGGGGCCTAAAGACTGTGCCAAGTAAAGGGGGTTTGGGATGGAGGGGGGGCGAATGTAGGGAGAACTAATAGGTTTCTTAATGCCTAGGAACTTCAGAACTCTAGGGTTGATGAAACAGATCACAGGGCCCCTTTTCAAAGTTTTCAAAAGGTGATCAGGATAAAAGTGTAGCGTGAATATGCTCGGAAGTTATGTATATGCCCTAGTCAATTTTACGGACTAGTTTAGTTTGGGTGCAATAAGTTTCCTATTACTCAACCATGCTTCTCACCCTGAACGGCTTTGGTTTATTAAATTAGCCTTATGATATGACAAATTTGAAATCATCTGGGTAACCAAGTGGTTTTCAAATCTGAAGGTTGCTGGTTCCAATTCCATTAGTTCCAGATGCCATTTGTCATTGGGCTGTCAATCAATTAGGCCAACAAATGGTTGGCATTAGACAGTAACAAGACCGGAGTTTGGACCCCTTATAAAAACGTAAAAAATGCCAATGGCATAGAAACACAAATAAAAAATAAAAAGTAGATGTGGGCCCTCTCTCCTACACAAGGTGTTCAGTATTGGTTTTACGTATCACTTACACAGATTTTTTGTCCAAAGTTCATTTTAAATTAGAGTAGAAGTGTGTTGATATACTGGATAGCTACATTTGTACTTTTTCACAAGTTATCTATCTAACATTTTGTTGACTGAGTGTAGCTGAATCACTTGACCCACTGCTACAACAAGCTAGAGGGAGATCTCCGAAGTCTGCACATGTTGACCATCCTATTGCTACTGGTTGTGGCGGGGGCACTCATGTACATCATATACAAGCTGCCGCAAGTCTCCGACACCCCGCCATCAACCTGCTACGCTCCCATACCTCCGCCTACGGACCAAGACGAACTGTGAAACATATACCAGCTGTAATTATATTTTTTATATTATTGTGATATCGTTAGAAATCGAAAAACTTTAATTCTTTAACTACGAGATGTTCAAAGAAGTATAGCAAAAAGAAAATTTTCTATTTTTAAAACACTCTTTAGTTTTATGTTTCTTGTGTCAGAGAGGACTCTTCCCATTAAAATAGATCTGTTTCCTCTCAAAAACTAACTTTAAATCAAACCTTGATATTTTAAGGTTAATCATTGCTAGTAAGTCTTCTTAAGAAGAACAGTGGTGAAATTTTATTATTAATTTATTGTTAATGTATACAAATTTGTTGATTATATAAATGACGTCTTTAAACTTTGTTTAAGCATATTGGTTTAGACCGCTTTCCCAAAAATCATCTAAAAATGGCAAGTGTGTAGGCAAGAACAAAAAAAATACAACTCCACCAGATTCAAAGAGGCACTTTCAAAGGAGTAAAACAAGATATTTTTTACTTTTCTGCCACCTCTTCATAATTAATTCATTGTCATTGGCCAACAGAGCCTTTTTATCTAATATAGGCCTACATACCAGAATTTCCGTCACAGTTCTAACTCGTCCCTTACACTGGATGACCCGGGTTTCGCCTCTTGTTGAGCCATTATAAAGGACTAGTCAGAGCTGGGACGGAAATTCTGGTATGTATACTATAATATATTCCTCAAGTAAAAAGTTAATTTGAATTCCAAAGTCCCACAAACCACCTTTGATAATGATGATATTTTATTTACAAACTCAAAAATTCTAAGAGTCTTGGTGGTATGGGAATCTCCAAAAGCCCTAGTTCGTGTTTGCTTTCAACCTGAATTTACTGTTTGAACACTTCTTTGTTAAAGAAATGAGGTCTTACATCCATCAGGAAGTCTGCAACCTTCACATTTTTATACTATTCATTTTTTACTTGAGATCTTGTACTTTTCTACTTTCTACCGACAAATTCAGTATTCAGTATTACATTGCTGTAAGTATACACCAGTATTCAATGTAATATATGAATCTCTAAATAATGGTGGGTAAATTTAATTGCATCACAGTTTGTCTTGTAAGGATTATTCAATAAAGCCTATTGCAATATAATTATTAAAATTACTAATGATCGTTATAAAAGCTAGTGGTTTCTATGTCTTTGCCAAAAGCAATTTTGAAATATGGTAGTGGTGAAACTCCCAATGCTCGGCTATTATAAAATTTAAAAAAATTTATTATCAAATAAATATTGAGTAGCCTACCTAGTTAAATATTTTATGACTCTGTAGAGATATAGTACAAAGTTTATCTGTAAAAATAAAAATAATAACATATTTATTGACCGTTGCTTTGTGTGGCTTTCAAATTCATACACGATTATTTAGAGATTTTAACGTATGTAAATGACTGTTTGAAATTTTTTTTTTATAAAATACCTCTATGATACACCTACCTGAGCATCTTCATAAATAGAAAGCTAGAATTATTTTGGGAACAACAAGAAGAAGTATTTACATAGTTAGGTCATTATATCAATAGTAGTATTATTGACGTAGATACCAGAGATCTATCAAGATAGTAGTAGTTGTTGTGAAGGACGGAACCGTTAGGTTTTCAGTGTTCAGTTAATGGTTTCTTGTTTTTTTTTGTTTTTTTCTCCAACGGTCACAAAAGCTGATTTCCTTTTAAATCCATTATAAACTAATATATTGATTTAAGTAGGATCGAAATAAACAGTAATTGTTTAGAAAGAATTTATAAAACTGGAGAATGGTTTGTAAAAACTGTTGTTACCAGAAAGGAATATTTGAAAACAGAAACTAAAAACCAACATAGTACTGGGTTCTATGTTAATGAACACTTCTTAAAATTTGGAATATTGCAATATTCTAGCAATTTTGTTACAAACAAATCTGTATATTTATAATATAAATTCCTAGTATGATTTGTGTTGTAACACTAGGCCTACTTCTAAGGCCTAAGGCCTAATATTTAGTGAATAGTGATGGATATAAGCTTTGGCAATACAATGTTACCATTATGATTCCGTACTATTTGTTATAGTTTTTTTCTAAAGCTCTCTTTCTAGATAAAACTTGTTAAGTTTGAAATTTTTGTTGTTGAAAGCAAGAGTGTTAAAAATAATAAAAAATAAATCAACGTTATTGCATATAGGTGTTGTATGCAAGTTAAAAAAAAACATTTATGTATACAAGCACAGGCAAGGGAAATACAAGTTGATAAGTTAATCTTGGCCCTTATAAAAACTGAGCGAAACGCTGCAGTTTGGAATCAAGGTAGGCTAAATAATGGAGAAGCCTCAAAACAACAGTCAATAATATTCCGAATTCCTATGTTTTCAAATTGAATTGTTTGTTGCCTGTAGGAGTTAGACAAAATGTCGTTTAAATTGATATTAGTTTTGACTTTAAACAATTTTCTCCAAAGGGGTTAAAATTTATGCTAACCACTGTCAAGTAAATAATACAACTCCTTCAAATTTAGAATAGGATATTTTGAGACTGTTTTGTGGCGAGACTGTTGTTTTTCATTTTTGTATTTCAATTAGTTTTAGTCTGAACGCTTTCTATATATCAACTTATTTTTTGTATATTAGTTTAAATGGTAATGGTATTTTTAGCATTACAGATTATGGTAACAGCACTAACACAAGACTGTTATTCTAGTTAACTAATGCACCAGTGTCCCAATAACACAAACTAATTGGAACCGGAACCTGTTTCCTTTTTGAATTACTAATTTGATTGGATTAGACTGAAATGCAGTAAGAGCATAAAAAGAAACTATCTATCTTTGTGATTAAATTGCCGTAGAATGCTCTCACGATCACAACACGGTGATCATTCCCTATTCTTTTGCGATCATGGCAACCACGTGATAATTTCCTGTAGCACCATAATTGCATTCAGCGATTGTGGAAATCTCTGTAATTGGTTTTTACACAGAGCTTCGAGTTCTTACAGGAAGCAGATTTTTCAAATTAGAACGTTTGTGTTAACGAAAATCGGAACATCGGGACCCTGGTGTTCTGTCGTTATTTACTGTACATAGTTAAAATTATTATTCCCTTACAATGAGTATTATTTAACTAGGTGCACGCTCATTCTTCCCGTGTGTGGACAAAACGAAGGTAGCCTAGTTAATACCTTCAAAAGTAGGATAAGCTGAGTCTACAAATTGAACATAATGTGTGTGTATTGATATTGAAAAAATGTGTCAGGGATTTTGTAGATTGAAAATGAATAGAGTAGTAGTGCTTGTTTGTTATTTAATTTTGTGGGAGATAACTTGCCAATTAGTAATGTCTGATTTGAATTTAACTAAGAGCTAAACAGATAAAGGGATGTAGTTTTTAACTGTGATATGGGTCAAACAGCTTTTCCTGCAATGTGTCTAAAATACAATTTTTCAACGATCTTATATAAAACATAACATTTGTTTGATTTGCGTTCAATATGTATGTTTCTACTTCATATCTTTCATAGACCACTAATGTATTTCAAATGAAAGCCAATGTGCTAGTAAGGAATTTTTTGAAAAGGAGTAGAGTTCAGCTAGTCTTCCTAAGAAAGTTAGGGTTCAGGGACTAATAGATACACAATAAAAGAACACAAAACATTAATATGTTGTTTTTTTTTCAAATAATCTGACTATAAAACTGAATCAAATTTAATTCCCTCTTCTATTGATTGTTTATACCCGCATACAACCTAATAGAGCAAATCCAAAACTCTGAAAATGCCAAGAATGCAAATTTACTAAATGAAATGTACCAAAATGTCATATTTGATGTAACTTTAATTTAAACAGAATAACTGAGTAACAACAATGTTGACCGGAAACAATTTTTGTAAAAGTAAAAAATATTCGTTACTTTTAAAAAGTATAATTCAACAATGAAATGTAAATTTGAAGGAAAGATTTAATGGAATTCACAAGGTTTTGGCCTGTGTTGATCCACTTAGTTAAGTTTTTAACTATTTAGGACAGAAACAATCGGAGACTATAGATAAACCAAACATGATTTGAAAAAGCTTGATTCAACTAAAATATTGACATTGTTTTGAGTTGTGCTTACATCAGAGTTTATAACACATATGTTGATAACTTGAGCCGTTGTAGAAAATGGTTTAAACATTTTGTTACAAACACAGCTTACAATTTACAATTTCTTGTGTAAAAATATCTGTGGTAAACACTGAAAACCTGGATAAACACACAAAATAAATGTTTTTAACAAAAACTATTGTTCTTTGGATTTTTGTCAAATTTTATTCAAAACACGTAACTCTGGTGTAAATACATCAATAGATCTTTCTGTTTTATACCTGCCTTTTAGTATAGTTAAATTGTTTATAATCAGTTTATTATAAAGGCAGTTTACTGTTTAGTATTATTTTTCATCAAAATGATGCTTGCGGCAGATTTTTCTAGCTGCCAATTTTGACATAAACTGAACATACAAGGGTCAAGTACATACATTTTCCTAGCTGAAGGAAAACTCTTTGCGGGTCTGGCGATCGGTAAATGTAGTACTGTAGCTGTAGCATCCACAAAGCATTATTATTGGCCAGGTGCTGCCAATGACATGAATTTACAAAGTAAAAAGCAATACAGGGATATGCTAAACTAATTTTTAACTGGCATTTTTTTACTTGCCTTCTGGTAATTCCGCTCATACCAAAATCAGCAGCTAGGAAACCCGGCCTTTAGATAATCTATATTTGAGACATTTTAATTTGTTTATCTACAATGTATTCTGCTCATTTAGTAATTTTGTTTGTAAGATATAAATTGATCAGTATTGCATTACTAATAATATTAGTATTATGCTATATTTAGAATAATAGCTATAGCATATTATTATGCTACATATCTTTTGAGAATACTACCAAAGTCATTTTCTGATGAGGTTTTTGTGTTGTAAAATGTCAAAATCCATCAAGTTAACCGATATTTTAAAAATTAAATAGCTATGTTGTATATTTTTTTCTATCAATATAATTATTTGAGTTTTGTGAATTAGTTTTATTCTTGTTTTGTTGGTTACTAATGACTAAATTAAAATTATACACAATTACTAGAAGAATAAAATTGATTATTCCATCTTGAAAAAAATATACCAGAATGAATTGAATTTGTAAATTAGTTACCCTAAAGAATGCAGCATGACAAAAAATTTCCTTAACTAAGTGGACCAATAGTGTATTTTCAATCCTCGCTCAAATTAAAAACTTGAGCTTCTATCAAAAAGGGATACTTTAGGTCCTAATGGTGTGATATGCTATATAGTTAGCCATTTAATCTGCAGCAATATATCCTTTTTATTCCTGTGAACAACTAATGTTTTGCAGATAAGAAGTGTATCCAAGTTTTGGTGTAATATAGTAATACTCTAGCATTCAAATTCTAGAGATAAACGAAAATCATTGATGAATTTTTGTACACATAAAGAATAGATTTTTAAAATTTCTTTGTTTCAGTTTTGAAGACGATTATACTCCATCAAGATAACATAATGTACATGTGGTGTTGATACAAGAGTACTTTGATTCAGCCCTCCCGCTGATTTCAAGTTACTGCTTCAAAACATCATTTGCATGTCTTATATCTAACAGCTTTTACCATTTAGTTGCTTTTATCATGATCCAATGTAGGTTTTGAGGGTGTTTAACGGAAAGGTGGCTTTAATTACACACTAACCATCATTGTTACAGGGGTTGGCTTCAAAATGTTGCTGGAGGGTGACCTCAGTTGTTAGGTTACCAAATTGATTCTTCCAATAATAATAGAGTAATTTTGGATATCATTGAGGGGTTGCTTTTTTAGGGGCTTTGGATTGTGCCTTTTGTTAAAGATACATAAAATTACATGTTTCTGTTCTACTTGGCATAACCATTTCTAAGATGATCACTAATTTTTTGCCTTCAAATCTTGTTTTGATTAACGAAAACCTTGATTTTTTAATAAAAATCTATTAGGGATTTATTGGAAAATGGTAATGGTAGTTCATTTCCCCCTCTCTAAAAAAACATTGATTCAACATTTTTTATTTTTATACAAATTTGTTAAAGTCCCGTGGTGTCCTTAGTCCATTCTGTAAATATATATCCCATCTTACTCAGGTAAAAACAAGCACTTTCTGTCCCAAAATTAGAATCAGAACATCTTTGATTGAGAAAATCGCTTTGATTTGAAATACCGCTACAGTATTTGATTTAAATTTGATGAGAAAATCAGAATGCCAAAGATGGTGGTTTGTTTATTTGTTTAGTTAGTTCTTCCCACTTACACAGTTCCAAGGTTTGAATACAATCAAATTTATAAGTTTGTATATTACAATCCGTAACCTATACAGCAGAATCATTTTAATGCACCAAAAATGAATGTACAAAGTTAGCTTTTGTACAGTTTCTTAAACTGGTGCTAACATAGCAATAATTTATTAATGTTAGATTGATTGTAAAAGATGGGTTTTTATCATCTTAATTTCAATTGAGGTTAATCTTTGTTTTTTTTTTAACAGCAAGTATTTTTTACCAATTTTAAAATTAAAAAGTGGAAAACTGCAGACACGAATGGATGACTTTGGCACACTTCCTCTCCGTTTACAGTTCAAGGAAGCTGCCTTATCTCCCAAGTTTGGTAAATGAAGATATAATTTAGATAAAATAGTCTGTTAAATTTTAAATTTGATCACATTGCCAGAAATATGTTTAAATCTTTTGTATTTTGTCTTTACTACAGTGTAGTGAAACTGTTATTTTTTAGTTATGTAATATAAATAAATAATGTTTGTTACATCTTGCAGTGAGTCTTTAATTTGTCAACACCCTATTATTTGTGTTTCTAATTCAGTGCAAGTTCACATTTAATGAAAGTGAATTATG
Source organism: Macrosteles quadrilineatus (assembly GCF_028750875.1). Classification (NCBI taxonomy): domain Eukaryota; kingdom Metazoa; phylum Arthropoda; class Insecta; order Hemiptera; family Cicadellidae; genus Macrosteles; species Macrosteles quadrilineatus. The sequence continues at coordinate 8,918,153 of NW_026542598.1, forward strand.
TTGTAACTAGCTGACCTGTGCGAAGCATTCACACTGTATCCAAAAATCCCACTTAATTGAAGTATAGATCATACACTTAAAGCTGTGTAGTTGGTAGTCATTAATTTAGGTATGAGTCCTTACTTTAAGGATAAATGTGGGTTTATATTTTGGATCGCCTTTTCAGGACACAGTCATGTTATTACAATTTTTACATGTTTACAGGACTTCTTTGAACTTATGTTTGAAGTGATGTTATGGTTGAATACAGTTTTTGTGTTCATGGCTGTGTTCTTACACAGAAATAGTTTTCACTAAAAAAGCGCACCCTTGACAACACCACAAACAACTGAATATGTGTTTGACCGCAGTCACACAACTTCGCTATGATAGTGTAATGGCCCAAGTGAGCTGCAACCAATCTTTTGCTCTGCCTGGTGTTTTGGTTTCTGATCAACTTAATAATAACATGACAATAATAATAGCGTTATTTTTAACGTGGATTTATGAGGTGACGAACCTGAAGGGCGTAATGTTTAAAAAAAATCTAATAGATACTACAAAAGATACCTTATGTTCCTTGGTACTGAACTGAATCCGAACTGAGATAAACCGTTTCCTGATAATAACAACTTCGTCACATCATAACCATTAATTTTTGTACAGTAGTAGGCATAAATGTTTTTGTACAAAATGGCTGGTGAATAAAATTGTTTGATATTGAGTTAATTGATTCCTATTTCATTGATAACCTTACATTGGAAATGATTAAATAAATAGATTTTTTCAAGAAACTCCTTTAATGTGAGTAAATTGTATGTTTCCGATGTAGAGGAAGATGAAAGCTTTAAAATGAAAGTTATTAGCAGTCAGTTGACTCGTGTTCGTTGTGCGTGTTATGGCCGGCCGCGCGACGTTCTGTAACTTATTGTATTTGTGCGTGTTAAATGTTATATTTGTGTATTTTGACGACGACATCATGTTCCAATAATTTTATGTGAGACGACAAGGCTTGAAAATGAAATGTCAGTTTTGAAACTAGTCGCCTGAAATTTTTATTATTCTAGGATTGACGACGTAAGGTACGTAAACCTATTTTATACTGTTTAAAATGACACCCCAATTATATTAGTACCAACAAAGTTCTTAAGAAACTATTAATATACTAGCGACCATTCGCACTGAATGATAGCTAGAGCAGAAAATAACCATTTTTTTCTGCTCTGTGATTGAAATCCTTCTCAAATCCCACTTATTGAAATACACAACATACACTTAGGACTAAGTTATGAGAGTCGTCAGTGTACCTACTAAATAGAGCATCACTTACACCCTTCATCCATGCATCGCTAAACTCAATTTTTACAAAATTGTTACTTGCCCCATTCATCCACTCAACCTTTCAATTTTAAATAGTTACATTATTAGCTCGTTTATGGATGGAAACAAGCCACATAAATTTAATAAAACTGGCCACCCAAGACTAGACAAAAACTATTTAATCCAAAGAATAACATAACAAAACATTCTCCCTTGGGATAAAATCTTATAAGACCTCATCAAAAGACATTTTGAAACTGTTCAAAATAAAAATAAGGGAGTGGCTACTTGATAAGTAAGGCTTTTCTATATTTCATGATTCATTTACTGGTGGTTTTCATTCTAAGTTCTTCATAATTTTTTTTACACAAACTTTTCTTCAGAAAAAAATTTATATAGTTTTTTTAGATTATTTTCTTTAGAAAATTTGTGAGTGGCAGATTAATTTATACAGTATTGGTATAAACATTTTGTAGTTTTTTGCCACTATAAAAGAACAAATAGTTACTCTCGCCACAGTGTAATAGTGTACACTCGCCTCCATTTGTCTCTGTCCTCAGCCTTTTCTTGTCAATTAATAGATAGTTTAATACTTGGAAAATGAATTTAACTTCAAATATCCACTACTAAAAATTTTATAATTTACCATATTTTGATTAGTTTAATTTATATTAATACAACAATTGTTGCAAGGCAATAATCAATAGTAATTTAATTTTTATAGACAGTCCAAAGAGAACATCTAGTGACATGGCGACTTTCCCACATAGGGAATCAGACATTTAGGTCTCAAGACCTAGACCACCACTGACAGATTTACTTTTTAATTTTGAGTGGATGTCACAGGCCAAAAACTCCATCCGTTCAAATTCAAGATATGTCCTTTAAGGGTGCGCTTTACCTCAGCTCGGGCTTCAGTAGCTATGTTTCACCATTGGACAGCGCTGCGAGAAGCGCTTGCAGACGTTTCCAAGATTACTGTTTTAGAATTAACAAATAATGATAGCTACGCACTCTAAACGGCTTATAGTAGTACAAAGACCAATCTATAGTTCTGCGTTTTTCAAATGTTCAAAAAACTTTTTTTTATAATTTAAGGCTAGTTGAAAAGACCCTTTTTTCTTGTACTACAACTCAAGTTTATAAGGTGCGTGTATTTAAAATAATTGAAATATAGAAACAAAGAACTATAGAAAATTTCATCCTCTTTAATATATGAGACTTTAACTTTGATTCTACCTTCAATGTAGCAGGTGAAAACAGAAATCTTGCAAACCCTTGCATTCGGTTGCGCCAGGGGATGCTTGACTGAGTAAAAAAGGTAAAAAAAATCATCTGAAAATGGAATTCGGTTTAAACTAGATAACTTTTTTGTGGAGCTTAAAAAAATAATTAATTCATTGAAGTGTTACACCTATGTAAATGTTCATAGGAGAAATAAAAAACGAAATTTAAAATCCCCGTATTATTCTTGGAGGATAAATGAACTGTTAAGTTTGCTTGTTTAGGGATGTATTTTGATAAAATCTGGTAAATTTGTTTATTTCATACCAAACTATTTCAATATATAAGTACTGTACCTTTATTTAATTACTTTCCCTGTAGCAGCAAACCTTTAATAAAAAAAATTAAAATCTTAATAAAATAGGTAAATATTATGTGACAATTTATTAAGGAATGAATATTTTAGTGATAATCCAATTGTGGCAGGGGTTGATAAATGATAAATGATTTATTTAGCCATTCAGTATTTACAAATATACAATAGGCATTGTCAAAAAAAAAACAGCCAAAATACATACAGCCAGATACATGGTTTTGTTATTATAGTCCACTACAATCTTTTATGGAATGGACAGTATCAAATTTTTTCAGGCTCTGCTTGGTTATATAAGCAAATAAAGTATTACCTGATCATAGCTAAGCTATAATATATTTTTTTTAATGTTATTTTACTATGTGTGTACAAGTTCTAAGGTTTACTCCTGAGAAATAGGCTAAGCAGTATCAGTAAAATTATTTGTTAAAATCATGCAACTAGTTATAGGGAAGCGAAATGATAGATCTATCTATATCAATCAATCATTTATATTTGTCTCGCTAGCTTGATACGCATGTTTTAAAACAGAAAATAACAAGAAATTCCTATCTCCATCTCCCATTGCGCAAGCTCCTCTGGTTGGCTGTTTTTACAGGGAAACACGACTGAGTGAGCCGCCATATTGGCATCTTCGTTCGATTTGTTCCCTCTCTCCTCTCTTCTGCAAGTGATCGCTACACCAACGCCCTCAAACCTCAAACGTCGGATTTTGAATTAAAGGTAATTCCAGTTTTGAGTGCACGGGAGTCGTTACAATTTGTGAAAATTGATTATTTAAAGTTAATTTCACCAAATACACTTACAACTCCTCAACAAAGAGGTAATTGTACAATATTCTGCCTTCTCAAGCCACCTATAGAAGGTAACAGCCCAGCTCGAGAGTGGTACCGTAGCCATTATGATGACAGCGCGGACGGTGCCAATTTCTTGAAATTTTCGCCTTTGATGCCCCCTGTATTCTGAAATTGTAAGTAGGAATTCTATTTATTCCCACCAGATAGCGTACTACTACACTAATTCTTTAATGTTTCCTGCTTCTTAGGCTACGGATATAATGACAAAACTATTAACTGAAGACATTTTATTTTTTATACCTTTTCCTCTGTTAAGATTAACTTTAAGTTAACTTAGTAAATTTGGGCCGAGATTGGGAATAATGTAAGATCGTTCCTGTTGAAGGTATTAGACAAAATAGTAGCAGCTATTTACAGTATATGTTTTGATCTTAATTAGGGGTAGAAGTAACTTGCATAGTTAACCTCGAATAGGTTTTTATTGACGTACCTAATTAAAAACTTCAGTTAGTTAATAGCCTAGACTAAGTTAACCCTGTACCTGACTCGAACTTACTTTTTCAATAATCAATATGCTTTGTTTTATGAAAACGTAGCCTTGTACAAAGCATGTTGTTATTAGGTGATTTAGAGCCTCTGTAGCCCCTAGGCTTAAAGTTTGAATAAGTAACTTAAGTGATTTAAAATTAATTAGGCTAGCTTACTAAGTTAAGTTTACAGTGGCAATATTTATTTATTTATTTATTTATTTATTCATTTCGACGGCAATCGCCATTTTACAATACAATCATTGACAAGATTTACATGCAACAAGATGCTACTAGAATAGACTGCTACAAGAATAGACTACCTAGAAGACCTAAGTTACTTAACTTAGGTCTTCCAAACGAAAAGGTAGAGCATAAAAGATAAGGGTGTTAATGTTGGCCTACACATAAAGCTGCGTTTCTACTAACTTAAGTTTTGCACTAGTTGCGGTAAGTAACTTAATTTAGCTGTTTTTTCTACAAAATAATGTGACACTATCGTCTAACTTACTAACTTAGTGGAGAGACAAGTCTTCCACTTAAGTTTGGTTTCCCGCGGAGTGTCGGTAAAGATCAAAGAAAGTTGACAACAAAAAAGTGGAAGACTAAGTTTACCGGTGGCTGGCTACGCTCATTAGGCTACGCAAGCAACTTGTGGAAAACATAGTGGACAAATGTTCCCCTTACATACATGTAGGCCTATGATTTACTTTAAGTAAAATAAATAAGAACGGAAACTGAGACTTGTGAATGAATCTCCTGTTGCCCAAAAACGTAACTTAACTTAGTGTAGGCCTAAGTTAACTGTTGGTTTTTTTAGACAGGTAAGTTAGGCATACAATGTAGGGCCCGTGGTTTTCCTGTAGTTTGTGTCAAATATTCAAAATCACTACTAGCCTAGGTCCTCAAGGTCATTCTCAGAAAGTGTTTTACACTCCCTTTGCACCTCAGCTAACAACCAGCGGATCAACGGCATCTTCTCGGAGATCAGCTATCATCATGTCATGTCACTGCCACTGTTCCTAGCCATCAACGAGGGTCTCACCCAATATCCTCGTGGACCTCAACTCAAGTTGGCTGGCTATTATGACACATGTAGCCATGGCATAGATTGCGTCTTCTTCGTCCGACATCCATGACACTAACTCACTGACTATTTTGTGCCAATTCTTTGGCAAAAATTTTTCGACTCTAACTTAAGTTAACTTAGTTGCTCTTTAATTACAGTAGACTCCCTCTTGTCCGAATACTGTAACGGTTTTCTGGTTAAACCGATGTCCCCAAAAATTTTTTAAAACTGTGTTGTTTACTGTGATATTTGACTTAAATTTAGGAGAGCATTGTATTTAGACGTAACTTACGTGATCACTGGTCTCAAATCTTTCCTACGAGAACAGTCGTTTCAGTACCACCCACTTCCTAATATTTGAGAGATTCGCCTATTGGGTCTGATGATGATTGGAGTGTCCAATCGAAATTGATCACCACTTAACTTACCATCTTTTTATACTAAGCTAACTTATTAATATTTTACTAAAAAACACTTTATTAGTTTCCTTGTAGCAGCAAGCCTAGGTACTCGTTAAACCTAATGTTAGGATATTTAACTTAAATAGATTTGATTCAAAACCAGTCAGACAAATGGAAATTCACTTAGTCGGCAGGTTTGCTGCAGCGGGGGTATTTTGTTTATTTACCGTCTTGTGAGTAACAGTATAAGCGTAAATATATGATTTAAGTGTTATAAGACGTCTCTTTTATTTACTTTCCGTATCCTATATTAAACATAGGCTTGGTCAAAATAGGTGCACTGCTTGTATAAATGAATTAACTTATTAAGCTTGTGTTGGTTATCGAACATCAGTGCCAGAGGGGCTGGTTCAATTTCTGGTTTTCCCGCAAATCATCTTTTGGATTTGGACCACTTGTCCTAAAACTGTTTGTTTAATATAAGTTAACTTATCTCCTATCTCCTTGTAAAATGCCAAGTTAGACAGTGATAACAAATTTAAAAAAGTATGTTTCGTCTAACTGCACGTAGGTAGCGTCCCTTACTTAGGCCTATAGGTGTACACCAAATTCAGCATAAACCTGTAGGCTAAAGGGGTAACAATTGATTTTGGGTTTGGATTGAAAGGAAGGGCCAAAATTTAATAGCTTTATTAGCCTAGATTTTTTTTTTTTTTAAATATAAGTTAGGTTGTCATGTTGACACCAAAAACAATAGGCCTAACAAAGCCACTGATGTACAACAAAATGATTACAGCTGTAAGATAACTTAAGTTAATTATTAAACTTAGTGTGAGTTGTAGAACAACAGTGCCAAGCAGAGAAATATGACAAACTGTAACACATTGTGTATGGTCAGCAACATTGTGATTTAGCACTGAAAACAGTCACACTCCTTTGTTGTTGCATAACTTAGGCTCCAAACAACATCCAAAGTAGCTTTTATTTGATGGCGGTGGGCAGTCGAGAGTTTGTGCCTCCTCAAAATACTCTTGAATGGAGTAGTATGCCATGGGTTTGCAGGAGGAACTCCTTGATCTTTTCCTTAAATATTTTAATCTCCAGCGGTCTCAGCGGCAGCTTATTTAACATTGGCACTGCAACGGAAGTTATCTCTCGTCAGGGACAGTCTGTACCTATGGGGCTTTCGACAAGTCGAAATACCTCGATAGATTAAATTAAAAAAATTATTATTAAAAGTAAATTAAATTATTAAATTATTATTTATTAAAAGTTCGATAGATTAAATACCTGGATGAAAATGCTGGATTGTCTTTATGAATGTCTAGCAAACTACTAGTTCAACTAACTTAAAAGCTACTTATTTTGTTTTAGCACTCTCCAGAAGAACTTTTCATTGCATGCTAGAGACGTCTGTTGGAATGCAAGAGTAAATAATCTGTTATAGTTAATAACAAGTAAGTAGGCCAAGTCATTTTAAATTAGCACATGTACATTGGTAGATTAACATCAAAATATTTATTTTCATTACCGGTACAATAGCCTATCTTGCCATGGATTTTGTTGTTTTTAGGCTAGTTTTGGTAAGATAGGCTACAATATAACCCAATAATCTGGATTTACTTACAACTCATCTGGATATTCAATCAAAATATAGTTTTGGAGATAAAATGCCTAAAAAAATACAACTAGGCTATTAACGTTACCTATATAAATTTGGTTGGTGGGCATAACTTATTCCCATTAAAAACTGTAACTTATGGTCACTAAAGTCACAGACTAACAAATAGGCCTACAAGTAGACTTTTTCTTGTTTTTCAGGTATAGATTTTGTCCGGTAAAACTGATAGCTAGTGTTGACAAAAATTTGTTTCTATCATTTTAGGGTTGATTTCATGATTTCTGCTTTACTATTTGGTTATATATCCATGGGACGAGTTAGTCTTTATGATTAGATAGTTTTATTTGGTTAAACGAGGTTTTTAACCCTCCCACGGTTCACTATTTTGACCCTCAGGGTTCACCAGTTTTTGGCGGTTTTGCGGACTTTAAAAGAAAAATTCATGTCATACATAAAAATCATAGTAACTATAACATATTATATATCATTTTACTCTAAATTAAATTATCTATAATAAAAAAAATAAATAAACCTATTTACCTTGGATTGGTTGAGTGTATCCTCTGTAGATGCAGAAAAATAAAAAATAAAAAAATCACTGACATAGTTTGCTCCCCCACAAATCACAACTGGTTGCAACCAATAAAAAATTCAAAATAGCCATTTTGTTCACAAGTTTATGAGGAAAAAGAAAATATATAGTTTTACACACTAAAATAAAAAAGTACACTGTCATATATACAAAAAAGAACACAACTACGCACAAGGAGCTTAGTCGGAGTCGGGGTCATCTGCAACCAGAGTTCTCTTCACCCCTCTTTTGGGCCTCCAATAATGTTGCAGTTGGTGGAAGCACTCCCTGTGGATGCCAGCATTGCAACCAGGGCACCAAAAGCTTGACCTTCCTCTACCACATGATACACACTTTCGTTCTTGTTTCCGTGGTAAGTGTTCAAGGCGGTGGGGATTGTCACCTCCAGGTCCAGGTCCAGGCTGCACAACTTGTTCATTTCCTGCATCTGCAAGAGACTCCAACACAGAAATATGAAACTCCCTCCTGCTCTTTGGTTTGTCACTGTTCAGCTTATATAATACATACGCATTGAACAGGGCAAGATCGATCAAGTTGAAGAATATCTTCTTCCAGTATTTGCTGGTTTGTCGGTTTATTGATAAGGCATACACACACTTATCACTCACATCCACTCCACCCATATTTTGATTGTAATTGTGGATGAGCAAGGGCTTCCTTCCAACTAACCCCTTCTTGCTTCTTACAATTCCGTCTTCAGCATGATAACCGGTTGAGATGACTAGGACTGGTTTCCGAGTTGTCTTTTGTCTGTAGCCGACCAATAACAATCTCCCCTTGCGAAAGTAAACAGTTTCCCTCTCACCAAGTTTAGTTTTCTTTACCGTTTTTGACAAAAATTTGGATTTCTTATTTATAGTACCAGTAATAAATGTAATACGTTCGAGCAAACGTTCAGCAAGCGGAATTTTAGTATAGAAATTATCCGTGTACAGATGGTGACCTTTGTCCAATAGGTTGCCTTTTGTCATCATCTCCATCACCACTCGTTCAGTGAACAGTTCATCAGAATTTTCAGGATCTGCAGGTAGGTAGTCTTTGCCACTATATATTTCAATATGTAATACATAGCTTGTATTACTGTCGCATACTTCGAACTTTTTTATACCATACTGCTTATGCTTCTTATTGGGTAGGTATTGTATGAAGGCGCAGCGATTCTTCATACCTATAAGACTTTCGTCTATACAAACATCTTGCGAAGCAACAAAGTGTCTCTTGAATCTTGAATTTACATGGTCTAAGAGCCATCTCACTTTCAACCACGGATCATAGTTTGGGTTGTCTCTAGGAACATCTCGAGCTGGGGTCATGTGCAAAAAAGAACTTATCAGGGCAAAGCGGTTCACTGTCATTTGCTTGCCATAAAATGGACAGCATTGTGAGCTCCTTGTGTCCCAGTAGTGTCTGACATTATTTTTCACTGTTAGGCCCATGTTTATTAGAATTGCAAAGAATTTTTTCAATTCGATAACAGTGACATTTGTCCATTTTCTAAAACGTGATTTTGGGCTCAGGGTATCACGCTTTGCAGCGATAACTCTTTCGGCATAAGAGTTAGTTTCTCTGGCTAACAATTGCCAAAAAGGAGCGGTCAAAAATAGGGAAAGGTAATCTAGTGGAGGACTATTTCTGGGAGGTAAGTCCTTAGGCCCTGTTTGCCTTGCTCTAAACTCAGTTCTTATGTCAATTTCTGGTTCGGGAGGGTAGACCCTAACCCATGGATCTCGAGTAACAATTTGAGGTTCTGGGGTAGGCCTACCTGGTTCATTTGTCGGTTGTTCAACAGTGAAATCTTCTACTTCTGAAGTGTCTAATTCACTTGTATGAGGGCTGTAAAAATCGTCACTACCACTCGAGAAATCTAAAAGGTCAGAGTCGGGTTCAATGTAGTCGAGAATATCGGCATCAAAATCACTGTCAATTCCGATTTCAGGATCATCTGGATCATCGTTGTCACTTACTTCGCTTAAAGCACGTCGAATGTCACTACTATCCATCTTAAAATAGTTAAAATGCACAATAATAAAATAGTCTGCACATCAGAAGCACCAAGAACAGATGTAAACAAACATAACCAACAGCGTATCGGCGTAAACAACAACAAAGACTTTTAACGTAGTCAAAGTTGTTTGCATAGAGCAAGGTGTCTAAAGACAGACATCGGCGGAAAGCTTGTAATTTGGAGAGTACCACGATACTATATAAGTTGAAGTTTAGCAAATTATAACGCCGATTAGACGCTATTTTTAAAAGCTTGCCTACCGTCGATCGATCGACGGTGAACCGTCTACGGCCGCGAACTCGCGTCGATGCATCGACGGTAAACCGCGGGAGGGTTAATGACTGAAGTAACATGAAACTTGATCTCTACCATTGCCTCTACAGTGCACCGGACAGAACTAACAATAAAAATTGGCTTCAGCTGTTCCATAAGGATGAGAAATCTACTAAGGGACTAGTTTCATCTATGCTTAAGTTTTAATACTTAAATTCTTAATACAGTACTTAAGTTGAAATGGCAGCATAACTGTTTTAAAAGTACTGTAATTTGTAAAGTAGCCCTATAACTTATCTAGCCTACTGGATTCCAATGACTAATTATATTATACACAGCTTTATATCACAAGTTTTATAAAGGCCTACCTTATTTCCTGAACGCAACCATTTGGCCAGTCTCTCCTAACAAGGTTAAGGACTGTGTAAAGTAGTAAAGTTGACCTTTTAAACTGCAATGGTTTGAAAATTATATCAAGAAATGTCTTAAACTGTAATTTAATTGTAGTGCTTACTTTAACATTAATTATTTTGTCGCAGCGGCTGTCAAAATGTCTGAGTCGCAGACTATCAAATTGGAACAGTCTTCCCAGGAGGTGTCTGGGGAGACTATAACGGACATTCAGAACTATTTGAATACATTCAACAAAGAGATTGGCGGAGAAAGTGTGGTTCAGCAAGTTGGAGGTAAGATTTTAAAAATTGAACAATTTTAGGTCAATAATATCAACTAGGTCTCAGGCCTAATCATATTTAAGTAATAATCTTAATAGGTACTTATACCGTAAACAGTCACCTATTTTGGTATTGCTCTAGGCAGGGTACCCTAAGGGAAATAATCTAGATTGAAATGTGAATTTTGATGTTAAACCTTGAAAACAGAGATGAGCTGATTCTATTCCAATTCTTAATACCTAAACGTTTGATACTTTGGATTCCTGGTGAAATCAAGATCATCTACCGGGACCAGAGCAATGTAAGTTAATGATCACTTGCATCCATAATCACTATGAGAGTATGAACTTTAAATCAGAATTTTAAAGATTGCTGTCTTAAATTATTGAAACCCCAAGGAATAAAGATTGCTTGAATTGTTTTCAAAATCCTAAATTCAGTGCCGAAATTACCTTTGATGGGCGGATGGGCCTCTTGCACAGTAGTTTTTCTTAATAACTTCAACAATTACGCTTAGGCAAACAAAAAAAGTAAAAAAAACTTGAAAAAAACAAAAAAAAAGGAATGGTTGTTTTACATCTCAACATATTTCGACCAAACAGCTTCCTTCTAGCATGGATCCCGTTTTTCTCAGATTGTTCATCTCAGAATTGTAGGCTGGAAACTATATCATAGCAAAAGATAAATGGAACTAAAAAAATAATAAAAAAATTGCTGCACTGCCGTTTTTGCCATTTTGTACATATTCATTATAGGCAAGCATACAGTGTTAACCGTTTAATGCTCCATGGCTACTGAAATTGCATAATAATTACAGCAGTAAATGGTACCCCTACCCCCCACGACAATAACTGTCATGCACTAAGTTGTCCTTTAAAAAAACGTTCCAGTTCCTGTTGGTCACCCTTTAGCAATCATGATGCATTCACCACAATGTCTTTGTTACTAAAATTTGTGATGGTTTACAATAATGTACTATCCTGATTATAGTTGCCATATGGTACCTACTGTGTAAAAAAGAGGAGATTTCAGCTGGCGGCCCCCACTGGCGTATAAAAAAATAACGAGCTAGCCAAATTTGATACATATTATAGTCAATAATCAAATATTGTAAGTGAAAGCGTACAGCCATTTCCTGGCTGCTTCAGACCAAACAGAGCCCTTCTCCTGGCCCCAAGTCTGTCACAGTCCAGAATAATGTACTTTGCAGTCTCTTTGAACTGGCTGCAAAGTCGACACTCCTGATTGTCAATGACGATTCCTACAGTGTAGAGGTGTTTCCTGAAATGGCCATGTCCAGTAATGACAGAAAGTACCTGTTTGACATGCCCTCTGCCCAGGTTAAGCAACCAGCAAGTGAAGAGGTATATTCTGAGACAGTTTTTTGCCAGGTCATTGTCAAGAATAATTACGCTAATGCTCTAGATCCCCCGGAGTTAAATTTTGAGCGTTGAAATCCGAAAAACCGGTTATGTGGCAACCCCAATCCTGATTATCTCCTGCATTAGCGAAACCACCATGATTGTCTGCTGGGATTGTGGACAGATTGTGAATATCTCCTACAGTCACGGAGACATCGCCCCCAAAGGGGAGGTAACTGCTCGGTGTTGGTATCGGCATTTTCAAGTAGGCCACAGACATGGACGACTGGGCATTGGGTCCCAGTGACATTCCTTTATCCAGGATGGAGGGGTGTTTAGCTCTAGGGGAGATGGAAGTGCATCATATTCTCTAACCTACCTGTGTCTGTGGTTCTTTGGGTTTCGGCCTGCTTGTTGTGTGCGACCAGCATTCAGTGTGGCAAATCCTCGACTTTGGAAGTAGCCTTTCCTGGAGGTGACAACAGGCAAGTACCCGTAGCTCACGGGGACACTCAAGGGCAACGTAACTTTCCGCAGTGTGAGGGTAACGGTTTGTAGGCACTTATGCAAACCAATCCCTGTCTCTGAGCACGGACGGTATGGTTATCTTGAGTGTGGGGGGTTCTTCCCGGAACCTCAATTGAGTGAAGGGTGTCGCCACCTCTGGTGGATAGGTTCATCCGGGTGGGTCCCACTTCTATACCTGCCTCCTTTTGGGAAACCCTGATGGCCTGGCAGTGATGTTGGGTCTGACGGGCAGACGAAGTAGATCGGGTGCTGGGTCCGAGCCCGCCAGGGGTATCTGGGGATCTATCGCTCTGGTTATCTCTGGTTTCCCAGCAACTGGGTAAGGCCTCGATCGGGTAGTGGTGTAAATGGGAGGTTGCTGACGGTCCCCTTCCTTCTGGCTATGATGGCGGGTTCTGCCTGTCAGGGATTAGATAGGTCCCGAGTGTTGCTTGCACTAAATGCGTCGGGGCGCTCCATTATGGTCCTCTAGGGCTTGTACCTGGAGGAACCCAGGTGGAGTGACGCTTAAACAAGCAGCCGGAATCCCTGGTTAGGATTGAGGGGCAACCCTCTTTCCGAAGGGTCTGCTTCGGCAGCCGGCGAGCCTGATGACCTTAAGTCATCCGCCCATGATGTGCTAAAGGTTGATGCGTAAGCTTCGGCCTACATCATGGGGCCCGGGTATGTCCTCAAGGATAGGTACCGGGTACGCAGTCAGGGGGCTTCGGCTCTCATGACAAAGAAATAATAATAAATAATAATAGTCACGGAGACATCATTGTCATTAGCCTAGACATTTATACAGTTAGTTATGGGCTTAACGTAATGTCTACATGCTTTATCAGATTTTATCTCTATCTAATGTATGATTCTATCTATGAACTTTTAATCAAAAGACTTGACATGACAAAGTGTTAGGTTGATTGTTGAGGTATAGAGGCCTATGCTTTGTGTCACAGATGATATGACTGGAGACCAGGGTCCTGACGAAGGAGCTACCTACTTTGTGGACCAGGCAGGACACTACTACTACCAGACCCCAGGACCTGACGGACAACAAGTCATGACTGTAGTGTCAGGTGAGAAGTAAATGATTAAATTAGTAAGAATTAAATACTAGACTAATTAAATACTGAAGTTAGTAGTACTCAATTATAAACTTTTTGTTTGTTAATAATTGATTGCTGTTTTAGTTATTGTTTGTTTTCTTACCTGAAAAAGCAAGGATACGTTTGTTTTCTTAAACGTTCATCAAATATATTTTGTTTTGGTTGGATATTGAAAGATTTATAATTTACTAGCAGAGTACCCGTCCTTCGTACGGGGTTGGCATATAAGTATCAAATGCTTATAGCAGTTATGAGTGAGGACATGGTTTAAGAAATTTCGGTTCTTTTTGAAGTTCGTTCGCTACGCTCACTCACCTTTAGGTTGGAGCTCGTTCGCTGCGCTCACTTTCCTTCAGGTTAGCTCGTTCGCTACGCTCACTTGCCTTCAGGTTAGCTCGTTCGCTACGCTCACTCGCCTCCAGGTTGAAGTTCGTTCGCTACGCTCACTCACCTTTTGGTTGCAAATTAGCTGTTGTCATAAATGTAAAAGAAATAATGCTAGTGCTGCACCCTGTTGGTAATCCTTGTAACTTTAATGCTATTGAAAATCATAGAACAGAACCAACTTGTTTAATTGAAACAGCTGTTAAGATTCATTAATTCCATTTCTCATAAGGTTAACACGGGAACCTTTGCTCCAGAGCCACTGGGGCGGAGCCCGGAAGGATTTTTGCGATAAAAATATGCCTATATGTTAATCGGGAATATGAGCTATCATCATGCCGAATTTCAGCCCGATCCGACCAGTAGTTTTCGCGTTTACTTTTCCCATACACACAGACACCACCTCTTTTTTATAATAGTATAGATAGATAGATTTAACACCAATAAAGTACGGTACATAAAAGATCATTACTCGATTTGATGTTTACATTTATTTAACACCAATAAAAATGTAAACAAATCGAAACTCAATTCAATGTTTTCAAAAGAAATAAAAATAATAGTTTAGAAGTGATATAGCGAACTAAATCAAATTCGATATCATCGTATTTATCACGATATTACATTGCAGGTTCTCTGCAGAACTGTATCCATGGTCTATCCTTACCCTACACCAAGTCTGATGGCTGGTTGCTAACATTTTGTCTAATGTCTAACCAAGTTTTTTATGTTGGTGTCAGGTATTGCCAACCCCAACAGTGACGTTGGCGACGCAAATGAAACATCATTTGTGATTGAAGGGGTGCCAGAATCCATAACAGGAGATGTAGATGAAAATGTGAGTGAACATCAATTAAAAAAATATATTTTTTACGTAGCCTATATGAATTGAATAGGCATTTTACATGCTGTAAATTATTCGCTAATACATTTCACTAATGCATCTTAAACTGATATTAGTTATCTTAAATTTGGGAAATAGAAAAGATTTGCATTTCATCATAGTCTGTATTTTACCATTTAAAGTGATTTCTGCGTCAAATAAAGGTTTTGAGTTTGTCCCAATACTGAACTTGCATAAATTCTTTTGATCCCATTTTTTAAATGAAACATTCATTAGTATTTCACTAAAAGTGTTATCTATGCTATGCACTTATGTTATCTATGTGTGGTTTACCAGCCATGAGAGAAAACATATCTTAAATCTAGAACACATTAGTACATATTTTAGCTGATGGAAAACAGCGACCTATAATTTGTATAAGTTAATTAATTTTTGTTAAAGGCTGACAATTTATTACATTGTTTAGGCATAGAGAAGAGACTAATTTCTTGATTACAACCTTTGTATTGTACCTATGATCCACTTCCAGTCTCGTAACTGCTTCTCCGTCCTCAATTTTCTTCATAGATATCCCATATCCTATTGTATCCTCAACAATTTCAAAGTCTTTCAGTCCAACTCTCTTCTTGTCCCAAAACTTCACTAACGATGATGGTATTAAGGTGGTTGATGAGGGTGGCCAAATGATTGTGAGTGGAGCGGATGGTTTCCAAACTTTGAGGATCATGCCAACGGAGACCAATCCTGGCGAGGTGAGCTACGTATTGATAGTACAACAGCCTGACGACGAGAAAGACAAAGAGGACCAAGAGGATCCGGATTATACGGTTTACGACTTTAATGAAGCAGAGGATAATGAGCCGATTAGTGGAATGGTGAGTTGGATCATATTTGGGATTCTTGTTTTCCTCGTTCCTCCTCTAATCTGGTGTCCTTTCTAACGTCCATTACTAACCTTGGTTACTTCATTGGGATATTTGCATGTGTGTGTGATTGCCAAACTGATGTTTAGAATAAGTAGTTGATATGTCTTACAACTATTCCTGTCCTTTCATTGATTATATTAAAATCCTTGTTTACCAATTGGAAAATTATGAATATTAAGCTATAGCCTACATGTTGTTTAAACACTGTTGACTAACAAGCTGTTTTAATGAATTACAAGTTGATGTCTTTCCTTAAGACTTTCCTTTGAAACTTGTGTCTTATTAACAAGACATCTAGCCAAAACAATAACTGAGTTGTTTTCCTACAACTCATTTCCTCAACCATGGTGTCCTATCCAATGTTTATATTTTATCCTTGTCTACCCACAGTATTACCCACAGGATTATGACTGTTAGTTTAGTTTTATTCATCCTTGTCATCAATTTTAAATTTTCCTGTAATCGTAGAGGTTTTTGAATCTTTTCTTTTCCTATTTTTAGTTGTTATTCTTTTTCTTTTTCTTGTTCCTTGTTGTTGTCTATGCTGATGCTTTTTGTATCCTAAACTGGTTTCTCATATCTTTTATTATTATTTTCATCAACCTTTTTTTTAAATTGATCTTTTATTCAAAGAAGTAGGCCTACTTACCAGAATAAGTTTATTAGTTTTAGCGTCTTTTGAATTTGAAAACCTTTAGTGTCAAAATCAATGTTTTGATCTTCACTTGTGATTTACAATTTTAATTAGGGATGCGTAAGCCTGAGATTTTTGATCGATCCGAGCCCAAGCCCAGCTTTTGTAGAAAAGCCAGAATCTCAAGCCAAGCTTTTTCATTTGATGTTTTTTTTTACTCAATGAGTAAACTACAAGTATTGCCCCAAGCCTTACTAAATATATTTTTTCAGAACATAAAGAATGACAAAACAATAGCCTAATTTTAGAATTAATTTTTATTACCTCCCTTTATTAGGAAAAAATATAGGACATCTCGCACGGACACAGTAACATCACCACTGTCTTCTGCGATTGCAGCAAAATCTTTAATATCTCCCAGGATGAAGGAAATATAATCTTCGTCCTCTATAGTTGTGGCAAAATATTTATCGTCCCAATGGTCAAATAGGCTTTATAGTCGTCCCGCTATTGCGCTTTCGGATTGCGCCATCTTTGCAGACGTGTTCTACAATCGCAATAACGTTTTCAGGGTTGGTACGGTCAGGGAAAACCTGGAAAAGTCAGGAAATTTGGTTGGTCTGGAAAAGTCAGGGTATTATGAAAAAGTTCTGGAATTTCTCCTGAAAGACAACTTTTTTTACAGATATGGTACATTGTGCACCTAAACATGTTTTTATCAGGGTGATGACTAATGGCAAAAAGAACGACATAAGCACTGATATGCACATTTCTATATCGTTAATTATTTATCGGTATGGGGAAAGAATCGTTATATAAATAGTTTAAGAAACAAGTTTTGTAAATACAAAAGTCCCAAATGGGAGTGATTAAACAAGTTAAATATTAAATGTTTTTCTAATATTTCTTGATTTTGATTGGTTGATATCGACTTGCGGTATACCTGGAAAAAGTATAATATCAGTCTGGAAAACCTGGAAAAGTCAAGGAATTTTGTTTTCCAAATTTAGTACCAACCCTGGTTTTAAAAGCTTGGCTTGAGCTTGATTTTCTGTTTTAGTGCTTGATCTCTTGAGCTTGTAGGCCAGGCTTGGCTCAGTTCGTAAATCGAGTCGCTCGCACACCACTAATATTAATATATTTATATGTTTTGTTGTTGAAAGCTTTACACAACTTATGTATACCTATCTAATCTGATTCTAGAAAGAAAAAAAACAGTTACAGTTGAACCCCGGTTAATTGAAATAATGTGGGGAGAGCCGTTTCGGATATCCAATTTTTCGGATAACCCGTCATATATGCTAAAAATAGCCTATGTGTGTATAGCCACGGTGTGTAGGAAAAATAAATTTAAAACAATGTCTATATAATACAGTGTTTTATTTCAGCTACAGAAATGTTACAATCGGTTAGAAAATACTCTAAACTATACAACTGAAGTTACTACAGCATATTACTTATATTTTAGCACTGTTATTTTATGGAACCGTTTCGGTTACCCTGAATTCTTTCAACCCGGGGTTCTACTGTATCATAAAAAAAATAATAAAATATGTTACTGTATTGTTTTAAATATGTTGGTTTAAACCTTTCTTTTCCTATTGCTAACTGAATGACATGTTGTGTTTCATAGGAATCAGGAGATGAGGATGATAAGACCAAAATAATAAAGCTTTTACCAAAGAAATCACAAACCGTCACCCAAGCCCACATGTGTAACTACTGCAATTACACCAGTCCAAAAAGGTATTGTATTTTAATCAACAAGATGTAGAAATTTTCATAACTTTATGATTATTAGTAAAAAACATTAGTAACAAAATAAATTATACTTTGTTCACAAAATTTAGGGGGATTGAAGGGAAGCGATTCCATCCCCTAAACCTCATCCTAATATTGAAACGACAGCTGATAGCTTACAAGTTTATTTGATATACACATTAAGCTAAAAAAGTTGTGGGGATCTCAGGAAATCTTACCCCTTAAACCACCTAAATTTTGTGGATGGACTAAATTAGTAATAAACATGGCTATTTCAAAGACATAGTTTTGCCATGTATTGGCACTTATCTACTTTAAATGGGTGGCATTTATTGTGATTTAACTACAGTGCATTACTAAAAGCATTACTAAAATAAAATCTTCCCTTCTCAAAATTAAAATTTGAACTGTGTTCTATTGGAATTCAGGATATGTTACAGCAGGTCTAAACAGATGGTATAGCTTCTATAGTATTCTCAAGTCAGTGTTGACTAACCATACTGTTAGTTATGAGTTAGTTGTGATTGTGTGAAGTGCACCAGCTACACAGGTTTGTAACCAAACTGTCAGTCCCTTAATTATTTACTGGCTATTCATTTAATCAACAATAATAATTCATCTTCTCAACAAAACCTACTCTGTAAGAACGATTATTAGAATGGGAAAGAGTCCATCCTGACACAAACACTTTGCCTACCGACCTTCACACATTTCTGTATGAGGACTCTTGTGTGACGGGGTAGTGAATGTGGTAAAGTGTTTGTGTTTATTATGCCAGGATATAATTTCCATTCAGGTAAGATTGTAAGGATTGTAAGAGCACAAGGGAGGTAACTCCTTATCACTGACAGAATTTTTAAATACTTTGGAAAGAAAGTTGAAGACAGAAGATGTGTTAGAGACATCTTTGTACCCAGCTCAAACCTTTTTTACTTGGTTTAAAAGGTTGTCAGTGACTTAACATTATTTTAAAAATGTTGGTACATATAGTGTGTAGTATGTGTTGATTGAGCCAAAATGAACTCCTTACCATTTGCACAAACCTACAATTCTAAAAAAAATCTATTCAGTGTAACTCTGTAAAATATTACACAACTGTTAAGAATTCACCCAGTTCAATTCTTTTTCTATTTTATTTGCTGAAAATTAATTAGCTGTAGCTTTTTTTAATTAAACATTTTCAGTAGGAACTGTGTGTGGGGCAAAAATAAATAGATAACTGCCTGGACACTTAGTTGATTGATTTACAGGTACCTGTTGTCACGACATATGAAGTCTCACTCGGAGGAGCGTCCACACAAGTGCAGCGTTTGTGAGAGAGGTTTCAAGACACTGGCGTCGCTACAGAACCATGTCAACACTCACACAGGCACCAAGCCCCACCGTTGTAAATACTGTGAAAGCCAATTCACCACTTCAGGTACGGATACAATCAAGAGGTAACCTTACCTCTGTCTGGCCTATGCATGGAATTCTGCAAATATTTGTAAAACATACTATGGTCTTAATTCGTGCAGACTTATTATACTACTTAACATTTCTCATTGAATTAAAAATTGCATTTTTAAGAAAAATGTTACGATACTATCAATTTTTAATCGAGTTAAATTATAAACTTATATGATACAGTATTGATTGCTCAATGATTACTTGTTTGTTCTGCAGATCTCTATTAATTTTTGTTCAAGTTATTATGTGTATTAGAATATTCGCTTATGTGATGATTTATTGTGATAAAGAATTGACAATGAAAATTATTGCTTTTTGTCTTTTGACAAAGTTGATGCTTAACATAAAATTATCATACAAATTTTTTTGCAATAAGTAATCAAAGCAATTTCCTGAAGGAAATCATGAGAAACTAGGGGAAAACATAAGGGAAATAGCTGAAATCAATAATTGATCACTTTAAACCATATACAGTAGAACCTCTTTAATCCGAACTAATTGGGGCCAGGGGTAGTTCGGACTAGTGAATAGTTCAGATTACAGAACATATTGTTGTTTTTACATAACAATAGCTAAAACATGGCTAAAATTGATCTAAATTATTTTGGAAAAAGTGAAAAAAATGTTTTATAAATTAAATTACAGTGTTTATTTAATACAGTAGTAAACATGATGAATAAACAGTACTTTACATTAAATACAGTATACAATAAAGAACTGCTTTACTGTGTATAGAGTACAGCAATGAGGGGTTCGGATTAGTGGACGTTCGGATTACGGGGGTTCGGATTAAAGAGGTTCTACTGTATGCTTTTGTTGACAGGAGAATTAGTGAGACATGTGAGATACAAACATACTCACGAGAAGCCTCACAAGTGCACCATCTGTGAGTACGCGAGTGTTGAACTTAGCAAGATGAGGAATCACATGAGATGTCACACGGGCGAGCGGCCTTACCAGGTAAGCCTATGTCAAAGTGATAAGTTTAAAAGAATATCATTTAGCCTGATGTTTTCAGTCTAATAATAAGAAATCAAAATTTTTTTACCAAAAGGACTTGCACCAAAAAGGATGCCTTAGTTGATCTGGCAGTTCGAAGATTGCCCATTTAAAAGAAGGACGTTTAGAACTTGAAAATTCACAAAAGTTTTAGAGACTTATTTCTCATTTATTTTGGCGGAGTAAGAATAACTGGTTGGAAGATGGGCATTCTAAATTAAAAAAGGCGTGTGTAAAGTTTATAGAGTCTAAATTTACAGAGCCACGGAAAACTGGAGATACTCGCAATTTTTATGCGACTGCAGAAATTGAATAATGTTATAATGCTTTCAAAGATGTAGATATTAACTAAAATCTTGTACTAAATAATTAAAAGTCACAGATTATAACATAAATTAAGTTACTGATCTGTTGTCAATCAATAATATTGAATCTAGTGGATTCAATAGGACCTCAAGTGCAGTGGATCCACTAAATGAAATCAGATTTATTTCCACAATAATATACAAATAAAATAATAATTTTTTTCAAAAATAAAATACAAAGATATAAGTCTTCAGGCACTTACATAAAATAGTTCCTGAAATTTGAGGTAAAGTTAAATTAAAAAATTAATTTAAAAAGGTAGAATCTTAAGTACTAATTGAAATGTATTGCTTCAGCTAGCAATTATTAATCTAACGGAAATGAGTCTTCATGGACCTCAGTGGTCTGTGCGTAGACTCGAGTTGTTCAAATTAATCAACATGGCATTACGTTTAATGTTACAATTAGGCTAGTTAAATTAAATGTTTGTGTTACGTTTTAGGTACAATTAGTTGTATGTAATTGAACTAGAATCAATAGGATTGATTGTTAACAGGTCAGTAACCTTATTTATGTTATTTAATCAATCCTGGAGGCACATTATGAATATATCACCGAGTATGTAGAGTTGATGATTCCTTGATTCAACTGGGATTGAAGGTTTTGAGAAATTGAGAGTTAGGATCTGCCTTAGAAAAAAGGGAGTATTATTTCAGCCCAGCCATGTATACAACTAAAATGCTTATTTGTATACAACTATATCTAACTAACACATCAATGTGTTTTGACAGTGTCCACACTGCACGTACGCAAGTCCTGACACGTTTAAACTCAAGAGGCATCTCAGGATCCACACGGGGGAGAAGCCGTATGAGTGTGACATCTGCCACGCCCGCTTCACTCAGTCCAACAGCCTCAAAGCTCACAAACTCATCCATAGCGGTAACTAGACTAACATTCCCTTTCACTCCTGGCAAAAGTGAGAATAAGTAGAAAATTAGTTTAAATGTTGTTACTTGACGACCCTTTCCGTTAATTTACTACCAGTGTATAGTTTGTATGCAACAAAACACAATTAGTTTCAGTTATGTTGTGGTTCTAATCCCCAACCTAAAATAACCTAATCATAAACAGGGTTTAGAAATTTACGATATTTAAACTAGATAACTTCTTTCAACCTATTTAAACCTGAAAAAAAACGAAAAAAAAAACATAGTGGCAGTGAATCTACGGAAAAGTTACACTCCCATTAACATTATTAAACTTGTGAAGGCCTCAGGGAGAAAGCAAAGGGCTGAGGCTAGATTTTGATCCAATACAGATAAGGTACATCTATGGAGTAATGCTTTAATTTAACAAGATTATTTTATCTTGACAAACAAACATTCTTTCAATAATATTGAGGAAAGGACTGGATACCCAACTAATTTATCAAAGAACAGAATTCCAGGTAGTTGATAGCACACAAAATCTTCAAAACACAATCAAGAAAGCCCTACTTTTCCATCTGATGGAGCTTCCTTAGAGAAGCGAAATACGAGTAGCATAGGCTCTAGTAATTGTGGTGTTAACATTTGTGTGCCATGAACTGCTTGCAACTCTTTTCTTAGCTAAGTTAGTGACATGGATTCATTCATTCTTTCTAAGCCAAGTGCTCTTTCCTCTAAAAACAAAATTTTAAAAATATAATCAAAGGCATGACTTGGTAATTAAAGTTGTGTAAATATTACAGCTGGAGACAAGCCAGTGTTCCATTGTGAGCTGTGCCCAGCTACATGTGGGAGAAAGACAGATCTCAGGATTCATGTGCAGAAGTTGCACACGTCTGACAAACCTCTGCGGTGCAAACGGTGTGGCAAACAGTTCCCGGATAGGTACACCTACAAGGTATGGTACATACATACACGCTGTGAGTTATGCAACAACCTTTTGTTAAGTGTCGAAAAATAAATTGGTTGCCCTTAAACATTTTTTAAGGAAACTTAAGTCCTTAAGAACACCATCAGTGAGATTTTTGCTTCATCCCCTAACCCTCAGAGATTTGTTGATTAGTGAACAGTAGGCCTATGTCCTAAATGTAGAGGCTCCTCTGTAAGAAGAAGTGCAGCCTGCATTTGAATGGATGGTTGCATTTTCATGTTGTAAGGTTTTGAATAACTTTTTGTACGAATATAATAGTGGCTTAAATACCTCTTAGAAGGAACAGAACTAAGAACTAGGAACTAGGTGGAGGTGAAAAAAGAATGTGCGAGTTATAGCAAATGCTCGTCCAGACCGTCAATCTGCCGCCTGTGATTTCATCCCACATTTACTTTTTAAATAATTGGCCATACGTTTGTGGTCTTTTTCTTACAGCAAAATCTTGAACTTCTTCCATTGTCATGGCAAAATCTGGAACATCTTCCTTGGTCACAGTAAAAAATTAAAATTAGAATATCTTTTGCATTAACAACTTAATGGTGAACATCTTCCCAGATTACAAAAAAATTTTGATTATCTTCTGTGGTCCTTAGGACATCTTTATCATCTACAGTTGTTGGAAAACCAAACATCATCTGCGATCGTTACAAAATCAACATTTTTCAATCGTTAAACGCGGAAATAAACGCTCGGCTCTGCTTAACTCGACCCAAGCTTGGCCCTATAATCTTTGTCGGTCCAAACGGATCCCTTGGGGCCAACTGTTCACGCGGCCAAACCCAGAAACATCTGGGACCTGTAAATCTCCATTAATAAAGGCTGGTTGACTACTGGGAAAACAAGGTTTTGCTGATCGTATTCTGTATATTAATTTGATTATCTATATGTAAGTTGTAGATTGCAGTTTTACTGACATGTTTCTCTCTGAACAGGTTCACAACAAATCACATGAAGGTGAGAAGTGTTGGAGGTGTGAGTTGTGTCCGTACGCTTCAGTATCTCAGAGACATCTAGACTCGCACATGTTGATACATACGGACCAGAAACCTTACCAGTGCGACAAGTGTGACCAGGTATGTCAACAAGTCAGTCTTATTCATTAATCAACCGATCATGAAACTGGTGACTTTGGGTATATTTTGATTACCTGAAAAAAGTCTGTAAACTGTATGTGGACCAAGAAACGTGGACCTGGCATTTTGTCAGTTCTTTTTATGTTGTTGCATCAAGTCAGAAAACTGTGTTGGTAGATAATTAAGATGATGCTTCTCAACCGCGGGAGATGATTAGGTACAGTGTTGACTTGATCGCAACATTAGCTTATGAATGTTGCCTTGATAGTTTTTCCAATGTTTGGTGGGACCGCCAATAAGTTATTGGAAGGTCTCAAAGTACTGATACCAACATTCATGGCAACTCTCGGTACTGGTAGTTTTTCCAAGACTATTCATAACACTTCCAAGAAACAGTTTCATGACATCCTTAACAACCACATGCACTTATTCACCAGCCTACTTCTCTCACTTACACATTTACTCATTCATTGTATGACGTCTAACCAATAAATATGCCCACATAGTCATCACCCTTCAAAAAACAGAGATGTAAGTATTTTTTTTATTCATCACCTCCTCCATTCATACTTTTATTGTTGTTTAAATGTACAAGTACATTTTCTGTTTTGTAAAACTTCTGCTTCTCTAATTCAGTCACTTTGGAAACATGTCTTCTAATATGCACCAACTTTTCTTTTTTGTGTGTCTTATGTGGCACAATCTAAATTAGGCCTATTGCAATTTATTAAATAAAATTCTTATATCTGACCTGAGATATACTTAACAACTTAGATTCTAAAAAAATATAAAAATATTTGTTTCCCCTTTTACAGTTTAAGCAACTTAGTTAAAAAGTCTACCTGTTAATAATTTAACGTAACTTGTTAAATCTTAGCCAATTTAAAATTTTACATTTTTATTTTCTTTCAAATTATATTGGCTACCTTATAAAATTCAGTGCATATGAAAAATTATGGATTTTATGATTTTATAATTTTATAGAATATAAAATCCTAATGTGTCAAGTAATGAAATGGTGCCTTTTCCAGAGTGGCTGTGAAATATCAGACAAGGTCCGTATCATTTTTTGATTTCTAGACTTTTAATTTAGATATTAATTACTTACCTTTTTAATAACTCTTCACAGTGGTTGACAAGCCTTCCTTGTCACTCACTCTCGACAACGAATCAGTGAACCAGGCTGTTTTGAACTAGGACTACATACAGTACTTTGTCTATGTCATCAAGACCGTAATCTGTGATTGAGGCAATTTTGTTATTGTTTTCCGTGGTTGCAGGGACATTTTACCTTTTCCCGAAAAAGAGGTAAATCTTGGTCATCTCCCCCCATCATGCTTAAAAAAATATATATTTTTCAAAAAATTTTGGGACTCATACTTCTCTTGTAATTTTAATAACACCTCTGTCTCCCGAGACATATAGGCTACTGAATTGTGAGCGTAGAATTGAGAATTGAACAAAATGTTACTATTGAGTAATATTTTTTTATTTATGTTCTCTGAAACCTTTGGACTGTGATTTTCACAGGAAATAAGCTGAGATTTGGATTCTATCTATGCTATGGCCTCATGAAAACTGTTCAACATTGTTTTATGATGGTTTACAGTCGTTCCGCCAGAAGCAGTTGTTGAAGAGGCATCAGAACCTGTACCACAACCCCAACTACATCCCTCCGCCCCCCAGAGAGAAGACACACGAATGTCCCGAGTGTCAGAGGGCGTTCAGACACAAGGGCAACCTCATACGACACATGTCCGTGCATGACCCTGAGTCCTCGGCCCACGAGAAGGCGGTTGCCCTCAAGATAGGGCGGCAGAAAAAGATACAAATTATAGACGGCCAACAGGTTAGTGTGAAGAAGGTGTTAGTTAGTTACACTCTCCTTCAAGTGTGTCATTTTCAATGTTCAGTCAGAATACCTCAATAACAACACCCTCTTTGACAAGTGTCATTTTGAAGTACCCCCAATTTTATATTATCGTTAAACATATTAGGCTATGTCAAACCTCGATAAGAAGTCAACCTTGATAAAATTTTTTATTTGATAATCCCCATGAGAGACTTGTTAGTTCGAGGTTCTACTATAGAGCAAAAATTTAGATTTATAAATGTATTATAAAGGTCGCTGGATCGATCCTGAGAAAAGTTAGTAGCTTTTTGATGGTTTTAAACTGGACCAAATTATTCCTTATCATTGGGTTTTAACACGTTCGCTGCTACGGACGTTCCGGGGCCACGGCGCCAGGAGCTAGGAACGTTCCGGAACGTCGCCGTTTATTGCCATGAATCAGCCAGCTCGTCACAAGCGTCCTATATTTCTTTCCAGCTTGTGGGGACGTACTTTTCTGACAATAAAAAACATAGTTTCCCAAAATTACCACCAGGGTCGTTTAGAACAGGGCTTTGTCCCACCTCTTTCCTGCTAGAAAGCGACACTACTTTACCGACTGCAACCTAGGTAGTGATGCTATCTATCAGAATCACTTAGTACTATGTCTAAAGCCAGGTTTATTGCAAAACATTGCCATCCAGTATTACTACTGTTGTTTTTACTGTAATTCAGTGTATCGGCAGCAATGTTTACGCAGCGGCGAGCGTTAGTTCAGCTCCTTGCACCGTTCCCGGCATCTAGCGGTCAGCAGCGAACGTGTTAAGAGGGCTCTACCCAATCAATTCAAGATGGCAGCCAAGCATGCTAATGTTTCTAAACATGCCTCTACGATACAAGCTCTCAACACTCTAAAACTAATTTGTTTCCAACGATTGTGTGCTTTTTGTGCTCTTAATTAATGTTTAACTATTATTTAGAAGCAAAATAACATGTGAAAAAGACTAATTTACGGATTTTCAAAATTATTATTTGTAGGGATGGACGGGATTGAATTTATAGTTCGGGACGGGACGGGACGGGATTTGTATTTCCTTCCCGATTTTCGGGACGGGACGGGACGGGATTTTTTTCTGTGCATAAAAAGAAAGTACTGTATAGCAGTTACCAAAAAAGACATACAAAATCAATTTTTACCATTTGTGGCACTGATCTATAAAAACCAAAAAATGAGGTTGGTCGTGACTCGCGGGTCACGGGGTGATCGTCTGTATGACTCACGGTCACGGCGCGATCGTCGTCATGACTCGCGGTCACGGCGCGATCGTCGGTATGACTCCGCGGTCACGGGGTTATCATCGGTATGACTCCACGGTCACGGCGCGATCGTCGGTATGACTCCGCGGTCACGGGGTTATCGTCGGTATGACTCCACGGTCACGGTGCGATCGTCGTCATGACTCGCGGTCACGGGCGCGATCGTCGGTATGACTCGCGGTCACGGCGCGATCGTCAACATGACTCGCGGTCACGGCTCGATCGTGAGCATGACTCCGCCATCACGGCATGATCGTCAGTATGACTCCGTGGTCACGGCGCGATCGTCGGTAGGACTCCGCGGTCACGGCGCGATCGTCGGTATGACTCGCGGTCACGGCGCGATCGTCGGTAGGACTCCGCGGTCACGGCGTGATCGTCGGTATGACTCGTGGTCACAGCGTGATCGTCGGTAGGACTTCGCGGTCACGGCGCGATCGTCGTTATGACTCCGCGGTCACGGCGTGACTGTCGGTATGACTCCGCGGTCACAGCCCGATCGTCGTTATGACTCGCGGTCACGGTGCGATCGTCGGTCCAATAATCGCGGCCACAGCGCGATCGTCGTTATGACTCCGCGGTCACGGCGTAATCGTCGAAATGACTTCGTCTCCTGCGTTCGCGGACCTATCGCTAGCAATAACGGCGTTATCGGCACTCGCGAAGCGGAAAAATTGCCGACGATCGGACCAAATCCCGTCCCGAAAAATTCCCGAGTCAAATGTAATCCCGTCCCGATAATCGGGAATATTTTTTTCCCGAAAAATTCCCGAAATTTCGGGACCCGTCCATCCCTAATTATTTGAATACGGTACTTAAAGAAACAATTACAAAGTTTCAGTTCATCCAAGGCATTGTTTGGATCTTTGTAAATATTTTACAGTTTATTTCACCCTCTAAAATCAATTATCCTAGTTAATGAAACAGCTGATCTTAGTTAGTAACAGAGCTACACAGATCATCTCACACCATTCTTCACTCATATTTGGGTTAAAATACACACCTAGGTAGCGTCCCCATCTCAATGATTGATAATTGATAATGAGCGTTTGCGTTCGAAAGTAATCACATTCAAATTACTTTAGGCCTACTTTAATTTTGGCTATAGTCTGGAAATTAAGTGAGTAAGGTTGTACAAAAAGAATTTTTTTTGTGATGGTCAGATAATTATACCTATGACGATACACTTGCCCAGGTTGAGGTGATGCCAGGGGAGGATGATGAAGACGAGGAGGATGAGATGGACGGATCCATGGTGTCTATGGAGGGAGCTGACGGTCAACAGTACGTTGTGTTGGAAGTTATACAACTTCAGGTAAACTGTCTTCCAACTATATTTTGTTACTATCAGTTTTTAAGTGCATTTTATAAAATGCCTTCAATAGAAAAAATGTGGAAGTTTGATTAAACTAACATCTAACCATGGTTATAGTGCTTCCAAGTTAAAAGGTTGCTGGGTTGATTTAAATTACATGCAACCCATTCAAAATTTTAAATTTAAAAAATCATGCCTTATTCTGAACCAATATGTTATTTGTCATTGTGCTATTAAACCCAAGTTACAGTCAATATTAGATAATAACTCTAATTATATGTACAAAAAATAACTGTACCGCGTAAAACTAAAAAAAATTGGTTCATCTAAAATGTTTCGAATAGGCCTACACTAGTATGAGAAATAATTATGAATGGTTGGCTTTTGTTTTTAAATAGGAATTATAGGCTTCATTGAAAAAGGTTAGTTTCCAATCGTTACCGAGTTCCATCCATATTAACACCTTTGCCAAATAATCAGCTGTTTTTTTCACCTAACAATAATAGGCTACTTATTTGTATTTCACCAAACATGCATTAATTCAATATGACTCGTGTCAAAAGCTGACCAGATGTTTGATGACTTTTCAGGACAGCGATGGACAGGAGCAGGCGGTGGCAGTGATGGCTGGGGAAGGTATTGAGCAAGCTGTCGCAGCTTTACAGCAGCAGACAGGTCAGAACACGTCTGTTCTGGTACACAACAACCAGGTGTTGAATCAGCACATCACTTCTGACCACCATTGTGAGTATGAGAGTAGTCAATAAGTCACAGTTTTTGACAATCAACGGTTTTTCAGGGACCCTATAAAGGCTTTTAAGACTATCATTTGTGCAAATTTCTAAATAATAACAAACAATAGTTATTTGTGTAACTAGTGGTGAAAGTGGCACTTTGCTGCACACGAGAGCAGGAATGATCTCGAGTGCAGCAAAGGCCTTTTTCACTCGTGTTACACATTATATTTTTCCTACAGTCACTATAAAGCATATAAATAATTAGTCTTTCAAACACTATACAACACGTTTTTAGGTTCAGCTGGCAACACAAATGGTGCCCTAGAGAAAGTAGTACCCGCCGTCCGTATCACTCCGCTATTTTTCCTCGGCAAGAAATGTGCTCCGCGTTTTGAGAATATAGTTCCGTATGTTTTTGTAATTTGAAGTGGTTTCCGCGCCTAAAAAAATGCTTTAAAGGTATTTTCTTGTTTATTAAGATCGTAGGAATGTTTTAAAAACGTTTAAAAGAAAAGTCCAGAAAGTTCAGAAATACCAAAACTATAAACACAAAATGACAGGTTAAATCGTAGTTATAATAGTCAATCAGCTGCTCATAGAATTATTATCTTTAAGTGTTGCCAACCTATTTCCAAGCGTACACGGATTACGTGCATAATAAAACCACGCTGTTTTGTGTTGTTTGGTTGAAATCCTGATGTGCGGCAAAGTATAAACCGTACGGCAAAGTATAAACCGTACGGCAAAGTATAAACCGTACGGCAAAGTATAAATATGCAGCAATTTGCAGCTTTCTGTACTATAAACAGTACAGGGAAGCCAACTTTGTCGGGTGACTGTAGGAAAAATTCTAAACATCTTTCTTGTCTCCCACAATCACGGAAAAGTCACCATCGTCTCTCCCGATCGAGGCACAGTGGAAATTTTTCATTGCACAGTCATAAGAGAACTCGTTCTGTAATAATGATGATATTGTGATAGAAAAGGCTGCAGCTTGAGCTCGATTATGTGAAGTGGTGCTCTGTCACTCAAGCAATCTGGCTAGGCTCGGCTTGGCTCAACAATCGAGTGCGGTATCAGTCGTGTTAAATGTTTCTTGAATGTCTCTTCTCTAGGACCTTTGACTACAAGAATCTTCTTTCTAAGCTGTGCCCTAGTTATAGAGATTTATGAATCAACATTCTTTTCCTACAACTAAAACTTTTAGAGCCTGACGTTCTAAACAATCAAAATCCTAGTGAAACAAGTGAATTTCTGCACTACTGTATATTGAGACAGTAGGACCTTGATAAGAAGGGCAGAAAACAGTTTTGTTATCAATGTGCATCTGATTAAAAGTTGTGTTATCAATGTCATTCAGCTGTCAGGCATGTTATCAAGGTTAATAAAACAACTGATGATATTTTTAATGAGATTTCAGAGAAACGTTTATGCCAACAAGTTTATTTTTAAAATGATATTTAATAGCAAAGTACTGTTAACATTGTGTAACAAAGTTTAGTTAAGGTTAGTGAATTGTGTACGTTTAGTTAAAAGCACTGGCGTTTTGCATTTTTGCGTAATGGATCGAGGTGTTGTTACAGATGTATAATTGTTTTATATGGAATTGACAATGTTTCCTCTGAATTAATGCTCAGGTAACTGATCAATACAGTTGTGTCATCGAGGTTGAGTTCTCAAAATGACTTAGAGGTTCTGAATTACATTGTGATAAAAAAAATGGTGTTTTATCGAGGTTTTTTACTAGAAATAAAACTGTCATAGAGGTTAATTAAATGGCGAATATGAACGGTGCACTTGTAATCAAGGTTGTTGTGTTATTGAAGACCATGTAAGCGAGCGTCTACTGTATCAGTGAATCTGATGATGTTATTGTTACTAAAGTTGTTGGTAATGTTGAAATGTTTACCAACATGTAACTATTTTCTTTTATCTACATTTTTTTATGCGTAATGTTGCAGCATCAGACAATGAGGAGGTGTTGCTTAGTCAGCCAAAAGCAGTTCCTCAACAAAATGACATGCAGAATTGTTTTGGATTTGATGAAGACGAAGAAGATGAACCTGAACATAAGACCAAACCAAACATTCATATTCTGCAAAGTGCCATTCATTGAAAGTAAGATTTATTTCAAATATTGCTAGATTTTAAGTAGGCCTATTTTAAAATGTCTTTACAAGCGGGTGCCACAAAATCTCAAGCTGGCTTACCTCAAGTTGTAATATTATTTTTCTTATGATATATTTTTAATATAGTTTAGTGTTGCTTTAATTCTGAGGTTATGCCAGTAAATCGACAGACTATTGTAGGAACCAACATATCTTTTGGCTTTAGTGTAGACTTTTTTAAACATTTTAAAAAAAACATAAGACATAGAAAAGTAAAATAATATTGAATTTTATATTTTTTCAGGATTTTTGAAGAATGAAAAGCTGCCTCTGTGATCCTATTAGCAATAAGTTTAAACTTCTATACAGTTTTAAAAGAGGTTACATTACCTGTCCGTAATCTTGCAGTTACACATTAATAATAGAAAACATTTTTATTTATTTTGAATTGATTGGTTGTTTAAATCAATTTTTACTTTGAATCTGTTATCATTTTGCACTTGTGTTTGGTGAATGATTTTAACTGAGTGATTTAATATTTACTTCTTATACAAGTCGAATATTGCTTATTTGACATAAGATAAAAAAGTTGTATAATGTTTACTACGTTTTTGTTTGACCAAAATTAATTATAAGTGAGAGAATGTGTAAATCTTAACATTATTTGTATTCAATTCTGTCTAGTATTTTTACAAAAATATAGTTTTTGAATTGTTAATGTGTTTATTGGAAACTTCTTGTTTCTCTTATGAGAAATTGGTTTTATTTGTTAGACAACTTTGAAGACTGAAAGTCATCACTATTTGCATGCATGTTATGAGTTATATATACTCTAAATATGTGCACTTTGAAATATTCTAATATAAAATATTGAACTGTGTTACACTTTTTGTTACATAACTTGTCAATCTTCTTCCACATTTTTGATTAATAAAAAAGTTGTTTAACTTTTTTGTAAAATAAACTTGTTTAGTTGTTGACATAGTTTTATTGGGTAAGTTAATTACTGTATGTATTTGGTAATTGGGAACTTATTTTCAAAATCATCCATCTTATCTGATCCAAAGAACTTGGTTGTGTACATTAGATTATTTTGAATTCTTTGCTATTTATGTAATTTTTTCTCCAAATGCCTGAAAAGACTTTTTTAATTGATTCCCACACATAAAATAGAGGATGCTATGAGTTTGTGCACTCGTTTTTATTTTGCTGCACTCCAGATTATCAACACCAAAACAGTTACAGGCAACAACAAGGCAAGGTTGTGTATTTGTGAAAATAAGTTGGCATCACTGGAGCTTGTGGACCAGTTGTTGTACTGATATGTTTTGACTACTACAAGGCCTAATATTTTATTCTTGTTGTAAGCCTTAAAACATAAATTGTGGCTCGAGGGGTTGTTATAATTTGATCAAATAAATGACAAACTAGGAACATTCTGTAAGCTAAAAGAAAACCAAATAAAACTATCTAATCATAGACAATAACTTGTCCACTAGCTTTATGACCAAACAGTGAGGCACAAATCCTAAGAAACTAACCCTAAAATAATAGAAACAAATTGTAAACAAAACACGACTCCAACATCACATTCGACAGCTGAAGCCAATTTCACTGTTAGTTCTGACCGATGCACTGTAGAAGTCAGGTTAGTTTACAATTTGTTACTTGTTATTTCAGGCATTTAAACCTTGTTTAACTAAACAAAACGGTCTAATCATAAACAACAACACGTCCCCGAATTATATAACCAAACAGTAAAGTACAAATCATTATATTAACCTTAGAATAATAGAAACAAAATGTTGTCGACACAAGCGATCAGTGTCGATGTACATGAACTAGGCATGTAAAACGAGCTTCAAAATTTACAATGGGATGAGAAGTCTTGTTTTATTTGGTCTATGATTCACTGTAAATTATTAGCAACGATAATATACACATTTTTGAGATGACAGATACTGAATGTTATAAGAGTGAAGGTATATCAATGTTTTATTGTATTTTATTATTTATTTACCTAAAGAACGTGTAATGCTTGTGTGTTATAAATTCACATATTTTATTTACAAACACTTTGGAGGCATGTCAACTTTTAGACTTCCTAAGCATCTTTAACCAAACACAATTTCAGCATTGTAATGCATTTTGACATGCTTTTTTGTGATTTATTTGTAGATTTTTAAGTTCCACAGTCAACTTGCTTTGGTCGTGTTTTAGGAATGTATTTTTTTGATATACCTAATTTTACAACTTTAAATAATACATAGCTGTATAAGTATGTACCAACTTGCTTTTTTGTTACATAAATGTTTTCGATGTATATTCGTGAATCGATGTATTTATCAAATAACTTATGTAAATAATATGATAAATCGTTTTTCCTATGTAGATAAAAGTATTTATTCATGTTGTATGAAGAACCAACAATCTTGTTCTATGAACAGGACAAATTAGATTTTTTGCTTGTGTATCACAAGTGTCAAACTTTGTATATATTTTATTGTTACATATTATATCCCGTGTAGGTATTGTAAACAGATAATGTTAGTGACAATTAAAGTACAACTTTAAATACTTGTCTGCCTTTATTCAACTTTTCCCATTAAATGTCAACACAGTGTAGTTTTCTGATTTGTGGTCATGGGGCTCTGAAATTTAGCTATTCCCAAGTTTTCCACCTCATAACTTGTTGGATTTAATCAGGTATATTTACCCTAATTTACTTTTTTAGTACAGTATGCAGTATGCATTTTCATGTAACTGTTGTGCATTTCTTGCTTCTTATGTTTACAGACCTCATTGCAGTTTTTGTAAGGCAACTAATTCCGGTTTTGACCGTTTTTTCTGCGTTCTGCCTTTTCTTTTTGAGCTATAAAAAATTAATGCAAGGCTAACATATAACCAATCTTCCACATGAATGACTAAAACGCCTGTAAGCTATATACCTGAGGGTAAAGTTGAATGCTGATACACCTGGGCTTTTGGTTGACCATTGTTGTTAGTGTGATTGACTCTTAAGTGAGATGAAAGATTGAGTGGTCCAAGACCCCCTTTTACTCTGTGGCTGTCAAGTGCTGCCAAATGATCAAAACATACTCAGCCGAACATGGTATTGCCTTGCCTCCCTCATTTCACTTTATGTTGCCAGAGTGGTAGGTGGTTTTGTTTTTCTTTTCTAACCATCAGTTTGCAAATTTTGTGCATACAAAATGTCAGAACCTACTATGACTGAAGTCAACATTGACAGGGTAGATTGATGGTGAAGAACTGGTCACCATCAGTAAAAGATAAAACAAGTTCCTAAATAAAAGCAACATCGTTGGATCTTGCCTGGTTGATGGGATGGATATACCAGCGTATTTTCCGACGTCTCTTTGTCTTAGTCTAAATAACATGTAGGCCAAAACAACTGGATCAAGAAGCCCAGCCATCTCTCACTCACTACAAATCGACACTAGTGGTGTTGTGGGAAATTCCTAAGTTGGTAGCCCTGATAGCCCCAACAATGCCATGGCTGCTGCACAAACATGCGGCGCCCGCCGTCGAAGGCAGGGGCGTGTGGCGCCGCAGAATATAAAAGGGGCCTAAGGATCATGTGCACTGAGGGTCAAATCCCATCTTGCTCCAATCTGGTTGCATCTCATGAGTTCTGTGGCAGAGATTAATGGAAGAGGCTCACCCAAATTAAAGAGTGGAAACCTCTTTTAGAAGTTTACAGGATTGGTGAGTTCTTGAGGTGCACCTGTGATCAAACAATTTGCAGTTTTTATTTTATTTTATGCCTTAATGTGACAGTGTAGGTCTACCATAACGTTTTCAAATTTGGCTTTCAATCTTCATAAGACGAGGGGAATCATAATAAAATAGGAATAAAAAATCGCCTAATTATATGGAGTTTAAAGGGTTAAATTATATGCTAGTAAAAGAACAAGGTAGGACCCTATCTGCTAGGATGGGATTTATTGAAATATATTGATTTCCTTTTGAAAAGTAGATAATATTGCCAAGAACTGTCATAAAAGATAAACTTATCCTAAAATCCTTATAAATAATACGTGAAGGCGATGTCTACGAAACACTACTCCTCCGTTAATAAAGGACGGATTTTTACAAACGACGTGTTAAAATAAAGTATTTTTACATGTAGACGCCCCCTTTCAGCAATTCCGGTAATAAAAATCCTTGGGCTTTGCCCCACAGGGCCATCAAAGTTGGAGTTTCTCCGATAAGATTAACATGGGGGAATCAAAATATTTAATTGGAAACTTTGTCCCACTAATTTGAGAGAACGGCTGGATGTAGAAACTTGGTAGAGGTGTCCAAAGAAAGGTCTTGGTCTGTAGATGAGTTATCAAAAGAAAAACTAAGCAAAATCCCTTCAGAAGCCTTTAAAGATCCCTCCACAGAGTTGTTTACATTTTGGCCAGGTGAATAATACTTTTTAATGAAACAGCTCTGTTCATTTTAAAATTTTATTTCAAACAACACATTGGGAGTTACTGAATTATCCAAAGGAAGTATTTGCAATGTTATTTTTTGATTTTAAAATTGATTTTCTTCTTTATCACGTCGTGTTTTGCAATATAACATTCCATTACGAAATCAATGGAAAATCCTTTTATCACAGCAATTCTTAAATTATTTCTTATTGAACTATCTTATATCTATATTGTACGGGTTGGTGTCTGTCTTTTTCATCTCTTTTGCCTACATTTTATCATATTATTCTACACATATCAAATATTGATGTATAAATATATGGTGTTATCGTGTCTAATAAAATCCAAACATAGAAAGAAACCCTTGTCTAAAATGGTATCCATCTTGAGAAATTATTTGCACCTGCCTATATTACGAACTTTGGCACACTGGGTTGGTAACATTATTGAAAATAACACGACATTTTGGCTGTAAAATATGGTACAAAGAGAAAATACTATTTAAGCACCTACTGTCATGACAGAAAGGTCATATTCCTTTTAAACTAGATCACATAATCCCTTATAACGTTGATTAACAATATGTAAACATCAATATATACGTAACAACCAATTTACAGTATTTTTGCTTTTTTGGAAATGTCCCATTGCTATATGTGATTTGCATTATTTGTTGCCAATGAAGCCGCAAGACCATATGAACTAGGAGTCCCCTAACAGTTCAAGAATAAAAGCCAACTTCACTTCAAGTATTCCACTACACCTAACATTCCGTAGAGAGATTATATTGACAACTTTATGTTATAGATAAGGCTGGGACAACTAACTGACATCCCACATATCAAGGAATTCCAGCTTTAACAGTAACCCCACAATCAATTTCTCAAAACTATGGCTAGAGGGTTCATTCATTGGCACAGAAGTACGATATGAACTGACGCGACGTGACGAAGGAAAAATCAAACTTACACTGAATGGATATACCTCCCTTTGAAGTTAGAATATGTGCCCAAATAAAATTTTCTCTTTGAAATAAAATCATTTTACACTAAGTGTTTAACTACAAAAGATCCACCAATACGATTTTAATACTATTTAAAGGTTCTTCCAAAGGAAGAGATACCATATAACATACTAATAATAACTCCGATGACGTACGGTATGGGAAATATTTTATTCATTGAATGATCAACCAAATTTGGCAAATAACGCAATTAATATCATTATTGTTTTTACACTTATTACTCTTTAAACAATGCTAAATGCTCAAAATATGTATATTTCACCCAATTTATCGCAGTTAGATTAATTAACGTAAGCCTTTAAAGTAACCGTCGATTTCGACGGGTTTCACCTAGTGATTCCCTAATATCTGTTAACTAGGTACGAATTGTTTCTGTCACATTCACTACTATATTTCATAAAAAAACGCTCGTAAAATTGACACAACTAAATGACTAATGATTTAAGAAGGCATTCAAACCTCTGAAGGAAATAATAGTATATAACGTTTTACTAGTCCTGAGTCCTGAAAAATATGTGTTTATCGGATGAGTGTGGTCGGTCTTGTGCGAGACGAAGTCGAGTGCTCTTAATGCACTGTGAAATTGACCTTAAAATCAACGCACGATATCGGATATTAAACAGTCGCTAAAATAAACTTCAACACTAGGAGAATAAGTCTACTGGCATTATCCAATTCCAAAGTCAACGGCGACGTTTTAATCAATAACCTATACAAAAAATCATTGGCTAATCGTACTTACATTTTCCACTGACCTTCAAACAAGAGAAATCATATGTTTATCAAGGGAACATATTTTGGAAACATTTAATCTGTTTATTTGCTTCAGCGCGGGTTAGTTTTATGTTAGTATACTCGAATATTTTAATTTCAAAATTTTTAACGTAAGCAAGTATTATGGGTATTTCAGCGTATTTAAAATGTGAAGTCTTAGCGTTTTTTGTAATTTTATGTTGGTTCGATTTAAATGGCGTGCGCGGCTATCCTACCAGCTACAAAGAACCCAACCCTAACCAACCTGTTGAAATGACGACGACACCGAAAAAAGTTAAAGACACTTTTCAGTTAAATAAGCAAGTTATGCCAATCCCACAGAATGATACAAAGAAAACACAGACGTACAAGTCACAGGTTTCAAAACTGCTTAACGATGGCGCGGTAAGTAAGCCTTCACAAAAGTAACCTAAGTAGACATTTATAAGCAGACAGTTTATTCAAGTACAAAACTATGTCATAACTTCACTTTGGTTAGGTACTACCTACTTAAACCCTGTTTAAGATTTGTATTTGTGGGTATTAAAAATCCATAACACGATTACAAACGCTAATCTTTACAGACCACAGGTCTTAGGTATTGGAAAGACAATTTATTTGTT
The DNA here is from genome assembly GCF_028750875.1 of Macrosteles quadrilineatus. Lineage (NCBI taxonomy): Eukaryota > Metazoa > Arthropoda > Insecta > Hemiptera > Cicadellidae > Macrosteles > Macrosteles quadrilineatus. Next base: position 8,956,434 of record NW_026542598.1, read on the forward strand.
TTTTCCAAGTACTGTATTTATTTACAAATTCAAATACTGTACACAAACTTATAGAGAACACTGTTTTTAACTTACTTAAAATGTGTAGATTGAATCACAGATTATAAGTATAGTAGATTTTTTGAATCCTTTCTTTCACTTATGCAACTAGGCATTTTCATTTTTTTTGGGGTCAGGTGGCACTAGATTTCTTTTGGTCGAACAAAAATGTCTGTGGTAAGACCTAAAGACCTATTTATTTTTAGGGAATTAGTGTAGCTGCTTCCCCATATACAGGGTGGCTGAAGAGTATTCTTGCACCCCTTTGACTTTTTATCCAGTTGAGATATTTAAAATCTGTTTGTGGAAACTTCTTCCTTATTTTGAGTATATTTGAAAATTTCCTTACTTGTAAGTTACACTACTATGTACAGTACAGGTATACAGTATGCAATCCACGATAGTATAATATTATGTTATGCTATATGCTAATAACTTAGATTCAAACTCAATGAAGAATTGTTTTATGTCTATAGACACACCGTTGTGATTCGTGAATTTAACACTTCATTCCCACCTCAAACATTTAGCCAGTTTTAGAGTAGGTAGTGTTTAATTTAATAAGGCAACCGATAGTATTGGTCTATAATAACGTTTTCATTCTTGAAAACTGCAAGGGCAAGACATTATTGAACTATCTAGGCCTAGCATCTTTTGTAAGCTTATACAGTAGTATGAACAATCATAGGAATTCAATTGTTACCCACTATGAGTGACTAATTCAAATACAGTATGCTTTCTTTGAGTAATGAACTGGCTAAGATGTACTATCTACGTCAATATCCAAACTCAATCAATACAGGAGGCCTACTGTACTTGTATTATCGCTGCCTCCACATCTTCAGTTTTGTTGTGCTTTTTCAGTTTGAGCCAGTAACGTACAAAGTAAAGTTTGCCAATTTTGGCAGCAAATCAACCAAGCAGAACGAAGACGATGACGATGATGATGATGGCGGCGAATACGAGGGAGCTGTGGACTACGCGAGTTGCAAGAGGAAGGAGCAAGAAGAACCGCAAGATAAGAAATCTAGTAACTCGTCCTTCCACTTAACTTAGATTTTTGCTTGATACTGAAGTTAGATTACAGAAACAATTGTGAGACTCTCGCAAGTTTTGTTTTGTTAGATGATTATTAAATTATTTGTTGTGTGTGCTTCCAATTCGGTTTTGTATGCCAACTTTAGAAGTTGGATGACAGTTTATATTTTGTTTACTATAAATAATTACTGTTTTCCCAAAACGGTTTTGCAGGTTTACAAATGCTAGGCCTATGTGACGCATGCTTCAGACCGATTCCCTTTCCTAGCTTCCATCCCATCCTTATAATATGCTACTTCTGCGTCTTTGCATTGTACAATGTTACACTAATTTGTAACAAAAGTGGTTATTTTTATAACAAACAAACAACAAACGTTATTAAACCTATTTGCTGATTTTAGTTTGGTTAGACTTTGTTAAAATAGATGTGTTGTTAATTTCGCAGCCAACGTAGTTGTACTTCAATTTGAGAGGTCCCTGAAACTTTGGAAGAAATGCGGGAATCTTCTACAAAACAACCTATTTGAATTACGGTATATCATTATTTTGTATACATAATGTATAATCATTTGAAATTATTCCATTTCAGTGCCCATTATGATCATTCGTGGTTTAGACGTCATGGCGATGGACCTCCCAGTTTCCGTAGAAAAAGAGTGCATGAAACCAAAGGAAGAGAAACCCAAAGTGTGCGGAGATAAGAAAGATGAGAAACGTAAAGACTTTGACAAACTAGGAGAATGCGGTCAAAATCATGAAGACTACTTTCAAAACCAACAGAAAGTATATAACAATGGTGTTCAGAGAGATGTAAACGAGTTTCCGAAAGACTCGAAGGAAAACAGCTGGGGAGAGTGGTCTCCTTGCAGTAAGTCCTGTGGGATTGGTGTGCAGTCCAGGAGCAGAGCTCATCCCTCGGGGTATCCTGAGCGGGATACACAGTTCAAGTCATGTCACCTCGCTGATTGTGCAGAACCTCGGGTGTATCCGTCCAACGTAGGGTCGCCGTCGTACAGGGACCTGGTGAGAAATTAAATTAGAGCACTTTACTGCAAAGAAATATTGTGATAAAGGATACAAATCAAAATTAATACGGCTGAAGTCCTTATCTTCGTGAACGAGTAGAAGTACCGTGCAGTACCGGAACAGTATATGACAATTATTCTGTTTCTCCAACAAATATAGTAAAATTTGAAAAGTGTAATTATCTTGAAATTAAACTTTGATTTACGAAGCAGACAATCAGCCTTTTTGTCATTTACACTAATTTAGTGAATCCCATATTGCACGGGCAAATCTTTAGTTGGATACGTAGCGTAAGTTTTTTTTTAGTTTTGAATAATACACGTTTATGACATAAGAACTGTATCTCTAATGATCGACGATAATCTATAGATCTTTATAGAGCAGAGGGCGGGCTGAACTTTCAAAGCTTTTTATATGTATTTGTTGAATTAATAAGAACGCTTCCGCATCATACCGTGCATAGCCGAACTGTTCGCGGCAAATTGTTAGCTCTATCACCGTCGCTGTCAAAACGTATCGTTTGTAGGTTAAATTTTAATTAAATTTAATTTAACTATCATAACCTAACCAAACTAACCAAACTTGCTTATAATGAAAAATCGAATGAAGGTTTACTAATTAAAAAAAAAGTTCTGTTCATAAAATAAAATTACAAATGCCTAAAATTCAATTTTTTCATTATAAAATTTAACTATCATAACCTAACCAAACCAACCAAACTTGCTGATAATGAAAAAACCGAATAAAGGTTTCTTAATCGAAAAATAGTTCTGATCATAAAATTATAAATTAAAACAAAAGATGTACAGTTATGAAGTAATCGCATTCTAAGCGAAATCTTTGACAAAAAGTCAACGCCTCCGGCGGGATTCAGAATTCTCGATTCCCCACCCCTCCTCCGGTGACCACCACCCACAGGCCATAAATCAGGGGATTAACCCAAACAAAGATCTGGTTCGTTGTCCGTCTCCCGAGAGCAGTAGCTATAGTGCGTTCACACAGCCGTGGCACCTGAGGGATTAGGAGGCCCCAAGGGTTTCCATGGGGTGTCCTAATCCGTCAGGTGCCACGGCTGTGTGAACGGAGTATAGTACCATAGATTAAACTGGATTAAACATACACTCTAAGGGAGTATGTTTAATCTATGCTAGTACACACACAAGTGAAGGACATAAGAAACGTCCATAAAAAATCAAGGCATCTTTAGGTTAACTTTGTAATTTCAGGTCATAGTTTTGTAAATGGTATGCTTATTATAGTGTAGTACCACTTTTAGCGAATTTCCCATATAGGGAATAAGCTATTACCGTAGTACTCATGGTAAGACCTGGACCCGGGACCGATTTTTTTTTCGTTTTGAGGTCCCTAGAGGCCAAAAACACCATCCGTTCAAATTCATATATATATATATTTATATATGTGTCCGTTAGCGCGATAACTCGAGCAAAAACGATCCGATTTTGATGAAATTTGGTACAAACGTGTAAACCTATGATTATTCGAACGAGTTCGCGAACCAGCATGATCGGACCATGGGAACGGGGGTTTATGGGGGGTTTTATGGGGTAAATCAGGGTTTTTCCCACTTTTGACTCAAAAAACATAAAATTTTGCAATTTCTTTCCAAACTATTTTGTAGAGCTTAAAAAAACAAATAATTTAGTATATAAAGCGTTATAATGCACCTAATGGTTACGGAGAAAATTTCAAAAAATTGTAAATTTAAAATTCCCATGTTATTCTTATGGAGAATAAGTAAACCGTTGTAGTTTGCTTGTTTATTAACATTTTTTGCCCAAATTTAGAAAATGTTTTTATTTCTTACTAACTATTAACATTTTACATAAAAAACACTTTTACCCTCCCTGTTGCAGCAAACCTAAGTATGTGTTAAACTGATTCTATTTAAATAGGGAATAAATGTGATATTTTTAAGGAGACATTTTAGTGTAAATCCAATCAGGCAAATGGAAATTCGCTTAGTCTGCAGGTTTGCTGCGGCGAGGGTATTTACTCTATGTATAGATCTTATGATGTTGCGTCACACCTGTTGAAGCATAAACATTCATGACAACAACTACACTAATACCGACAGATCACGATATTGTGCTCGAATTCAATCACTATTTCCACTAGTTTCTATACTCACTTGTCGCGTCGCCCTGTTTCCATCCAGGACACCCGGTGTTTGGCAAAGGTGAGGGCCATATACTCACGTGCACCCTTGTTGGCAAGCGGCCTACCACAGTACTGGGTCACCTCGCAGTGTGCACCGTGTCCGTGTCGTGAGATGCTGTGTTGCGCGTGTTCCTCCACCGGGGTCCAGTCCACCCTGGTCAAGTTATGCAGGAGGGTCGGCGTCTCCAGGAAGAGTTATCAGGTAGGTCAAGGTCGTTGATAAGGCTATTGGTGGTTTTATAAGTTAAAATGTAGTTGGATTAGGTCCATGCAAAGACAGGCTATGGTGTGTATTTCAAGAAGCAAGGTGATATAATAACTTTGTTAGGAGTTATGACTTGAATATACATACAGGTCCATAAGTTACTACATACAAACATTAGTCACTAACAAGACTTCAAGATCGCGCCACTCATCCTTCACACATATTTGGGTTAAAATACGCACATAGTGGCGTCCCCATCTTAAATCCACCCAAACTATCTGTTCTTCTTAAAGTTGGATGAAATTGATGGATTAGTTGTTTGCTTGCTCAAAATAATAATCATATCCTTCGATTGACGTTGAAAATAAAATAAATTCAAAAAGACAAGCCTATATTGCTACATTGGTCAATTAATCGGAATATATTTTTTAATAGATTCTAGACTTGGAATATGTCAAATTTTTATCAAGTTTACTTCTGTTTTACAAGCACAACAATTTACATGAATACCTACCGTAAAATACTCGATGGCTCATGCTCAAATTGCATACAAACTAACAGTAGACATACAGTATAGCAGTAGCTTGTACTTCCAGTATCTAACACTCAAGGACATAACAGTTACCTTGTTAACCTCGCTTTCTGCCGCTAGCATGTATGCTTTGTATTTAGACCAATCACGATTTTACGATAATTATAGGAATTTATTTTTGTTTACAATTTTTGGATTTACACAATAACAGTGTGTTGATACGACAAATGATTAATAATCTATATAAATAAAATTAGAGTTTTGTCTGTACATTGCTCAGAATTATATATTTTTAGGTTATTTTTACGTCTTATACATTAAATAAGCAGAAACGAGTCTTATCTCAATTTCTGTCTGTCTGTCTGTCTGTCTGTCTGTCTTTCCCTTTGTCTGTAACACTTAAGATGGCATTTTACGCTATCTTCTCCTGGAAAACGAGAGTACCTATCAAGATCCAAGTCATTTTAATGTATTCACTGGATTGGCGAGATTGTCTTTAGCCATTAAAATATGGCCTCACTACTTTGTAAATAATATTACGAACGTTCAAAAATGTAGTTTTGTGCGATTTATGTCAAGTTTTCGTCCAATTTTTATTGCATAATCATCTATGAAATAACGAACAGCTGTTCGGATCAAGATTATTTTTCCTAGCTGTCACTGATATGTTTACAAATGTTGTTTACAAATACCGCAACCTTTTTCAATCACGTTTTGAATGTAAATCCCAAGTGATTAAAAACGTTTTTCTTACATAACGGATTTAATTAATCGAAAGTGCAATAATATAGTGTAATAGTGTAACCGTGTAAATGAAATTAAATAACTAGGCATCATCCAGTTCAGGAACCAGAGATTCTTTGTGTATAAATTGTTCTTGAGTTTTGATAACCAGAAAGAAGACCTTGAATCAGTGTTGTATACGGCTGGGAAACTTTAAATTTAATAATGATCGTCGCCAATGGCTTAGAAATATGGTTTCCACTCATTGACACGGCACTTCAATGGCGGTTGTGTAAAGTGGTAAGTAAAAAATCACAACTGCAGTGGTCGATTGTAACAATGTGTTATTTTCTGTTCCTACCATTGACTATATATATATAGTCAATAGTACCTACTCACCGTGTGATGCAATCGCTGGACCATACAGCCATGCTCTTGGGTACGTACGCCTACCCAATTATTCATAACAAACTGTTAGACGACGATCCTTGATACCGGTACTTTTCCCTAGAATACACGGCCTACCTACTTAAGAAATAAAATTACAAACGTCCAAAAACCCAACGTTGTGTGATTTTTGTCACATTTCCTTCTAATGTTATTAGATAGCCTTTACCAATCATTGTTTAGAGAATAGGTACGTAGGGCCTAATCTATTAAATAACAAAAAGTTGTTTGTATGAGGTTGTTTTTTTTTTAAACTGACACAGATAAGTTTACATTAAAAGTTGTTTACAAATAAAGCAATTATTGGGAAATAACTTTGATTGCCGTTTTAAAACGTTTTACGAGAAAATCAAAAACCAAGAGATCAATAACATCGGGACTTGATTAACTCATATAATTGGTCGGCTGTACTATAGTTCTCAACTGTGAACGTTGGTTTTTGGTACCGGTTCTATTCCTTAGAACCGTTGGTACTGTTGGTAGCAAGAATCATTTTTAAGTACCAACACATCACTGTACTTTACAAATTAGTTATCGTTGGTGTTGCACCTTATTTATTATTACAGGCGTATTCAATTTAATTGATGTCTTAACTGTACAATTTTTGCTTTTTCTTTCTTGATTCCAAAATGTTAGTTTATGCTAAGAAAACGATAACGCACTTTAGTAAAACATTTATTCAACTAACCATAATGAATTGTTTAAACGCTTTACGTTGTTTATGTATCAATAGTTAGTGGCCTATTTTGGTAATATTTACTATAAATTACCAATCGTCTATACCAGGGTGGCTGGACCACCCTGGACCAGTCGTCTTCATTTCATATAGTAAGCCGTCATTTCGGGTCATCATCGGTCCAAGCAAATATACATTGTTATGATGAAATTTGTTGACATTAACAAAATATTTTAGACTAGGTGAAACCCGTCGAAATCGACGGTTAGACTAATAACATTCAAAAGCTATCTAAGAGTTCAAGTTCTTATTTCTATACATATCTATATTATGTTTTCACTAAGCTGAATGAATACATCGAAGTAACCTCTCTGTTAAGTGTGCAGTATATTGCAGTATTCCAGCTTAATGAATTTCTAAATCCTACGCATATTACATAAATATTGTAAAATGTTTTATCCAGTTTGCTGTAAACTACTATTAATTTAACAAAATATGGACACGGCTCAAATGGGCACCGTGCCCTTCTGCACTTGTATTATTTTGTATTGTATTACACAATCAAAGATTTTTCCATTGATTGAAAACATGTATGACAATAATCTCATGAACCTATGATGATCTGTCTAGAATAATATGATAAAATATAGGGAAAGGTGTGAAAAAGGCAGACACCAATCCGTATAATAGATATAAGATAGTTCTATAAGAAATAATTGTAAGAGTTACTGTGACAAAAGGATTTTCCACTGATTTCGTAATGGAATGTTATATTGCAAAACACAACATAATACAGAAGAAAATCACTTTTAAAATCAGACAAATACTTCTTTTGGACAATTCAGTAACTCCCAATAAATGTGTGTTGTTTAAAATACAATTCAAAAATTAACAGCTGTTTCATTAAAAAGTATTATCCACATGGACAAAATGTAAACAAATCTGTGGGGGGATCTTTAAGGGCTTCTGGGGCGGAGCCCTAAGCGAATTTACTTCGTTTTTCTTTTGAAAACTCATCTACAGACCAAGACCTTTCCTTGGACACCTCTATCAAGTTTCTACGCCAAGCCGTTCTCTCAAATTAGTGGAGACAAAGTTTCCAATTAAATATTTAGATTCTCCCATGTTAATCTTATGGGATGAAACCCATCTTTGATGGAAGATCCTGCCCAAACTAATAAAGATATCCAAAAAATAAAAAAAATCACTTTGCAAAACTACAGATCAGGGCCATTGTTTTGACATTTTAATCATCAAAATCGGTCCAAAAATGAGGGAGTAATTCTGTTTACAAAAATCGGCTTAGCGTATTATATATATAGATACTAATTTTACAAGTACTTTGTTATGCTTAAAGCGTAGCAAACCCCCTAATTAAGTTCTGTATTTTTGTGTGTATGTCTGTTAGTAAAGCATTAATGTCCTTATTTCTCAGTGTTTCACGGAAAGGACAAAAGTACCTTTATAATGAAAATGTCAACACGAATAAAGTGTTAAATTGGGAGGTTGAAGTAGTACCTTAAATACTTTTAACCATTGTGGAAGGTAACTTTCAATTATAGGCCTACATTAGGGCTATGCCTCATAGATCTATAAAGCATTTTTTAGTTTAATCATTGGATTTAACATATGGACCAACACGACCCAGGTTACATTTAATTTCGAAGCATTTGTTTTGGCTTGAAACTGTCAGTTACTGTATTTGCGAAGGTTTATATACTGTATAATAGTTTTGCCAGCATATCTGAAAATATGCAAACCAAATTCTGTTCTTAATAAAAAGGTTTCAATAACTGACTACAATAAGATCCCCGTGCGTAGAACGGGCACACAGCTAGTCAAGAATAAATAAATACTGTACAATTCTGTTTGTTGTTCAAATTTGGAATTTATTCAAATAGCAACGACCAAAAGATTTATCACATATTACTTTTTGCCATTCTGATATGGATACAATCATTAACTAATGATTGAATTTTACGTAAGACAACCTAAGCCAGTTTTAATTAAAAAATTATTTTTTTTTTACATAGTTGACCGGTATCGGTCCTCCCTTCTGAGCGGAGAGAGCGCCCGTTGTATATATGCCAAACAACCCAAATTGCTTATTTATTTTGTAGTATGATATGCTCAAGGATATTAATCCGAGTTATCCTTTTTTTGTTCTATATAAATATCTATTCAGTTTATTTGGTTTAATTCATGCAGAACTATCATGGCGGCATGGCAACCTATAAGGCCCATTTTTAAAATTTAAATCCATATTATAGCAAAAATACCCCCACCACAGCAAACCTGCCGACTAAGCGAATTTCTGTCTAATTAATTTGCAATTAAATCTATTAAAAAACCATTAGGTTTAATGAGTACCTAGGTTTGCTGACACAAGGACTGAAAATTTTGAACATTATAGAACATATAGAACATATTGAACATATTTATAGAATTTATTTATAGAACCTATTCCAAAAACATTATGTCCCGTCATGCGGGTTGCATCAACTGTCCTCGCGACCCATATGAAGGCGCTCAAGTACATACAAGGGGAGTCAATACTGTACATTGTACTCGGTAGTATATAGATAGGCCTAGTGAATACTTAGTCAATGTGAATGTGGTTGACGCCACATCATTCCTCCGGGGTGACTGAATGTCCGAGATTTTATACTTCGATGAGACCGAAGTGTTTAGGTATTGTAGATGACGGATTTGGAGGTTTGAGGGATGGGTTTGGAGTTTGTACATTTTACATTTCAATTTCAAAACTCATCTAATTTTGCACAATCAACAATTACTTGAATGATTCAATTTACAATTTACCCTTGTCGATTTTATTTATTTATTTATGAAGACGCAAACACCAACAAAACATCTATCGTAGCGAAATAGTTACGAACTATCAGAAGAAAGAGAGAACACGACTGTCAACAATGGGAGTCAACAGTCTCTGTCGCGCATTTTCCTTCTTTGTCGCACTCATGCGATACAGATAGCGCTGTCTCTCTCTACCGCCACCGCCTTCTCGATCTGTCAGTCTAGCGCGCGCGTTCGTAGTGAAGGCATTGACAGTGATAGTGTCCTGTGATAATGTGCAATGGCGTACGTAGACGTAGTTTGGCGTGTGTTTACGAAGAAATATACTAAATTTCGGCTTGGATTATCTCACAGAGGAAGATCGGTGAGTAGAAATATCTGTTTATCTAGTTGGTGTTGTGAATCCTTAAATTGTTTTGTTCGAAGGTGGTTTGTTTTGCAAGACATAGGCCTAGCTTTTTTAGTTTACATGTGTATTATTGAATCGTTTAAGTGCTTGTTATTGTTTGAAGTAAACAGTCATAACTGTATATTCTTCGTTTTAGTTGGCTTGTTACTATGTTAGTGTTTTATAAAGCGGGTAACCCTACTTTAGTCTCAAATTAAGTCCTGAATGTATACGTATAATAGCCTAATTTTAAGTTCTAACCACGTATGTATAGCCTAACCACGGTTTTGGATACATTATCATTATCGTTCATGTTTAATATGCAGCAACAATAGTGGAGGAATATAATTTCAACAATAACATAACCTAAACTCGAGCGGTTTAGGCCTAGATTCTGTCCCCAGTGATGTTTCGTTTCATCCGTGAGTTTATAATTAGTTTTACAAAAATTATGTTCTACGATTACTGTAGTTGGTTAATGACATAAGTTGTACAATGTAGATTTGTCTTGGTTGTTGAGATATCAATGTTGGTATTAAATATACTGTGACACAACTTTTATAAATTGCTTACAAAATTAAGTTCCTATAGTAATCAGAGCGAGTGGTTTGGTAATCCGGCTTTTAAACTATTTCCCATGTTTTGTTTGTAATCAAAACAATAGCAATGGCGTTTAAATGACTGTTATAAATGGTTTCAGTCCTGAGCACCTTGGGAACAATGATAAAGTATATTTAGGTCGGGGTTAAGTGTTATAGACATTAATATATGACTTCTTTGGTGGTTTGGTTACTGATAAACAAGTTCAATCTCAAGCTCAATCGAATTTAAGGTTACGATTAACGTAGAAATTTTATAGTACTTTAATACTTTACTTTGATACTTTCTTATTAAATGGCGACCATATAAAGTAGGTATTTTAAGCCAAGTATGAATGGGGATGAGTGTAGGATGAGTGGCGCGATCTTGTAGTCTTACCAAAGTCTTGTTAGTCTAGTGACCAAAGCCGACATTTATAGGATTTTATGCAGTCACTGGTTTGGTATTGATGTATTAGTTTATTGGTTTTTATTAAATTCACTATTAGGTAGGCAGGCTACGTATATAATAAACATTTTGAAACTGTTTTTCAATAGTTTATCATCAGCCACAAATAGTTACAGTAGTTATCTATGTTTATCTATTAAGATACTAACCGAGTGAGACAGTTATGATAACTTTATCATAGCGGCGCGGATCTAAAGTTTTGGCGGTATTCATGCGGTTATTTCACCGTGGTGAGTCATTATTAAGCCATTCTGCCACGATATTTCAAGTCTCCTGGTTGGCAGTTTTTCAACTCGTAGGAGGCCCCCGACTGTTTGACATCTCCTGTTTCTACGTGGGTTTTGAGAAGTTCGCACACCCAGGTTTACGATTGGAGACCGCGAGACGGCGGCGCCAAAATCTTTGCCTCCACAATCCACAATCAGGCGACAGCCGACGTGATTTTTCTTACAAACGTTGAGTTTCTGCTCAATTGAATACCGACTAATTAAAGAGTTAAAGGTGTGCACCAAATGGAGACTTTTGTTGGATGTTAATTATTTCCACGACTGTCGCTATTTTACACAATAAGTTTGAACAGTATCAATCTAATTCTTTGCGCAAACACAAAATTGACCAGATGGAAAATATATGTTAAAAAGATCAAGTATGAGACAGCAAATTATTTCGTACGGTTGTAAAATAAGCTAAATACCATTGGGTTCGGAACTCATTGACTCCTTTGCGCCCTTTGCTTGCTCAACGTTGTAAATTACTGATTTGGTAACGATGAAAGGAATTGCTTTACAGTATAGATCTATGAGGCATAGCCCTAAGGTAGGCCTGTAATTGAAAGTTACTACAGACGGAGTCACAGAATGGACAGACAGACATACAGACAGAAATTGAGATAAGACTCGTTTCGGCTTTCTTAGGCTATGAAACGTAAAAATAACCAAAAACTGCATGATTCTAAGCAATGTACAGACAAAACTGTAATTTTATTTATATAGATGAGTAGACAGTTTTTAGGTTATATCTGTCCGTTTTGTTATTGAGTTGTTAGAACAGTACATGTTTTTACTAAATGAAACTATCAAACAATTTGCAACATCAAACTCAATTTTTTTGTCGACAACAGTATAGGCATGTTTCATAATTTACAGCGGGAAGACTAGAACAGAAGTCTCCTAGATGTATCTTTGTGGTTGTAATAGCGCGACAGATAGACAGTCTGTCGCTCAGCCACCCCAACCGCCCAACCTGTCGCATTGTCGCTCACATCACAACTGTTGCGTTCGCCCAATCAAACGGCACTTGTCGCATGAGCTTCCTCTTGCGCCACAATTTGTTCCCAATGACGCCCATTCTTCACGTTTCCTGCTACCGTTACAAGCTACAGCATTGCATATACTGTGGATTAATGTGAAAATAGGGATGGTTTGGTCCAACATGTTCATTTTTCAGCCTTAACTACTTTCCATTGCGTAATTTTAAAGGGTTGCGGTAATTTCTTATTTATTTATTGCCTGAACCTCCAAAGGAATGGTAATGTAGAATACCGTTACCGACACTAGACACTATAACTCAATAACTCGTTTATTGAACCAAAGTAAAAAATACAGATTTGCATTAGTCATGTCAAAAAAAATATATCTTTGCGTCTTAAAATAAAATAATTGTGCTACAATCAAACTAGATTATTGAATGACAAGATCAGCGGCACATTCACGGACACGAAGCAACTATTGGCCAAGAGTAATTTTTTACTTGCCTTTTGAAGCGGACCAAATCCGACTCCAGCTGAAGGGGGGAGGAAGTAAATTGAAAAGTGTAATGCCGTTGTAATGGAAGTGTCTTAAAAAATGACGTTGAGTGGGAGGCAATATGATATGTGAATTGTTAATTTAGTTAACTACTGTATAGGCCTAGGTATTCTGTGGTGAATTATTTATTGGCGCGTTATACATGGGAAGCTAAATTCGATCCGGTTCAGTACAATGGCTATTGACTAACATAAAACGTACATATTATAACTATATTACGTACAGTATTTAATATACATACTAACTTATTTATATTCATTGCTGTACTGTAATTGAGCCATCAACACTAGTAACACTACCATGTCTTTGGAAGTCGGACTAAATCACAGTAATTTGCAGGTCTAATATTTTATCTTTCAAACATGTAAAACCACATTACAGTGAGATGTCTTGTTGTCTATAAAGATTTAAATTTGGTATACTAATCCTCTTTTATTTTATTGATATATTTGGTTCGAGTCAGATGATTTTACTAGGTACTGACCTTTATTTGCCACTCAATTTCAGTTCACCATTTTGTTAATTGATTAACCCAACGGCTGGTTGTAAATCAAAGCGAAGATTGGTCTGATTCTGACGTGGTGACCCAGATAACTGATTAATCAGAATCGTTTCTTAATCAATCTCCTCAATAAAGATATTTTTTACAACCGTGACTATTAATTATTGTGATCCTACTTGGATCAGCCCATCGTAGTGGGGACATGCAACAAATCTTATTTATTTTTCCACGAAATTGTGACATGGTATGTAAACAGGGCACATTAAACCGATTTGTAACATGGATTAGTTGTTGTTTAATAAACTGTAGAGCAGGATTGACTTAAGTCAACCTCCCATCCATATAAACCAATCGTAATTAAAATTGGACATTATTGGATGCTTAACATGACTTAGTTTGCGATAACTTCTACAATTGTGAATGTATATATTTCTTTATGGCAAATCAAAGGTAAAAAGACCGACTAACGGAGAATCAATAGACCTCTTTATTTTATTGGATTGAATCCTACGGAATTCGGTTAGGTGATGTTAGGTTACGTGAAATTAATCAATGTTGATTTAATCAAATTAATCAGATGTTATCCAAGTTTTAAAACGTCATCACAGCCCACATTTTTGTAATATTTAACTAAAAAATATTCACTGTAGTGATTAGTTAGATGTAGGTACGATTGGCCTGTAAAAAGGTATGAAATTACCACGGAGCTAAATCAACCCATTTATTTCCACTAGGGCCTACCTAGATACCGGGTTAGGCCAGACACCATTGGCATTATATTAGTACTGTAAATTATTTGTACAGTATTACGACATTTATTTAAGTACATTTAGTAGTATCTTTGATCATTTTACCTGCGAAATGGAGGTTCCTTTTAACCAGGTAATCCCTATATTACAAAAAATCTTTGTACATTAATTGGTTTTTTTCCGGGACGTGATTGAGTCATGCGAATACTTATGAAGTTAGATAGGTTCAGTTTCGCCAGCCTTGTAGTAGGACGGATGACACAATCCATTGTTGGTCGTCATGGCGCCTTCTCTCATTGTATAGCTCCTACACCTAAACTAACCACCTCAGTCAGCTGATCACCAGGTGCATATAGTTCAATCAGCTGATCGTACACAGCAGCTGGAGGATAGGTTCAGTTTCGTCAACTTTGTAGTAGGACGGATGACACAACCCATTGTTGGTCGGCATGGAGCCTACTCTCATTGTGTGATAAGCCAGTATACCTACACTATGTACCTCAGTCAGCTGATCACCAGGTACATATAGGTCAATCAGCTGATCGTATACACAGCAGCTAGAGGATAGGTTCAGTTTCGCTAACCTTGTAGTAGGACGGATGACACAACCCATTGTTGGGTGGCGCCTACTCTCATTGTGTGATTACTGTGTGATTTTTGTATAGCTCCTACACCTACACTACGCACCTCAGTCAGCTGATCACCGGGTACATATAGGTCAATCAGCTGATCGTTTACACAGCAGCTGGAGGATAGTTTCAGTTTCGCTATCTTTATAGTAGGACAGATGACACAACCTATTGTTGGTTGACGTGGCGCCTACTATCATTGTGTAATTAGCTCCTACACCTACACTGTAGCCTACCTCAGTCAGCTGATTAGCGGGTACAAGGATCGCTGGTGAAATATAGTGAAAAAAGCTATGTCTTTGGTGTTACACAAATATGTAACACTAGCTGTACCCACGGGCTTTGCCCCGTTTGCTCCAGCTGCTGTGTAAACGATCAGCTGATTGGCCTATATGCACCTGGTGATCAGCTGACTAAGGTGCTTAGTGTAGGTGTAGGAGCTATACAATGAGAGAAGGCGCCATGCCGACCAACAATGGGTTGTGTCATCCGTTCTACTACAAGGTTGGCGAAACTGAACCTATCCCCCAGCTGCTGTGTACGATCAGCTGATTGACCTACATGTACCTGGTGATCAGCTGACTGAGGAGTGATAATGCTCTCATAGCAAAGCTCGACCACCTAGTACATTCTACAGTAGATTGTGCTCTCACTCTGTTAACCACATTAACACAATGACTAGCGGCGCAGATTCACACGCTGGTTTATTATGCGCGTGTTACACATTCGGTTTCACCGCGTTGAACCTAACTGTTCACTGTTTGCTAATTAAACGCAGCTTCTTCAGTAGGTTTTTAAGCTTCCGCTGTATCCACGTATGTAGTTGTTCAAATGCCATTACCTGTGGCTGTGTTTGTCGGTTGGCTGAGATTTGTAGAAAGCTTCTTTAGATTATTTTCCTTTTCCCATTATGTTTTAGTTTCAAATCCCAATGAACCATTGCCATACTGTTTTTCTTGTAGTATATTGCTATGTAGACCTTCAGTTTTCTACTAAAAATAATATTTTGTTAATATAAACAATTTAAAGCCTTAAAAAACCAACTATGAAATAGCAATTGTTGTAACTTGGATTCAACTTTTTCCACAAGGATTAACTGAAATGGTAGTGTTCGCGAACTAAATCTTGACAGTGTAATAGGAACTTTATTACTGAGGCGTATGTTTTACCCAAAATTAGTCAAAGGATGGGTAAAAGTGATTTGTATAGCTATGTCCAATAATACTATGGGATTTGGTGTTTCTTTTTTAAATAGGTATATTTACTAATGTTTTAATATTTTAAAATTGAAATAATTCAAACAAAAGAGTATTTACGTTGGAAATCATCAAGTATTTTGTGACATTGCTGAAAATTATTATTTCCATCGTTTATTCTTACATTATAATTTTACAGTTACATGAACAATCTCCTGCGGTCCATATTTTCAGTAATTCAACAATTCAGTTGATAGATTTGTATGTATTTTCCAATTTTCTTTTGTTTCTTTGGTCGACTTTAATTAAATTACCGTCAAGAAACACCAGTGTTCCTGTAGTATTGTTTTGTGAAGGACAGTTTCTGTTATGGGTCAAGCTTGTACGGATTGACTTCACTTTTCTTCTCAGTAACCACGAGACTGTTTTGTGGTGAATCCTTTCATCTGTTTAACTTTACTCCATTACGGTGTTTATGTTTGTGCAGAGTTCATTACATTACTAGGATTTCCCTTTCATTTATGTGAAACCGTAGATTCATCATATAATGGAATAACTCTCTTAACTATTGACCTCAGCTACTTTCGTAGGAATAGCTGTGTTTTGAATTTCTTTAACTTTTGTGTTTTTCTACTAATTTTTTTGTGGATTATGAAAAATAATTAATTTGTGAAGAATGTAAACACCCGACATTGAACACATGTAGGCTGTACCCGTTTGCAGACGGCTTTAATGAATAAAATTTTTAATATAACTATTGATTGAATTAATGAACAACTGTAGTTATTTGAAGATTTTTTCAATCATCCCGCTAAAAAACAATCCAGCTGAACTATTACATCCATTTGGACACAGTTGGATTTTTTAGTTCAGCCATTTGGACATTGGGCGTGCCTCTGCCAAATTGTTTAGCTTATTTTCAATAACTTCATCGCGAACAAGTTTACTTTTTATCTTAAAATTGGGCCATTAAAGTTTTTGTTGCGAGTGAATAAGGGTAACTAAATTTCAGAGCATGTAAAGGCTTAAACAATTTAAGTGTTGCGTCGTCTCGATTTTCGATTGACACCCAGTATTGCTATGAAAGTATCCGTATATATTCAGTCTATTTAAAATGTAAGGCTAGTATCAAACTCATTTTAATAAGTGGCGGAAGTTGTGACCGTTATGGATGAGTTATGTGCTAGCCGAATATAAATAAGTGTTCGCTTATTAAGTTGTTTCATTACTTCTTAATCATGTGAACTCGGTTTTCCGCACCGATATTGCAGTAACTCAACATAAACATGCGGAAATTACTCAATTACCGTAATCTTACTTGTTACTCATCTAACTGTTGTTACTGTGTCACACAGAACATGCAGTTATTGTCCGACTCTATTACACGAGTACTATTAGAATACTATTCTCAAACTAAGAAACTATACATCTAAATCACAATAAAAATTAGTGGTTTGATTCTTCGACAAATGTGAAACAATTTAGAGAGGTCCCAAACTTGGCAGGACCCTTGAAAATCGGACAACATAGGTATAACCATAGATAAAACTAGCCCTGTGAAACCCATCATCATTGATAATTGAAACTTTTTAATGCATTTTCGAGGATCGTTTAATTTTTTAAACAGCCATAGACATTGAAGTTAATTTCACATCTATTCATATTCTTGTTCGTGTTTTGAATTACTATAATTTGCACTTGCAATTAACACACTGGCAATGATTACTTGAAGATTTTAATTGGATTTGAAGTAGTTAAGTATGTCTACACTGTTTGTAACAGGGACCTAGCTTTAACTATTATTTTAAGTATAATATTTTTAAACACTGTACCTACAAACTCATAAATGTTAAACTCTCTATGATACCAACACCTAACAAAAAAAAAAGAAACAGATTTTAAAAAAAACCTCTAGATTTGTAATGTTAAACCTTTACGATTGCTTGACCAAAGGTTCAAGGCTTTTGCGGTTTGGAGTGTCAATCTAACACCCAGGTTCGACCGCGCAGAACCCATAAAAGTTTGCGAGACAGACAAAACAAAAATGTGTTCGGTTCGCAATATAACCCGCACCTGCCGCCTACACCGTACAGACTACAGTGGGGTGTTGTTTGAAGATTTCACAGCTAAAACAAGAAAAAAGTAAGAAGTGCTTAAGAAGCGGTTACACTTAAATTTTATTTATTGTATAAATGTATCACAGCAATGCTTAATTTTTAATTGCTATTTTCATTCCGTCGCAAAATTAGCTTCTATTTGTTTGGGAGTTTTAACTATGTCGAGAATTTAATTTTTAGATAACTAGTGATTTTGCAGTAATTTCACTGGTCTGTTTTTTGCATTACACAGCGTAGTCATAATAATATAGTTTATTTGAAATTACTTGTTGCACATTATAGTTGTCATACTAATTACTCAATGTTAATTATTAATAATATCAATATTAATTTATAAATTACAACAAAATCTTGCAACTAAGGAGGATAAATTGGCTTAAGATTTGTTGATTATTTCTCAATATCGGCTCTTTCAAGATTTCACCTGGAAAGAATCATACAATTTTATCCGTAGCTATACAGTATCGGGCTACTGTAGGCTACTTCCAAATAAATTTATACTATGATTTAAGCGGAATTTATGTCCATGCATTGTCTCAGTTAAAGCATTACCCTAGATCTCTCAATCACTGGTCAATTATTCTTGACAAATCAAATTTGTTAAAACCAGAGAGCACAGAAATTCTTTTAAATTTCTTCTCTAACGGAATGATACAAATTTATTAACAATGCAAATGTTAGTAGTTGGTTTTGTGAGAAGTGTTTATTTTAACTTTTCCATGTGTTTTTATAAGATACTACACACAATATTATTCCAAATGATTTATGAGAGTGATTATAATTTATTTTTGTAAAAAATACAACCGACTTCAAAACGCTCTAAAAAGAATGAAATAATTTTAATAAAGTAAACTTTTGTATAAGGCAAGCTCACGTATTTTAAGTCGGCGCGGCTCTATGATGATTTTTGATACAAAATTGAAAGAGGGTGTCCATATTGCAGGTGACTATCTATAACTAAAGTTGTTAATCTGCATGTATTTTTCATAGTTATGCGTTAAGTGTTATTTTATTACCGTAATCAGAGATCGGCATTATAGTGGTATTAACGAGTATCTTTAAAAAGATTATAACGCATTTAAATGTTTCTAACTTGGAAAAGTAACGTTTTAATACTAAACTAGCTTCTTTTCCCTATCATAATATCAAACTAAATTGTTTTCCTATTCATATAGAACATTTGTGTGTGTTATTTTCATAATGCATTTATTCTAAAGTAAACATAATAATTTATAAATAAAATTTTTTTTTAAACAAAACGTTTTTAAACGCCCTAAAAAGTAGAAAATAATTTACAAATAATTTATAAATATGTCGAGAGAGTATAAATACTTGTACGATTTAAAACGAAAAACGTGGGGTGCATGCAATAGATAGTTTACAATTACCTTCACCTACTGAACTAATGTATTATTACTAATTAATTGCATGCACCCAACGTTTTTCGTTATAAATCGTACAAGTATTTATACTCTCTCAACATATTTATAAATTATTTGTAAATTATTTTCTACTTTTTAGGGCGTTTAAAAACGTTTTGTTTAAAAAAAATTTTTATTTATAAATTATTTTATACTTTTTAGTTTTAATGTGTGTGCATGTTAAATCTATTTCAAGCATTTATATCAGATTAAGACAGAGGCATGTGGGAAATCTAAGGTTTATTTGAGTTTCTTTGCATATAATTATGTATTAGATTGCATGTATAGCCTACCTACTAACTATAAATATATCAATCTATTTAATCGCAATGTTTCTGAAATAAAGTACAAAGAAATGTTATTCATAAATATATTTGATAAAATTGTTACTTGAAATTAAAGCTATACCGTACTTATTAGTTTTAAATATGCTCAGTTATGATGCTGGATGATCTAGTTTTCGCATTCCCTCCATCTCCTTCATTGCATCTTCATTGCATGGTGTCTTTCCAGTGAGTTTTGAGCAGTCAAGTTCCTCTATTCTTATGCCATATAATGATCTGACACGACTTAGTGCGACATATGCCTGTCCTTTGGCAAATAGTGCAGACCCGAGGTATACAACTGCCTGATCCACAGTACAGCCTTGCATTTTATGGACTGTGCAGGCCCAGCATAGTATTATTGGGATCTGTGTTCGCTCAATTGTTCCATAGTTTCGGAGTTCCGGAAACTGTATCGATTTTGTCTTTATCAAATGGATTCCATCTCTGCCAAAGTCAATGCGAACCGATGGAATGTCAGTATCGTACATTTCGCTGACATAGTAGTCTTGCCGATTTACAAACCTCCGATTCCTGTTGAAGCTTAACTAGTCTTTTTTTCTTTTCCTTCTCTAGGCGTCGCTTGCGTTGGGTGACTGTCTCCTTGACCATAATATGAGTTATCATGCAATATTCACAAATAATTGATATTATTACATGTTTACAGTTCCTTAATCCGAAAACACACAATATATAATAATTTAACTATAGTTTGTTATGGAATTTCTCTGCAATGCATTCACTCGAAATATTTATTGTTTACTTTATAGAATACTAAATAAACAAAAATTGACATTATTTACAAACACCTTGACACCTGCAATCAGATTGTTTATCTTTATTTTGAAATGTTTGTTTGTATAAAGAATCTCTTGGGAGCATAACCTGTACCTCTTAACCTCTGCTCTTCGAACTGTCAAATTTAAATATTTACAGCTGACTTAAATTAGTTGATATATTTACATCCTTTCAAAATGTAAACATGAAAAATTTGGAAGCCCATGGGGCGTAGCCCAAGGGAAATATGAAAATTAAATGATATAATATTGAATTGTCATGCATTTGTGAGCTATGTTTCAAATTTCAAGTCTCTAGCTTATCGGGAACATCGTTTAAAATTGATATGAAAATTTGTAGGAAAGCGAGCTAATAAAAACAAGCCCATGGGGCGTAGCCCGAAAGGAAATATGAAAATTAAATGATATAATATTGCAATGTCATCCATTTGTGAGCTATGTTTCAAATTTCAAGTCTCTAGCTCATCGGGAAGTATCAAAATTTGCAAGAAATCGATTTAATAAAAACAAGCCCATGGGGCGTAGCCCAAGGGAAATATGAAAATTAAATTGTATAATATTGCATTGTCTTCCATTTGTGAGATATGTTTCAAGTTTCAAGTCCCTAGCTCATCGGGAAGTTAGTATAAAATCGGTTGCAAAATTTGTAGCGGACAAGAAAGCTACCTAATAAAAACGTTTTAATAAAATACAAGAAAATATTTCCTTTAATATATAAACAAAACAGTTCAACATGTTTTTTATATATTTATACTATCCAGCTACAATTTATTGATTTTCAAAATACACACACAATATTTAATTTCAATCATATTTGCAGTTTGAGCAGCGCCGACTTGAAATACGTGAGCTTGCCTAATACAAAAGTTTACTTTATTAAAATTATTTCATTCTTTTTAGAGCGTTTTGAAGTCGGTTGTATTTTTTACAAAAATAAATTATTTCATGATTTTTAGTGACTGTATAATTTCTTATATATTAATTACTTGAGGTTTTCTGATAAGCAAAACTGTTTGAAACAATCAAAAGTTCCACAGAACAATCATTATTTTAAAACTGCTTGAGTCACCTGTTCAGGTTACATAATCAATGGGTATGAAAATAAACATTTTTAGATATTCCTTAAGAAAGAAAGAGTTGTCTATTACATTAGGCCTAATGAAAAACTAATTGTCTTTTTTAGATACATTGAAATGTCAGACATCATCGTTTCCTGCAATCGGTGTACTTCTACATTATAAAAAGAAATACAGTAACGTCTCAAGCCTTTTGGAACAATATGAAAGTTATTCCCCAGCCACCAGCACTAAAAAATCTCTCAAAAGTGGAAAATTGATCGTTAACACGTATAGTAACTTTGGAAAATATTATATGAAAGATTGGTTCAGCTAAAAGTGGTGTAAGTCATGTAGGGTGGTTTTGTTTGATCAAGATATAGCCTAGTAAAAATTGCAAATCGTCTTCCTCTAGGACTTTCCGAAGCAGGCATAATAGTTTGATATGATATAGTAACTGGGTAGAGAATATCAATAAACATTCCACATCTGCAAATGCATGTTTAGTAATTAAAATATTTAACACTTTTAAGACAATTGACGATTATGTACTGTCACACTTCTTAGGTCGTGTAAGGAATAATTGCATTTAATTTATATTTAGACCTGTTTTACGAATGCTTTGGTTTTCACAATACACCTTTATTTGTCAATATCATACAGCTATTCACTGAAACATATATGTTTTTTGTAAGTCAGAATATTCAATACTAAAAACATAATTACTGTATACACAAATCAGGTCAAACGTTAAAATACATTTTTTATAGTAACCAAAACAAAATGCATTTTTCTCAATGTAATGTGTCATTTAGGCTCCATGGCAAAAAATAGTTTATTGATCAATATGAAGCAACTGTTTCATGAAGAATTGTCTGTAGCTTAATTTAAATGGTTTCAACTAACAGCTGTAGGAATGTTATTATTATTTATTGCCTTCTCTGCACAAATGTAAACAATCTGCACAAATGTAAACAAAATAAATGTTGAATATTTAAGGTTTTCAGAATTTTTCACCGAAACAAATATTATACTTAAACATAATATATAAGGTACCAAATAGAAACTCTCCTGGTTATTTTGGTGGTGGAACCACACTGATCGGTAAAATAATCACAGAGAAATTGGTGAACATACATAGAAAAAAAAATCACCACAAACAAATTGAGAACCTCCTCCTTTTGTTGGTAGTGGGGAAGTCGGTTAAAAAGCAAAAGAAGACTTATCTACACGTATGATTGACAATCTTATGGAAAGAAATAGAGTTGTGTTCAGTTACATGGTACTTTCTCAACCTTAATCATGCACTTACATTGGTAACCATTACCTTTTCTAAGAATAAAATACTGTTTCCTTATTTAGAAATCTAATCTTCAACCAAGACCAAGTGTGGCAATTTCCTAGGTTAGTTTTCTATTGTTTACTACTTCCTTTGCGATGTTCTTATGAAAACGTCCCTTGCACGCACAGACTGCGGTGGGTCCATTTTATGGTTACTCAAAACTTACACGCGTCGCTATAAAATCTTCCGACCACGGAGCAAGGCCGTGAATATAGCTTGCCAAGCAAGGATATTATCACAAGTATAAAACGTGTGGGTAAAATATCGAATAAATTTATTTTGTAAGAGATTTGTCAATAATATGATGTTTATTTGTGCGTACCTTTAACTGTAGATACCCTGCGGTAAAGTTGAAATGCTACTCAATTAAGCCAAAGGTTTGAGAAAGTTTGAGAGAAAAATTGAGAGACTGACAGAGTGTATGCTGTAAAACTGTTTGATTTCTAATACACCTAACTTTTAATCGTTTAATCTTTTGTTAATCATGGAGAACTGATTGAAGGACGACCTATTGTGAGCAAAATCACCTTGTTTTTACCCATCAACTGTTGTAGTTGGTAGTGTGTGAAACACCGTAAAATAAAGTGAAATTTTGGTTGTTGCACACTTTAAAAGAATTGGATAAAAATGTCTACTTCAGTATCCAAGTCATGTGTTTTTGTATCAGCCTGAATTTCTAAAATATATATTTCTAGACGTAGGATAACATAGGTGTACAAAATATTTCAACACCGTTCATCTATTGTATTTATTCATTAGTTTGTGCATCTTACCTACTGAAACTGTATGTAACTCTTCTCATTGAAATATCTTGATTAGAATGTGCAATAATCGCAGTTCAGCGCCTTTATGTGTATTTATCTGCTATTATAAGTGAGTGTAATTTAATAATTTTTAACTTACTTTCCAGGTTTAGTTTACGCTGTGGTTTGTACCCACAGAGCAAAGAATAACTAAACTAAAAGAATCATTATTATTCTTTGCTCTGTGTTTGTACCCCCACAATATTAAGTGCGCAGCGCGTTTTGGGAGCATTTCAGAACATAGGGGAAACAGTTTACTTGCAATAAGAGATGTTTGATATCAATAGCCTTCTTACAATGTTTCTGCAGTATATATTTCACTGACTCAAAACACGCGATGAAATGAATTAAACGTGTAAGGGAACGAATATCTGTTTAAATAATACATTTTTACTGGTTTCCCTGAGATACTATACCGGGTGGATCCTTAGATTTACAGTCGATTGCAGAATTTTCGTCTCTATTGTTCGATGGGCGAAGGACATGCATGATTCATACAATCCCACGATGTTCCATGTAGGACGACCGCGGGTAGGCTTACTTAGGTCCGTGTCTGTGTGTGAGTGTGTAGGTAGTTTGGTAAATACAACTACGGAAAAAATATAAATACACACTATATTGGTGATTGGTGTAAGAGGGATCTTAAAATCTGCATTGAAACGACAATTGTACTTTTCCAAAATCTAGTAGTTAAGTTCTACTCCAGTTTTAAAATGTAGTTGGATAATATTTTTACTTATTTCAAATTCTATGATCCATGGCCTTGTTGATATTTCGAGAAAAAATGTTTTTCGACAGCTCACATGGAATCATTATGAATGTGTATGTGCAATCGTTACTAAAGAAACTGTGGTTAATATTCATTGTAATGTAGGTTTCCCCCTCTAGGCAGATAATTGATAGGTAAATACTTAGAATCGCACATAGCTATGGTGGGTATAGCCTGTATACAAAGATAACAGTTCGTTGCAGTTTCTTGTAGTTAATATAGTTAGTAAACGTGGAAACATCCAAATATGTACTTACTGTATTAGTTTAGCAAAACTGATGCTGCTAAGGTAAATACAATATTCTGTCTGGAATATTGATAGTTGAGGATAAAGGGTTCTTCACAAGAACAAAACTCGATATTGTCAGCTAGTGTTGAGTGCCAGTAGACGAAATAAGGTATATCTAAAGTAGCATTAGCATGTGAAATCAAGCAAAAAAGTAATAATTACAGTATAACCAAGTGGAGATCTTATCAAACTTGACAAGTCATTGTGAACTGTGATTGGAAGTTCAAGCAGTTTGTAATTGTACTAAAGAGGTATCTTGCTTTGAACCTTGATTTTTACACCCATATCTCTTAAGCTGTTGACCTAAGTATTTTCATTTTATAATATTTGTGCAAGTCTATGCACTACGTTTTTGTGTCTGGCTATTTACTGCGCGATTGTCAACTTAAATCTCTGTTCTCTTAAAACAGAAATGCATTGTTTATTTTAGTCGCAAGTCAAGGTAACTTAATTTAAGTAGGTTTTCGTTAACTTTGGTCACATATTTCTCATCTTGTGCTCTGTTTACATTATGAAGCTATGCAATGTTTAATATATTGCAGCCACTCTTAAAATCCTTTTAGTGGGAAATAGATGCTGACGGTATTAAGGAATTAACAGTTCTGCAAAACCAGTTAGGATTATTAAAGAGCAAAGATTTGTAATAAGTTAGTAACATTTTGTTATATATTACAGTACTTTACAAAGTTTTCTGATTTATCTTATAAATTAATTATTGACCTCGTAGCTTTTTCCACTCTCATTACCAGTTTGTGTTTGAGATATTTGCGGATGTTTACGTAGTTCATCCCGTGCATCGGAGTCGCCAAGTCGGCGAGGGAGCCGTGGTAATCTAGCTAATGCGTGGACCATTAAACTGATGCTGTCTTTATTGACCATACATGTTATTTAGTTTAGAACAACTTAATATTATGTCCAGCCCGCACTGTTACTAAACTTGAGATTTCCTGTCGTAAATGTGGTGAGCTGATTGAAGAAACTGCGTCTCGGACGAGTTTTAGATATTTGTCGTTGATTGGGCATCATTAAGTATGAATATGACGCAACTGGACGTATTTTTAACCTAAATGTTACTAAACCTAAATGTTAGTAAATTGTTAACCTAAATGTTAGTGTTTAAGATGCGCTTTTTCTGTGTACTAGCTGTGTGCCCGTTCTACGCACGGGGATCTTATAGTATTCCGTTGAAACCTTCTTATATTAAGAATAGCAGTTGGTTTGCATTTTTTTCAGATATGTTGGCAAAACTATTATATATAAACCTTCGCAAATAATTTATTTCTTGCAATTTACGACATACTTGCATTCTGTGTGATAAAGATTATGTGCAAATGCCTGATTTTAATGTTAAAAACTTCGCAAATCGTTCGATATAGATGAATAAACACTTGTTTTGAGTGACCTGTTGGTAAAATGTGGCGTGCGGCTCTACGGTTGGATAATTGGAAGATCTCAGGTAAAAACTGCTTCCAATTTTAGCCCGATTACGACACCTCAAAAAGTATCGCAAGCTGTTAATCTTTACACTTGGTGGGTATTTTGGTACGTGTTTGGCTAGAAAGATTAACCACTCACATTTATCAGGCATTTCCTAACCGTATAGAGATAAGGAAATAATTTGTTCAATCCGTACCGATGGTATCGGGGTCGGTTTTAATTTATATGGTTGATGAAATACGTTGTACAACCAGACCTATTAAACATACAGTACTTCTCAATTGATTGATTGAATATATTTATTATTATGGATTGGCTTACGGATTGGTTCTTTCCGATATAATGCTCGACACGCCTTCATCGATTTGTATCTTTTATTCATTGTGACCCTTGGTTGGAATATATTATTGATCAAATAAAAGGATTACCTTATCCAACCACAGATGCTGGTATGAAAGTATAAGTTCCTTAGAACTTCGTCAGGTCATTGTATGTAACCACATCATCAATGTATAAATACATTGTGCTATGTCAGAAGATTCTTTAAAACAATGCCAAAATAACAATAGTCAAAACTAGTAATGTTTATCAAATTATTAAAATGGAATAAGAAGTGATACAATTAGATAAAACTGTAAAGGCTGGAATATCAAAGGTAGCAAGAACTGTCGCTTTTCATGCGCACACATTGAGAAATGCAATCATTGGCTTCTCTTGATAAATTTTACTTTCACTACGTTAACTCAGAACGGTGTATCAGAACTGTTACCACCAAAACAAACGAAAAAAACCCTTTTACTTAATCTGCACCAGAGAACCCTTCCTTCTATGTGCTTGCACCAAATTCACATACCTTATGTGGATTTTGTTTTAGTACATAATTTCGGCTTTGTACGCTTTTATCAAACACTGATAAACTACCCACTACCGCTTTGCCACATAGCGGATGGTAATGTTGCTGCTGAGTGTTTGATAATTAGCGTGCAAGCCAAAGCAAATGTCACACAAAATACAGCTTGGAACCGCAGATGGCTAAGGTGTTTTGGCAACATGTAGTGTAATTATTTTTACTTTGTGTATTGCTCAATCCCGACTTTGATACGGGTATAGTAGAAGGTCTTTTTGTTTAGAACAATTAAAATTCTAGTCTGGCTTTGTTAACGCAGAAATCAAAGATCTTATATGTAAAAACGTAGTTTCAAACGGGCGGGCATTAATTGCGCCAACTGACCTGAGTCAGGTAGTCGGGTGTTCCTGAATTGCGCCAACTAGTTTAGGGAGCCACCCGATACGTTCATTACCCCCGCCAAGTGGCGGCCTTCTTTGACTATAATTGAGTTTGCTAGGTAAGGTTAGTTTAGGTTCGTTTAAGTTAGGTTAGGTTAGAATAGGTTAGGATAACACGTAACCAAGGAAATTCCTCCTGCCGGCAACTCACCCCTTCCTGGCTTGGGCTTGGCGCAACTCTTAAACACAATTAATGCACGACCTTTCAAACCCGTAAACACAGTGTTTAAAAAACACCGCTCATGAGTGAATGACCCTGTATAGAGTTTCGTCTGCAGAGTTGAACCTCCTCTTATCTCAGCGAGTATTTAGTGCGTTACGTGGGCGTCACCTAGTGTAATCCATTAGACCACACCCTCCCCTCGCTCACCCCTCACCCCTAGGAGCCAAACACGCAACCAAATCAACCCCTTCACCACCACCCTCCCGAATGTCTTGATTGATTCTGTGTTTACGCAAACAATTTCACTTGGAAAGTCTTACACGGGCAATCTTGGAGTTTCACGGCGCTTTGTTGATGTGTACATGTTACAAGTTTCTTCCCTTTGGGAAGTTTATGAAGAAGTTTGTAAGGGCGGTTGTGCTTTGATTCAATTTGGAGTTGTAAATAATTTAGGAAGTCTAGTTAATAATTGTTGACTGCATATTTGAGCATATTTATTGATGGTTATATATACACACGGTTTACCCACGATATTCAACATTTATTTGATCGGTAATCAATGCAAACGATGCTGTTTAACCGTAAAGTAAAGAAGGTCCAGCTTGTGATACCTTTAAAAAAATAACGCAGTGTTAGTTAAAACGAAACACGTATACCATTTCACAACTAACCAGGTATCAACTGTCAAATAGCTGACAAACATAAAGAATAAATTAAATCGGTGTGGTTTTGTAAACAGCTCCAGTAACAGATGATGATCAATAGATGTTGTACATGAAACACAACTTTAATGTTTATTTACTTTATTAAATCTTGTATAAACGCTAGCCGCAATTTTTTAACTTATTTTTATAGAGCGAAGACTTGTTATTTAACCGTATTATAGCACTGTTTTGTCCATCTTGTCAACCTGCTGTTACAAAATGTAGATGTATGTGGATCGTAGTTAATTAATGAAGGTCTTTACGTTTCGTGCAATAAAGGATCTAGAAGTCCCTGGGCCGAGCTCATGTATACACGGCGGCCCCAGCTGTAAACAGTTATCACCAGCTTCCTGAGGTCCTTATCACCGGCAATAAATTGTCGTATCAGCCGCCTACACTACAACAAACACTCACTGTGATCTTTTGTTGTGGAATTGTATTATGTTGTACAGGCTCTTAAAATAAGCATATCGATTCGTTCCATAATCTCAAAACGATCCTATAATGAATCAACTAATTAAAAAAACACAAAATTATAATTACTGTTCTACACGAACGCGTGCTTATCCTTGTCTTAAACGCCTGAATGTTACAAGACCTCGGGAGCGTAATACAACTGGTCATATTAGACGGAAATATTACAAAATGTTAATAAAGTTTATGAATTTTACAACTGTTCTGATGGATTATCAAACTTTTCATTCCACTGAACTTCTAAATTGTCAACGAGAATACTAAGAATCATATAAAAATGTATTTACAACATTTTATGGGTTCAAGGTATAAAAACCAAAAGAAATATTTCTTTCAAAAGATGTGTACTGTAGATAGCCCTTGGATGTAATTTTCATTATTTATACCGTCGGAGTAAGATTTTGAGCTCAATAAAGAACAAGATTGAAATCATTACCCAATCATGCAGCCTTATTAATGTTTCCTACTCACGGAGGGACACGATGATCCGGAATAATCTTCACCCCATCTACTTCTTGAGTTATTTATCACAATGTCGTTTACAGCAGACAGCTGCTTCCTCGTGACGAGTGGCAACAATCAGCTGATAACAGGTCTGAACAGCTGATAATGTATACTATCAGCTGACTGGACTAAGATGAACCTCCCCTGTCCAATCTTGTACTAAATAAACTAAACAATTTAATGCCCTATGACAAGATTCGGCTAGCTTTCAATCTATGTATATTTTATCCTAATTATTCTATAATCCTATTTTAGGTGCCATGATCAAGGGAGGCTAATTATAAGCTTCTATTCTTTTCTCAGGATCGAATCGATCACCTTCTGATTTGTATAAATACTCAGATACTCAGCTTATTTTTGCTACTCCGTTTTAATAGTAAAATGAACATGTTAGAAACTGTCCGTATCACATCCTTTTTTGATAACTTTAAACCGAACTTAATTTTTATTTGAAATCTGATCCATTGAACTGGCGGTACAGTCTGCCTCCGTACCGCAACCGGTAAATAGTAGGCATACTAAGTGGTTTCGTAGAATGTGTCGTGTTTTATGTGTATTTATTTAAATGTTTTTTTTTTGTTAGGGGCTACACAATGGATTTTAACATTGAACTATCATAAAAAAATCAGCCAGATCTTTCTACTGAAGTCACGTTAATTTCCTGGTCCATGGTTTTTACCAGAGCCACCAATTATCAAATCCCCAACTCGCTCTCTCCGCTTTGAGTTGTCCGGTAATTTAACACAATTAATTAAGAAGAATATGCGGCTTATTATTTTCACGGTGTGCTTAATGGATATGACTAAATGAGTACTCGAGTAATCGGTAAAACAGTTGATTACATACAGTCGAATACACTAAATAGAACACGTTCTTGATATATACTATAGAAGACCGCATATACCTTTTCTATGGAACGGTTTTCATGCGGCCTAGTTTTGTGGTATAGTGTTAAAACTCAAAAGCCCTCAAGAATAGTTCAATTCCGAATCATAGGTATTTTATATAGCCTTGGCAGTATCGACATCGAACCAATTCGTGTCATCCTCATGTCTCTAAACAGAGTTAAAATATCGGAACCTTTACCTTTTGTGTAGGACTACAAACTAATTAAAATATAATTTTGCATAAATTTTATAAAACAATGTCCCTAATTAAATTGAAACTAATATAATATAATACCTACGCCTTTTTAACAAAATGTTTTGTTTAATTTGTATTTTTGCTCTTTGAATGGTGGAATTTAGTACTTTGTTCGTTTGTTACTCTGTAACTTGGTTTTAAAATAATTTATCTCAAAATGTTATACATTGGCTGTACACAATTATAATTTTAAAATTAATTCCAACAAGTTCGGAAGAAGACCAAATAATACGACATATTTTAAAGCATCCCTCCATATATTGCTGGTGAACTTTTGATTTGAACCGAGTTTGGCTGTAGACGACAGTTGGCAAACAAGGAACAGCTGATCAAATTGTAGACTCGGTTGTAAGGTGCATGCTGTGTACACGAGATAGCGCTATCAGAACTAACTGTAGGCCGGCCTTGACAGTGGCACGGTTACATGATCAAACTATAGACTTGGAGGCTCTCATGTCATATACTAGGGTAAACTAACAAACTAGACCTATATTTCCTGTAGGTTGAAAACCAATGGAAACCATGTCTGAAACATGAACCAAAACTGTGTTAAGAAAAACTACAATCAGAATATTCACAACGCCAAACACAACAATATAAAGCTTTACAGAACAATACCAATAAAACAACTATTAACAATACTCATTACCAAAACTAAAACCACTATTTCCATCAAGAATCAATACCTGAACATAAACACCAATGGCAATAATCTAACTAAATCGATGCCAAAACAAAAACCACAAACATCAACCACAACCATCCGCAACAGTAATACCAAAACATAAACCATAACCTTCAAGAACAACCAAAACACTTTAGGCATATCGAAAACTAGCTCAAACCACAATAATCTACAAAACCAATACGAAGTTATAAATCACAATAGCTATACCAAAATATAGACTTCAACCCTCAAGAGCAACCTAAACCAAGCACGTCCTAAAAAGCACAAACCACAATCATCATCAACAATACCATCATCACAATACCAAAACAAAATCCCCTAACAAAATAACCAACCCCTATCATAAACCTCAAACTTAAAGAGGAACATTGCTAATTTTTTGTACCTTTTAACAATCCTTGATGATTGCCCCTAGAAAAGTTGGTCAAGTTAAGAACCCCATAATACCCATCATTAAAAACCCATTGTTATGTACCCATCATTAAAAACAATCAACAATGATAGTCAACCAAAATAAGTGAGTAGATAATATAGTAATTTTTCTAGGATAATAACGATCACAAACTAAACGCACCATAAACCTCTTCGGTAAGCCGGTGGCAGCGGTGCGGCGCCCCGTTAAGTGATTGTGGGGACGACAAACGGAAGCTTCTGGTACAAATTAAACAAGGCTTTGTAATCGTCCGTTTCCTGGGCTTAACAAGTGAACGCATTGTTCGTTCAGCCGTAACGTTACATTGATGGTCAACGGATCAGCGGATCAGCAGTCAACAGCGGTAGCTGCATGCGAATGCCATGGACATGGACACAGCATGAGAAAAATACACCACAAACTCAGCAATAAGGGATACGTTTTAGAATGGCTTTTGTTTTGGGTTATACTGTATTTTGTTTGAACACCCTACGATACGTGCTTTTAGGTGAAGATGAGTTAGTCAGAGCGTGATATGATTAGAGTTATGAAGTGACATTGTTAAGATGATCGACTCTAAATTCAGAACCATTTATTTCAGCTTTATTATCAAAGACTGGGCCCATTTCTACCCCATTCTTGTAGCTCCTGTGGTTTTCACCTGTGATCCTTGACCTAAAGGTATTCTCAGTTATAACTCGATTTGGAAATATCAGCAAAAACCATTAATAGCTACAGTTTCTTTGATTGACCTAGAAAATACATTAATATTAATGCAAATCTTCTTCTCCAGGCTTTAAATTACGATCCTGAGATAGTTTTCATACGAAAATACTTTTGTCAAAAATTTCATTTGATTACCATTGAATACTGTGAGACAAAAGTACAACGTTAGAAAAATACCGTTCCCAGAGTGGGGACTTTTTCTTGTCATTATCTTTTGCTTTGAAGTACCTAAATGTCTTGCTGTAAAGTAAATAAGTTTTCTGTTTTTTTTTTAAGGTAACTATTATGCCCATTAGACTGATTTGGACCCGATAAAATCCATTATCAAAAATATCTGTGACACAGTCGTCAGTCAGTAATCAAGCTCTCTTTCAGGGTTAGCAAATACATTGTGGTATTTGCAATCATGTGGGTCGTGGATGAAGTTTATCTGTAAATATGAGGTTAATCCAGTAATCCGACCTGTGGATCCTGATCATAAACATTGACCACCTGCGAGACTGACCTTAGCAAACCAGGGGTTTGATCAGGTACCGTAAACCTACGATCAACACATCTGTGCATAGTTTTCGCATTTTAAGAATAGGGGTTTCACATAATCTTCTATCTCCATCGCGAATTTTAAGAGATATTTAAAAGTTTTTAAGATTTTTAAGAGTCAAAATTGTTTATGAGTTTTTTGTTGATTTAATGTAGTTTCTTTTGTCTTCGATCTTGAACAAATCAGAACGAAAATAATAACTTCTAAACTCTCTTTTGCCACATAAAATCTTTGTTTGGTCCAAGATTATAGTTCATCAATTTACGTTTTTTACTTTACTTTATTGACTGTACATTTAATATGGTAAAGCTATTTTGTTGTGAGAGTAAAATTGGTGGCATTTACTTTTGTCGTCTTTACTCGTCTTTTGTCTCTAATAGTCCAGGCAAACTAAACAAACTTACATAGGGACCGTTAAAAAAATTGCAAGAAAACGTTTTATGGTTTTATTTTGTAGAGTTGGGTTTGCAGAATGACATACTAAAAGTTGCCAAAAATCGGTGCACGAGAAAACCACTAAAATCACAATTTAAAATGGCGGCTTTTTTCAACATTGGACAAATTAAAAAAACACATTTCACATGCATTTGCTATGCACATTTTTCGAGATATTGACTTGGGACCACCGCCTGTATTTATTGAGTGGTTAGTACTTCATTTTGATAGGGAACATGTTTTTGGCCGCCATCTTGGATCCGCCATATTGGACATAGATAATTTTTTTCAATGTAATGATAGTGTTGTGACACATCATTACCAACTACATTTTTACACTGATTTCAATGCCGAAATCCGTTTTTAAATATCTTTATTCATTTAGAAGATATATACAAAAGAAAACTCTGCACCATACATTTCTTATGGACGTTTCGTAGTTTGATATTTTTTTTTTAATTATTTTTCTTATATCTCCAGTTCTTATTAACGCTTGTAGTTCGTTCTAGGCTTAAAATATTCAGTAATGTAAGGGCTTTCATTTGAGCTCTTGATCATTAAAATCAGACGAGTTAAAGACCTGCTACGAACCTCAGAACAATATTAAATTTAACTTTTTAGAAATATATTTTTATTAAAATATTTATAACTCGGGTTGTTAATACGTCACCAAGTTCTTTCTTGTCTCAAATTACTCAGTGAATGTTTAGCTTTGATTTTATTAATCACTAAACAAAATCTGACAATTTTAAAATGAGCCATGGACCATAATTTAACATTAAAATGTATTTATTTTGAAATTTGTCTTTAGTTAAGGACATTTATCCCAAACCCTAATAACTCCTGGAAAGTAATCCATAGCTAAAATAAAAGTCAATATTTTGGCGAATTATTTAAGACTATAAAGAGTTTTGGGAGTTATTTAGAATTAGGAATATACGTCTTTAACTAAAGACAAATTTCAATATAAATACATTCTAATGTTAAATTAGGGTCCATGGCTCATTTTAAAATTGTCAGATTTTGTTTAATGATCAATAAAATTAAAGCCAAACATTTACTGAGTAATTTGAGACCAGAAAGAACTCGGTGACGTATTAACAACCCGAGTTATAAATCTTTTAATAAAAATATATTTCTAAAAAGTTAAATTTAATATTGTTCTGAGGTTCGTAGCAGGTCTTTAACTCGTCTGATTTTAATGATCAAGAGCTCAAATGAAAGCCCTTACATTACTGAATATTTTAAGCCTAGAACGAACTACAAGCGTTAATAAGAACTGGAGATATAAGAAAAATAATTAAAAAAAAAATATCAAACTACGAAACGTCCATAAGAAATGTATGGTGCAGAGTTTTCTTTTGTATATATCTTCTAAATGAATAAAGATATTTAAAAACGGATTTCGGCATTGAAATCAGTGTAAAAATGTAGTTGGTAATGATGTGTCACAACACTATCATTACATTGAAAAAAAATTATCTATGTCCAATATGGCGGATCCAAGATGGCGGCCAAAAACATGTTCCCTATCAAAATGAAGTACTAACCACTCAATAAATACAGGCGGTGGTCCCAAGTCAATATCTCGAAAAATGTACATAACAAATACATGTGAAATATGTTTTTTTTTAATTTGTCCAATGTTGAAAAAAGCCGCCATTATAAATTGTGATTTTAGTGGTTTTCTCGTGCACCGATTTTTGGCAACTTTTAGTATGTCATTCTGCAAACCCAACTCTACAAAATAAAACCATAAAACGTTTTCTTACAATTTTTTTAAGGTCATATCCTATATTTACCCGACTATAAGGCAAAGACTAAAGTAGATATAATACCAGAATATGACCCCACTTTCGGCGTTTTTGGACCTAGGACTTTTGAATTTTTTTGGTGAAAAAACACCCAAAATAGGTAAAATATGATGGTTTTACCCTATTTTTGGCGTTTTAGAGGCTATATGGGGGCATTTTTTGGTTAAAAAATGTTATTAATACTGAAAAAACAAGCCTGGAAATGAAGAGCTTTTTTTGACCACTTTTTTTAAAACCCAGCTCTCGGCACGTGAACTCGGACGCGCTCCCGACCCATAGGTTACTTCTGATCCCCAGCGATGACAAACTAAAAGTCTTATGAAAAAATGTTAGAAACAAAAATTGAGGAACATCTAATCATCTATACTTCTTCCACTGAAAGTTTTTCTCTGACCGAAAAATAAAAAAAATCCTCGCTTACTTACTTTTTCATGTTTGCTTTGAGTAACCTTTTTATATTTTCCTTAATTAATAATTATACAGTGGCATAAATTAAATTATATTTATATTGTATTAAACAGTAGTTTATGTAGAATTTTAATATATAAATTTTATGCTATAAATATTTTATTAGAAGCTAGACAAACATGTAAGTGATAGAAGGCGCATCACTTTGAACATCGTCATGCCCCCGACAGTGCCGTGCTGGTAATACCTAGAGTTTGAAACTATTGCTATTGTTGAAATTATATTATAACACATTTACATACAAAAGAAACTGGTAAATGGTTTTAAATTGTTTAACTTTTTATGCTGTATTATTATGTTGAAGGCTATTTTGGTTGCTGGAATTTTAGCTGTTTTGTTGTATATCAAGCCTTTTTTTTAGATATAAGTATTTTTAAACAATAAATCAGACCTTTATTTACTAATGCTATTATTATATTACAATGCATTGGCATACAAATGAAAATGGTTTGATTTATTTGTACTCATATAAAATAATATAATTCTTTTGAGTTATAGGGATGTCTGGTGATTAAATCACAAATTTAGAATATTTAATAATGGACTTTTAAAATAATGGAATTAAGTATAGACTTATAACATTTTCATGATAACTGTTTGATTTATTTGTACTCATTTAAAATAATGTTAAAATAGTATTTGATTTTTATGTTGTATTATTGTTTTTTGTTGTTTAAAAGTTGGAACTAACATAGTGTACCTAAATTTAACCATTTGTCGTATCTCAAGCAGTTTTTGAGAAATAAGCATTTTAAAACGATAAAGTCACACCAGTAATGCATGGAGTTTGTAACCATTACCAACACTGATATTATGTTATAATACATTGTCATACAAATGGAACCATTTAATTTATTTACCAAATGGTATTCATATAAGTTTTAGATTTTTAAATTTTTACCCTGTATTATTGTTTTATATCAAAAGTTGAAATCAATGTAGTGTGCCTAAATATGTTTATTTACTGTATCTCAAGCAAATAGATAGAATAGGATAAAGAGGTGTTTTTGGTGTTTTACCTATGAGAATAACATGGGGAGATTTTAAGCCACTTTTTAAAAAATCGTGCTTATTTATACATTTCTATATAAATGTCCAACTCCAAAAATATTTTCAATCCATATTAATGTCTGTATCATGTGAGATTTGTACCAGTTGGTTTGAAATATTTATAAATATAATGTGTTGCTGGAATCACCTTAAATGGCAAGAAACACATAGTGTTGGGACCTCTGGTAAAATATTGGATTTTTTCTAGTTTGGATTAAATATTTGTGAAAAATTGAAAAAATATGTTTTTTACTCAACTATTTTAGCGTCTTGAAACATGTATTACCGAGGAATCAGGCAAATATTTCGTGCCGAAATTATATTTTACCTTACGTGAGAACTTGGAATCATTATTTAAACTCAGTCCTGCTCCACAGTATCATTGCAGGCTTGCTTCTTGTCCCAAGTGGTGAATTGTGTACAGTTTATGTGTGGTGCAAAGACTGGGTTTTCTTTTTAGTTGTGACCAGCTCATTCCTAAGATGCTAGATGGTATCCACTTTGCCTCTGAACATAAGCAAATTGTAATCTTCAGTTTAGGACTTAAAATTAATGTCGGATGCGATGCCTCTTTAATCGGAAGTTTGGGTTGTGATGAGCTCAACCCCTATCACCAATATCAGCATAGATCCATTGAACTATTATGTGTTATTGTACTTTGTGCTGATTAATATGTGTTTGGTAAATTAGCATGGCACAACACACAATCCCACATCTTGCTAATCGTAGTTGGTAGTTTAACTTAGCAACGATAATAACAAATTATTATGTCATTGCATTATTATGTCATGTCGGGGGTCTATTTGGTGGTCAAAGTAGAAGTAGGGAGCATTGACTTTCTACAATCATGATGAGATATCCAGCCAGAGCCTCAGACTGTAATAAAAAAATAGATGCAAATGCAAACTCTAAAGGCCCTGACGACCATGTTGTATACTTCCAGGCTGGAACAACCTTTACTTGGAATATTGTATATAAATTGTTTGTATACATAAGACTCTTTTAGTGAATGTACTCTTTGATGAAAATACAAAATAAAGATGAAAACTACTTTATGCAAAGAAGAGAAAGTAATTGTGAAGGGTAGCTACAAACAATTGCATTTTAGTGAGCAATGAAAGTTGCTATAATTATTGGGATTGTTTTGGGTAAGTTTATAGATATGCATTGTGTTTACAGGAATTAATCATAGTGGGGATGCCATTTACATCGAGACATATCGATTTAGTTAAAGTGATAAAACGAAGACCATGATAGTGGTGGATAACGATTTTATTTGTTGAGCAATCGATATGAGAAGGAGTTTCTTGTTAAACAATAACCTGGAAAACCAATACAACATAATGCACTGTCATCCCTCATTGGTATTGTAACTTACAAGCTCTGTTGTTCTTTACTCATTTTCAAAAACATATAAATTATAAAATAAGCCATTTTGTTGTTTATTTTACTGTTATGTATTGTAAGTGTATATATTGAAATAAATGGTTAAATAAATGTAAGTTGAAAATGAGCCTTATTTTGTCACTAGTTTATTTACATTGATTTGAATCACATTTTTGAACTAACAGATGATTAAATTATTAATTGCATAACATTTGAAACATAGAGATACAACATTTACATTATTAACTGGAAACTATAGATCTATATTATTGTATGAACATAATTTCTGTATTTCATATATGTAAAAGCAATGAGACCATGCTAAATTACAGGATTCAATAACAAAGGAAGCTGATATTGTGCTATATACCTGAGGGTGTAAATATAGAGGTGGGCATTTCCATAGAGACCTAATGACGAATTAGAATGTGAAAGTTCTATGGTAGAAATATCAAGTATGCAAGAGTGATCATCAGAGGTAACATGGTCATCAGGCAATTCATAGAGAGGGGTCAGTCAGGTTGAACTAGTATATTGCAGTGATTCATCCAATATAGATACAATAGTTACAAATAACCAGAACCAATTACTGGACATTGTAGTTACCAGTTTTCCTATCCTACTGTTAAAATATGAACCTCATTTTAATATGAGTTGGTGAGTTCATGCCCGGTAACATGAATGTAATAATGGTTCTAAATGTATTTATCTTATTTTATGGTAGATTTCACTATGTGTGCTTACTCTATGGTAAAATTCTTTGAGATCATTTAATATTTAACACACTTAGATTAGTGAATAAATCATCAAAGTGCGATATAAATATGCTGGGTGAAACGTATTAAAACTTGCTTCCAGTTTATCTATTAAAGGATTGTCAAACGTCTTGGTTTTGCTAACTATGACCTGGTGTCCCGAAAAGGGCTCTTAAGACCATAAGATGACAATACATAAAGTTTGGACTATTGACTGTGATGTGAATTTATGCATACTTTGTCATACAAATTTTACACTATAGTATTTTTACGAGTTCTGACTGTGACTGTGATGTGAATTTGTGTGTATTTCATCACATAAATTTCACTCTATTTTCACTCATTTCACACCACTATTATGATGTGCTGTGCCTGCATGAGTGTGTTGAGCCATGAATATCATAGACTACCAAGCTATAAGGACGTATGCTAGAACTGATCTAACCTCTGCCAAACCCTGAATACGAGCCTGGAGGCACAGACTTTGGACCAAGGATCAATAATTGTAAATAGACAAACCTGTGTGATAGGATATAGAACACTGAAAAATAAAAATGTTAGAAACTTTAGTCTTTTACTTATTTACCCTTATCACCCTCTGTTTTGGAGGAAACTGCCTTACAACCAACATTATGAAGATTGCATTAATACTCATGATCTTGGTCATTATAAAATTTATCAAACATAAATCCGTATTTGCCATTATTCATAGACCTTTCCTTGTCTATTATGAAAAAGCTATCCAACACTGGTGGTAAAGACTTTTATATTGATGAAATGAAAAGTCATTATTAATATGATTGTTAAATATAAGGTTTAAAATTTATATTGCCTTGTTTGGATAATATTAGAAAATGTATGTTATCGCATAAATGTTTGCGTACTTTCTAAGTAAAAGCAGTTAATATTTTTATGTTGACCCATTGAGAGAAATTGTATACTATTTGTACTATAAAAAGTCTATTCATGCATATCAGTCCAGTAAAAGTTCTGTTACAATCCAGTCATAGGTCAGTCTCAATTGCATCCATAGTTTCTCAGTCAACCTGTCAGTCATTTGGTTACAGTCTGTTTTCTAACTCTTTATTAACCAATATTGCATAACATTTTTTATTTAAAACACAATATTCTATAAAATTTTCATTGGCCAGTTGTTGTTGATTGTTATAAACAGTACTTGATATACAAACACATACGTTGTCATCAGTCAGGCGTCCAAACAATTAAAAAATATCGTTGAGAAGAAATCGGTTGTTGTATTTAACAACATAAAGGTCGATTCACAAACGGTATGTAATAGTTTAATCATGTCACAGTGTATACAACAACTGACTGTGACTGTGATGTGAATTTGATTAGTTGTGTGAAATGTGTGAAAATAGTGTGAAATTTTTGAAATTGCTTCCAGTTTATATGTTGTCATTAAGCAAGCGTTTAAAAATCCAACAATATCGTTGAGAAGAAACCAGCTGTTGTATTTGACGACATAAAAATCAATTCACACATAACACGTCACAGTTCAATCACATCAGTTACGACACAGTGTATACACCAACTGACTGTGACTGTGATGTGAATTTGTGTGTACTTCGTCACACAAATTTTACACAAATTTCACACATATTTCACACATTTCACACAAATATCATGATAGTTGTGTGAAATGTGTGAAATATGTGTGAAATTTGTGTAAAATTTGTGTGACGAAGTACACACAAATTCACATCACAGTCACAGTCAGTTGGTGTATACACTGTGTCGTAACTGATGTGATTGAACTGTGACGTGTTATGTGTGAATTGATTTTTATGTCGTCAAATACAACAGCTGGTTTCTTCTCAACGATATTGTTGGATTTTTAAACGCTTGCTTAATGACAACATATAAACTGGAAGCAATTTCAAAAATTTCACACTATTTTCACACATTTCACACAACTAATCAAATTCACATCACAGTCACAGTCAGTTGTTGTATACACTGTGACATGATTAAACTATTACATACCGTTTGTGAATCGACCTTTATGTTGTTAAATACAA
The DNA here is from genome assembly GCF_028750875.1 of Macrosteles quadrilineatus. Classification (NCBI taxonomy): domain Eukaryota; kingdom Metazoa; phylum Arthropoda; class Insecta; order Hemiptera; family Cicadellidae; genus Macrosteles; species Macrosteles quadrilineatus. The sequence continues at coordinate 8,997,373 of NW_026542598.1, forward strand.
CAACCGATTTCTTCTCAACGATATTTTTTAATTGTTTGGACGCCTGACTGATGACAACGTATGTGTTTGTATATCAAGTACTGTTTATAACAATCAACAACAACTGGCCAATGAAAATTTTATAGAATATTGTGTTTTAAATAAAAAATGTTATGCAATATTGGTTAATAAAGAGTTAGAAAACAGACTGTAACCAAATGACTGACAGGTTGACTGAGAAACTATGGATGCAATTGAGACTGACCTATGACTGGATTGTAACAGAACTTTTACTGGACTGATATGCATGAATAGACTTTTTATAGTACAAATAGTATACAATTTCTCTCAATGGGTCAACATAAAAATATTAACTGCTTTTACTTAGAAAGTACGCAAACATTTATGCGATAACATACATTTTCTAATATTATCCAAACAAGGCAATATAAATTTTAAACCTTATATTTAACAATCATATTAATAATGACTTTTCATTTCATCAATATAAAAGTCTTTACCACCAGTGTTGGATAGCTTTTTCATAATAGACAAGGAAAGGTCTATGAATAATGGCAAATACGGATTTATGTTTGATAAATTTTATAATGACCAAGATCATGAGTATTAATGCAATCTTCATAATGTTGGTTGTAAGGCAGTTTCCTCCAAAACAGAGGGTGATAAGGGTAAATAAGTAAAAGACTAAAGTTTCTAACATTTTTATTTTTCAGTGTTCTATATCCTATCACACAGGTTTGTCTATTTACAATTATTGATCCTTGGTCCAAAGTCTGTGCCTCCAGGCTCGTATTCAGGGTTTGGCAGAGGTTAGATCAGTTCTAGCATACGTCCTTATAGCTTGGTAGTCTATGATATTCATGGCTCAACACACTCATGCAGGCACAGCACATCATAATAGTGGTGTGAAATGAGTGAAAATAGAGTGAAATTTATGTGATGAAATACACACAAATTCACATCACAGTCACAGTCAGAACTCGTAAAAATACTATAGTGTAAAATTTGTATGACAAAGTATGCATAAATTCACATCACAGTCAATAGTCCAAACTTTATGTATTGTCATCTTATGGTCTTAAGAGCCCTTTTCGGGACACCAGGTCATAGTTAGCAAAACCAAGACGTTTGACAATCCTTTAATAGATAAACTGGAAGCAAGTTTTAATACGTTTCACCCAGCATATTTATATCGCACTTTGATGATTTATTCACTAATCTAAGTGTGTTAAATATTAAATGATCTCAAAGAATTTTACCATAGAGTAAGCACACATAGTGAAATCTACCATAAAATAAGATAAATACATTTAGAACCATTATTACATTCATGTTACCGGGCATGAACTCACCAACTCATATTAAAATGAGGTTCATATTTTAACAGTAGGATAGGAAAACTGGTAACTACAATGTCCAGTAATTGGTTCTGGTTATTTGTAACTATTGTATCTATATTGGATGAATCACTGCAATATACTAGTTCAACCTGACTGACCCCTCTCTATGAATTGCCTGATGACCATGTTACCTCTGATGATCACTCTTGCATACTTGATATTTCTACCATAGAACTTTCACATTCTAATTCGTCATTAGGTCTCTATGGAAATGCCCACCTCTATATTTACACCCTCAGGTATATAGCACAATATCAGCTTCCTTTGTTATTGAATCCTGTAATTTAGCATGGTCTCATTGCTTTTACATATATGAAATACAGAAATTATGTTCATACAATAATATAGATCTATAGTTTCCAGTTAATAATGTAAATGTTGTATCTCTATGTTTCAAATGTTATGCAATTAATAATTTAATCATCTGTTAGTTCAAAAATGTGATTCAAATCAATGTAAATAAACTAGTGACAAAATAAGGCTCATTTTCAACTTACATTTATTTAACCATTTATTTCAATATATACACTTACAATACATAACAGTAAAATAAACAACAAAATGGCTTATTTTATAATTTATATGTTTTTGAAAATGAGTAAAGAACAACAGAGCTTGTAAGTTACAATACCAATGAGGGATGACAGTGCATTATGTTGTATTGGTTTTCCA